>NC_092814.1:78779340-79379340 GCF_023375885.2 Dermacentor andersoni
TCGGCGTGACGTCATGGATTTTGACGGCGTCTGCTTCGGCCTAGTTAATTTTTTATCGGCAAATACAGACTGCATTGTGTTGTAAAGCAGCAAGGACTGCAGTTTCAAGAACTTTTGCTGAGCTAAGACAACCCAAATACTAAGTGGCACTTTGAAATCCCCGACGTCCCACTGACGTGCTGGCGCTAGGGTTTCAGCGTGATATTAAAATAATAAAACTTTGAGCTTGATTTTCTATTGTACTAATCGACTTATTACCGCCAAATTAGCAAGAATACAGTTTTCGAAGAAAAACTTGAAGGACGCTGAAGCTACGCCTTTAAGAGTGGAAGGCGAAAGCATTCGAAGATCCCTGACTGCTTCTCACGCTACCCGGCAACTGCAGCTTATGTAACCGTAATGTTTACCGGAAAACGCTGGCAGCGAACGCTATGCACGAAGGCGAGCTTTATGGTATAAATGCGGCCTCTTGCGTGGCCGATTCCGGAGGTAGTGCACAGCTTCGCCAAGAAATTAACATCATTTTTAGGCTTCTGTTATTATTTCACAATTTTAATATTTAAGTCTCAGAAGATTTAACATGAAAGGCATGCGCTGTCGGTGTTTTGTTTAATGACATTTGTTTGTGGCTGTCATTCTCGAAATTCCGAGGAATAACTTTGTGAAGAATATAACGCAAGGTATCAACAACTTTAGAGTGGTGTGGCAATATGACCCAAGTATACCGCATGTCACCTAGCAAGGCGTGGCATATACATATACCTAAATATATACCGCAATTTTTGCTCACGGACAACTCCGCCGACGCCGACGCTGACACCGAATTTTCTGCGATACGGGGCCCTTAGCGCTATCGCATTAACATTCTGATCAGTCTAAACTAATTTAATGCTTCTATTTAGTATCCCTTTAAAACTGAGGACTTTCGACAGAGTAACCACACAGTTATTCACCTCAATGCGAGTACTTTGACATTATAACAGAGCATGCTCAATAGGTTCTGTGCTGTTTCCAGACGCTACAGACGAGTAGTAGTCATGGGTAAATTTTACCCTAAAGCACCGGCATTCAGGGAATCAGAAGGTTTCGAACAGCAGTGCTCCAGTGCTTTGAAGTATCACTAAAGTTACAGCTTTTGACTTCATTTTCTGGTGTTCGATATGGTGCCATAGTTGGCTTCCTCTCCATTGCCCCAAAATCCACTGTGCTGCTTCCCGGTATCGGGTTTTCTGCCGCTGTCCACGCGTCCATTTATGTAATATCTGATAGTTAGTTTCGTGGCACATCTGCACATTTTCCAAGCCGTGTGTGAATGTTTTTCAAAAGTAGCCGAGATTTTCCTATTCTTTTTCAATGCCTCTAAGTGAGAATTAGAGATATGAGCCTGTTGCCAAATGAGGCGATCGTCGAGATCTCCCGCACCCGTTTCCGAGCATATTTTCTGGAATCTTCTACCAAAAAGCTGAGCGCTTCTAATGATAGTCGGCATGCTATCTTATATTGAATATTATCTGCTGCTACATAATCTACCAGTTCTTCATTTGACTGGTACGAAGTCAAATTGAGATGCATACTTTGCAAGACCATCATCAGTGGCCTGTGCTGCTCTAGCTTGAGTATGCACAAAGAAATATATTTTCATCCGCAACTTTGAGTAGCCGGTGCCGGAGTGACCGGTGGACTGCTATTCTGGGGCACTATAACGTAAAGCTATTCCAAACTTTTCTACTCTAATTCGGTAATCAGCCCTCCGCGATTGGTCAAAATATTTTCGGGCCACCCCCACTTCGCCTGTCTTTCACGCGACGTCACAAAACCGCGAAAACTAACCGCGTCAAAGTGACGTCTACGCGTTAAACATGCAATAATATGCCAAACAAAACTGATGTTTTGTCTGAATAGCCGCAGACTGCCCCGTTCCAAAATGAATAGAAGATGGCTGCCGGCCGATCGCTCGCCCACTGGCTACTCGCACCTGCCGGAGAGCATGGGTTTATTTGTGTATAATAAATCTTTTTGCGTGGCCGTATAACATGATCGAGCACTTTCGTCACGTATACGACATCGCTCTGCCAACTCTTCTTGACTGAGGATCCGTTTTAGCGGCATTCTTAACATTCCGTTGCACGCTGCCGCGATTTTCGACCAGCTACCTCAAGCTAAGTAAGGGAAAGCGGACCAATCGCAGACGCCGGCACCGCCCTCTCTATTTGGTTATCGGTTTTCACTGCGCTAGATCGGCCCTATCGAAACCCTCTCCACTTGAGCGTGCTCATCGCCCCTTGTCAGCCAATTAGATAAATACTGTTCAATGTAGGCAATCTTATTCGTTTTGAAAGCAAAGGAAAGTGACCTGACATAAACGAGGAGACGTTTGATTGGGCTGTTCAGACAACGCTGCGGGTGGTCACCGCCCGATGCTTGCGTCGGCTGTTACGTAAATTTGACGTCAGGAGATTGGAATAAAAACATGTTGGAATAGTTTTACGTTATGGAGCCTTTGTATTCCTTTCCCAATTGGGCCCAGTCTGCCAGCTACTCAAAAAAAAAAGATAACGTTTGTTCGGCATATTAATACATTTTCAGTGCGTACACGTCACTCTGACGTGGTGAGTTTCTGCGGTTTTGTGACGTTGCATGACAGACTGGTGAAGTAGGCGTGGCTCGAAAAAAAAATTGACGAATCACGGATGGCTGATGGGTACAAAGGCGTAGAATAGTAAAAAAGAGATATTCCTTTGTTCGGCCCAGTCATGCATAATAAGCGTGTACTTGTCATCTTATGATGAGAACTTTCGCGATTGTCGTAACGACTCATTAGAGGCTGGCGAAGTGGGCGTGGTGCCAAAAAATGTTTGACCAATCGTGGAAGGCTAACGAAGAAAGGGGAATAGAAACAGATTGGTATAGCTTTACGTTATAGCGACCCTGCGCACTCGCAACACATTTTTACACGTCTCATGTCTCAATGACGTTAGCGTGCATGGCCCGCACCGTATGTAATAGCAAGTGACTCCACGGTCGAAACGAAAGTCGTGCATGCCTTACCAATGACTCGACAGAACAAACAGGCTGCCCACCACGTGCTTTTTGGTACGCCTTTTAACTCGGCGACAGACTAAGAATTCTACTAGAACTTTCCAAATGATGGTAAGTTGAACAACTATTGCGAAAGAAATGAATTGTCAACAAAGATTTGCGGTAACTGTTAGGCCAGACACAAACAAGGCCATTTGTGCAATTCGCTTGTTCTGAGGAAAGACGCAATGTGAGAACGACAGCTTTTTCGCCCTGACGCGAGCCGCTCTTGCTTTGACGAGAGTAACCATTCTCCGCTTGGACTCCGCTTGGGGTAGAGTTACTATATGGGCTCCATTTAAGGAGCCTGGGCAGTAACTCTAGCTTGGGGTGTCACACCGCGCCAGCCCCAGAGAGGCAAGTTGAGCTTGCCGTCTGGCTAAAAGCAACGGCGCCCTTGATGTTTTGGTATACACAGGCTTCTTGTTTCCCTTACAGTTCTAAACTTTAAAACCTCAAAAGAATGTCATCATTTTATAAAGACAAGCGTAATTTGCTGAGTTTCACTATGACGTCGGCACTTCGTTCAAATGAACTCGCTTTGACAGACCAGCACTGTTATTCATCGAATTTCAAGACCTCCAAAAGCAACCCTTCGTGCTTTAATGAAGGTCGCAGTATCAAATATCATTCGAGCTCTGGTGGCTTGGCCGCCGTTTTTTGGTAATTCATCCTGCAGGCATTTCATTGAAGAAAATATACTTTTCGAGGCTTTTCTTTTTTTTTCACATATTTCTGGAAATGTAAGCGTATATATGTTCGAAGTACACGGTTAATTAATTAATTAATTAATTAATTAATTAATTAATTAATTAATTAATTTCAAGATTCCTGCCAGCCTCTGATTAGAGGTCTTAAGCAGGAGTGGTCATATACATGAAGAACTCTACATTGAGTACAAGGTGCAAAGCGCGAGCAAAATGAAATAGCACTCAATTTGAAAATGTGAACAGCGTGTCATTTTCGAAAACGTAGCCTTTAGCGCTAACAATGTAAAACCATTCCAGAAGAAGAAAATGCAAACTGCTCTTAGCGCTAAGTTGGCGAACACTTAGGAGACAGAAAAACAAAACTAGAAGAATATATGTATACAAAGCGTGGCAAACGATTTCAGAACATACATCCTATCAGACACACATAATGTAGTAGTGTGTATAAAAATATGTAGCAATAGCAGATGCACCAGAAAGCACGTGCGTTCAATTACGTGGAAGGACAGGCCGAAAAAGAAAGACAAAGAAAGAAAAAAGGACAGTAGGGCAGCTATGTACCCCGCTCATTTATACAATTTCTTTAAGCAGTTTTAAGAATGATTCAATGGTATCGCAGGCAACCACCACAGCGGGAAGTACATGCTATTCCCTAATGGTTCGGGTAAAATATGAATTTCTAAACGCTTCTGTTTTGCAGTAGTAGTCTTTAAGCTGCTAAGCACGGCTAGACCGAGTTGATCGACGAGCGAGAGGCTCGGTATACGTGTCCTTGTCGATGCCTAATTTTCCATGATAGAGCAGATACATGTACTTTAATAGTTCTTTATATCTCCGTTTTTGTAGGGTAACTAGTTCTGCTGTTTCTAGCATGGCACTTGGTGATGCATACCGGCTAAAGGAATCGAATACAAAGCTTATCGCCTTTCTCTGAATTTTTTCCACCTTTTTTTATGTTAATATCGCTATGTGGATCCCAGACGACGGACCCATACTCAAGAATCGGGTGGCCGAAAGTTTTGTAAGCCAGTAGCTTTATCTCACGGGGTGAATTTCTTAACCAACGCCTCAAGTAACCAAGCTTCTGCATGGCTTTCTTTTCTATGTATGACACGTGCTCATTCCGCTTTAAGTCCGAGCTGATAACTACGCCCAAATATGTATAGCTTGTCACGCGGTCTGCAATTTGCCCATCGATCGAATACGGATTGTTTAAAGGGTGTCGTTTCCGCGTCACGGTCATCGCTACAGTTTTTTTCGCATTGATTTTCATTTGCCATGAAATCAATGCGAAAAAATGTCGCTGTCTCGTAACCTTCCTTGCTTTGCAGCAGTAAGGAATATCTTAGAGTTTATTCGTGCGAAGATGAAGTAGACAGCGAAGTGCGTGAGCTATTCTACCATTTCTGTGTGTTTAGCTTCTCGATGCTGGCAACTGATGGTGCCAGCCTTTTCTATGGAGAATCCCCCAAAAAACACTTGATTACGCATCACTACATTCATTATTTTTCTTTTTGGTGAATTGCTACATATACTGAATCTTGCTACAATCCCTCGGGCGTTTGTCAGTTAAAAGGAAAAGAAAAAAGTGTTTCACAATACGCTTTATTTACTTTGTTTCAGCCACCTCAACTCGCTGCTGAAATTGTGCTATATCGAACCAGGAGTCTTTGACAACTTGCAGGAGCTGCGGGAAATGTGAGTACGAAATCTTTTCATTGACGCGCAAATTGCACGAATTATTGTTACAGTATAAGGCGCACAATCCAGGCCCTCTATGCCTTCCTCTAAATAAACTGTCTCTCTCGCTCATTTCTTTATTCCAGCTCTATACAGAAGTCCATATTGCTCCAATCAGTTCCACCGGGAGTCTTAAGGGGTCTTCCTAAACTGAGCGTATTGTAAGTACTGCTTTAATTTGTTCTTCTTTAACGGGTTATGCCTATAGTTAAGAAGAAGAAAGAGAACGTTGATTGCATAACATCACATACATCAAGATTGTGACAGCATCTGGATCCGCATCCGATATGGCTTGGTTAGGATATATTACAAAAAGGCTGTGTAAGTACAATATCAATTAGCAAGTACAACATTACTATGAAAAGTACATCATCTGTGACAAGTACAGAATCAGCAGGAATTTGCGAGTACAACATCCGTATGGATACGGGTAGCTGGCAGAATGAATGAACCTCTTGAGTGACAGGACAATATTTGGCAGTTCTGCCGTACATTGAGCAGGTTTTCTTTGGGATAACCTCGTACGGATATAGAGTTTAATGGTGGATTTGAATCTAGAAATGAGAGCTTTCAGCGCTTAGGCAGTTCGCAGTTGTCGACTTTCGCAATGAACATTTCAGGTCTTCAACTGTTTCAGCCACCCTTGTGGAACCTTCTGTTAGGTTTAACTATTGCCTTCCGGTCAGTGCAGCAACGAGGCTATCCTGTTCATTCCCGGAACAAAAGAGAAGTGCCGACCTCGTAGACACAAGGCTACAGATTGTTCACGTAGGCTCACGCCCCAACTTCAACTTAGCTACTTAGAGACCTGCGGACGCGAATTCAAAGCGGTTTCACTGGCAAAACCCACAAAATTTGACCGTGCTGGAGACACAGCTACCTGTGTTACGCAACAGTGCTTCCCAAAAATGATCAACCGAACTCGTGGCCAAAAACTTACAATCATAGGAGCGCGAATGCCCTCACTTTGGGTTAATCTTCCTCGCCCTCAGCTCCGTAATTTTACGCTCACCTCGTCGTCACCCCCACATTCGGAAAAATAATCTTCTGCCTCGTATGTACGTATAACTGCTACCGAGTCGCTATGTTGTATATATGTAAATAACTGTCTTCTTGACTCTATCCTCTCTGCTATCATATCTCCCGTCCTTCTCCTGGCGGTCCGTTTGTAAAACACTTATACCGCCAAGCTAGACGGAATCCAAACGGTACGTGATAGTCGGTCACCAGAGGACACAGAATATGTGCAGAGCTGCCACGTAAAGCAGACTTTCTAGAAGGCTTGAAAGAGCAGGCCACCTATACTGCAACATCCTGCATGGAATGCAGCCTATTTCAAGCGAGAGCTCAGTATCAAAGTGCCCCCTTCTCGTGTAGTGCATGTACAGAAATTATTCTCTTCAAAATTCTGCTTACCCTGAGATTTTAAGTGTGAATAAGGCAGTTCCGAAAAACGGAAGTAGTTTTGGCTTGAAAATAACCCGAAAAAAATGTACACTAAAAGATCCTTTTTCAGCTAAACACGAAAAATGATGACCATCTATGGCAGAGTGTGAAAGAGCGCAACGACATTCATTTTCCATCACAGAGCTCTAGAGATTTGGTGACCACAACCTGGGTCACTTATAAATCAACGTGCCCTGCAAGCACACATGATAAAAAGGTAGGTGCTAAGTGTCCAACTTTCTTCCCCCGTAAAATTCGAAAATATCCCTGAAACGGTGCCTTTCTGTTAAAGTAACACTTGCCGCTGCGATGATCGAAAGACAATTGAGAGGTGCTGTGTACAGTAAAAAATCAAACACTTCACGCTAAGAATGATGCTCGTCTTCTCTACGTGTAAAATACCCATTCATTGTAGTCACTTCTGAAGCTACGAATGATAAGCAATCTCCAACTTGGACCAAAGCAGAAACTTGTCACCTAAGTGCAAAACATTAACATAAAACAAAAAAGAATTATGGGGTTTTACGTGCCAAAACCACTTTCTGATTATGAGGCACGCCGTAGTGGAGGACTCCGGAAATTTCGACCACCTGGGGTTCTTTAACGTGCACCTAAATCTAAGTCCACGGGTGTTTTCGCATTTCGCCCCCATCGAAATGCGTCCGCCGTGGCCGGGATTCGATCCCGCGACCTCTTGCTCAGCAGCCCAACACCATAGCCACTGAGCAACCACGGCGGGTCATAAAACAACACACACGGTTGAGGGTGAAGCGAGTTTGTGTGAAAATTATAAAATGAAGAGAAAAAAAAAGCTCCTCACAAGAGACATTGAAGGAGTGCGATGAATACTACTACTAAGGCGAGAAGAACGGAGCTGAGGGACAGATTGAGGAGGAACAGATGAAATAAACTCGATGTACCGCATCTTTGGATATGGCCGAGAAAAAAATCTTATTTCGTTCGCCCTTCGGGCATGCCTTTTTATGACACAGCGTAGTTTAGTAAAAGCCACATCTGCACCTTGCAGCATATGGGCATCTGCCGGTCGATTTATGTCCTCTGCTATAGAGGTCTCCCTGATAAGAAACAATACGGGGGTGGATTCTTTATCCGTAACGACATAGCGGGCAACATTGACGAATTCTACAGCATTAACGAGAGGGTAGCAGTTGTCTAATGATTCATAAGGTATTTCATATATCCAGCAACACCGAAAAAACAATTGCAGATTCAACGCGCATGTTGGAACATACGTGAAGCAGGGCTATCTTGAAGCGACTAATTAGGTGGTATTCAAGTAAACGAGACGTACACACTTGTACTTGTTTTCCTTTTATACAACTTGTAATCTCATTCGATGTTTAAGCACGTGCCGCACAGGTCACAACTCAATACATGCAATGTTTATGTTGATGCCCTACACCCGTTCACAAGCTATGCCGCAATACGAACTCCTGATCAGGCGGATGCACACTGCGCGACGCTGATGCCATGAAAAAACGTCGACCAAGGCGCCCTTTGATCCTTCCCGGACGAATGACGATCAAGAGAAATGTGTGCACAGAGAAGAACATATGGTATCGCGTACTTCTCGTGCCACAGTGCAGGCATGTAAGTGTGTTAAAGGCTTCTATATATAGCCCTTGCGTCACGGTGCTGCACACATTTCCTAGGAGATCGGCCAGGAAAGGGCAAATAAGCAGTGGCGCATACGCTGCGGTCCGAGGAGGGGGGTAGGCAAAATATAAGAAATTTCACAGAAGCTGTCGAATATCATGCGCTATTCCATTAAGAGATCGGTGTGCAATATCGATAGTTATGAACATGCCTGCCAACTCTCCATAATGCCTTTTGAACTTTACGAATTTAGGAGCGTTTTACGATTTTACGAATCTTGCATCAAGTTTTACGAAAAAAACCTGTGCGGGAAAAAGATGCGCTCATCGGTATCCGAACCTTCCATTTCCATTTGAAGTTTTCCTATGGTGAGCGGGTGCAAGACGGGCGCTTGCTTCGAGCAAGTTGACACCGACAAGTGGCTGAAAGTGGCCAAATCTGCAAGAGCACGGTCGCTGACAGACTTGCTGAGAATTGCGTTGCTTGTCAGTCTAGTGTTACGGCTCGTGGTAGCGGTTAAGCCAGGAATTCACCCGGCTCATTGATGAGTACGTCCGGTGGTAGGAATTAAGGAAAAAGACTTTATTCTACATTATTTACACTGCCTCCAGATACAGAAGCCCACTCCACGTAGGCGCATATTAAACGACTGAGTTCACTTCAGGACACGTCACCACACCTCTCACTGTGCCAAAAAAAAGTATGCGCTCTTATTCCTGTCGTCTTATCTAGGAGATTAGACTAGGGAATGTGATCACTGTATCGCTACGAATCCCAATCGTTGAATCGGTCGCAATATCCCGCCCATGACGTCGCATCGTTCCGCCGAAATCCGCCTTCGCCCCCGCATATGGCGCCAGTCTGTAGCAATCTTGCAATCTGAGGTTGACGCTGCTCCCACAGTAGCCTTCGACATTGGCCCCTTTCATTAATTAGTTCACCTTGTCAGGGTCACGTTCAGGTAGAGTGATCTTCGCGGCAGTTGTCACCTCGAAGTGAGCTGCTTTATTTGCGCTTCAGTCTATTTCGGGGCCCGCGTCGTCTGGGCGCGCGCTCATGAAAGGGCTGTCTCGTGGAAAGCGTCTAAGGAATGCTCATCGCCGTATTGAGACGCAACACTAGGCTGTCCCAACTGCGTCGATGCTGTTTTTGGGCTGCATCCAAAGTTAACTCATTGGTAATAAAGTACGAATCCCACAAAAGGAAAGCTTTAAATGAATACGTGCTAGCCCCTTCACTACGCCTCCCCCCCCCCCCCCCCCCCCCCATTCGTTCTGTCGTGTCCAAATAATTTTCAGTGTTTACGAATGTTAACGCTCGCAGGTTGGCAGGTATGCCTATGATGCGACATTGTGTGTACATGTTTTATCTCGTGATTTATTGTTTGATTACGTGCAGCAGAGGTGCGCTCACTGGCACTACATCGGTACTACTATGACCAATACGCAACACAAACTAACCCAACAGTCTACGGTTTTAAACTACTTAGCAGGTCAACATGTAATGCTTACATAGGCCGGTTTGCGGGAGCTGTGATAGGCTAGGCAAATGAAGTTTCGTTTTACAAACAATATGTAAAATGCGGCGGTTACGCACGTTCTGTTCTTGATATCACTTTTGAGCATCCGCGTAAATAAATGAGTACATCAGCCAGTTTTGAGACTCTGAATTCTGATGCGGATTCGTTCATCTTGCATTTTGTAATGTCGTTTTTGTTTCATATTGGTCTTAACCTCTGCAGCCACATTTTGCTCATACTTCTTCTTTATTCCCTTTCCCTGCCCCACGTCCCCTTTTTTATTAATTTTATTTTTTCCGAAACATTGCAATAGCAGCTTCCCATGAAGCAAACTTGTACTGCGTTCATCAGAACCACGATTACCGAACATACGCACTTATTCCAGTTTTGCATGCACGAATCGCGATGACGATGAGTTCCGCATTGGCGCACACCTTGTGGAGGACGCGGTTATTGTTGGCGTAAATTTAAATAATTTCGTTTCGGTGAAAACAAAGCAAAACATCACAAATTGCTTTCGTAACTCTCCCGTGCATGAATCTATTCTTCTACTAAAACAAAAAAGTTAGCACACAGGCCATCGTGGCCTCCTCGGACAAAGCCGCCTTGTTATCGGTTCTCCATTCATGCCGCACAAGCGTGCACAAGAAAGTTCGGCTACTCCGAGCACTGGAAAATTGCACGCATGAAGGGGCAGTTAGCTCATTTGCCGCACCGGCGACGTCGCATGCGTGAAATTGCTAGCAAGATTACATTGTGTGAAACCGGCTTAACTTTGATTCCCCTAGTCTACTTTTTCAAGTCCTTACCAGGTATTTCTGTACATATAAATAATTAAATAAATAAATGGTGAAACCGTCCAGTAATAACGAGGGCGTGCCTTCATGTCCGTGTCAGCCGCAATGCAGCCGCAATTTCGTTCGTTCGTTCGTTCGTTCGTTCGTTCGTTCGTTCGTTCGTTCGTTCGTTCGTTCGTTCGTTCGTTCGTTCGTTCGTTCGTTCGTTCGTTCGTTCGTTCGTTCGTTCGTTTGTTTGTTTGTTTGTTTGTTTGTTTGTTTGTTTGTTTCGACTAATCCGCATTTGCACTACCGTATTAAACAACGTTGTTTTGAACGCGATCGTGACGGGCTGAAAGGACATTTGCCACCGCTTCACATTCGAGTCTGCAGCCACCAGTGGGCATAAACCCTAAAGGCTCCTTTGAAATCCGACGTTTCCTATGTAGTAATGCAATGGACGACGTCGATTACCGCGCGCCGCTTAGGCAGTGACTGCAAGAAAGTTGACCCATGACCGCTTTTTTTTTTTTTTTTTCAACTGCTGCGAAGGCACGTTTCGACCCTTCGGAGGTTCGTCCGCTTATCCTGGAAAACAGACCTGCGCATCGCCATTGATTCGCTTCCCGCGCTGCCTGGTTTGCGAGTGGAGGCACTACGCATTTGGCGAGAAATCCCCAAACACTCTGTATGTTGGACTTATCTTCTATTTTCGCACAAACCGACTCTGGTGCGAGTCGAACAGCACTGGCAGGGCAACTAACGTCAGTACGCCTGGCTTGAAAGGACTCGCGTGGCTGGACGTCATTTTCTGGGGCCTTGCTTTGCTGAATGAGAGAAACGGCGCACGTCACTTGGACTGAGTGGAAGGAAGATGCTGTAGAAGAGGCGGATCTGTCGCTCTTTTGACCGGTCCATGTGATGTTTGCGTTGTTCATCCCCCCCCCCCCCCCTTTTTTCCCTTTTTGTGAAGCTAAAGTGATTATAGATCAGCGTCCAACCTTCTGGCATTATCACCGTGGTTAGAGAAGCGAAGAAAAGTGTATACGGTGCCTGAAAGTAATTTTCTTAAACACTTATAACAAATGTTACTTCTGCCACTATTCTCCTGTAGACACAATCAGCTTTTCGTTCCGCCAATAAAACTATGAAAAAGAAAGACAAGGGGAGACTCCGCACATTAGTTTTCTGGAGAAGAAAAAAGAAGAGCTTTAATGAATCCATAACAAAGGCGCCGGAATAATTTTGACCCCTTGGCTATAGAAGTCCTATGAGCGATATAAAAATTGTACATGATATATAGACAGCGTAAGCGATACTTGAAAGGTCTCGCCTGTAAAATAATTCAAGCCCATGAAGCTATTCGTGCACAGGTTCACATGTATGCATGTGTCGGTTTACTCGGGAATCAAAGCGGCCAGCACACAGGTTTGCATAATAGCGAAGGCGCCAGCCAATGAGGAATGAATTTTATATACCGAAGCCCTAATGTAGAATAGTGAAGCATATGAGTTCTAAATACACGTAGTATGCGACAACGAATGCGCTAAAGTGTTCAGAACATCTATGCCTACTTCTATTCTTGAGCCGTTGTGTTGTGAAGAGGCGCATACAAGCAATGAAGCGTTGATAAGGTTGCCAATTAATTTCTTGAGGAAAAAAAAACTATGTACAAATGCCAGAATTGTTTACAGCCTAGTATAGTAGAATTCAAATTTCCATCCTTGTAATGCTGCAAATTATATCTACGACCACGAAGTTTTCCAATAAACATTTGCTCCTGTTTTCTATAGGCATGCAAGTCGCAGTTCAGGCGCAGGCAACGGTTCGTCCTAAGTAACCTTAGACAACGTCACGTGAATCATGCTTTCACGGCTTATAAGGACGCCACTTATAAGGACGCCACTAATTCCGAAATAGAGGCGCGTTTTGCGCAAACGCCAATGGTTCTTCGGAGGGGAAACGTCTCTCTGGCCCTCATTCTTCAACAGGCAGTGACGAGAGCGACGGGGCAGAGCTCTCACTTTGCCGTGTCCTTGTTAAGCCACAGAAATGGAGCCGCGTTAGAGGTTGGGCAAGGCAGCCTGTCCAGGGCCACACATTGGCCGAAATAATGATTTCTCAGACGACCTTTTCGTCCTGTATGGCGCATGACGTTCCACCATCGTTGCGCTAAAAGTCACGACAGCGGGAGACTCGTAAGAGAACCGCCAGCACCTAAGGCTAACGGCGTTACGTGATTAAGGACCAGGACAAAGGAAGAGCAAGCGGAGAATTAAGTGAGCCCTGCCGCGAAAAGATAAACGGGTCGCAGTTCGGTGGCGGGTATCAGGTGGCCTGCGGTCGTTCATGTTAAATGTGGAGGAGGTGCGGGAAATTCCGCTCTGCCCGCGCGATGAGTAACGATCTTGAGCGTGCTCCTGCCTCGGCTATTTTTGAAGGAGTTCCTATGAAGTCACAATATCCTTATCAATGCACCGTACTTGAGGAGAGTTACTCGCGCGCAATGTGTTTGATAAATACCGACTCCTTGATTTGTGCACCTGAATAACGGCATTATACGTGGATCAAATTGACTCATTTAAACTTATTTAGAGTGCAATACACTTGAGCTCCATGGAGGGTCAGCTTGGTCTGAGTGACAAGACTGGATCGTTTGGTGCTATAGGTACAATAACTTATAACTGCAATGCAGCCTACGCCGGTATCAGCGGGCGTACGTTGAAACTATACAAATGAGAACAAGAATGTGGAGCCCTTGTCTGCCATGGAGAGGAAGAAATGCGAAGAGGGTGGAATCGCAGTGACAGCGTGCTCTCTATATAGTAGATGCACAGATTGAAAGCGCAAGACGCCACTCACTGATATGCATGTAGATTAGTGGCCAAGTCTCTCCAACGGCCATATTAATTTCCCACTCCATACTCTCTTCCCCCGTCCAAGTGCTCCGATTACGATGTGTCCCTCAATGGCCTTATGGTAGAGAGCAGGGCAATCGGGTGCCTATATATTACTAGGTGTTAACGTTGTGAGCCGAGTCAGGAGCGTATCCAGGGGCGGCTGCATGATAATTGAATATGCCCGGGGGAGAGGGGGGGGGGGCGCTAAAGAACCTTAAGGCATGGAAATAAGGCGGACACCTTATAGATCACGAAATCATGGCATGCAAGGTTTTTACCGTGGATAAGTATAATTGCCGTTCACCGCAATCTGCCATGAAGAGAGTGAAGAGAGACGAAATAAAAGAAAGGAAGGGAGGTTAAGAACAAAAATCTGGTTTGCTACCCAACACTGGGGAACAGGGCAGGAGGAAACAGAAAATAGGGCGAGAGAGAGCAACATAGCACATGTACACAATCATTGCTGCTCACATCAAGAATAACAGTTAACACTTGTTAGTGCTAACGTCTCTTGGGCAGCTTTGCTGTCCGTTAGAATTGTAATGCACTTGTAGCCCTCTATTATGGCTGCTTGTAAGATCTGTACTTAAAAAGTAATTTGTTCTGACAACCGTATGTCGTCGATACCAGCTAGGGCAGTCACAAGTGATTGTCTCTTTACACTGTATCGAGGACAGTCGCACAAAACGCGTTCAAGTGTCTCCTCGCAAACGCAGTCATCACAAGCAGCGTTGTCAGTCATTGCAATATGAAAAACAAATGATTTTGTAAAGGCTGCTGCTAGCCATAGCCGCCAAAGTAGGGTAGCATCGCGTCGGCAGAGGCCTAGTCCGATGCAAAGGCGAAGCGAAGAGTGCAGGCGGTGCAGTCGGTTGTTCTGAAAGCTTCGATCGTGTGTTCGACATAAAGAGCGTGATGTCTCGTGCCATCACGTGAGGTATTCTAGAGTCTGCATCTGATCGTGACAGCAGTATATTAATTCTTCTGCGCTGTCTTCAAGAGGTCACTGAGCAGCGTTACCGGCTTGCTCGTTACCCATGATGCCGCAGACCTGGAAGCCATTGAAACGTGATGGTGTGCCTTTTTTGGGTCAAGGTATGAATTAGTTCTCTGATCTTGATCGTCAGTTGTTCGTGCGGACCGCGCCGCAGGGCTGATAGTAAAGGCTGCAGCGCCGCCTTCAAATCGCTGAATACAGACCATCTCTGGAGGTGTTCTTGACTGACGAGAAGAAGTGCAACGAGAAGACTTGCAAGTTCCGTAGCTGTCTGTGTCGTCGTGTGGCACGACTTAAACTGAATGTGGTTATACTCTAACTGGAAAAAAGATGGCTCTGGCAGAACCACCGAGATTGGACGTCCCATTAGTATAAATGTGGACGTAGTCGAGGCACCTCTGTTGCAAAAGGATGAAACATAGCTGCGACGCAGCAACCGTTTGTGTCGGTTTTGTGTCGACTTCCCTTATTCCTTGTGCTGTTGACTTTCCTCGTGAACTTCAACACAGTTTAGCGTTCAATTCTCAACACTGAGCGACCTTTATAAGCCTTGTGAATTCAAGACTACATTGGGCGCGAACATTTCCTTACATGACAAAAAATAGCGGAGAGGGATCAATCTCACACCAACGCCGTCTTTTATTTTTCTTTCTTTTTTTCAGTGTCGGTACAATAAGACAACATAGCAGGTGACGCGACTCAGTAGCGACTTGCTCGGTTGTGAATATTGGCACAATGAGGCTCCTCAAGAACGACATTAATGTGCGTATAAGTCGAGACAAATACGCAGTTTTCCTGCATTCTAGGCAGACGTGGTCTTGTGCTAATTTCGTTATCAGCAGAGCTCCTCGCAATGTTTGTGCAGAAGGTCAGAATGAACTGCCACAAATATTCGTGCTGGTGGTAAATAAAATATGTTATCACCATTTTCTCTAAATTAAATGAAATTATGGGGTTTTACGTGCCAAAACGACTTTCTGATTATGAGGCACGCCGTAGTGGAGGACCCCGGAAATTTCGACCACCTGGGTTTCTTTAACGTGCTCCTAAACCTAATTACACGGTTGTTTTCGCATTCGGCTCTATCGAAATGCGGCCGCCATGGTTGGGATTCGCTGCCGCGACCTCATGCTCAGCAACCCAACACCATAGCCACTGAGCAGGTACCATGTTCTCTTAATATAGCAATATATACTCATCTTTTTTATCCAGTGAGCGTAAAGGTAAATAGCACCCGAAAAGAAAACCATTAATACTAGGACGCTTCCATAAACGCTTCCGCAGTGCATAAGGATAAGAAAAGAAAATACTCTTATTTTTTCAGTCACAAGCATTCTAAACACTCCTAAGAAATTACAGCCTTTGGGTTGTATCTTGCCACGCAACGTCATTTGTATTGTCCGCATTTCTTTTCTTTAACGCTGCGAGCCCGGTCCTTGTCAGTAACGAATGGCATGCGCGTTATCAGCATGACATAGCATTCCCGACAGGAAAGTAGAGGGCGTGGCGTTTTCAAGAAAGAAAACGCAAGCAACGCAGATGACGATTATTGTTGCATGGCAGAGATAAACCCCAAAAGGTGTACATTTGTCTACACTCTTAAAACGGTTGCACCCTTTGGGGTGTATATTTGTCCCACAACAATAATCGTCATCTGCCTTCCATGCTTTTCCTTTACTGAAAACTCGGCGCTCGCTACTTTCCTATCGAGAATGCTGCGTCACACTGATAACGCGCATGCCGTTCGTGACTGGTAAGTACCGGGCTCGCAGTGTTAAAGACAGGAAATGCGGACAAGACACATGATGTTGTGGGACAAGATAAGCCCCAAAGGGCGTAATTTTGTTTTAGAGTGTAAGAGTGAACACTCTAAAGAAGTTTACACCCTTTGGGGTGTATATCTGCCGCACAACAATAATCGTCATCTGCCTTGCTTGCGTTTCCTTTCTTGAAAACGCCGCGCCCGCTATCTTGCTGTCGGCAATGCTACACTCTTCACTCTTAAAACGGTTGCACCCTTTGGGTTGTACATTTGTCCCACAACAATAACCGTCATCTGCCTTGCTTGCGCTTCCGTTCTTGAAAACTCGGTGCTCATTACTTTCCTGTCGAGAATGCTGCGTCACACTGATAACGCGCGTGCCGTTCGTGACTGGGAAGTACCGGGCTCGCAGCGTTAAAGAAAGGAAACGCGGGCAAGACAGATGACGATTATTATTGTGGGACAAGATAAGCCCCAAAGGGTGTAAATTTTTCTAAGAGTGTTAGGCAAAGTTACACCTTTTGGGGTGTATCTCTGCCACACAACGATAATCGTCATCTGCCTTGCTTGCGTTTCCTTTCTTGAAAACGCCGCGCCCGCTACTTTCCTGTCGGGAATGCTATGTCATGCTGGTAACGCGCATGCCGTTCCTTACTGGAAAGTACCGGGCTGGCCGCGTTAAAGAAAGGAAATGCGGACAATACAGATGACGATTATCGTTGTGTGGCAAAAGGGTGTAATTTTGCTTAAGAGTGTATGTCATGCTGATAACGCATATGCCGTTCGTTACTGTGAAGTACCGGGCTCGCAGCGTTAAAGAAAGGAAATGCGGACAAGACAGATGACGTTTATCGTTGTGTGGCAAGATACGACTCAAAGGGTGTAGGCTTTTCGTAGAGTGAATAATCGTCATCTGTCTTGCCCGCGTTTCCATTCTTTAACGCTGCGAGCCCGGTAGTGCCCAGTCACGAAGGGCTTGCGCGTTATCAGTGTGACACAGCATTCTTGAGAGGAAAGTAGCGAGCGCAGCGTTTTCAAGAAATGAAACGCAAGCAAGGCAGATGACGATTATCGTTGTGTGGCAAATATACAGCCAAAGGGTGTACAAGCGCCTTACAATTAGTGGACAACCTGCATACAGGCACCACGACTCACCAGTAAAGTCATAATTCCCAGTGAAAGAATGCTGGAGGCCTCAAGTCTTATATTTCAGCCTTACCTGATTTATGAGACCATACGGCTACCAATCTATCAATAATTAAAAGCAAAGCTTTCCTTCACAACAAATTGGCTATATCCGCACGGACCTCACGCAAGTGCACCATGCGTGCAGCCTCGTGACGAGAACCAATACGCCAAGCTCAGAATTGCTGCAGGTCCTGCAGTAGACACACCTCAGTGATCAACAGTAGCCTCGGTGTGCACCGGATAAGGATCTCGCCATAACTCTCCTCCAGCTCGTCATAATATTCTCGTCATAACTGTAGGTTAACTTATTCCCCGAAGTAATGCTTGTTTGAAATATGTGGCGTGTTCGTTTCAGCTATCGCAAAGACGATCATATCCAGAGATAGCGAGGAGCGGCGGACCATCTGCGTACTCAAAATCTTAGCTAATGATCTTAGACATCATTAAGTGTAGTCAACCAGTGCATATATGGTCTGCGTAATTAGCGTGTAAAACGTGTTTGATTAAAGCAAAAAAGAAAAGCATCGTTAGTATAACCATTACAGCAAACAAGAAGGTTGGTAACTGTAGCAGCTGTTTTGTATATAAGCAAAAGCTTGGTAGTTTTTCCGGCGCAGTGTGACGCAGAATGCCTGTATCTGTATTTGTCGTCGGAGGAAGAGACGGCTGTAAGCCTGCGGAGGCACTTCCGATATCTGTGCACGCGTCTAACCGAAAGGTTTCTATGACAGTCAAAGAGATCCGGCGCCTTCTACATAAATAGCCGAGGTGTGCGTGTGTCTCTCTGCATCTAACTCGGCGAAGGTCACTCGAGAAGGGAATGTACACAGTGCTGCTCGCTCCCAGTTCTCTGCGCCGCTAAGCGCGAAGAAAGGACCACGCTCTTTTCCGAAACACGAGCGGTCGTCAAGGAAGTGCGTCACGTTTCTTGCGGGAGCGCATGGGTCGCACGTAGGCACTAGGTTTCTCTCTCCTTGAGCAGCCAGCCTGCTTGTAGACCGCTTCGGTGAGCATTTGTTATAGAACAGCCTCCTTCCACATTGAGAGGTCTTCGGTGGCACGGGCTGAATGCGAAAATGCGTAGAGCATACGGAGAGTTTGCGTGAAAGCAACTGTTTTCAGTGGAATGAGTTGTTCGAAACTATCGCAACTGCTTGCCCAGACAGAGATTATATCTAGAGGACAGCGAACGAGAGGGGAAAGAAACTTATTTGAAGGCAGAGAGGCTGGCCTGAGAGAGTAATCGCTGTGCATAGATTCCGCTTATAAACTGTGACCACAGGATACGGGCGAATGGAATAAATGCGAGCTCCCATGCGAATATAATACTAGAGGTAAGCAGAGCGCTAGCGTCTGCGTGCGTATCCATTATGGCAGCTAAAGTTGCTTAGAAATGGTTGTCAGTACATAAATGTTTAAACATCGCTTTTCTGTCATCGACCGTCCCTGTGGCTTCTTAAGGTATCTCAATACTTAAAGTGTTCACAATTTCAAAAATAATCTTTCCTTGGTGAAGGTTGCTGTTCAAGGGTCATCAAGGCTGAACAACACTCGTAACGACACACGGTTAAAATTAGGTCAGGAAAATTAATTGCCTGTTATTTAAAAAACTCTGCACTGTTTTATATACACATTCCGAGGCACGCACATAACACGACTTAGCCGCAAAGGTCACTAACAAAAGCCGCAGCGCGCGCGCGCGCGCGGCTTTTGGTGAGCCACCATAAATGGCGCAAAAGTCTTTGGTTACCCTATTATTTACACGGTGGTCGAACGATTACTGCGCCCGGTTTCCCTTTTGTGCTTTTAATCTTAGGCTTTGTGGGTATAAAGAGACTGAATGAGAAGAGAAAAAAGAAAATGCATGCAGAATTAGAAGTATGGAAGAGCTGTCATAATATGTAACGCAATCCGCAGTCGTCAAAAGAGCACGTTCACTGAGTACGAACGATGTGAAATTTCTTGACGACGGAAGCCACAAAAAAATATTAATTTTCTAGCTACCTAACGCATGCAACGTGGAATTCATCCCTGCATACGGGTGTGTCGTGTAAGACTGTAGACGCACGTGTGCTTGTCAATTCCAGGCTGTATGCTTTCCGCACGAAGAAATGCATCTTTCTGATGACTTATCGTTCCATGTAAACTTCAATTGCTAAGTTAAATCGAAATAAAAGGCTGTGAAAATCCCAATCGTCCGAACAATCGCACGCACGCTGTTCTTGTCTTACTGATGTCAGGCAGTATTCCGCTACGCAATTTAAAGCACGCCACAGTGAAAATAGCAGAACGACTATGCTTCAGGATGAATGCACTTGAAAGCAAGCAGTAGAGATTGACTGCGTCAAGGTAAAAACAGAGAGATAGAAGCAGCAAACTCATTTCAGAGTTGCCGTTGAACTTGAAGAGGCCGAAAACTGCTGAAACGCGAAATTAATTATGACTCATTATGCAAATAATATCGATTTCGCATCAGTTACTAGCTAATCTAGAAATCATGACTTCGCGCCACAATAGCATGCAAATGCTTAACAGAATTTGAACGCTTTTTTATTGCTGTGTTCTATTTTGTTTTGACTCATCTTGTCAGGTCCTATTGTTCCATGACACTGTTCCTTGGCGTAGAATTGCCTCGGCGCAATTAGTGGCACTTGTATTCATAACGCTGACCACAAGATGCCACTAAGAGAAAGCGTCTGTATTATTTTGTACTAAAGACTGCATAGTTGAAATCAAGAAAAAGAAATTGGCATGGGCAGGACATGTAAGGAGGAGGGAAGATGACCGATGGTCATTAAGGGTTACGGACTGGATTCGAAGGGAAGGGAAGCGTAGCAGGAGGCGGCAGAAAGTTAGGTGGGCAGATGAGATTTAGAAGTTTGCAGGGACAACATGGCCACAATTAGTACACGACCGGGGTAGTTGGAGAAGTATGGGAGAGGCCTTTGCCCTGCAGTGGGCGTAACCAGGCTGATGATGATGAAAGACTGCATCTAAAACCAGAAAACTTCTTTCTTTCTTTTTTTCCGAGCATGCCAAGTCGTATACTGTGTTTTACGGCTTATTCGGTTAGGTTCCTATCCTCCAGGTACATACCACCTGAGCGCCCCTTCGCAAAGGGTCTTGTGTACACTCTTAAGCAAAATTACACCCTTTTGCCACACAACTATAATCGTCATCTGTCTTGTCCACATTTCCTTTCTTTAACGCGGCGAGCCCGGTACTTCCAAGTCACCAACGGCACGCCCCTTATCAGCATGACAGAGCATTCTCGACAAGAAAGTAGCGAGCGCAGCGTTTTCAAGGAAGGAAACGCAAGCAAGACAGATGACGATTATTGTTGTGTGGCAAATATACACCCGAAAGGGTGTACATTTGCTTAATAGTGTAGAAAGAAAGAAAGAAAGAAAGAAAGAACGAATTGATGGCAACAAACAAGAGGGGAAAGGAGCGCAAATGATGCGAATGCCGGGGTACGCAAT
Organism: Dermacentor andersoni; assembly: GCF_023375885.2. NCBI lineage: Eukaryota > Metazoa > Arthropoda > Arachnida > Ixodida > Ixodidae > Dermacentor > Dermacentor andersoni. The sequence continues at coordinate 78,800,556 of NC_092814.1, forward strand.
CCAGAGGTAAGCGGTCTAGTAGGAAATGTTATCGAAGTCTAACGTGCACGCCCGCAGACCATAGTAACTTCAGCAGCCCAGATATAGTCTTCTGCGTGCAGTTCCTTGGGGAGTAGTGGCCTAGAACTTTGTTTTAATGGTAGCCACGTCTCTTGTCACCAGGCACTGTAGCCAGGGCAGATAAAATATTTTTATAACAAAAATCCTGTATCACTGCTCTATTTTCCTGGGACTCCACAAAGACGTGAGAGTGAAACTGTGACTTCCTGTGCCCAAATCCACACATATATCTGTATGAAAGAGCTACTATAGTGAACAGGTTCAAGTGATTTGAATGAAAGTTCGTGTGCCACAGTGCAAGAGCAACCTGCATATTTGGAAGCTTCCGTTCCAAAAACAAGCTAAGACGGAAATCGCCTTCTCACTTCCATCGTGTCCATCTCTGTTTCTGAGGTGTTCAAGTCTGCTCTCTGCGACCATACGCTGTTTCATTAGAATTATTTATTTGTTTTGTTACCTCTCCTTTCTGTGAAGCCTGCACGACCCTAACAGTATATAAGTGACATGGGGCTATATGGCAAAGGTGCCGCCCAGTGGCAACTTTATTTATTATTATTATCCTCAACGTACATGTGAGTACATTATAGAGGCGAGGTGCGAAAAAACAAAAGCTACATGGAAAATAACACAGCCATGTAGTACATAAAAATAATGGACATTTAGAAGAAGTGGAGTACAGAATAAATTGACATAATATATGCAAAAAGAACATTGGAACTACATGAAGTATGGTGAAAAGATAAACAGGCCTCATTAAAAGATCAACAAACAATAAGATACTTTAACACAAAAAACAAAGGCATAACTCCAGTGTTACATAATGTTATTCAATGCATTTTTTAAAAAAAGAAGGCGGTTTCAAATCTTAATTATTAATGCGGGTAGTTTATTCCACTCCTTGGAAGATCGTGAAAAAAAAATGACCGTGAACACGTGACAGTGTTATATCAGGATATGTTCACCTTATGCTGATGGTCTCGACGGGCTGAAAGAAGTGGCGCTGGGTGAAGCCATATGGAACGAAGAACTGTGTTATGGTAGTATATCCTGGTGCAAAAGAGAAATGTCGTATTGCTTGCGACGAAAAGAGAGTAACGGAATACGAAGGGAGTCCTTTATTTGTTTGACACTCGCAGCTCGTTGGTTGCGTGACAAGACGAAGCAAATGGAGTGATTATGTTATACTTCTACTGCGTGCGTCTATTAATGTAGCCTGATGTGGGTCCCATATAGATGAAGCTTATTTCTTAGTTGATGTGGGCGAAAAAAGTTGGGACACCTTCCTCGATAGGCCACCAACCCGGTGAATATGCAGTTATCACCCTGATCATGAGCAGCGGGCACTGTAACGTCGGCCAATGAGAATGTGATCTTACTTAAGAGAAGTCTTGTGAATGCAAGCACTTTGCCGGCGTTCGCAAAATAGGTATTGCGCTATAACAGTTCGTAAAAGCAGGAGCCTGTCAATGGTGACGTTGAATGCATTATTATCAGTGGAAAGTACATCTTACAAACGAAAATCTTTGGAAATTGGGCTACAGATGCACATATAATTCTTTTTATAATAGCTTTCCTTGATGAATCAGTGCACGTGTGCTGAACAATCGCAAAAGACAGTGACATCATCGACAATGTGCCGGCAGATCGTGAGCAGCCCTTGTGCACAAAAACCTTTGCAAGTCTCTGATCGTAATCACGTGGCATCTGACTTGTAAAGAGAGCCGTAAAACGGATGCACGCAAAAGAGTGTTCTTGAGAAAAAAACTGCATTTTCTATCAGTTTGTACCTATCGAAATCAATAGTCGATTCAGGGTCTATATACTGTAGGCATTCCTTTCCTTCTTTCATATTCATTTCTTATCATCCGTTCGGCTGAATGGTCGACCCAGCAGACTAATAATTTTAATGAGCACTCCCAGTTCACGCGCAATGCAACTTGGTGTTTACTTCAAAGGCCGTATGCCCGAATAGAAAAACCACTTTGAGCCAAGAGAAGTTCGCGAATTGTTCAAAGAGAAAGGACGATGGGTGGGGGCAGTGTTTGCTGTTTCTTGCCTTGTTAACCAAATGCCGCGGCACGTACTGTCAATGGCAGCGCGCAGGGATCCAGCGGCTCGACAAACTTTATCAGTGCAGTTCACTTCGGCGCTTAATAACGTAGCCAAAACAGCGGACAGTCCTGGGCTTGATTTTCCAATAACGTGCTTTTTGTGTGCTCTTTTTCGCTACGGGGCATATCAGTGGCACGAAAACGTCACCAGCACCTGTCGGTGCTCGCCAGCCTCCAACAGTACTCGTCGTCTAAACGTCAGCCGCAGCGTTATTGGACCGCCTAGCTTTTTCAACCTTATACCTTTATATTTTGGCAATATCCGAAAAGCAAGTTTGCAGAAATATGACAGAGCCGTGTGTGTTCTCCACAGCGCGTTTTAAGTTAAGAATTCACAAATGCAGATTTTAAAGAAAAGTGTATCACGTTCGCGCACTATAGGGCAGCTCCATTCTTTAGTGAGGGATGACACATGTCCACAATTTTGGTAGAGCTCCAACTTAGCAAAAGAATGTTTCATTAACTTTTCATGCAGGTAATGAACATAACACAAATCTGAATGTTAGTCATACGCGGAAAACCAATTTTCTAGGACTCTCGAGACGAGTATATCTGCTTCAAGAGACAGCCAGGTACAAAACTTGAAATTACTGACCTGCAAAGCGGTACACTGTCTCGCGCCTACACGTACACCTCAAACATTATAAGCTCGCACAAACTGTGGCGTTGAGGCAGTTTTGAATACCGTTCCACAAGTGCTTTACTCTATCCATACGTCCAGAACCAGCGTAACTAACCTTACATCTTCTCATGTTAACACGGCTCTTGAAAGTGAACACTTCACAGTGGACTGGGTTCCGGTGCACTCGGGCAGCATCGGCAACGGTGCGGCCCACAGTGCAGCGAGCGCGCTGTTATTTTCCTGCTCATCTCCCCCATTCCTGTGCCCGTGGACCCGGAGGAGGAGCGCGAGCGACTCAAACTGCAAGCAAAACGGGAGCTGATGGTGAAGGTGCCGCACAGTGCCACCCTTTGCCCGAGGGGCTTCCTCGGGGTGCGCAAGTCCTGGTGCACAAAGCCAGGAAGGGCACAGCACTCACCGAAGACGTCTTGGCTAAGTGGCGCGCGCACGCCGCTTCAAGGAAGACGCGAGGGCATCGGAGGCAACGCCTGCTGGACAACGAGGAGGACGAAGAAACGGAGTCCAACGTGACGTCGCCACCAGCGACGTGCAGTATACGTGCGACATCGGCGCTCGTCCGACAGTCAAGCACCTACTGTGGGACTGTCCCGGACTCGCGACAGTAAGAGACAAGCGCAAATGATGCGGCATTACCTCACTGGAGGCATGGACCACGCCACCCCCTCAGTTCGACGCCCGGCGTACTACGTATCAACTCTTTATGGGAGTTCGTGCGCGAGGCCGGCATGGCCGGCAGGTTATGAACGTGCCGTGTTTTGTTTGTTTTTTGTTGTTGTTTTCTTTTGTTTTTCTTTTGGTTATTGTGTCTTTGTTTCATGATTCCCACCACTGACCCGCACTCGTGCCTAGGCCACTGAGCCGTCCTTTTCATTAAAGTTCATTCTCTCTCTCACTGATTATCGGTACACGTTCGCCATCATTTAAACATTTTAAAACGAACCTTTCCTTGCGAACCCTGCCGGGCTTAACTGACCGTGTCTTGCCGAATAGCTCAGCACAGAACAGCACATATATATCTGTGATACGCCTACAAAGTGTCAGCGTCCGGCTCTGTTCTCTACGCAATTCAACAATAAAACAATAATCAGTACCTACATATCCTTACTGCGACATATATACACCATCAGGCGCGTAATTCCTTTATTAAGGTGGAGCCTTCTTTTCCTCCCTCCACTAAGTTTGGCACGTCTGCTCGGTCTGTTTCTCGCCCAATAAAGCGGGCGTCCCGGATCCCGGAGTCGGTGCAATCCACCGTCACGTATGCCAGGCGCGTCACGTCGTGGTGGTATCGGCGTCTCGCCATCCTGCCGGGAAAGCACGCATTCGCCATGATGGAAAAAAAGCAGTGCACAGCGCGAACAGTTATACGCGCGCGTAACCGCAAAGCCAAATAACCGAAAACGTCTGCGATAGAATTAACACGTGAACAGTTCCTCGGGACGTACTTGGACGTCGAATAAAATTGCACGCATCGTGTGCATGCTGGCCTAGCATTTATTTGAAACGTTTCAATCAACGTTTCAAGCTTCGCTCAACGTTAATCCCCACGAGCACGTGGGATCTGGCATAATTTTTATTATCTCCCGTGTTCCTTAATTAAGTCTTATGCACTTGGTACTCTCCTAAAAACATTACTCAATTCGGCATTTAGATGTTGCCATCTTCTAATTACGTCGTTTTACGGTATGTCTTGCGTGAAAGAGTATTCTGCGTCGTATCAACCTGGATGCCTCAAGCATTCTCAATCCGTAAAATCACGGCCTCCATATTTCCTTGCTTTTTTTTTTTTGAACGCGAGAAATGGAACGAACGAATTAAATGAATATTAATTAAATATCGGACATGACAGGTTGCGTCCGCTCTTCTTCGTTTCGGGATTAGTCGCGCTGCCAGTCTCTGCGCGGTGGCTTGACGGAGGAGGGATATGCAGGGAGAGATGCTTGCTGCGATAAACCACAGTGCTTACTGACTTCTTGAACTGGTTGAAATGCAAACGCCACCGCATCGCCGCAACTCCACGTCACCGTCGCTCTCGGAGGCGTGTTATCCGTGCATCCCTTGTCACCGCAGGCTGTCGCCTGCGTTCTAACTTTGCCTGGGTAATCGCTATAAAAGAATTTAATGTACCGAAAAACAGAATAAATTCGAGGGGAAAAACGTCGGCGATAGTGCGTTTCGAGCCCGCGATGCCACGCTCAGAAGCCAGGTGCCTTACCAAGTGGGCTAGACCAGCGCCTCCTAGATTGCCGGCCTGTGCACGCTGCTTTATCACATCATGCTACGTGAACCGAAATTTCCATGCATTGCTAAGCCCGGCGGGACGAAAGTGTCTCAACGCGCTCGCTTGCCCGCGAGGAGTTCATAACTCGAAGGACCGTTCGACGGCGCTCAATCGCACATTAATGCTTTCGCATTCACAACTAATAAGAAGTGCTTAGGTGTCCTCGGAATTTCTTATTTGACATTTTTTAGCATAGTGTTCCCCTCTTCTTCCGTTGTCTGCCAGAATAACCTTACCATATTAGGTCATGAGAATGCAATCATTTCCTTTCTTTCCGTTTTTCTTTTTTTTTTTTTCTTGTGTCCTTTTAGAGCGAAGCTGTATAACTCTCTCTACCCGCCAATGCATTTGTCGTGTCCGCGGGTAGAAATGTGGGCCGATCCGGGATGTAGTGAAATATCGGGCCGAACCGCGGCGAAGATGACGTAGGCTATAATAATAATAATAATAATAATAATAATAATAATAATAATAATAATAATAAATAGCAATGAATGAAATAAATAAATCAAGATTTTCATGTATTTTTCGTGTTTGTGCGTCAACAATTAAAAATTCAGCGTGGGCCGATCCCAGAAATTGTGCAATACCAAGCCAAACCACGGCGGAGGTGAAGCAAGCTTCAAGCACTCCGCCCCTCTTAATAATAATGATAGATAATAATGGATGAAATAAATTAATCAAGCTGCATTGTTTCAAGTCGCTGGGTATACTGGAATCGTTTGTGAACAGTGCATGGACTCACGAGCAGGAGGCGTTGCCATATACGCAAACGACGAAATGCATGCACAACCATACACCCTTGACTCGCAATAGGACAATGCCACCAACTGCGGGGTTTTCTGTGCCGTACAAACGAAAGACGCAATCGTAATATTCACTATTCTGCATATATCTCCAGGCACTCCCGAGAGTGATATCGAGAAATTGACAACCACGCACTTTCCATGGATTAGCCCTGACGACACTACCCCTGTGATCATCGTATGTGACTTAAATGTGGACATTTCAGAACCAGACCAGAAATGGTTCACTCAGTTTGGGCTAGGAGGGTTTGGTTTGAAATGCCACACCAATCCAAGTCACTCAACTACTAAAAAACGGTCGTTTATAGATTTAGCATTGGCCAAGATTCTGTCTAAGGTTGTAACCGAACCAATCAGTGTACATCACAGTAATCCCAAAGGTTTCGTCACTACCATTACCAAATGATGAAACTGAATGCATGTACCCTAATCTAACACTATGTAATGTGCTAAAGCTTCGCCACTCATCCACCTTCTAAGAGTGGAATGTATCCTGATTTTTTTAATTACACAATTATTAACAAGACTTATATTACAGCACATTCCCAATTATCAGCGGAGCTATTTAAAGCACAAGTGAGAGACATATTGTCGCAGGAAAATATTGCGCGAATGTAAAGAAAGGGACACCGCACAAGAAGACACATAGAAACAGTTTAAGCGTGGTGCTTCGCAGGAACCGTCCTGTGTTTACATTAAAGCGCCTGCTTTCTATGTGTATTCTTGCGCAGCGCATCTTCATCCTCTTAATCAAAGTCCTCTCTATTCTTTCTTTCTACACCCATTACCCTTCCCTCAATGCCGAGTAGCAGGTCAGAACATTGATTCAGGCCGACCTCTCAGCTTTTATTTCATAAGACATACCTCTCTCTCTCCCCCTGTCTTTGTATTCGCGCAGTAATTCCCTACGATAACAATGAACCATAATCGTAACCCCTCAAGAAGTTCTCCTCAAGTGTGAGACAAATTAGAACAGCACGCATCACCAAGCGGTGCCACATGCATTGGTTGCGGACTAGACAGGGAAGCTTCTGCAGTTTCACGAGAAGGCATAAAATCTATGCTGCTTTAAAATCCAAACGCAGCCAGACGAACCCCGGCGTGGACAAACTGGTTTGACAGCAGTCATATGGGAACTGTTTGCTACATCTAAAGCACCATTCTGCGACTCAAAAAGACTACTTTGTGAAAGCGAAAACGGCATGTGGTATCCGTTCTTCTGTGCTGTTATCTCGAAGTGCATATAAGTATACATTTCGGCTCGTTTTACTTCAAAAATTGTACCTTACAATAAAAATAACTTCGTTTCGTTTGTGCTTTGGCCTGACAGCATCTTTCAAAACTTTGCTCCTCGCAGGCGCATCACACACTCTGGACTACGGGAAGTTCCGTACATGCACGACTTGAACCCCTCCACGTACATCGGAATGCTGTGAGTACGCACGCACGTGCCGTTCCAACGGCCACCAGACGGTCAGCTAAGGGGCAGAGGAACAAAAGAAGAAATAAACGCGCCACGCGTCGTTATGTGTTTGCTGTTGTGATCTCTTCGCAACGCTTCCTCGCGCGCGTCGAGGGCTATCCTTTCTGGCGCGCTGTTGACTCGGGCAGTGCCGAGGAAGAGAGGCGGGTGGCGGAAGCAAGCCGGGAGGCAACGCCTATCGGGCGCTGAGAGCACGCTTTGTTTGCCAGGAGGGCACCGAGAGGGAAGGCGTTGAAGCGAGTGCGCCCATCTTCGACGCCCTGTCTCGTGCATTCCGACCTTGCTGGGCACACGCTTCGGCATGGGCCGACACGCCCGGGTAGTTATCGACCATCCAGAGCTAGGTTCAAACGCACTCTGGGCCAGTCTGTGGGCGCCCTTTCCATCTAATCTCGGCGAGCACTGCGGCTTGCCCTTCTTAGATGTTGAGTCCCGAGCACTTCGCCCGCCCGTTGTTAGTCGGTTCGACCACCTATAAATAGTTGGCCAGTGAGGAAGCAGCGAGGTAATGAGAGCGACAAAAAAATATCCGCGAAAACCAAAGCACCAAAGATACTAATTGTGCCAAAAGTGAGACCGAATGCATTTCATAGCGCCAACGCGTATTGGCCGGGGCTGCAGTTGACAATGGCTCTTATTTCGCCTAATAAAATTATTGCAACGCTTTCAACGTCATCATTATTATTATCGGCCTATTTTATGTGCACTACAGAACGAACGCATTTTCGAGCGATCCACAATTACCCTTGTATTGAGTCAATCGACTCCATTTTATGCCTTCAAATTTTCTAATCGTGTCACACAACCTCACCAAATCTCCTACTCTAAAAGACCACCGTTATCTACCCTATGCACTATATAGAGTATCCCAGCTAACCTTAGCCAAGTTTTTCAGCGAAAAAGCATACTAAAAAGACATGGTGCAAGATACAATTATAAAACGCACGGTGCTCGGTCGTCAGACCTCTCACGACCGAGCACATTCAAAAAATTTATTGGGGTTTTACATGACCAAAACCACGATTTGATTATGGGGCACGCCGCAGTGGGGTACTCCGGAATAATTTCGAGCACCAGGAGTGCTTTAACGTGCACCTAAATCTAAGTACACGGGTATTTTAGAACACCATAAGTTTTATTATTCTATTGTGCACCGCGTGTTTTAAACCCATCCTTTTCTTTGAGAAGCTTGGCTAAAGTTGGCTAGGACACACGGTATATGACCTGCCCAACTCCCCTTCTACCTCTTTCCTCAATTAGCATAACAACTACAGCCGTCTGCTCTCTGCTCTCCACTCTGTACCGACGTTTTCCTGTCTTTTAACGCCCAGGCCTACAACTTTTCGTTTCATCACTCGTTGCGCAGTCCTTAGCCCCTTCTCAAGCTTCTATGTTATCCTCCATGTTTCAGCCCCATAGGTTAGTGATGGGAGGAGGAGCAGGAGGAAAAGAAGGAAAAAAAGGCAGGAAGTCCAACCAGACGCGTGTCCGGTTTGCTACCCAACGCAGGGGGAAGAAGTACTGGGAGAATTCACTTCAGTATCGGGGGCGAGAGCCACCACTGGGAAAGACTGCCGCTGCCGTCGGGTTGACGTAGTGCGACGGATCACGTGGACACAGCTGTCGCGCTGGGGACGTCGACTGCGTCGCAACTAGAAGAGGGGAACGGAGAACGAATGCTTTTTAGTACCATGTGAACCTTAGCCAGGCTTTGGTCCCAGCGTAGCTATAATCATGAGAGACTGAAGGGTTCAGAGAAATTATGTCTCGTTGGGAAGAGCTGTCGCAGGTATCCGTGCGCGACGAAGTTCTCACAGCTGCATAACGAAAGCATTTTTTACTTGCTCCAGGCAGTTTCGGGCAACTATGATTCCTTGCGTCATGTGAAATTGTCACGCTCTGTCTCTTAAAACACACATCACGGTGCAATTATGTACAGTGCTCAGCTATTCAATCGCGATACTCCTACCCCAACGCGGCCAGCGCTTTTTGCACCATCGGAGAGTGCTGCAAGCGAAGATCGCCGCGAGGCCAGGTGCAGACACAATGCGTCACAAAGGCTCTCGCCTTTATCATAGACCACAGTGCATCAGAACCGTTTCCCCAGCGCTTAGCGTTCAGGTGGCGCAAGAGCGAGCAGCCATTCGCTCCGAGCATCGCGTTTCAATCGCTGTGCACTGCACGCGACGCACATACAGCATTAATCGCGAAAAAAAAAAATCGCCACTCACGTGACGCCTGCGGCAGAAAGGATGCTCTACATCCGCCGCTAAGGTTTTTGTTAGTGGTGGCGCTGGCTAACACTCCCAGGGTTCTACAAGGAAACAATAAATACCCAAGAAAGTGGATGGGGAAACGGCGCCGCGGTAGCTCAATTGGTAGAGCATCGCACGCGTAATGCGAAAGACGTGGGATCGTTCCCCACCTGCACCAAGTTGTTTTTTCATGCACTTTCATTTCCAATAATTTATCATTCCTTTATTTCATTTACTAAGCACAAGTAATTTCCCCTATGTTGTCCTTGGTGTCAATGTTTGTTGGCTTCTTGTGATATGATTAATAAAAATCGCGCCCTTCGGCGAATCCCCTTCTCGTTTATTACATAACGAGGGTCTTGAATCCGGCAACATTGATGCCTTCAGGTAGCATGTGTGGGTTTATTGACCGGTTGCCTACACTCAGAAAGATCACGTTCTCGTAACGCCTGCGGCAGAAAGGATGCTCCACATCCGCCGCTAAGGTTTGTGAGTGGTGACGGTGGCTAACACTCCTAGAGTTCTACTAGGAAACATAAATACCCAAGAAAGTGGATGGGGAAACGGCGCCGCGGTAGCTCAATTGGTAGAGCATCGCACGCGTAATGCGAAAGACGTGGGATCGTTCTCCACCTGCACCAAGTTGTTTATTCATCCACTTTCATTTCCATTAATTTGTCGTTTCCTTATTTCATTTACTAAGCACAAGTAATTTCCCCTATGTTGTCCTTGGTGTCAGTGTTTGTTGACTTCCTACGATACGATCTAGTACGAGTGTCTTTTCTATTTGACAAATCGAAGCAGCAGCACCTCTCCATAAAAGAGCTGTAGGCGCCCGCACGTGTTGCAATGGTGAACTTAATTGTTGAAGTTGTATGTGCCGTGTCCTTCCTCAGTCGATGATATATTTGCGCTATTTCTTGCAACATAGAAGAGAGTCGGATGACGCAAGATAAGGTTAATTGTAATAGACTTACTAGAAATGAATAATTGCCCAAGTTTCTTTTACCATTCAAACGACTATGACCACGGACTTATTAAATTTACAGATTGACGTTCCGTTCCTTTCTATATTATTCCACTGATACTTGTTTCGGTAATTGGATAATAATTAAATGTTATTCGTATACTTCTAACGCATTTCTCCTATGCCATTGCTGTTCCCTTTCTAATATGTTTTACCACCCTATTGCTGCCCCCGCCTTACCTTAATGCCTTCAGGCCTTTACGGCTAAAATCGATGAAATGAAATGACATCGCTGGCAGATGCCTTCGTCTTGGAATGCACATATAATATGGACTGATTATGGCATATAACTCCTGCGGATTCCGCGAGGTTGAAGAAATTTCAAGAAAGGGAAAGTTATATACCCGAGAGTTGTGCGAAACTACAAAGGCAACGCAATATCGGCTTCTCAGTAAAAAGCTTCGCAGTGGAAGAAAAATTCGTCCTGGCCGAGGGATCGAATTCGGGACCAATGCCTTAACTGTGCCATCTGTCGCTGTGCCATCTGAGCTAACCAGGAGATTAGCAGGTCGCAGAACGAGACCGAATTAACCAACTCGAAGATGATCAGCGACACTGATTGCTGCAAATCAGTCCTGCAGAATGCGAAAAGTGGAGGGAGTTTGATGAAAAGCAAAATTGTCATCCACCCGACCCGGAGAAACTCAATACGGGTTTCTCTGAAAGCTTCGTACCTACTCAACACAGAGAAAAGTAGTAGCAGACACTAACCGAGATGTCAACACATTCGAAGCAGATACTTAACCAACAAAAAAGTCCTTTCGTAATTCTTCCTGCGAAGCTTTGTTTCTGAAAACTAACTCATATTTTTTTTTAATTATGGGCCCTGTGTCGCAGAAAATCCGGTGTCGGTGTCGACGGCGGCGGAGTTGTCCATGAGCGAAAATTTTTGTATATATTTAGGTATATGTACATGCCACTCCTTAATATATGACATACGATACATGCGGGTTATATTGCCGCACATCGTTCTATCACTAAAGTTGCTCGTACCTTGTCTTAAGTTCTTGACAAAGTTACTTCTCGGAATTTTGAGAATGACATCCCACAAACAAATTTCATGAAACAAAACACCGACATCGCATGTATCTTATGTTAAATGTTCCCAAACTTAAATATCAAAAGTGCGAAACAATAACAGAAACCTGAAAATTATGTAATTTTTTGGCACGCTGTCCGCAACCTCCAGAATCGGCCCACGCAAGAGGTCGCGTTTCTACCAGAAAACTCGCCTTCGTGCATAGCATTTGTCGCCAGCGTTTCCTAGTAAACATTAGAGTTACATAAGCTGCAGTTCCCGGAAAGCGTGGGAAGCAACCTTTCAATGCTATCGCGTTCCACTCTTACAGGCGACGCTCAAGCGTCCTCCAACATTTTCTTTTTTCTTAGCTTCATGCTAGTGTAGTGTGTTTGGCACAATATTTTTCGTTTCATAAAAGACTGATGAAGACGACGATGATTCGTTCGCTACATTTTGTTGACATTTATGTTTATTTCAGTTCTTTATTTTATCAAGCTACCATAACAAGATAATAGAGAGGAAAAATTTATACGTATATATGGTGTTTCGTAGACTATACAGATTCCTTATGGAACGGCTACGAGCGTAGCGAACGTGGCATTATTACAGAGATGTTGTAAGGCGAGGTGAATATGCTTTGCCGCTAATAATGCGAGTTTCAGAAGGTTAATTAACATATTAATTAACTTTTTGTTGTAACCTTTGAGGCCGTTCTATATATGGCCACCTTAGAGGCAGTCGCATTTTAATGCACCTCCATCTTGTTTAATCTTGAATATCGCAGGTAATTTGAGATATTTATTACTGAATTTAAAAGCGCAATGCAGGCAGTATCAAACGGGGAGCGCCGGGAGGGCAGAAAAGGTAGCGCCGTCATTACGTCACACGGAAACGTCCTGTGATGAAGTACTTTATGAAACTTGAATGATTGCATGTCACGGCAAATACTGAGACGGCACGTTCCGGTAGATGCTTACTAGGCAAAATGTGCCGTGTCAGCATTTGCGGCCCCGTTCAGATTACCAAGCAAATATTTTACGCCAAAAAGAAATAGTTTGTAGTTTTTTTCTTGTTTCTGAACGTAATTACAGCATTTTATTTCCCCAGTATTAGGCAATGCCTGTTCGCTATAGGGCGGTCAGTGGCGGAAAGATACAGCCCTGTTCGCAAATATGTATTTTTCATCGAAGAGTAATTATTTTAAAGCACTGGCTTTGTTTTCATTAAGCAAAGCTAATCCCTTGCATACAATTACATTTTAAATCATCATTCTCGCGCTTTTTTGTTCCCTTTCAGAGACTTCGACAGCAACCGTATCGCTGAGCTTACAGCCTATTCCATCAAGGTCAAGGCAGGAACACTGTAAGCCACAAGAGAAGCGATTATCTTGTTCTTATTACTTTACCGATGGCGGCAGCGATAACGAGCTCAACAGACAGCCGCATACAAATCGTTAACACCGGTAGTCACAACTTTTTCTCGACTTCTTTTCAGGATCCTCAATCACAACACCATTGCGGCCATACGTGCAGCGGCATTTGACGGCTCCAAGATTGCTGAACTGTAAGTGTCGGAACTCAGAATACTTAGAGCCTGCTCTGGAGATGAGAAAGCTTAGTCGGAGGAAACATTCGTGCTCTGTAATTCTCAATTTATTTATCAGAGTATTGCATTGCAATTCTTAAATTGTTTTTGCCATGCATGTACATACTTGAGCAGTGTCTCCGCTAAGTGCTTAGACGCAGTTACATGCCTCAGGTATTCTGGCTAGCACATATCTTCAACAGTAAAGGGGCTTAGTGAGGCATTGTAGGCGACGTACCGCTTCGTTTACGAGCTTCAAGAATCAGTGCTGAAATGCCAATTATTTATTTTCAGGAGACTGCGCGGAAATCGAGAGTTGGCGGTGGTTGAAGACGATGCCTTCTACGGACTCTCAAACCTCAGTCATCTGTAAGACATGAACACAATTTGCAATCTTTTTTTTAATTTTTATACGAAACCATCAAAAAAGAGTGAAATAAAATCACCGCCCAAGCACTCCGTCCAGGTGCTTAACCGGCGAAGCTGAAACGTGCGGCCCCGGTTTTTATCACTGGGTTAATCCTGACGTTCATTAAGCGACGGTTTGGTAGGCTGCCGTAATCTCGGTACGCAATTGCTGCTTGCGTTCGGCTGCACGAGCCTGTTCTTGTGCCCAGGCTGCAGCATCGGCACGGCGTAGACGAGCTTGTTCCCGGTTCTGCTCGTTTCGTTGCTAATCGAAAGCTACCTGCTCCTCAGGAGTACGTATGATGCGTGGCCTAATCATTTCGGAGCCGGAGAGAAACTGCTGCGTGCACGCTTGGCTGGCATAGAGAGCAACGACGTCACTACTGACGCAGCCAATCGCGCGCCTGTCTATATTTTTTTTTTTTCGCGCATGCGCATGGGGTTGCGCCGGAGGAGTTTTCAGCGTACAGACGCCAGACAGACGGACGGACGGACAAATCGGCTAGCCGTATACAGATTCGCTGTAAAAGACGGATTCTGTAGCAGCGAAACGGAACCTAAATTCCCATTGGCTGCGACGCCACGTCACGTACACGCCTCGACGCAGCAGAGCGGTCGAAAGGGAACACCTGCTGCCGCTCTATTATGCCAGGTGTTGCGTGAGGGGACAGGGCATCGCCGCGAAGCCACGCCACCCTCGCTCTCGGAAGCCTCTGTTATCCGCGCGTTCCTTGTCCGCTCAAACTCTCGTCCGCGTTCTAAGTTCAACTCGGTAATCTCTATACAGAAATTAATGTATAAGAAACAGAATAAATTAGAGAGGAAAAACGCTGGCGGTAGTGCGTTTCAAACCTACCACCCCACGCTCAGAAGCCCAGTGTCTTCCACAGTGGGATAAACCAGCCCCTCCTGGACAGCAGGCCTGTGCCCTATGCCTTGACATCATACAACCTGGGCCTAAATTTCCATTCCAAAACACAGCGTGACGAAAGCGGTGACGCCAAATTCAACGCGGCTTACTCGGGATCGTCCCCTTTAGATTCTATGGCAGTCGAATAAAGTAGCATGGCGTCACGGATCGAAGTATACCGGCCTTGTACTATCTAGGAGGCGTTTGCCAAGCGTCTCAACACGCTCGCTTGCCGGCGAGGTGTTCATAACTCGAAGGACTGATTAGCGGCGTTCAACTGGACATAAATGCTTTCGCATTCACAACTCATAAGAAGTGCTTAAGTGTCCACGGATTTTTTTTCTTGTCATTGTTGTTCTTTTGTTGTTCACTTCTAAAGCTCTGTTCACAATTTTTGTGATTTAATATACGCACGGCCATGAGCAAAAGTACGTGGACCACTGACGCGCCGAAAAACAAACTGAATTTAATCGTAATTCAGATTTACAAAGAGAAATCGACAAGTTCAACGGAATATCAAATTATATTCATCGGCGGAGAACAAAAACTGCTTTATTGAGGAATACCTGGACCGTATTAAATTAGCTCAGTAATGACTCCGGAATTGGAGTGGCTCAGCGGAGTACATAATTCGTAATCACGTTATCGAGTAACAATAAATATGCAAAATACACGCGCTTCTCGCATTCATATTATGTGGATAAGCAACGTCGAAAAGTACCGCGCAGCTTTGCGGAAGTTGATTTGAAAGTACTGTATTTACTGTAACTGAAAGTAATGAACGGGAAGAAAGGGGGGTTAACCGAGGGGCCCGATATTTATTAATCATAGCATAGGAAGCCAACAAATAATCGCTATAACAATGCTTTCATATTTCAGTGGAATGCTAATAGCCTTCGAAATAAGTCAGCTGATTTCCGCAAACTACTAGCTCAACATAACTTTCCTGTTTTATGTATACAGGAGGCAGGCGTACGAGATGACTTTCGTCTTTCGAACTACGTTATATATAAATCATCGCGCATTGCTGGAAGTAGTAGAGCGATGTTATGCGTGAGAAAAGACCTGCCGTCCTATTTAATACAGTCGAGCGATTTAAGTATACCGGAGTTCGTAGCATGCAAGATATCCTTTAGAAATACCAGCGTCACAGTGATCAGTCTTTATCTACAATGTTCTAGCAAATTATCAGTAGACAGCATGGTGGATGTGTTTAGTATCGCAAACTCACATGTGCTGGTTTGTGGGGACTTCAACGAACATAACGTCATCTGGGGCAGTGAATATAATGATTCCCGTGGAAGCATTATAGAGACTGCCGCAGAAAAAAGTAATCTGGTCGTGTTAAATGACAGCTCTCCAACGTTCTTGCGGGGGTTTCGTTACTCAAGCTGTATAGATGTCACGCTCTGCTCACAAGACCTTCTTGATGGCGTTGAATGGTCAACAGACATAGAAACGCACGGTAGTGATCATTTTCCGATCCTGGTAAAACATCACCTCATACGGAGTGAGGGGACCCGACGCTACTCAAAATATACTAATTGGCAAAGTTTTCGGCACCATTTAAGTAACTCATTGGGCGAAAATCCGAACTTTCAAAGTTTTGCAAATATATTGTGTGAGTCTTACAAGATGTGCACAAAGCAAGTCATTGTTCCGAATGAATACGCTGCAGTCGACGGGGAATATGAATGCCTAAGGGCAATTCGAAGACGCGCAGAACGGGCTTACCGCCGCAGTGGAAAGCTGGATGACTACAAGATGGCGCAGAAAGTTCAGTCAATTTCGCGCAGACGCTTACAAAAATTAGGTACGAGAAGATGGCGAGAATACTGCGCGTCGTTGTCTCCGTTTACTCCAGTTCCCAGAATATGGTCCGTTGTCCGATCTTTTAGTGGTCCAGTTACCCAGAGCCATCCCTTCCGAGCCCTTGCCGTAGCTCGAAGCACTCCGGAAATATATGTTGCTGACGAATTCTGTCAACTTATATCCAGACCAGGAATTCCGTTTACTTGCCTACAATTCGCAAATTCGACAACACTAGCAGAACAGAAGGTTCGTGCGTGCTTTATGTCACAACATCCTCAGCTTGACTGTGAGTTTAGTTTAAATGAATTGAAAAGTGATCTTTCATCATGCCGTACAAAGACAACCGCAGGCCCAGATGGTGTTACGTATGTGATGTTAAAGAACCTAGGTCCAGTAGGAAGAATGACTCTTTTGGATATATTTAATGATATCTGGATAAGAGAGACCCTTCCGGATTCATGGAAATTAGCTCGGGTAATTCCAGTGCTAAAACCAGGAAAGACTCCACTTTGTCTTGACTCCTACCGACCCGTCAGTCTCACAAGCTGTTTTTCCAAACTAATGGAGAAGATGATAGACAGTCGACTGCAATGGTGGTGCGAACACACAAATGTGTTTTCCGACCCCATGACCGGTTTTCGACAAAATCGGTGTACAATGGATGCAGTATTAGACATTGTCACATGCGGCGAACATGAACGAATTTGCGGAAATGTGACAGTGGCAGTATTCTTAGACATTCAAAGAGCATTCGACACTGCAAGTCACATACACGTCCTTGATGGTATGTTAGACCTTGACCTACACGGTCGAACGCTGCGATGGGTATCAAATTTCTTGAAAGATAGAAAAATATTTATGGAAACAATTGAAGGAGAAAGTAATTATCACAGCATCACGCAGGGCGTTCCGCAGGGCAGTGTTCTCAGTCCGTTTTTATTCAACTGTGTCATGGCAGCCTTGCCACAAAAACTCCCGTCTGGTCTACAGTATTCTCTGTACGCAGATGGCATCTGCATATGGGCCTCTGGATCTCGTATACAAGACATTCAAACAACGCTGCAAGAGGGTCTTGATAGTATCGACACCTTTTTAAAAGAAAGAGGCATGAGTCTTTCATACGCAAAGACAGCCGTACTTCCTTTCACTAGACGACAGCTAAATAATTTCCAACTTACACTTAATGGGCAAAGTTTGATGTTTGTGAAAGAGCATAAATTTCTTGGAGTTATTCTTGACCGCCAGCTAACATGGGCGTCACACATCCGCGCAATTGAAAAGCAGACCAATGCAGTAATAAACGTACTTCGGCGACTCGCTGGCACAACGTGGGGGGGATCAGTCTCTTCGCTACTACAAGTTCATAACGCACTCATAAAACAAAAAATTGCTTACTCGGCCCCTGTTCTCCATGGTTTATCGCAAACTTCTGAGGAACGTCTTCAACGTTTACTAGCAAGGGGGCTACAAGTGTGTCTTGGGGTTCCGCAGGCTACCTCGAGTTCTTTAGTAATTGCTGAAGCTCGTCACCCCCCATTTCCAGTCATACGAACGGTTGAAACATGCCGACATATTTATCGCATCTTAACCCAACACGAGAAGCATCCATTAAACCTCGCGCTCACCGAAAGAAACAAAAGCAAAATTCACGCAGTTGTTCGAGAACATAAAGCATTATTACCAAGATTTGAATTATGCAAAGTGGATGTTAGTTACCCTCCCTGGATGTTAACATGCCCTAAAATAGAATTATCGGTTGACGGGATTATATCAAAGAGAGACATGTTCATAGTAGCCGCACAGCAACTGGCACTCTTCCAAATTTACTCATTATATCCCCAGTACATCCACGTTTATACAGATGGTTCGTGTCATAAAAATTCCTCGACTTCAGCATTCGTCATTCCACATTTAGCGCTAGAGCAAACATTTAAATTATACCGGGAGACATCTTCCACCATGGCAGAACTATTTGCAATCCTGTGTGCTTTGCGTTTCATAACATCAGAAAAACATTCGCAAAAATGGGTTATCTTAAGCGATTCGCAAGCCGCTCTCACATTACTGCAGAGCAATAAGAAAAATTCTTTGAACACTTCGCTATTGTATGAGACGCTCAAAGAACTTACAACAGCAAGCGCAATGAACCACGTAATTGCATTTCAGTGGATACCTGGGCACTGCAATATTCCTGGTAATACTGCAGCGGACGCAGCTGCGAATCGAGCGCACAATAACGCAGAGACAACCAATCTTCCCCCATTGCGTAGTGAAGTCCGTCTGATCCTGAGACAGATTTTCTTGTCGCCTCAGCGAAACTACCTGGTTTGACCAGCAAACTAAAAACTCGGAGTTGTACTCTATACACCCATGTATAAACTTATCAATGCCGGAAACTCTAAGAGACAACAGAAAATTTGAAACATTGGTACACCGCCTGCGTCCTGGTACTGCATTTACGAAACACGTCTTGTACAGGATAAAACGTATCTCTAGTCCGCAGTGTTCTTGTGGCCATCCAGACGAAGATGTGCATCATCTTCTTCTCGAATGCACGAAATACGATACACAAAGAACGGTACTGCAAGCTAATTTGTTTAGATTAGACAGAAGACCATTCACTCTTAAAAAGATACTTGGCCCATGGCCAACTGCGGGCCTTCAAAAAAGAGCGCTTCTTGCTCTGAAAAAGTTTTTAGAGGGCACCAACATTTTGGGAAGATATTAAGTATCAGATGATCCGAATACGCTAAATGAGTTACATAAACGTTTTTCGTGGTTCGTTATTGGTTTATGGGGTGTTCGCATCTTTTACGCAATATGTATAATTCTGTTCTATACTTGCAGTGTATTACATGTGTTGTGTGTTTTGACTGTTCAAAACATCTGACTTTATATATGCGTACGTGGACTGAACGAGTGCACAGAACTTTGCGACTCATGTACTGCTGGACTGTATATTTTTTATTGATCCGGTGTTCTTCTGAGTGTTATCTTTTGCGTCGCTATTCTTCCTTTGTACGCAAATTTATTTCGTTTGCCAAGTGACAAGGAGTAGCCGGTGCCACCATAAAGGCGCTAACCTCTCCTAACATTCACTTCAATAAAAAAAAAAAATAACAAAGCCACCAAGGACAACACAGGGGAAATTACTCGTACTTACTAATGGAATTGAAGAAATGGTAAATTAATGAAAATGAAAGTGGGTGAAAGAAACAACTTGCCGCAGGTGGGGAACTATCCCCACAACGTTCGCATCACGCGTGCTATGCTCTACCAATTGAGCTACCGCCGGCGCCGTTCTCCCATCCACTTTCTGGGGTATTTATGTTTATCTACTAGAATTAAGGCTGGGAGTGTTAGCCAGCACCACCACTCGCAAACCTTGGCGGCGGATGTGCAACATCCTTTCTGCTGCAGGCGTCACGAGTGCGTGATCTTTTTGAGTGCAGAAAACTGGTCTTTCAACCCACACGTGCTACCTGAAGGCATCAATGTTCCCGGATTCGAGACCCTCGTTATGTAATGACCAAGATGAAACGGGTTTAACCGAGACGCCCGATATTTATTAATCATAGCATAAGAAGCCAACAGACAAAGACACCAATCACAACACAGAGGAAATTACTTGTACTTACTAATTGAATTAATTGCAGAGCATCGCACGCGTAATGCGAAGACGTGGGATCGTTCCCCACCTGCAGCAAGTTGTTCTTCATCCACTTTCATTTCCATTAATTTATCATTTCTTTAATTCAATTAATAAGTACAAGTAATTGTACCTGTGTTGTCTGTGGTGTCTTTGTTGTTGGCTTCCTATACTATGATTAATAAATATCGGGCCCCTTGGTTAACCCCCTTTCTTCTCGTTCATTACATAACGAGGGTCTCGAATACGGCAACATTTATGCCTTCAGGTAGCACGTGTGGGTTTAAAGACCAGTTTCCTGCACTCAAAAATATCACGCACTCGTGACGCCTGCGGCAGAAAGGATGTACCACATCCGCCAAGATTTGTCAGTGGAGGCGCTGACTAACACTCCCAGCGTTAATTCTAGTAGATAAACATAAATACCCCAGAAAGTGGATGGGAGAGCGGCACCGCGGTAGCTCAATTGATAGAGCATCGCACGCGTGATGCGAAGACGTGGGATCGTTCCCCACCTGCGGCAAGTTGTTTTTTAATCGACTTTCATTTCCAATAATTTATCATTTCTTTAATTCCATTAGTAAGTACAAGTAATTTCCCCTGTGTTGTCCTTGGTGTCTGTGTGTTGGCTTCTTATGCTGTAATTGAAAGTTACTCAATGTACTGTAACACCACCGTTGTACTTGTGCTTATTAATATTATTATCCTTAGAACCCGCAATAAAGAAAGTATAGCTTCAGAATGTTACAACTCTTTCATGCACCTAAGGAGACTGAAATAGTCAAGAACAAGTTCCCGGGCCTTTTTCCATAAAAGCATTTTGTTTTTTAGCAGCCTCAGTTTTTGTAATTTCGCCCACCTTTTTACTCAATAAGGCTGACAAGGCTGTGAAACTGTATTAAGCAAAGACGGTACAATGCATTTCACCGAATAAAAGTGAGCTAGAAGTTAATTTTCACAGTGTTCCTGCCGTCCTGCACGACGAATGGCCGATCCCGCTGAAAATGAACCTGCGGCCGCCACTGCCTAATGGTGAAGAAAATCCTTTTAAATATTCACAAGAGAGGATATGTATAATTCCGCGCTGAGCGTTTACCTCAGTACTTTAGTTTATTTTTATTTTTTTTACATTTCTTCCGATGGAGAAGAAATTGCCTGGCGTGGTCTCCCCTCCCATCTGGGCATATCTTACGCTGCTTATTTCTCTCTATTTTTGCCTTCATGTTCTTATCTCTTTGACCTTCATCCCGTGAAAGGCACCCAGCCAGAATAACTGTTGCCCGCTTCCATGTTGTTCATTTTATAGTTTCTTCGTGTGAGACATTTCTTCTTTTTTCTTTTTCATTTGCTTTTTTTTTCTTTTTTTTTCGAAAGGGTTCACAACTCATCGCAGGTGCTCCAATCTGGTTTAATGTACAGTGAAGGCTGTCAAGGCCCCCTTCGTTTGATAGGCAGAACCACCGACTTATCGGCCGAAATGTCCACGACACTCTGTCGAAAGCGCCCCGTCATCTCAGCGCCTTCCCGACGCGAGTTTTCAACTTTGGTGTAATTTACGCCCCTCGCCCGTAGGCAAATATCATCAGGAAATATAGAAACCTGACAATCTTCAGTTTCGTTGCGTGGGAGAGAGAGAGAGAGTTCTATGCCACTAACAATACATGAAGTGCGTAGCAATGGGCGCGCATTCGTGAATGCGCTTAGCCCCAGAAACTACACTGCGCACTCTCCGCAAAAGAAAGGCAAAAAAGAGAGAGAGAGAGAAAGAAAGCGAGAGAGCCCGATGCGCTTCGCCGCACTTTCACGCCATCTGACTATTGTTGTTTTGCTTCAGATGTTCTTCTATCAGGAAAGCTGCTTCCGATTTGCATCGCGCGAAGTTTTCGGGACCTAAACCAAGTGCGAATCTAGCAACTTCTTTGCATTTGGCTTCTCATTCACTCCTACTCCGTATGCAGAAAGTCTCAATTGACATTTTGCAAAATTTTGTGACGAGGGTGCTCTGCAAAGCTCTGCTCTTTCACCAGAGGACCCCAGATGCTGCTCTCGCATTTCTTTGCAACAAGGTGAGGGATATGCATCCTGGTCCCCGGACCCCCATAACTTGGCGCCCGTCTCCAACTACATAAGCTCTAAACAATCATTGGCTTGGCTATGCCGAAGACCCCGCATGAAGTCGAGTCTCTTCAAGGGAAAATCATGCCTGTCTTTCTCTCTTCGGCAAGCCAGCCCTTCGAAAGGAGCGTCGTTCCTCAAGGCGCATGGAGAATGAAAACGCGTCGCGGACAGCCATCGCGAGATAATAAAAAAAACCACACTAACCACCCTGAAAAAGGACGCAGGTAGAGCACTGTCCTCTAACAAATTTCATTTGACTAAGTCATGCAATCAGTCGCGTTGAAGGAGTGAAAGAGTAAAAGTACACGAGTTCTTAAGAAACAAAACCAATGAGTAAGAAAACTGCACATATGCACCAGCCTGTGCAAAGGAAATGTAGCCCACAGTCACACACATCGTACCCGATTGTTCTAAAAAGTAATGTGAGCTCCTTGTCAGTACGGTATATTCACGCCATGGCTACGCATGAATAAGCATACTTACTCAGCACAAACATACTTCTGCAGAAAATATATGCGAAGTAGCACTGCAGCAGCTACATCAAGTTTCTAAAACATACCCAATAAAATGAAGTGTGGCCCTGCTGGGCGTGCATGGTTTCTTTTGCGGCGCGCAAGTGATTGAACGGTAGGAAATAGAAGCATTTTGTTGGTTCCTTTGATGGTTTTTTGCACGATGGTAGTACGGCTATATAGATGTCCTCTCTAGCCACAACATCTACCACAATACATTACTAACAACTTCAAAATTATTATTTGCGTATAAATTTTACCGGTATAAACGTTCACTTCACTTCACATCGTACGTGAATAGGTTAAAGGTTGCAGGCCTTCGCTGGTGAATTATTGTCTTCTCACACGCCATTTCTTACCGATGACATCGATACAAGCCCATCATGAGTTCCTGTAGAACTTCGGAGCAATATCTCAAGACAACCACGTTACGAAAAACGCGGGATATCGAGTGAGCTCAACAAAAGAAAGTGAAACTCGCGGAGCCGGTGTGGAAATGTCTAGCACAGTAACCATCAACAAAGACACATCCCAAGCCGGCACTTCCCATCGTTTCCATGGTCGGTGAATGACTACAGCGCTAGGTTTACTTATATATATGTAGGACTCCATCAAGGTCTGCGACAACAACGCCCAATTCTTTGATTCAAAATCTTGGAAATAAAGAAAACAGAGAGAACGACCATCGCTTTTCCATTCGGTGTATCGCCGTGCTTCAAGAGAGGCGCATAAAGAGCCTATAAACGACGCTTGTTCGTTACGTTCTAGCCTTGCGCAGCAAGTTACTTAGAGAATATTGCAATATATCCTATAACTTGGTAGCACAACTCCGCATTCGTAGCCTCTTTCACTTCAGATGCCCTGATTAAATGTCTCTCAAAAGGAATTCCTATTTTAGTACCTGCGTACAGTATAGAAGCCTATGCTTCGTAAATGTTTTCTCCCTCTTTGTTGCACTCATCTTAAAAGTTGATAGACGCATTTTAATATAAGCAAGTAGTATACAGTAGGGAATGTGCTCTTTTACATTATGCTGATGATCTGCATTTTGTTGCATCTCTGCGAAGTTTCATCTCTGTTGCATCTCTGCATGCAACTGACATGCAGAAGACTCTCCTGCCGCTTTATGACAACGGCTGCTCCGCGTAACTTGCCATCCAAATAATGAGGCCGCGTTTTTAACAAAAATACGAAATATCACTGGGCGTTTGGGTACTCCGTATTAGTCAATATTGTATAGAAATAACAGCAGACCTGCTTCACTTCCATAGAAATGCTTATCAAAGTGTTCTAAAACACGAATATTCATTAACAAAGTCTGGATGTTGTCTCAAAAAACGAAAACGAATAAAAAATAAAAAGAAATCTGGAGCCATTGTATTGTATGGATTCTTTTCCTCCAATTATATTCATTTCTTATCATGCCTCCAACTGAATGACGAATCCCTGCTATAGTGTAGGCGCAACTTGTTGCGAGACCAATGACAAGTCAGAAAATATTAGAAAACTAAAACAATATCGAATACAAAATACGGCCCCTGAGCGGTACGAAGAGTTGGAAGAGTTGCAAGGAGACGATTCCGAGTTAAGGACAACCAACCAAATTTGCATGTATACTATCAATCAAATTATTTTTTGTTTCGTACCAGATGCCACCCCACAGAATACCACCCCAAGGTATAGTGCTAGGAAGGTTGACTTGACGTCCCCCCAAAAAAAAAAAAATAAGATGGGTGGGATGGATGGATGCTATGAACGTCTCCTTTGGAACGGGGCGGTCGGTTATGACACCGAGCTCTAGTTATATTGCCTAATGTCCTACCTATGTTAAAAGAGAAAAAGAAAAGAAAAGGAAAAAAAAGCCCGAAGAATTCCCATCACCAAACTTTCTGAACCCCTATTGCGAACTTTGTTTTTGCATGCAACCGTTATTTGTCGTTTCCCTACTTCCACCAATCTCCCAATCGCCTCTTACTAATCTCTATTACGGACATATTTACTTTCCCCCCGCTCTCGGTGAACCCAAGGGCTTCAAGGAGGCCAGTGATTCCTAAATCGATCGCTGGGCAGATATCCTCACATTCTAATAAAACGTGCTCCATCGTTTCCCTAGCTTTACTGCTGCAAGCGCATGCGTCTTGTTCTTTCTTATATCCCGCTTTATATGTGCGTGTTCTAAGGCATCCCGATCTCGCTTCGAAAAGTAATGAGCTTCCCTTTGAGTTATCATAAATTGTTTCTTTCCTGATTTTGATTTTTCCTCTTAAATAGTTACTCATTGCAGGTTTCTTTTCCATCGCCGTCACCCATGAGATTATCTCAGCCTCTCTGACTTTCCACTTGACGTTCTTTGTTGCTGTGTTGCTCACCATACAGGCCGCATACTTGCTGGTAAGCTTCCTAGTTCTTTTAATCCATTGTGCATCAATGTTATTCTTGTACAAATACCTGAACACTTTCCCAGCCCATTAACTTTCTTCTCTATTCCCCAGTCGTTCTTCATAATTAATTTTACTGTGAGCTTCCCTCACTTCAAAACTTGTCCAGCTCATATCACCCTGCACAGTTCCATTTGTAGTGTTCACTTAAGCACCCAATGCGAGGTGTCCCACTGACCTTTGATTGCCATCGAGTCCTGATTCTACCCCTGATTTAAAGCAAACAACCGCATTTCCAAAAGTAAGTCCTGGAACCATTACACCTTTCCACAAACCCCGGAGTACCTCATACCTATTGTATCCCCATAGCACTCTGTGTTTTATTATGGTAGCATTTCTCTCCCCCTTCGCTCTTAGTGTTTTTTTTCCTGTGTTCCCATAGACCTATTAACTTCGTTCATCCATGCACCAAGGTATTTATATTCTTTTACCCGAGGTATTTCCTGGCTCTGTATTGGCACTGTCTGTTCACTGTTTTCATTGAATACTACAACACTTGATTTCCTAACGCTAAATTTCAGACCTAAATTCTCGCCTTCCGGTCCACAGATATTAGCCAGACGTTGCATATCACTTTGCTTGTTAGGTAGCAACACAATGTCGCCCGCATAAAACAAACCTGCAAACTGCTTCTCTACTACTCTACCCGCCTGTTTTTATGAGAGAATAAACCCGATATTACTTCCTTCTAGCGCCCTTTCCATCCTGACCATGCACATCATAAATAGCAGCGGGGATAAAGGACACCCCTGCCTCAGTCCCTTGTTGATATCAACTTTCTTCTCGCTCTTCATCCCTTCCCATTCAACGCAAATGGTATTTTATAGATCAATCTCTCTCAAAAGCTGTATACAATCGTCGCCTAATTAAGCCTTCCCCTTTCAGAGTATAACACAAAACGTTGCCGCCTACGTGGTCATACGCTCCTGTAATGTCTAAAAAGGCCACATATAACGGTCTGTTTTCAACTTTTGATATTTCAATACATTGAGTAAGAACAAATAAGTTATCATCCAAACGTCTACCTATTCTGAAGCCATTCTGAAGTTCTCCCAAAATGCCATTATTCTCTGCCTCTGCCTGCAGCTTTAATTTAATCGCCTGCATTGCTAACCTGCATATTACCGATGTAATTAATGGTCAACGTTCTATATGAGTGACTTCTACATGTTTCCCCCTTACCTTCATAAATTTGTCATTCTACTTTGTCGCGAACTTTCTGGTATACGTCTACCTTTTAAAGTTTTCTCTACTGCTTTCAACAGAAATTCCTTACTTTTTGGTCCTAGTTCCTTAATCAGCCTAACGGGAACCTCGTTTATCCCTGCGGCTGTGCGCTTAAGAATTTTCTCTTCGGCTTTCTTCCAGTAGAAATTTGTCAGCACCAGCTCCTTTTCCATGTGCTTCTCTTTCATGCTCTTTTTTTCCTGAAATACAACCGCGTCATTGCCATGGAAAGATTCGGCTGTTATTTTTAGAATGTAATTAATTACCGTGTTCCCTTCCAGTTTGTTTCCACCTTCGTCCAGGATGTGTTGTATATTTCCAGACTTCCTGCATAATAAGTTTATGTGGTTCCAAAATTTTCTAGGTGCTGCCTTCTTTTTCTCACGTATTTCTGACAACCAACGTTCACTTTCACCTTTTATCTTTGCTTGAACCAGTATTTGAACCATGGATTTTTCCCCCCGGTATATTTCCCACTTACTGGCTACTTCATCCTGCGACAACTGCGCTTTATTGCCTGCCTGTGCGCTGGTGAGGCTTTCTGTCGATTGGCGATCGCTTTTCGTATCTCCCTGTTCTACCAGCTTTACGGGGTTTTTTTTTCCTTCCCAAAGAACACGTTGCTTCTCTTTCCGTATTTCTGTTGTAATTACACTGAGAAGCTTGGTATATTCCCACTCGTTGCTTGGTCATTTGCCAAGTTCTTCCTCGACTCTTGTGACTATATTTGTCATATAATAACCCTAAAGGCCCTCTAGGGAGGGTATTACATAGGGTAAATGTTACATAGGTAAAATGAACAGTGCGTAAATGTAAATACAATGGAAAAACAAAACTGGGAAAAAATTAATTACAGTGCATCAACGTGCAAACACAAAGAAATAATGATAGTTATCAGTACAGCAACTCTAAATGATTTGTACAAAATGTGACACTGTCGTAGAAGCTTTGGTTAAAGGCGCATTAAAAAAAAAAGTTTACAAATTAGAGAGTCAAACGTGATATATTAGGTATGCATGGTACTGCGTAGAGCGTCTGTAAATTTTGAGGCATTTGTTTCGGT
Source organism: Dermacentor andersoni (assembly GCF_023375885.2). Classification (NCBI taxonomy): domain Eukaryota; kingdom Metazoa; phylum Arthropoda; class Arachnida; order Ixodida; family Ixodidae; genus Dermacentor; species Dermacentor andersoni. Next base: position 78,827,964 of record NC_092814.1, read on the forward strand.
GACAATGTGCGATGGCAGATTATTCCATTCTTTCGCCGTGCGAGGTATAAATGACTGACCAAATGCGACGGAATGACACATTATGCATTTAACTTTGCAAGAATGATCACGACGCGGAAAAATGGCTGAGGGTTCACACATGAACTCGTTATGAAGAGATACATGATAGTAGAGCTTATGGAATAGTATTAAACGAGATATATTACGGCGACGTGACAAGGCTTCAAGCTCGGCGCGATTTTTTAATGATGTTACACTGGTTTCTCGTGAATAATCTGAAAAGATGAAGCGTACAGCACGGTTCTGCAGGGCTTCTAAGTCAGTTATTAAGTATGTCTGATGGGGATCCCATGTGGCTGACGCGTACTCTATTTTAGGGCGTATTAGTGTTGTGTATGCCAATATGCGTAAGTGTACGGGAGCATGTTTGAGGTTATGTTTAAGGAAACCAAGCGAACGGTTTGCAGAAGCGAGGATATGGTTAATGTGGTTATTCCACGTCAAGTTAGGGGTTAAGTGTACGCCAAGATATTTGTAGCTGGAAACTTGTTCAACAAGGCTGTTGTTTAAGATGTAAGATGTTGATGTTCGGGGCGCCTGATTAGTAAAAGACATGAATTTAGTTTTTGTAAGATTTAGAGGCATTAGCCAAGTTGAACACCATACGTTTATTGCGTTTAGGTCAGATTGAAGAATGTCGTGATCATAGTTAGAGTGAATATTACGATATATGACGCAATCATCAGCAAATAGTCTGATATTGGATTTGATGCCGTCTGGTAGATCATTAATATAAATTAGAAAAAGTAGGGGCCCAAGCACACTTCCCTGTGGTACACCAGATGTTACGGGGACTAGAGATGAGTTGTGATTGTTAACCGATGTAAATTGCATCCTGTTAGAAAGAAAGTCTTTTATCCATGTGACAACAGTAGAGTCAATGTTCAGCTGTGTAAGTTTGTGAATAAGTCGACGATGAGGGACACGGTCGAATGCTTTTGAATAATCTAGGAATATGGCATATACTTGAATTCCGGTGTCTATTGATGAATGTATGTTGTGAATAAAACCAGCGAGCTGAGTGTCACATGAATAGCCTCTGCGAAAACCATGCTGTTGCTTAAATATGAGGTTATGTTCTTCAAGGTAGTTAATGACCTGGGAATGTATAATATGTTCGATTAATTTACAAATGTTACTTGTTAAAGAAATTGGTCGATAGTTAAGTGGTGAAGAACGATCCCCAGACTTGAAAAATGGCACTACCTTAGCCACCTTCCAATCGTGAGGGATAACGCCTGTTGATAGTGATTGTGAAAATAAGGCGGACAGTATTGGGAAGATGCTTGGGGCAATATTTTTTAGAATTGTTTTATTTAAGCCAGTATTATCAGCGGAAGATGAAATCTTAAGATTAGTGAGGAGAGAATAAATTCCAGAATCGGTAATTATTATTTCCGGCATAAAGGAATCAGTGCGAGTCATGGTAGCTAACGGTTCCAAACATTCGCGCGTGAATACTGATGTAAAAGTTTCGTTCACAATCAGTGTCAGTTATCGCTGCACCGTCATGATCAGTAAGGACGATGTCAGAATTATGCTTGGGATTAATGACACGCCAAAAGCGCCGAGGGTTAGTTGTTAACATCGATGACAGGTCCCGTTTATAGAATTGTCTGCGCGTGGCTTTGAGTAAACTTTGGTATTCTTCGTCACATGCTGTGTATCGACGCCAGGATTTAGATAATCTATTTCTGTCAGCTTGCCTGAATAATCTTTTTTTCTTGTTATTTAGGCGACGAAGGTTCAGCGAAAACCAAGGAGCAGTGTTATCGGATTTTATGGAAATGACCGGGATGTATTTATCTATGAGATTAGTGAGTGCGTTTTTAAGTAGTAACCAGTTTTCTTCTACTGTCCGCGACAAGTAATCTCTCAGAAAGTCGATAGAAAAAAGCGATAGTTCATTGTTAATACGATCAAAGTTAGCTCTTTTGTAACACCTAATCTGCTTGCTGATAATTTGCCTTTTGATAGGTGAAGGAATAAAGCGACCAGTTAAAACATCATGATCGGATAGACCAGTAATATGAGTTATTTCAGAACATTTATCTGGATTGTTCATTAGGATCAAATCAAGAATATTAGAAGAGTGCGCAGAACATCGTGTCGGGCTTGAAATTAATTGGGTTAGACTGAAATCAAGACAACACTGGAGGAACGCATGCGACTCTGACTGTGTGCTATAGGTTGATTGTGTGGACCATGCTATGTCTGGGAAATTAAAATCACCAAAAATGATTACATTAGAATGTGGAAACCGATGAGTAAGTTCAGTGAAAATGCGATGAAATTCTGCTGTGAACCCATGAGTGAGGTCCGGTGGGCGATAAAAGACACCAATAATTATGTTACTTGATCTGAATTTAAAACAAGTTACTACGCATTCAACGAAAGTGCTAATAACCAAGGGCACTACAATATACTGCCTGTTTATTGCAAGGAGGACACCACCACCTCGAGTATTTTTCCTGTCGCAAAGAAAGATATTAAACTCAACTTCACAAACGAATATGTTTTCATTAGGAGTAGCATCGTTCAACCAAGTTTCAGTTAATGCTATTACTGTTGCCGATGTTGAGTCGATTAGTGAAGATAGTGCGACATTTTTAGACATAACGCTTCTAATGTTAGTGTATAAAAAGCAGCAACCGTCCTCAGTATTAATCGTACTATTTGTTAATGTTTGTGGAACCTTAGGTGAAGTTAAAAGGTTGGCGCCATGTCAAACTGGAAACACAACCGGGGAAACTAGCTTCGCACAATTTGCTTGAGTGTCCCATACGTACACTTACGTATAGTGTCCCATACGTACACTTAGGCCTTGTATTCACGATAACGAGGTTATGTTACAAAGATCTAGCATTGACTTCCCGTTGTTGTCGGCATAGCCATCTAGCTCCTGTATGTGGGCATTCGTGTCACCTGATAGGATAATTTCGCCATCATTCCCGAAACCCTTAATATTATCACTTAAGCATACCGCTAACTCTTGATTCTTCCTACTGCAATTATTCCCGGCCCACAAATACGTTACGCCTAGCCAAGTTTTCTTTCCACTCATGGTGTATGATAACCAAAGACGCTCTTGACATTTCGAATTTACTCTTTACCATTTAGTTTCCTGTAGGATGAGCATTCCAACTCCCCCTCCCTTTCTTTCCGAGTTATTTCTGTTTCACCCTTCCTAAACGTAATTGTCAATCACTGGCGGGTCTTCTGAGTCTCTAAGGTGCGTTTCTGTAACCGTATACACCCTTATTTTTTCTCTATTTAACTGCTCCTCAATCTTTACCCACTTTTCCTTTCTTCTGACGCCCTGCATGTTTATGTAGCATATTGCATGGCGACCTCTCTTTCTTGTTTTCCTCCTTTTTCTGTTATTGACGGCGATGCTATTCTGGGGTTCCCCTAGGCTATCTTCTTCCCCTGCGAAGAAGGATAGCCTGTCATCTGCGGCGATAAAGCAGATTCCATTGGAGACTTTACGTACCTCATACGCTGACTCAATCCACATTTCCAAGGATGGTTGGGTCTCGTGAAGTTCGACAGGTGCCTTTGTTGCAGCGATGTGGAAAATATTTTAAAAAGCAACATCTTGCAAATGGGCACTATTGTGCTACTTTAAGGCAGTCCTCCAAAGCCTGCGAAGTCTAAGACGGGTAAAATACCACCAATGCGTGTCGCAAACCACCGAAATTTGCCACTACGTTGCTGATAGAGGGCATGATACAATATTTCAGTGGCTAACGGGACAGCGTAGCATTTTTGGTAACCACCTTGCCGATGACGCTGCCTGATGTGCCTACGTTGGAGCGCCGACTCTCCTTATATCATTATCAAGAGGGGACGCTGCAAGAAAGCTTCACCATTTCGCAAGTGATATCACGTTGAGTCGATGGAATGCTTCGCAGAACACCAACCATCACTTACACGGACTCTAGTCTTAATTAATACTGTAGTTACCAACAGATCTTTCCCGATGTGATGTAACACGTCTGCACCCTTAAGCATATGTACAGGTGCTCCCAGAATAATTCGGAACGCCGGACACGCAGCTGCTCGTCGGCGGAGCGCGCCGGCGGATAAATACAGGCAAGATCTGCGCATGCGCGTTCTCCCTAGCGAGCAAGTTTCGCTCCCTAGTGCATCTACAGATTAGCGTTGTTTTGCTCCAAAAAGGTAGCGCTAGGTGCCCTTTAGCATGGTGCAATGGGGGCTGGGCGAATTAATGTCTGTAGCACAGCACGCACCGTAATCTATAAATGAAGGCTTGTGGATTCCTTGCACCGTATTCTCGTCATGGTCTGCATCCCGTCTGGGAGATAGCAATGCCTTGCGTCGTTACGTGTCATAGTGAGGCGGCTTGCCTACAACGGCATCGCTGCCTTATTTTTCGACCGTGTTAGCCTGTCCTGCGAAGTATTAGTTCTTATTAAACTATCTCCCGATCCGTGTTACTACTAGCTTCGTAATACGAGGACAATTTCCACTGTTACGTGACCCCTCTTAACGGGTGTGTCTGCGATAGTGGCAATAAAAGAGTTTACAAAATGAAATAGCGCTGCACGTTCATCAAGGCCAATTTCACGCACAGGAAGTCACGTCATGCAAAGGGCACTCTAATGAACTCTTCATGACTCCAGTCATTTATTGGCGCACCCCGTTACGTGGTTCGCATATATTGTGCGCCAATCAATCACGGAAAATCGACCATTGGTAGCGAGTATCCTTACGTATTGATCGCGTGTCGGCGTTTGTTGGCCTAGATACTCATTTTCATACTCATTTTCTTTTGTTCAGAGGGAATATACAATGATGATGAAGGGTAGGCTATGTGAGCTGAGTGCAAAAAAAAAAACATAATAAGGAGAACATAGTAAATTTAAATAACAGGAAGAACACTGGGTTTAGAATCGAAACGTAACTGTGTTTCGTCTAAAGCAGGTGGCATGTTCCGCTACCATTCCTGTAAGAGCCTGTAAAGGCTTACAGTATTAATAAAATAAAATAAAATAAAATAAATATATCTCGCGAATGCGCCGTCCTCGCGAAGTGCAGCTTGTAGGCGGCGTGGAATTGACTCGTAGAGCGCATCTACGAAGTCCCTCCTCTGTCCAAGGCGCTTCCACTCGCGCGTTATGGCGAGCCAGAGCTCGTCGGCACTGGCCCCTTCCAGATTCAGCTTGCATAAACGTTCCTTCATCGTGCCGCACGCGTCCTCCATAACATTGAAGTTCGCACCTTTCGGAGGCCAGTTAAGAACGTGAACACCACGTTCTTGAAGAAGTTCTTCCACAGCTCTGGCGGTGTGCACCGGGCTCAGGTCTTGTTGGAACAAGTATCAGCCATATTTAAATGGCCCGTCCAGAGCGTATATGGCAATATGTGGTAGTCCAGAATTTCGCAGTATGCTTCGGCTGTGAACGATGGGGACAGTCGGATTAGCGGACCGAGGCCCTCTTTGCTAATTGCTCACCAAACGTTGAGAGCAGACCGGCCGCTGCTGTAGATCTCGGAAACATACCCAGGCTCGTATCTACGCGAAAAGAAGGCAACAGATAATGGTCTTTTCAGATGAAATGCCTTTTATGCGTCCGAAGAACTTTTGTTTAAAAGATCAGAAAGAAAAGGAAAATACCTGCAGTTGTATGGTCTCCATGCGCGGAGCTCTTGATCCCATCTGGATGAAAATGTCGATTCATCGGAGAATACGACTTCCTTCCAATCTACAGTCGTCCAGCGCTCATATGCCCTGCCAAACTCAAGAAGCCGGCGTTTTTGGCGCTCCGTAAGGTGTGGCTTTTGTGCCGCGACAAATCCACGAAGACCAGCCTCTCGTATGCGCCTTCCAATTGTTTCCTCACTGGCTTGCAGGTTGAGGGCTGTCTTGATCTGGCGGGCGCTCTGAAAAGGATGGGCAACGGCTGCAGCAACAATGAGAAGGTCGAACTCTTCCGACGTGCATCGGTGTCGTCCCGATCGTGCTGCATCTTTGAGTCGGCCCTGTATGCTTGGATTATTCGGTTGACCGCACTTATAGACTTTCCTGTGAGGCGGCATATCTCACGTTGAGGTATACCTTCTGAACTGAGCTTAATTGTATTTCTCCGCACATTCATCGGCACTCTTTTCGGCATGTTGCCTCGACTGGAATAGGACGGAATTCGCGTAACAGTCATTGTTTATATATGTTCGTATCTCTTTATCAATCGAGCCACCGATGTCATCACGGTTGCATCAGACGAAAACGTCGCCCTTTGCCAGCGCTAGTCACCGTCACCTACCAGAAATATTTTGAGCAAATGATAAATACGGCCCACGCAAAAAATGCAAAAAAAAGGCGCCCAAGCACCCGAACATGCAGACACGAGCGCTTATGCTCCAACGCGAGTGCATGCGCAGACACAGCTTGTCACAGACACCACCGGCGCAGCCCCCCTTGACAAAACGTTAAGGGGCACCTAGGGCTACCGTTTTGGAGCAACGCAACACAAACTAGATGCACTAGGGAGCCAAGCTTGCTCGCTAGGGAGACCGCGCACGCGCAGGCCACAGTACTACTTTTTCGAAGGGCGCGCACCGCCGGCGAGCGGGTGCGTGTGTTGCGTTCCGAATTATTCTGGGAGCGCCTGTACACCATTTGAGTCGTACCTTGCCACACAAAAATAATCATCTGTCTTGCCCGCGTTTCCTTTCTTGAAAACGCTGCGCTCGCTACTCTCCTGTCGAGAATGCTATGTCATGCTGATAACGTGCATGCCGTTCGTGACTGGGAAGTATTTGGCTCGCAGCGTTAAAAAAAGGAAATGCGATCAAGACAGATGACGATCATCGTTGTGTGGCAGGATACGACCCAATTGGTGTAATTTTCTTTTAGAGTGCACTCTAAAAAATGTTTACACTCTTTGGGGTGATATCTACCACATAACGATAATCGTCATCTGCCTTGCTTGCGTTTCCTTCCTTGAAAACGCCGCACCCGCTCCTTTCCTGTCGGCAATGCCATGTCATGCTGATAACGTGCATGCCGTTAGTTACTGGGAAGTACCGGGCTCGCAGCTTTAAAAAAAGAAAATGCGAACAAGACAGATGACGTTTATTGTTGTGTGGCAAGATACGACTCAAAGGGTGTAAACGACTCTGTGTGTCGGCTGGCAGTCGGAGTAGCTTTCACTAACTCGTACAGCTATTATCTCCCTGGAATGGCTGACTCACCCATGTACGCTAAGTGCAGACGTGACGAGACCATCAATCACCTTCTGTGCAACTCTTCCCGCCAGACTCGCCAGTGTGTCTTGGAGCGTGGCCTCACAGCTCATCAGCGCAGAAAGCCATACACTCTAAAAACAGTTGCACCCTTTACGGTGTATATTACATGACTGGCGACGAAGAAGCGGCAGGGCGTTCTTTATCTCATCGGCAGCGCTCGGTCAGCAGCATGCATTTTCGCCGTCACCTGACGGGAGCCGACCTTGTTCACGAAAGGTACGCTTGAGAGCAGCACGATACCACTGCGCAAGCGCTCCGTCACGTGGCTTTTTTTCATATTTCGCGGGCTCTCTTTGCAGCCCGAAAAAAAAAAAGGACTAAGTGAGACGTATCGTAAAGGAAACAACTCGATCGGTGGTTTCTGAATTTGTTCTTCAAATCTGCGTATCATACCTGGGATCCTCAGCCATAATTAAAAGGTGGGATAATTAAACTTAATGAATTAGTGAGTTATAGGGAAAACACAAAATTGAGTTACTCTATAGGCTATTGCGAATAGCATGCGTTCAGTTTAATTCGCTTCCCACGCGCCTTTCATTTTTAAATTCTTGGCTCAAGTTATGTGGGGCACCCTGTACACTCTTTAGGTGTAGACAGGTCGCAACAGATACGGCGGTGAGCGTGTCCAAAAAATGTCTCTTCACACTTCCCTTAAACAGACCGATGATCACAGCGTCATACGGCGAAAAATCGGCGCAACATACCACCAAAAGGTACAGCGAAAGGAAGAAGGTCTTGTCGCCATGGCAACTGGCGGGCGTAGCAATGGACGTAGTCCGCTCGCTTATCGCACGCAGGACCGGCGCGACCCTATCTGCCTTGTCAGTGGCAGGGAGTTAATGGTTACTCGCGGGATGCGTTTGAATAGCGCCCCAAAAATATGTCTCTTTAGCAGCTCCTAGAATAGAATCCTTTCAGTGATTTCACACGAAAGCGCGCGCAATCGACGAAGTTCTGACAAAGAACATAGCCATGCCATTTTATTCGTTGCACAAGACAAGAGCGTGCAGAAAACGACGTCAAAACAGCGGTCATTACCATAGAATAGCATTGCCTCTCTCTCGGGACAGACCTGTAATGGGAGAGTCATCTCGTGGTGGCTGTTTTATCAGCCCTTCCTGCAAGGCGGGCTGTCCATACCTAGAGAGTATATATTACACCGCGGATGATGGCGACAGACTTGAGTGCCCGGTTGTAGATATGCTGCACCTTGCATAGTGCGTGCGAATCATCTGGACTCATCTCTCTCCCTCTCTCTCTTTCATTCCCCTTCCCCTCCCATCGTCTAGGGCATCAAACTGGAATAAGCCTAGTTAACTTTACTGCATCTCTCTCTCTCTCTCTCTCTCTCTCTCTCTCTCTCGCTGTTACCTAAATGGTATAACTACTCAAAAATTGCTCGTTGAGCCTTGGCATCCATATGTTACGCGGGACGGCGGCGAAGTAATGTCATTGTGTCCCGTCCTATCGAGACACCTGACAAAAAGGTCTTACTTCCCTTACTGTTAAAATAACACTCAAAGGAAAACACACGGGTAATGTGCCTCTTCGTCGAGTCGTGTATAAAACCTTGAAAAAATACACCAGTGCGCGTTGAAATTCAGTCAATTTAATTATAGCTTTACGTATTCATATATTGAATCAGGCGCCCGTTACGAGAGCTTTTCAAACAAAAGTAGTGTTGCAAGTACTCTTCTATTTCCTCTAATGATGAAACATGAAATAAATTACCATACAAAATTAGTATGTTATGTTACATAATCAAACATATAAAATTATCCCTCATGACTGCAGTCACGAAGGATAATTTTATACTTTACACCACGGCGGTTGTAAACATATATCTAAACACCATGGCTTTTAGATATGTATTTACACCCGCCGTGGGAGCCTTGGTAGGCCACCACGGCAGTAGGCTATCGTGTCGCGCTGCTAAGCTCGAGGTCGCGTGTTCGATCCCGACAAGCGGCGGCCGCATTTTGATGGCGGCACAATGCAAGAACGCTCGTGTACTTCGATTTAGGTACGCGTTAAAGAACCCCATGGCGGTCAATCAGGAGTCCCCTACCATGGCGTGCCTCATAACCATATCATAATTTTGGCGCATAAAATAATATTTTTTTTTTTCATTATTAGATGTTTACACCTTAAGGTGACGGAGATTGCATAGTCTACTCTGTTTTGCGAAATTCTACTCGATAATATTTTGCTGAAACGTACATTTTTCAAGAGACATGTCGCACGGACGGAAGTGGCTTTTTTTTCGTTTTTTTTTTTCGCCGAATGAAAAACATTTTACAACGCCTTCCTTTGTCCCCTACAAACTACTAGTAAACGCCGACGGCTCCCGTGTTCGTGGAAGAGCACTGTCGGTTTTCCTGATGCAGGGATAAGTGCTCATGTATAGGCTACCGCATCCATCGTCTTCGGCGACATAAAAGTAGCAAGCTATGTTTGAAGCAGTGTGCTTGGTAAGCGCATGAATACAGACATGAAAGTGGGTCAACCTTAGAACGACCAGACACGCATTTTGAGTGATCGTGCGCGCGCAGGCCAAGTACAAAAGACGACGAACAAGCATGCGGCATATCGCGAAGCAAGATTCAAGCGCAATGCAATTTTCAAGATTCATCAGCGCACTGCCATAGTGTATAGTGTTTGAGTTAGCACCAAGTCACGTCTGACTAAGTTGCGTCGATGAGGTTGACGGACTAACCAGGAAGACCTTCAGTGAGGTTGATCCAACACGTAATTTCAATCTCCGGCATGAACATCTGTCATTTAGTGAGAGAACCATGCCCCTACCGCTAAGCTCCCGTATGGTTTGATCAGCCACAATAAGCGCAACACAAGAACTAGTTTCGCCACCCTGTCATTGACGCGTTCAGGTAGTTATCAACCACTTTCGTCTGGAAGTAGCAATTAAAGGAATGTGTGTTTATACGCTTTGTTTGACACTCTCGACAAGAAGCCTTTGAATACAATACTCCTGAGCGCAAACTAATAAACCTTCATTTTTTGCTGGGACAGTGTAGGTCTAAGCGGTCAACACAATATATATCATAAAAGGACGTCTTGTTGGGCGAGTTAGTCACAATTCCTCTTACCCGCCGTGGTTGCTCAGTGGCTATGGTGTTGGGCTGCTGAGCACGAGGTCGCGGGATCGAATCCCGGCCACGGCGGCCGCATTTCGATGGGGGCGAAATGCGAAAACACCTGTGTACTTAGATTTAGGTGCACGTTAAAGAACCCCACGTGGTCGAAATTTCCGGAGTCCTCCACTACGGCGTGCCTCATAATCAGAAAGTGGTTTTGGCACGTAAAACCCCATAATTTAATTTTAATTTTTTTTAACAATTCATCTTGGGTACTAGGCGCGAACACACACAGAAACAGGAAAGGAGACGGGACAGAGCGCCACTTACAAGTGCTTTAATAGGAGGCACACCACACACAAATATTGAACCAGTAAGCTGCCATATCAATCTTGATCTGATTGTGTTCCTTGCGTCTAAGAGGGCTATATACGTGTGTGGTGTGCCTCCGATAAAAGCAGTTGTAAGGGGCGCTCTGTCACGTCTCATTTCTTGTTTCTACGAGCGTCCGCGCCTAGTACCATATATATATATATATATATATATATATATATATATATATATATATATATATATATATATATGGTACTGTGTGCCTGGCACTGGCTAACACTCCCAGGCTTCTACTAGGACACATAAATACCCAAGAAAGTGGATGGGAAAACAGCGCCGCGGTAGCTCAATTGGTAGAGCATCGCACGCGAAATGCGAAGGCTGTGGGTTCGGTTCCCACCTGCGGCAACTTGTTTTTTCATCCACTTTAATTTCCATCAATTTATCGTTTCTTTATTTCATTTATTAAGCACAAGTAATTTCCCCTATGTTGTCCTTGGTGTCAGTGTTTGTTGGCTTCTTATGATATGATTAATAAAAATCGGGCCCCCCGGTTAGCCCCTTTCTTCTCGTTATATATATATATATATATATATATATATATATATATATATATATATATATATATATATATATATATACACACTCACCAGACGTTCTCAGAAAGCACAAAACGTCCTTCACTGCCTTCTGAGCCGATAATCGGTGGGGACGGTGTTCTAGTATTGCATGTTAGCTCAGAAGAGAATCATCTAGTTTCCTGAATGCATTAGACATAGATTGTGTTTTTAAACTGAGGAGAGTGGCACAATAGGTGATCAATGTTCTCCTCGCATCTGCAGACGTCACATGCAGGACTGTCAGCCATTCCAATCACTGCTGAATAAGCTTTCGTAAAGGCAACTCCCCACCACAACCGACACAGAAGAGACGCTTTGCGTCAGTGCAGACCAGCCGGAGGTCCGAGTTGTAGCGAACGGTTTAGTCTGGGCAGTCTGATGCACCTTGAATGAGCGGTATTCCACTCGGCGAACGAGAGTGTGCGTGCTAGGATGCAAAGCTGTCTGCACACTCAAGCGAAGCGTCATGTACACTCAAGCAACTTAGTTCACTCCTCTGGTACGATAAATACTGCGACTGTACACGTCTATACTGATGGCTCAACTACGTCAACCAATTCCGGTGGTACTGTAGCTATACCGAGAAGGGAAATAACGGTTCAAAACACATAGACGTATCACTGCGTCTACAGCTACAGAGCTCGCGGCTCTCAGCGGTGCGCTTCATGTGAACAATACAGAGAGTCCTATAAATGGGCAGCCTTCTGCGATTTAAGGCCGGCTTGCAGTGTATACAGTCGTTTCTTCGACATCGAACTCACTGACGCACTGAGCAAGATAGAGAAAGCAATGGCGTAGTTATTTTTTCTACATGGTTCCTCTAAGACTCCCTAATTTCCTTCACACTTCAATTAATTAGCGGAGTCGGTCGCAAAACCAGTCCATAAAGATGCTCAAGTTCACCTCATACTGTAATCACTGATGTATACGTGATGTATATTAATAGTAGTAGATAACAAATTGTGTATGTCCACCTGTTTTACAGAAATTACTAAGGAATCGATCCTTTACGAAGTCGACCCTTATCTGGTAAACCAGGTGGATTTAGACTTTTCAAGAAGTACCAAGGCAACAATTGATCGACCAAGGTACGACTTGAAACAGCCTAGATAAAGCATTTTTATGCCGCATAAAACAGGTGTCATCTCCATCTTGCTCCTATGGCAACCACAAGAGTATGTTCTTTATCTAACCTACGATTGCGCAAGACACGCTGCACAGCCCCCCCACCCCTTCCTTCATAAGCGACAACTACAAGTAGGAATACGCAATTGATCCCCACTGACATTTCACACTCAAATAACTGGGCTATTGAATACAGCACAGCAAAATACACTGAACGTACTTGAACATTTATTTGAAGAAACAGCAATATTAAGCATGTACTAGAGGGCTGCCGCATTGGGTACAGTTATGTACACACAACCCACTTCTATCTTTTGTATTTGTGTGCGCTTGCTGTCTATGTGTATTACACTCGCCTTTGTGCGCCTTGCGTGATGAAACCCGGTTTTTGCTGTTGCGTCTATGTGCGTATTATGTCCTGTGTATATTTTCCCATCCGTATGCCTGTTCACCTTGGACCCCATCGCAGCCTTATATATATATATATATATATATATATATATATTCTCATTGACACTTGATATCTAATTATAATATTTGAGGAGTTGATTAATTAAGACTAATTATCTAATTCGAGGGAATGAACAAAAATAATTTGAGTATCTCCAAGAGACGGCAAACAACATTATCTTGGATCTGTCCAGCTACGTGGCATTCGCATATTTTTAAACTCTGGCTAAAGTTAGCTGGGACACCCTGTATATATATATACACACACTTGTTCGGCTCTCATTATGCGCGTAATCGTCGTGATTCAGTATAGTCTGCACATGTTAACCCTCATCCAGTCCTCATCTTTCCTTTTTGTATATTTCAGTGTTTCTTGGACTGTTACTATGTCTAGGAATATTATCGCTGCCACATCGTCTAATTGTCCAGGTTTGTTATCCATAAAAAAAGTCCTTACGCCAAACGTTTCTGTAAGGGCATATGTGCCCGCAATGGGTGGTGTTAGACATATCATTAGCGAAGGTGGCCGACCAATGACCAATGACAGTCCCAATTAGGCCCCAGAAGTTTCTTTCAACGGTTTGAAACTTGGGACGTATGCTAGGAAAATATTTATGTCGATTTACGTATGTCTCCTTCTTGCATTTAGTTTTCGTTAATGCGGCGCACCAAAGTTAGATATTGTTTTACTTTCGTAATATTAACAACTGCAGTATTTGCTTATAGGATGCTCTTGATACTGTCAATGGGGCTGTGTTTGCTAAACGAAGTCAAACTGAGTTCTCACTTGTTAACTTCAATTCCACAGCAGCCATCACAATACGCAATCGATCTTATTTGTCGTTTTGCTATACCGATCTAAGACAACGAGTACCGTCGTGGCACAGATACTTTTGCTTTTCTTTATTTCTTTTTTCTTGGCACTGCCCTAGTGGATAAACGTTAAGAAGAGCAGAATAAAAGTACGAACCTCGGGAGGTGAGAAAGCCGGCCACACTTTTCAAGGAGTGGAACCCCGCAACAAAACGACAGCACAACGAAGATGAAAACGTCTTCTTTTTTTTTTTTTTTTTTTCTTTAGAAGCGAGTGTCCCGAGTCGTGTGGGACTTCAACGTATGCGCAGCGACGCACTCACTGTCTCCGTTGTCCCCCCGCTTTCTCTTTCGCAGAGACCTTTCCGAGACGAGCCTCACGAAACTACCCACCCGTGGACTGGAGTCCCTAGAAGTGCTCGAGCTCCGCGACGCGCCGGCACTGCGCGAGTTCCCCTCTGTCTACCACTTCCGGTTTATAAGGGTGGCTCACCTCACCTACCCTTACCACTGCTGTGCCTTCCAGTTCCCGGAAACCCACGACCCGGAGGAGCATAGCAGGCGGGTACACTATCCTCGTCGAAGAACGCCCGCTTCCGGTCGTTCGGCTGAGCTAAGCCGAGTGGAAGAGACCTTGCCAATTTTCTGTTTCGCTACACCAAGAAACGTTTTCTGCCGCTGTTCGTGCAATGATGACACTGGTTACACGCACGCGTGTTCCTCCTTTCCCACAAGAGCCCTAGTTTCCCTTTATTACGTGCTAAACTTTCTTCTGTATTTGTTTAGATACTCAACTATTGCAAGAAGCAATGCATTCTTCCTTACTAGTCACTTATATAACCAAGTGAAGAAGAATAGCCGCCGCTAGCATACGGTGACAATGGCTCCCCCAATTATTCTCATCTCAATAAAAAAAAAGAAAAGACTGCATTTGTATAAGAAATGAGGAGGCCACTTTATCTGTGTGTGCTCGACTGCAGGCAAGACACTTAGATGGCAAATTTAGTGAGATGTCCAGATATAAGAAAGCTGCTCTCTTGTCGTCGTTCCTACTTTGACGGCGATTCGTGCGCAGGGGGCCTAAAGGCAGGCAGCTTGTGCTGAAGTTTCCCATAGCGGCAATAGCGCTGCAACACACAGCCTAGCGAGCGGAGGGAGCAAAATGAGAAGGACGTGCTGGACGCTAACTTTTGTATCGCATGACGTGCGAGTTCTGCAAAAAAGCGAGGTTAAGAGAAGCCAAGGGCTCCAGTTTTTTTTTTTTTTTAATCACAATTACATGAAGCCAACAGACAATGAAACCAATAAAAGCGTAGGCTAAACTACTTGTTTTAATTGGAATGTAGAAATTGTAATATACAGGGAAATAAAAGTGGGCAAGAATAACAACTTGCTTCAGGTGGGAAGCAAGTTGGTGGGAAGCATGTTGGTGGGAAGCAACCTGCGGCAAGTTGCCTATTTTTTTTCCTCTACTTTCATTTCCCTTTACTTTTTGTCATTCCTACATATCAATCAAAACAAGTAATTTACCCCATACGCTTTTCTTGGTTTCATTGTCTACTGGCTTTACGTGATCGAGTTCTGCAAATGTGCACAAGTTCGCATGTTCTTTATGGATGGGTTCGGTCACGTTCGAACACGGGTGTACGACCAGTGCCGAGTTCTGCCAGTGGGCTTCACAAGGCTCGGTATATGACGCTCAGACAAGACAGTTTTAGAGCGTCCGGTATACCGGTAAACGTAAGCGAACTCGGCAATAGCCCCTCCATGGATGGAGGGTATTTAAGCTGGGCGTTTGGCCGGCAGTGTGTTCACGATTACGCTGCTGCCGAAAATTTACGCCAGCAGCAAAGTAGAATACACTTGGTTACTGCTAAATTAGCTCTGTGTTTGTCTGATTGAGCTCTGCGCCACCAGGTGGCTACGCCGTGCAGGTTATTCACGTTTATGCCTCCGCTCACCCGGCAGAACGCCAAGTCCGCCTGCATTTACGGGAGTACCGGACACGCTAAAACTTTATGTTCTACAGTATAACATAAAAGCGCCGCTCTCATCCTTCGGATGTAGTGTATCTTCCTTCGCAGCCCAAGTGACCAGTGTCGGCGACGATAGGGTAATGAATTAGACACAGTCGCAGGGTCTGCGTAACCATGCGCCTTGCGTAGCCAATCGGCTTCATCGAGAGAAAGCCTCGCCACTGCGTCGGGCTGGGACATGGTTTGCCTATAAGCCGGCATGCTTATTCAAGACAGGGCATACCCATTATCCGCTCTGTACTCCGCAACGACAGGGGAGACATTGAACACTTTCTGTAGTTGTGCCACAGTTACTGCGATGAACGGAACGCTTCTTCTTTCTCTCTTTTTTTTTAGAACTAAGGGAAGAAAGGTATTTTACGTGCGTGCCTGCACGTGAGCCTCTGTGTTTCCAGAAGGGTACGTCCTACCCCGCAATGATGCTTCACGCCTTCTCGGATTTCTGAGAGACACCGATCTGCTGGACATTTGTAATAAATATCCCGATGACACTGCAAGCGAAGCTCAGACGGAGCAGTTGTAGGCCTCGCTTGGCAGGCGAAACGAACCTGCTACAGTCCGCTACCACCACGCCGTCTGTTCAGTGCAAAGTGGCAAAGTGCCCAAGAGGCGTTCGAACAACGCCCCAGCGCGCGGTTGGCGCGATAGCTGCTACGCCGCCTTCCGATATCCACTAGCGTCTTCAGCGATATATGCGCCACCAGATCCGTGCGCCGGATTTGACGGCAAATACTGTCCGACGCTCGGTGCAGGAAATACACTGTGCCAGCGGCGCTCTTCGGTTATAGCACTGAATGGGCATGGAGCCGGACGCGAAGCACCGCACGCGGAGGCTCCATCGAAACGGAGCCGTGGCGGCACGTGAGAAAAATGAGAATTGTCGCATCGGTTTCTCTCAGCGCAGCGCGTACCGCAATTTGCATAGGAGCACGATCCTGCTTGAGAGAGATCAGAATATGCCGTTTTTTATGCGGGTGATGTTCGCCGGGTGTGTTGAAACGACAATATATAGATGCAGCCCCGTGACTCCAAGCACAATGCACACTTTCTGTTCAGAAGCGGAGGGCTCGGTAGCATCCCAGAAAGACGATCGGCTGCTGTTTCACTCTACAGTTACTATGCTAGAAACAACAAAATGCAAATGACAAACTACTGCCGTTGCGCGAGGCTACTGTCCCTGGGTGGAAAAAAGAAAGACAGTTTTGTTTTGTTTTAGACAGCAATGGCTGAGGTCTACAACTGTTTTGCCGGCTGATCGCTGTTGATTTATGTTTGAAGATTCTCCGCATTTTATTCATCCGGCCACCGGACGACAGCCGCTTCCTCTTGGCCCATATTCGGCCTACGTTGACGTTTCTGTTTTTCCCTGTTGCTCTTTCGCACCACAATTTATTTCTCTGTCATGTACATCAATAAATATCAATAAAGAATACTGGAAGCTGTAAAATAAAATTGTAATAGGCATTGAGATTGCGATACCCTGTAGTAGATCCATAAGAGATAAAGCTTCCATGTATCTGCACCATTTTGTCAGGAAAAAGAAAATATTGCAATAATATCTGTACCAAAGTTTATTGGGTTTTATACCCCAACACAACACAGCACCAAAGTTTTCTCAGAAGGCTGGGAAGGAGACCGCTGGTGAAGAAAATTTAACTCTGGTACAGGAATCGAAGTCGGGAACATTGCATTAATGGGGAGATCGCTTCATCAACTTGGGTGAACAGGAACGTAACAGCAGAAAGCATAAGGGGGATTATTGGAAGGTGAGGCAAAGCACAGCGCGAAATTTGCGAATAAACGCCTTGTATAACGTTGACCCAACTACAAAAAAAAAAAATTACACAGAATTGTTATTCTCCACTGTGACAGTGAGCAAGAAAGTACACAAAACCAACGTAAAGTAGAAATAACTGAAATTCATCAAAATGCCCTAAATGTCCCGTATTGCATCTATCCCAGAAATACAAAGCGAAGCTCTTATTCAGCATTCAGTTTTCAGTCTGTATGCACAGAATATAACTAACAATCTCAGTAAGCTCCCTGCGGATTATTATTGACCACCTGGGGTTATATAACGCGCCGCTAGTGCATGGTAGGCGGGCGTTTTTGCATTTCGCCTCCGTCGAAATGCGGCCGCCGCGGCCGTGGTTTGATCCCGCGACCTCGTGCTCAGCAGCGCAACGCTATAGCCGCTAAGCAACCGCGGCGGGTTAAAGGCATGTTTTGACTGACGGTGTTACTGTTGCAACGTTTCATATGAAATCGCGCGCGCATTTTCGCACCTTTTCGGTTGTCCTATACCTCACCCACAGGAGATTTTTTTCTTTCTCCGGAACAATTTCACTAATCTTAATTACCTTTAATTCAGTAGAAGCAGACATCAACGACATTTGTTGATTTTTTGTGTAAAAGATTGCTTTAGTTCTCCGGGGACAGCTGGTGCCTATAACAGAAGCGTAGCGCTTTGCGCCAGCCTTATACAGCTGTATCTTGGTCACAAAGCACTTGATGCTGGACAACTGAGATGTAAAACTAATTCTCTGGAAATCCGCAAGCTGGAGGTACACATTAATGAAAGGGCAAGTTGGCATCCACCACACTGTAGCATAATGCTACTTTATCGACTTCGTGGAATATTAGTAGAATATTCATCTATATTTGCCAGTCACCTATACACCGAACTAGTCTCACCCCCTCGTTAGGTGCGTAAATCATAATATTAGTTGAGGTCATGTTCTGAAATAGAAAAGTGAAGAACAAAAAGGAAAACATAAGTAATGCTGGGTGGGCTGTTTTCATGCAGTCACTCGACATTCCAAATAGTATTAACGAGATAAGCGTTAAGGGCCCGGTATCGCAGAAAATGTGGCGTCGGAAACCGGCGCCCTGCGTCATTCATATCATTCATCAATGATCATTCCTATCCACGCAACCACGCATACCCAACCACGCAGGCCTTGCATCTAGCGTAAAGAAGTTATTGAACTAATTTAATTGCTCAAAGTAAAATGCATCAGAAAAATCGTAATGTTCCACTTACAACCTACAGACATGATGGCGTCGGACTGTAATTTGAATATACGAGAAAACATAATTTTCTTACGTGGAAACTCAAACACAAGCTCCTTTTAACGCGATAGCGTTTCCCAGCTGCCGTTTGAGGCCTGTCTTAGTAGGAGCGGCGCGACCACCTTCGTTCCTTGGACACCATCAAAAAAAGAACCACAAAGCTCGCCTTCATTCATAACGTTCGCCGCCAGTGTTTCCAGGTAAACATTACGGTTACATAAGTTGTAGTTGCCGGAAAGCGTGAGAAGCACTAGGGGATCTTTGAATGCTATCGCGTTCCACTCTTAAAGGCAAAGCTTAAGCGTCCTCCAAAGTTTTGGGACTGTCTGCCGTTAAGTAATTTTTTTGTTGTACAATAAACAAAGCGCCACGTACCAAATGAGCCAGCATTCAGAGAGCTCCTTCGGTATTCATGGGTTCATGAGCTAGGCCTACTTCTCAGCGCCAAGCTGTCCACGAAGACGCGCATTTTAAGCATTCTTCGTCTTCCAATGCCACGGCTAATTTTTGTGCTTTCGTGTTTTGTTTTGTTTTCTTGCGCACTGCGACTTCTAACAATGAAAGACAGGATATGCTCATAAAGTTACCGCAGCTACCTTACAGAGACAACGTCGGAGCGAATTTTAGAGTCAATTTCCCGCCCACGGGTTATCACCCAGCATGCACGACCGACATAACTCGGCACGACGCTGCTGAGGGAACAGAATTAGAGAGAAGAAAGAACATTGGGAACGCAGAGCCACTATATTTAGACATAAGTTAATCGAAATTCTAGCACTCTCCGCTTGTGCATGTTTTTCTTAACAGAATGCGTTTCTCGCCCTGCGTACGCCGTGGAGCATCTCAGCAGTCTTGTTTATTGCCCCACCGTCGAACTTGAATCTCTAACGGAGTCCAGGCATGGCCTCCGAGATGTGTGGCGTGCCAGTGGGTGCGAACTTTGAGAATGAATCACACCCTGTCCGCGAGTATTCGTGGCGCAGTGCACTGAAGCGTCGGGATGCTGTGATTGAGGAAACCTTGTAACGCGGGTTCGATTTCACCCAGTTGCGGGTAAATTTTTGCTCAATTTGTTATTGCTGAACGCTGTGAACGAAGTTAAGCCCACGTTTTTAGATATGACTACCTTCAATATCGGCCCGCATATTTAGATTGCACTATCTTAGGTATCGGCACATATTTTCGGTTGTATAACTAGATAACCGGAAATAAAACTGGTCTGCATGGAACAAACTGTAGGAGAGCACCGGGCTTATTTTACAGAGTCGGAACCCACATTTAATGGGGCTAGATACCGCTCGCTTCGCCCCTAATGGCCAGAAGTGACGGGCAAATAGAACAGTGTAAGATTTTTGTATACAGTGGTTAAACCATTAGATATCACTGGCATATGCAGAACAGGAACAGTGTAGCTAGAACTACAGAGCAGTCTCTCATAACTTGAAGTTCCAGTGTGGATCTGAAAAGTCGCTGGTTCACTGCCGTTTGTTTCTTCTGCTCCTTATTCTTCAGGAACTGTCTCGCGGGCTTTAAAACTGAGCGGCGGATGAGCCTCTCTTGTTTTCGGTGTTCAGGTTCCAGAAGCACTGCAACTCGGATGACGAGGCGTCGATGAACCGACACCAGAAGCGGCCACCTGCGGTCGGCGAGGAGCACGACTTCCAACTACTGGAGCGCTTCTTTGTGGTCCAGCTGAGCACCAAGCAGACCACAACGCCGCCGTCCAGAAGGTTCGTTCGCCATGTGTTCAGCGAATTCGGCACAATACATGGTAAGTACAGCATGGCCTTAAGGCCTATTTCTCAGCACCATTGAAATGAGAACTGGGCTAAGAATGGGGCGAAAATTATCTTGTTCCAATTAGACACCTTCAATGAGGAAAGCAGGTTACAGGGGGTTCATACTTTTTTTTTTCAATTTAGCAAGGATTCGGCAGCAAAATAAAATCAAGAAAACATGTGTTTGTGTTTACATTACGTGGAATACACGGAGCCGCCCTTCAGAAACCTACGTTAGTGCTTATGTACTACCTTGGTTACCAACTTGTGTGTGGCATATTTGTTACAGACTCAAATATGAAGTGTTTTGTTTATTGCTTGATTATGTTCGCTATTAGCTTCGTAGGTATCACTTAAGTGCAGGCACGAAATGCCTGTCTACGAGCCATCGTTCCGTCTACTACAGTAAACAGCGCGTTCTGCAGAGTATGCGTTTGCAATGAGATGTTTCCTTCTGTACCTACGCGAAACGCAGCCCAGATTTCACGCGATGGCAAATGGGTACAGAAGCCTCATAAAAATTTTTAAAATTAAATTGAGTGGTTTTTACGTGCCAGAACCGCGATCTGATACTGAGGCGCGCAGAAGTGGGGAGCTTCGGATTAATTATGACCACCTGTGGTTCTTTACCGGGCCCACAATCCATGGTACACGGGCGTTATTGCATTTTGCCTCCCTCGTTATATGCGGCCACCGCGGTCGGGATTTGATTCCGCGACCTCGTGCTTAGCCTGACAACGGCAAAACCACTGGGCTACCGTGGCAGGTCGGGAGCGTCATAAGCGCTTCCTCTAATGTGCATGATCTCGAGAAAGCGGTAAGGGGAAAGAAAATGTATTGTCCTTGCTCCGTCAGAAACACTGGGAAGCCAAAAGCGATTCCTTTCAGTGCATGGGAAGGAGCTTGGGAGGCAGAGATACTTAAACCAAAGGAAATACTGTAAACGCGCTACTGTATAACAAGAAAGTAAATCAGACATACGAATCAAAAGCGCGGCGTCGGCAGCTCTCACCGCCTTGCATCGTGAGCGAAATCATCTGTCGGCCACTCTGAGACACACTCCACTCTGATTAAAATCTGCTGCTCATGCTTTACGCAATCATCCCTCAAAAAGCTCTAATTGCGTCGCTCTTGTGCCCCTAAGGAGCGCCTCGGTGTTGTGCACCATTCTATTCCTTTGGGAAGCGTATTTTGCTGCAAAGTTGGCCTCACATCTAGCATGTTTTCTATTTTTGGGGAAATAGATCTTGCGGCTTCCCCTTCAGCACAACTAAATGATTACTTTGTTTTAACGACGACGATGTTCTTAGCGAGGTACCACCACTTTTCCCTACTGGGTATGTTCCTATAGACCCTTTCGTGGGCCCATCCTGGAGACAGTGAAAACCAAGAATGTAGGCCCATGTGTGCTGGTGGATATGTGTCCTTGGGACCACTGGTCGCCGTGATGTTCCGGATATATATATATATGGAAGTAAAAGGAAATTCTTCAGGCTACCTTTCAAACGTAAGAAACTTGAGCGATAGAAAAGAGATATTTAGTTTCTACAGTTTCGACCGGTGGGGCTGCTCTTCATCGGGGTCTACAAAAAAGTGTCACTTCGTTACTGATAGTGAAGACAGCAGACAGCGTGCCTGGCCGTTCCTAGGGAAAAAAATGACAGGCATACGTCGAACCGAAAAGGAACACACCGAAAAGGAACAGAGGTGACAGCGATTGACTCCTTCTAGGCGCTTTGGCAGATTTACGGCAGCCTTATCGGCAACGATGCAGGGCAAGAGGAAGGCGGAGTCCCGTGTTTATTGGGCAAGGAGGATGTGGGAGAGGGAATAAATAAGCCGGAGAAGAGGGAGAGGGGCGGAGAGTAGCGGTAGCTGTAATAGGTTTCCTTTGACACGACGCAGAAAAGGAGAAAACGGTCGCTGCGCAGCACCGGTGCGCGTGCCGCCGTTGTAGCGGGAGAGAGGGCAAGTTGGATATGGGGGATATGGCTGTGCGAGGCACAATGAGAAGGATCCCGGAAGGGAGACAGAAAGGCAGCAACTTGTGAAAAGGAATATATATATATATATATATATATATATATATATATATATATATATATATATATATATATATATATATATATATATATATATATATATATATATATACGAGGGTTGTAAAGTGAGGGAGTCCTCCCTGGGCTTACAGTTTTAAAAGCCGAGTTACGGAGCCTCCGTGTAAGTGCTGCTTTCAAACGTTTACCGAACAAGTGACACCGCGTCAGCTCGCGCGCATTCCTGGCCTTGACAGTAAGTCACTCAGAATGACCCAGTGAGCGGTAGGGCGAAGGAAACAGCATTTATTTGTTTTTCCGCTCGCCTCTTGAAGCGCATGTGGAAGAAACAGCAAGCGGTGACCAGCGTCTCAATTTTCGAGTGGAGAGCATGTATCCGCACTCCCTTCTCTCACAGCATATCTTGGAGGCACGTCAGCCGTCCCGGTCTTTCACTCATTCTTTTGGCGTTCGTTCCAAATTTAGGGATGAAAAAAAAAATTCTCTCTGCTCGCGTGCACGGATGTGTTGGAAGCCAGATTGCAAGAGGACGACG
Organism: Dermacentor andersoni; assembly: GCF_023375885.2. NCBI lineage: Eukaryota > Metazoa > Arthropoda > Arachnida > Ixodida > Ixodidae > Dermacentor > Dermacentor andersoni. The sequence continues at coordinate 78,851,213 of NC_092814.1, forward strand.
CTCACGCGTTCAAAGGTGGAACAAGGCAGTGGAAAGTGCTTGGTGAAAGGCAAATTCAGGAGACTTTTCACATGAGCGGGGTAGTTGTTGAACCGCGTGCGAAAAGGAGTCTCTGTTCGTCCGAAGTATTCGTGCTTACACCCCTCGCATTGAATTTTTCACGCGACGTTACTGGAATCACAATCACGATTTTCTTTAATCTTATATACAATGACCAAATTCGATGCTTCGGCTGTGTCTGTTGTTGTTATGTGATGACAAACCTTGTATAGCGAGGTTTTCCACACAGTTGACAACCCTTGGGCATGTTGGGCTTCTGTGTCCTCGCCCTGACCAACAAATCCCCTAAATTGTTGGTTCTTCGATATACTACATGAGGCGGCCACTGGAAGATAGTAGTGAGTCAGCTGCTGTGTTTGATTATGTTAAAATGGCTGTCGAAAATGGCATTGACTCGTGGAGCACCGGTAGTGCATGTTATCAGACTGAGTATTGGTTTTTTTTTTTTTTTCGCAATTTCTCCCATTATACGCGCTCGGTCTAAGCTGCAGGCGCGCTCAATTGCGTTGTCTACTACTTTTGGAGAATATTTTTGACGCACAAGAGCGGAATCTAGGTCTTCCTCATGTCTCTCAAGTTTCGCACATTCTAAACAGATTCTTCTGTATCTGTGAGCTCGGGAGTAGGAGATGCTTGTTTCGTGGTGGTGGGGGTGGCTACTATAGAAGTGCAAGTGTTGCTAACGATCTGTCGGCGTTTTTGTACAGGGACGTGGAAATGCGACCTCCACTCCGACAAAGTGGCGTCGAGAAAGGGGATACTATTTTGGGAGAAATTGTACTGGAAGCAAATTGACGGGTGCAAATAATTGAAGTTCGAAATGAAGTGCAATATATTTTGTTCACTGCGGGCTCACACAAAGAATATATTATACAGGAATCAGTTGTAGAACATTGTTTCTATGGCCTAATTCCCGAGGAAGGGAATTTCTAACGACGCTATAAAGATATTAGTATAGTTTGACGCTATCTTTGTTTGCATGGCGGTTCCGTTGATTTGCAGATAATGCTTGTTGCCGAACTCGAAGTGATTATATTTAATAAATAAATTTAGAGGAGTCTCAATTGTATCTGTTTCTAAATGGCTAGGTTGGCTGGAGTCAGCGTAGGCTGAAACTGTGGAAGCTATACCCTCGGTTTGGAGTATGTTTGTATACAAACATGCGACATCCACAGTGACCAAGTAACTATTCGCCGGTACCGTCAGGTTTGATACTTCCTGAAGGAAGTGATCTGTGTCTTGAATGCACGAGAGAAATGAGGATGGAATGTCCTTAATGAGAATAACAATAAAGCTGAATATTTTCTCAGTCGCTAGTCCATTGCTGGAAACTATAGGCCGGTCGGGATTGTTTATATTGTGAAGTTTTGATAGCAAGAAGAAGCGACCGGGCCCGGAGTTTCTCGGTACCAAGGCTGTGAATGTCGCATCGGTTATCTTCCCTGCCTTGAGCAGAGTGGCGAGAACGTCCTTTATCTCCTTTTAAAATATCTCTGTAGGAGTGCTCGGGAATTCTGTATGTAAATTAGAGTCGGAACTTAGTGGAAACCTTAGGTTAACAGTTCCTAGTGAAGCACCTTTATCTTCTCAGTGCCCAAACAGGTTATAATTAAACACGATCGAGAGAAGCCTTATAACTGAGTAGATAATTTCTTTTGTAGATGTTATTTCATTTCCTAACTTGCTTTACCGCTTGTTATGGTGCTGTATATTTGTCCACAGTGCAGTCGTGGCCTTCGCGTCACATTTAAGGTTCTGCCCTTTCCAGAGGCTCCGAAACAGCGGGTGCAGAACACTTCGTCCAGCCCATGGAACATCTTCCACTCTCGAGGCATGGAGGGAACCTTCCACCCTGAAGTGCGGCTGCAAGAAGAGCAATGGGTATTGTTTCCGAAACGCATCTTGCATGCACGACATGCATTTTTTTTCTAATGTGCACAATAAATAGCCATAAAGAAAAGGAAGAAAAATATCTCGCATGGAATGGAAACGGATTTGGTCACCTATTCAATAAAACGACCACCCAAGAGAAAAATTATTTCAGCCGTATTAGTAAGCACCCTTGTACAATACCGAAATTCCATTCTTAATTATCATTGCAAGATATTTAATCAGCCACAACATGATCAAAACATGATATACTGGTGGCGCCGCCGCGTTGATGTTTCCGCACCAGCTCACCGTCACGTCACAAATTTTGTCGTGTCTTCTCGGGGCCTAGTTGAATATTTATCGGTAAATACATATTACGCATATTGGATTTCGATAACTAATGTTACGCACCAAGTTTCGACAACTTTTATCAGCCACTACAGGTACTAATACAAGCAATTAATTTAATATCTGTGACGTTAGTGACGTTCCGCCACTGGGGTTTCAGCGCGAATTTTAAAAAATGCTTAATTTTCTAGTGTAGTAATTAAACTCTTAGCGCAAAATCAGGTTTTCCTATAATTCCATCTACTGTATAGCACACAGATGCCTGTGAAAGATAATACGTAACCATATCACATAGCTTGGTGACTTCGAGAGCGCTTAACAATTGACCGAGCTCACCTTTCCTGGCTGTGTAGGATGACACGGAAATTTGCAAATTTATGTTATTTTCGTTTTAAGGAAAACTGTGAGAAAATGCAGTGAGAACGTACTTTAAACCTTTTCTTTCTTGGGCTAAGAAGATAATGGCACTGGCATTAGTCTAAGTATTAAATAAATATTATTTTTATAGAGTAAGAAACGTCTCATTTTGCCTGGGGGTCGGGGGAAAATGAAGCAGGTCGAAGGAGCAAAATGAGACCATGACAAAGATTAACACCGTTCAACACTTGCAATTGAGGCACTTGTAGCAGGTCCCCTGAGCCATCGAGCACGCTTCGTGGGCTCACTCGCAGCGACTTCCGCATTCAATGCTCACAGAGCCGGGTGCTTTCGTTGCTACGCCACTTCTCGCGAACCGAACGCTGCCAGTTAGTTTTTTTGGGGCGAGTCGCGTCACTGGCAGAACACCTGCTTGCATGCTGAGTGTGTACTTTCACCCTTCGCTGCCTTCAAGCTTTCTCTACTAGTTCTACATTTTGGGAAACAGTGCGAGCCTTCTAGCAGCATTTGCCAACAACCTGGCGTTGCGGGTAGATGAGGTAAGACTTTGGCTCAGCGCTGGATTCTCTCCTTTAGCTTTCATTGTCCTTGGCACGGGAGAAATGTAATGGAAGGTTCTATGGGGGCTTTTCATACGCTCGTTTTTCTTCAACGGGCTTTCGCGAATGCCTCTGCAGAATAGCTTTCGGCGCACCGAAAGCTTTTTTTTTTTTTTGCAGAGGCTGCATTTCCTGGTTGCATGTAATTGCCGGCCAGTGCAGCAGTGCCTGCCTTTCTCTTGTACGCCCGCACCGTCCGACACAAGAGCACGGAACTTGTTTAGAGCGGTAACAAAGAATGCGCCCAATACAAAGAATTATTTTAGGGCTGCTCCGAGCGTGTTTTCTTTGCACTAGAGTATTCATCAAATTATGTTGCGATTGTGAAGATTCAGGCGTACCATGCTGAAATTTCTTATAAGTCCAGCTAGTGAGGGGAAGTAATAAAATAAAAGCGGGAAGGCGATCCAATCTCTCACTGCATTCGATCAATGTCTTCCGAGGCAAGTCGTGGGGCGAGAACTGGAATCAGTCACTGAGCACGGCACTCTATCGCGTAATGCCTCACGTGAGGGGATGAAGTAGGAGGAGCTTTCATGAATACGGTTAGTGAGTGGAAGGCTCCAACAAGCTGCGGACCTTGCATAGTTCACGTCAATGTCATGACTGAGAGTTCGATTTGAAAACAGGTCCGTGTGTCAATCATAACCAAGAAGAGATGTCAGTGGTCTCCATAGTGGGAGAGCCCTGCATGTCCAGAATTACGATGTGGCAGCAATTTCCCACAATCAGCAGGCAACAGTAGTGATTGAATTTAAGGGCATTGCGTAACAATTCACGTGTTGGCAATACCCGACGCCTTTAACTACCTCTTTCTACCTCGTTCTGACATAAAAAAGTTAAGACAGACTTTAATTGAAACGACAAGGTTTGTTTGTCGAAGACGGTACTAAACTGATGAAATACTTCAAGGCAAGAAGCACATTGCGTTTAGTTTACCATGAAGAAGACATTAGAATGAAACACACAGAGCTCGTCTGCATAGAAAACTGTCATCCGATGGCGAAATTACATGAAGATATCTTTGAGATTGCACACAAAACAGTGGTTTGGAAAGCCCCGTACAGAAAATTGGTCACAAATTGGACACAGAAAGTTCACTGGCGATTTCGTGCTAAATGCAAGAGAAATGCGTTAGCATTACGTCTCACCTGTTTGAGGTCCTTGATCCACGCTTTGAGCCGCGTTCACCACGCTGCAAAGTGTTCTTCAGGAGCTCACTCGACGCACGCCCTGCTTCTTCGATGAGCGAAGTGCAGACTACCGCCAGTTGTACTAGATATATATATATATATAAACTGGCCGCAGGTCGGATAGGAACCCACGTTTTCACATTACGCGTGAGATGCTCTTACCAATTCAGATATTATTGCGCCGTTTTGGCATCCACTTTCATTTCCATTTATTTATCATTTCTTTTTTTTTCAATTAGTAAGTAGAAGTGATCTCCGCTATGTTGTCCTTCGCGCCTATGTTGATTGGCTTCTTATGATTAATAAATATCCGCCCCCCCCCCCGGTTCCCTTGCTTCTCGTCGATTATATATATATATATATATATATATATATATATATATATATATATGTATATATATATCCACGTTTGCTTCGCCTATAACCATCACCCCAAAAGACGATGGGGCCTTCGTATTGATCGCAGAATTAGAAACCGCCAGAGAGAGGTAATACGATTTCCAATGCCGAACATTTATGCTATTAGCGACGAAATCGATGGGGGCCACTAGTTTTCACGGATCGATATCTGCAAAGGCTTTTAGCAGAATTCATTGACCGAGGAAACCAAAAAGTGCACACCATTTGTTACGCCCCAACGTAGTTGGAAAAAACCATGAATGACATCCGGAAGCCATACTTGGCCAGCTCTTACAACGTTTATATAGACGACATTATCGTTTTTTCCAAGGCAAAATAAGAGCACGAAAATCGTATTTCCCACGTCCTCTAAGCTCTTCGTCTCGCTAAACTCAAAGTATAAATTTTAAGAAAAGAGCGTCCTTCCAATAGAAAGTAGTTCCTCTCAGCAGGGTCTTCGGCGGCTGCACTAAAGGCACAAAGCGAGAATGCGTTAAAACAATTTCCAATTTAAGAAGCCTTAAAACGTACTTTTCCTCGGTGTTTTGGGGGCCTTTCTGGGCAATATAGGGACATTATAAGAAACTGTACAATCGATACGAAATGTCTCACACGAATGATGCAGAAAGACGTGTCATGTGAGTGGAACGATGAGTGTGAAAGCGCCTACTGGGAACTGGTAATACCAGTATCGTCACATAATATTCAGCGCATTCCGGACTTCTCTTTACCGTTTGTGTTTAACACTGATGCATCGCATTATGTTACTGGTGCAGTGCTTTATCAGAAGCCATCACACTGCCTCGACAACACAATGTACCATGTGAGGGGATATTACATCTACACAATGAAGCTTGCAGAAGTTAATGACAACATGGCAGAAAAAGAAGCAATGGCTGTCTTGAAGATGTACAGTATTTCCGACCTGACCTGTAAGTAGCAAATTTCACACTTTTAATTGACCATCAAATACTGACACATCTTGATATGGTACAACCCTGAGACTGGCTAGTTACCCTTATCGATTCAATTTCGTCTTTAGCGCCACCCTGGTCCGCTGCTTACCGATGCAGACGCATTGTCTTGGTTACTTGTCCATGAAACAAGCGAACATCCAGAACAACACCATAACACTAAACTGCGGAATTGCACAGAGTAAATTAAATACATTGATGGAAAGTGCCACGTAGTACCGACAATTGTTTCGAAAAATCCTTCATCTTTACCATGATACTCTAGTCTGGTGGACCTAATCAATTTCGGTGCTGATACAAGAAGCTGCTGAAGCAATTTACATGGTCAGGTATGAAAAGAGGTATCAGGAACTTTTTATGCGCTTTGCTTTGAACTGAACTATTTGAGCATGAACGGATACTACTCCTGCCTGTCACTGAAGGTCACGTTCCGACTCTGTATTACGCATGATTGCTATAGATTTGCAAATTTATGTCAATAATGATGAGTGGTAGGACAAGGGATGTCGCTGGAGCTAATGTTCGACAAGGGGACTACCCGCCATGAAGGCGTAGTGGCTACGGCGTTGCGTTATTAAGCCCGAGGGCGCGGGATCGCATCCCGGCCGCGGAGGCAACATTTCGATGGAGGTGAAATGCAAAAACACCCGTTTATGGTGCATTGGGTGCACGTTGAAGAACCTCATGTGGTCAAAATCATTCCGGAGTTCCTCTCTACGGCGTACCCCATAATCAAATCGTGTTTTTGGCACGTAAAACCCCTGAATTCAATCCACTTAGCAAAGGGGCTAGTCTTCGTCAGGGGAGCAACTACTTTCCTTTATGCCAAGTTCTTCGTATGGCTGCAAAGCGTGTGGAGTCTGTTTCCGTCTAAGCGATTGCGAAAGATCTTTATTATTTGTATTTTTTCTATTTATATTGTTTGCTCGTCTGGTGCTTTCTAAGTGTGCATGTTTGGCTACAAATATGTGATAGCGGGCTCGCCAGTAGCCAAGCTTTTCATATTGTCCCAGTGATCAAACATCAACCAACTACGTACTACGGACGTGCCACGTATGTCAAGTAAGCAAAGTGCAGTTCACGCCGCCGATAGACATCCTGATAATCTCGCAACGCTCGTGAGACCCCTTCGAAGTCATTCACTTTGATTTTGCGGAGCTAAATGAAAGGTCGCGAAGGTGTCAGGAAAACTCGAGCTTTCCTTCTTTCCGTAGACTAATGCACTAGAATGACCATGGCCAAGGCAGGACAGGAAGGCACCAACTGTGTCATCAGTCTTCCTCAAGTCAAATAGTTTAGGCACACAGAGATTACAGCGTGCGACAATGGACCCGATTTCAGAAGGGGAGCGAGGTCACGAAGCGCTAGCGAAGGGGACACGAGATCCCGAGATGGCTATCACATTTTTCTCGATCTATCATCCTGCAAAATGGCATTGCGGAGCAGGCCCCCCGAGATATGTGGCAATATAAAACCTATATTGCTTAACATATATTCCCATACGTTCCAATGTATTCCATCCACTTTCAAACTTTGGAGCAAAGATGTACCAAAGTTTGCAGATGCATGGGAATGCTGCCTAGAGGCTGTTGTGAGTCACCATAGCAGTTTGTGCGTAGGTTGCTTGGGCTGCAGTCTTCTTTTTGCCGCCTCAGGAGTCACGCCGACACTTCCTGCGGATCACAAACGGGGCCTCCGTGACGAGATTGAACTGAGCGAAACAAAGAAAAGTGTGTAAAAAGAAGATATCTACAGTCAACGCGTGAAGAGAAGCTTAGACAGGAGACACAACAACGAAATACCACACATGTTGATGACGAGGTCCTAATAACGAAAGGAATTGGGGCTTCGAAAGTCAGATTTCACTGACCATTCCAATGGTGAAGACTGCATCTCAGCTCGCAATGTTGAAGACAATATGGTATCTGGGAGCATCTGGCGAGGAATAGAGTGCCTCTATTAGAAACGTTTTCAGGAACTACATCAGGAGATGTGAAATAAAGAACAAGCCTGGGAGGGTGAGCGTGCTTCAATTTACTAACGAAAAAATGTGAAGATCGAGTGGTACGAACGATAAAGAAAACAGGGCAGCCCTGTGGGGATGGAATAAAATGGGGGAATACATACGATTTTATTAAACTATGTGTTTCCTTTAGTTGTACGTCTTATTCTGCAACTCGAACCACTGAATTTTCCTCCAGCGTCCTTAATCTTGTATTCACCACCATATGAGCGCCATAAGCTGCGCATATGGCGCAGGAGCAAGGCCCATGCGGCAGCAAGTCATCCATAGAACTTCCAGGGGCCCTATAACGTAAAACTATTCCAATATTTTTTTATTCCAATCTGCTGACGTAAAATTTACGTAACAACTGGCGCAAGGATTGGGCGATGACCCGCAGCGTTGTCTGAACAGCCCAATCAAACGCTCTCATCGTTTATAGGTCAGTTTTGTTTGCTTTCAAAACGGTAATGTTGCTACATCACAAGCGTTTTTTCTTGTCTGATTGGCTGACAAGAGGCGAGGAGCACGCTCAAATGGAGAGGACTTCGATGGGGCGGAGCCAGCGCAGTGAAAATAGATGACCGAATGAAGAAGGTGGTGCCGGCGTCTGCAATTGGTCGCTTCCCCTTACTTAGCTTGCGGTGGCTGGTCAAAAATCGCGGTGGGGTGCAACTGAAGGTTAAGAATGCCGCTAAAACGGATCCTCAGCAAAGAGAAGTTGACAGAGCGGCGTCGTATACGTGCCGAAAGGGCTCGATAACGTTATACTGCCACGCAATAAGTTTTTTATACGCAATTAAGTCCATGCTCTCCGGCAGGTTCGAGTAACTATTGCCTGAGCGATCAGCGGGCACGGCATCTTCTATCCCTTTCGGAACGGGGCAGTCTCCGACTATGCAGAAAAAAAAAAGTTCCAGTTTTTGTTCGGCATCATATTGTCACGTGGTGGTGACGTTAAGAACACAGTGGCAATACTGCGAAAGGCAAAACTAGATTTTATTGGGCGAACCTGTGCCCACAAAACAGGCTACACTTATAGCAGAACGAAAGCGGCGAACACAGTCGGCGATCGTCGAAAATCTGCTCAGCGAGGCAAGCGCGTCGGCTTTTATACAGCAGTCGTCGAATGTTCCAGACTAATCCTTCGGACCCGCGTGCCTTCCACAATTTTCTACACCATTCGCGTCACGCGATGAAATCAGATAACACAACGTTCGGCGACAACAGACAGCCGGGTAGAAGCATCGATAACTTTCCAGAAACTTCGGATACATGCAGGCGCGCCCCGCGCTGTGCGATTACATTTGTTAGGTGGCGAAACGTGGTCGCCCGATAAAGATAAGTACACGTGTCAATATATATATTGGATGTTTAACGCATACACGTCACTTTGACGCGGTGAGTTTTCGCGGTTTTGTGACGTCGCGTGACAGACAGGCGAAATGAGCGCAACCAGAAAACGTTTTCGCCGGGCTGCGTTTTCACCGGGCTTCGAAAACTCAGCCTGGCAAAACAGCGTAGAATCAGAAATAATATTTTTTTTTTCTTTTGTTCCACCTAATCATGCATAATCAGTGTATACAAGACATATCAGATGAGGAGACGTCGCGGTTTTCGTGACGTCGCGTGACAGAAAGGCGAAGTGGGGGTGGCCCGAAAATTTTTTGACCAACCGCGGAGGGCTGATTGCAGAACTGGAAAAGTTTGGAATAGCTTTACGTTATGGCCTCCCTGGCTTCTTTGGATGAAGGCATGTCGCACACGTCGGAGGTAATCGTGATGATATACGGTCGTTTCACGCGTATGCATGTGTGTTTGTGTGCGTGTGTGTGTTTGTGTGTGTTTGTGTATGTGAGCGGGTGCGTACGTGCGTGCGTGTGTGTTCGTGTGTGCGTGCGTGCGGGTGCGCGTGTACATGCGTTTGCGTGCTGTGCGTGTTTGCGTGCTTGAGTGCACGTGCGCATGCGTGTGTGTGTTCGTATGTGCGTGTGTGTACGTGTGCGTGCGTGTGTGTACGTGTGCGTGCGTGTGTGTGTTCGTATGTGCGTGTGCGTACGTATACGTTTGTGTGTGCGTGCGTGCGCGTGCGCATGCATGTCTGTGTGTGTTCGTATGTGCGTGTGTGTGCGTGCATGGGCGCGTGCGCATGCGTGCGCGTGTGTGCGTGCGGGTTCGTGTGTGTGTTCGCGTTCATGTGTGTGTGTGTTCGTGTGCATGTGTGTGTGCGTGTGCGTGCGTGCGTGCGGGTGCGCGTGTACATGCGTTTGCGTGCTGTGCGTGTTTGCGTGCGTGAGTGCACGTGCGCATGCGTGTGTGTGTTCGTATGTGCGTGTGATACGTGTGCGTGCGTGTGTGTACGTGTGCGTTTGTGTGTGCGTGCGTGCGCGTGCGCATGCATGTCTGTGTGTGTTCGTATGTGCGTGTGTGTGCGTGCGCGCGCGTGTGTGTGTATGTGCGTGCATGGGCGCGTGCGCATGCGTGCGCGTGTGTGCGTGCGGGTTCGTGTGTGTGTGTGTGTGTGTGTGTGTGTGTGCGCGTGCGTGCGTGCGTGTGCGTGTGTGTGTGTGTGTGTGTGTGTGTGTGTGTGTGTGTGTGTGTGTGTGTGTGTGTGTGTGTGTGTGTGTGTGTGTGTGTGTGTGTGTGTGTGTGTGTGTGTGTGTGTGTGTGTGTGCGTGTGCGTGCGTGCGTGCGTGAGTGCGCGCGCTTATGTTTATTATTTTTGTGCCTGTTCGGCGACTTCTTTGTCATGAGAAATGTTGCTGCGACTTCTGTTGCCAACGGATCGTATAAACTCGGCGCAATTAATAGTGAAGCCTCAGCTGGAAGTCAGCGCTAGTGTTCATGCCGTTTACGCTCGGCTATAGTCGTAAATTATTTGTTTGTTTGTTTTTTGCCACATACACTCACTTTTTTGATGGTGAAGTGAAGTGAAAAGTGAAGTTTTTGAGTGACGTTAACGAAAGGCGGGAACAGTGGGGACAGGGACTGAGCCCGTTTGGCTACCCGTCACGGAGAAAAAAAATGGGAGGAAAAGCTTAAGAGAAGGAGCCGCCGACGTGACGAAAATTCTCAACGCTCTCTCGCAACCGGTTACTCAGTCCAGTTGCCTTCACAAGCCACGGCAGCCTTCTGCATCTGTGGCCTTCTGCAGCTGTGATATGCGAGATAATGGCCACGTGATTTTGGTCAACAATACAAGGGGGCCTACTAGGTCAGGCATGGTGGTGAATAGGGGAGAAAATACGATGGTTCATGTTGGTTTGGTGAACAGATTGAGCAGGGTTAAAGCCATTACTAAGGCGCAATAATTAAACACATTTCGAATACTGCTTTTTAGGAGTAGTAGACTGAGACTGATCACTCCACACTATACAAAGGTGTTCTAAATCCCGTGAGAGAAACAAATGCGAAGTGGGGAATAGAACAATGACGGGTGCTAAGAACATCATAGATTCATCGCAATACAATGAGTGAGGGGCCGATAACACGCGCAAAAGAACAAGCTTGTACACCCACAATACGATAGTTCTAGAGGAGAAAGACGAAAACTTCATAATAATTGGTAATGTTTTCTTGGCATTACATTTACATAATATGTGGGCTCTGGAGATGTCCCCCTTTGCATACATGTCTTCCTTACTGAGCCCAATTTTCTGACAGAATGTCGGGGGTCCCATAAAATATTAGGTTTTTCTGCCTGCAGCTATCCTCAGGGTTATCGATCCGAGTTTATATTGCTGCTTGTTCCTTGCTCACTGCTCCCGCCATGATGACCGGCACATCAGTGTTCATCTGTAGCATCTATATAGTAATTCAATAGACGCTTGAACCACCGCTACTAGGTTTGTTAAGTCGCATACCTTTTACGCAAGTGCCCCTGCTTGTTGATTATTTTTTATTTAATAAAGAGCATTCATTCTTTCTTTAGAGGAAGAAGCTGCTGTAGAGGGACGCCCATCATTCTAGTTATTGCTTGGATCCAATCTTTGGCGTCCAGGACTGAGATAGACGTCACCACACATTAGCAAGCTTCTCGCGACGGATACACATTTATGTAGTCTCATGTAGCATGCCTGTGAAGACGGAAGGAGCAGCAAGCAAACATCGCTTGTTTGTTTAGAATACGGGGAAGTAGCATTACTAGCCGCCCCAAAAACGAAGAAGAGATCATTCGTGAGCAACGAACGCACATCTGCCGCTCTCCCGTGTCACGATTAAGGGCGGCCAGGCAATACCAGTCTCTCAACAAACTCGTTGATGTCAGGCAAACAGCATCGACCGCGTGGATGTGCTGTCAGATAGAAAGCCTGTTCTGCAGTTGTCACAGCAGGAGATTCCTTTTGAGGAGTACACACAAGGTTCGTTACACCTTCTCAAAAAAACTGCGTCGCGCTGGGTTTACTATAGAGTTTCAATGGCTCTCCTTGCATGTAGGCGTACCAGACAACAAGGTGGCTGATAGACTTGCTCGCGATGCATTGGACCTTATGCCAACAAAGAAGGCTCCTAGAGACGCCTTGACATCTTCTAGAACAAGCCATCGCCAGTAATTTTCAGTCTTTATGGTCACCACATCATCAGTCCTGTGTGACGAAGGGACTAAACAAGCTACAAGCCTCCCTGATGTATCGCGTCTGCACGAGGCCAGGGCGTACACCTGCATGGCTAAACAAGATCGTACTTGCCGCGTCGCCCTTGTGTATCTGTAAGGCTCAAGTAGATGTTGAACATTATTTTTTACGGCGTCCTAGACTCACTACAGACCGCAATTTTTTGTTTGAACCACTTCAGCGTCGGGGCGCCCCCCAACATGCTAACGTATAACACATGCTTTCGCGAGGACATTAAAGGGAAGCTGAAACACTTTTCGAAAAAAATGAGTTCTCTGCGGCATTCTACAGTTTTGAGTCCCCTGAACACGAATATCTGGTTCAAAAAGGGCGGAAACAAACGCAAGCGGCTGTTTTTCCAAGAAAACGCGCACCAGCGCCTCAGGGCATCGCGCGAACGCCGCTGTTGCCCATGATTGGTCGGGGCCGCTGTGACGTCATTCGCGGCCGTCGCCGGTCGGCGCCGCCGTTTCAAAGCGTAGCACGCTGTTCTGTTCTGGCTTCATAGCTGAGTCAAAGTTGTTCTTTATTCTATGGCTGAGTTGTAAGCATTATGGAACGTTCTCGCTGTCTCGGACAGCTTGTGTTTCCGCCGTACAAGTTCGAACCGACAGCCGATACGGAAAACGATGGCGGCAACGACGATGTGGAGTGTGCCAACAGTGAGAGCGATGTGTGCACCTTCTCGCGCGTTGGAAATCTTAGCTGGTACGTATGTTTTTTTGTTTTTTTTCATGTAGCTGCACGTTCCAATGACGGGAGAAAAAATGCGCTAAAGTGTCACTGGGAAGTTGCTGCTGGAAGAATGCCGAAGCAGTAACTTCTCATTAGATTGTAAACATGGGTGCAATTAAGCGGTGTCAAGCACCTTGCCGCTGCTTGTCTAAAGTTCCGTGGTTTTTTGCGTGTTGATACACGATCGCGAACATAAGTGCCGCGTTTGGCTACTTGAAACTCTTCAACATTATCTGCCTATGTCACACTGGCTGCTTCAAACTCTTCGATTGGTGATGGTAGTGGAACAGGTTCATCAGGGGCTCGGTTCTCTAGGTGCTCTGCTAGAACCTGAAAGAGTGCAAGGCATGGATGTCATGAATTTCAGCATATCATGCATATCAGCAAACATGACACCAGTTGGATTACTTCCAGTAATTGAAATACCTTTTCAGTAATTTATGTGATGGATTAGTTGTCTAGTGATTTACAAATGTGAATTATTTGGTGTCTGTAATTTCATGGCTGAAGTAATTTATTAATTGCGTTAAATATGCACCTGTAGGTTGTGTACGGTGCCAGAACGTTGGTAGTGTCGTGAGGTGTCGTGGAGGAACATGGGGGGGAGGGCATGAAATGTTAGCAAGTGTATGTTACCTTGAAGAAAGGTTGGTGTCCCTATAAACTTTGCTTTTTGCTTCTTGTATGCATGAAGACTTTTTGGAAGCAATCGTAAAGTAATACCATTTTTGAAAGCGGTAATCAGTAATGTAATTCAAATCGATGATTGTAATAAGAAAGTAATGAGTAATGTAATATAATTACTTTCAAATAATTTTGTCATGCCTGATACATAGCTAGTTCTCTAGGTACAAAGGCAAGAAAACATTTTTTGTGCAGCAGCGATGCCTGTATTGGCCTAGACGACGTCGAACGCTGACAAGTTCAATACCTCACAACGTTACTTCATTATTTGAGCCCGTTCGCCTTGCCACGGGCGCGGCTGTGCCGACGCTTGTTTTTGCAGCATTTCGCTGCTGGTAGCAAGCTGTGAGTGCGAAATCTACGGAACGAAATTTTTACACGCCGAGTTCAACTACTGTATCGCGAGCATGAAAATATTACCGTAACGCCTCATGTCGTGCGATTTGAACACGAATGTTGAACAGCTAAACCTGCGGGCACCGCGTGGTAGGACGAATAGCAAATATCACGTAATGCACAAGCGTACCCCCGGTCAGGTATTTCACCGTATCAAAACAGCACCGAACAAACAGCCGTAGTACAGTGTTCCGTGACACAGCGGAGGGGAAAACAGGATGAAAACGGCAAGCTGTTTGCACGCATGTGCATATTCCCGGCTGTGCCTCCACCTCGCTTCGTCAAAGGCCGCTGTAAGGCCGTTTCTTCGACACTCAGGTGATCATCTGTTTAAAACATTGCCCGTGTGCATATTAAAACCCTTACCTCACCCTTTCTCCTCTTGGCGAAGGCCGCTCTTGGAGGTGGCGAGGTGTTTGTCTTGTGGGAGAATATAGACGGAACAACGCCGGGCTTCAGTCGCGCCGATTTAATTGGAATACCGATTGCCCGCATCGTTGTCAAGCTCCGATGATAACCACTGTCGCGGAAATGCTCCGAGCACAGCACAGTTGATTTCGTCGGCACGAAATTATCTCTCCTCACCGCACGGACCCACTGCGCTGCAAGTTTCTTGTCCTTCGGGAACATGTGAAACACCACATCGTCTCGGCCGCCTGTGTTCGCACAGCCGAATGTGCACAGAACGAGGGCAGGTTAGGCGCCCTTGGCTGTAGGCACTCACGCAGCACAGAAAGGAAGCACAGTTCACGAAAATCGCAAAAGAAAACAAACGTCAGCGGCGGCATATCTCTCGTAGCGTCGTTCAGTAAAGCGCAGGACGGGAAGAAACATGCCAGCACATGCCAGCACTCCGGTCCGGCAGTACGGTCCCCGCGAGTGACGTCACTCTCGCCGGTTCTCTCCTCTGGCAACCACCTCACCCGGCGCTCCGGGAAGCGACGGGGGCGTGTCCGCGGGGGGATTTAGAAAGCTATTTCTGCCCCTTATATTAACAAAACAAAGAAAAAAAATTTCAGAACCGTAAATGAATAGGTCTGTTCTTCCCAACCCCAGCAATTCATGGAAATTGAAAACCGCTTCAGCTTCCCTTTAAGCTTTCAGGAGAGAAATGTTCTGGGTCGTACTGAAGTTATTAAGTGACGTAGACCTAGATTGTGATTGGTAACGTTTAGTAGACTCCTTTTTGGGCATTCTGCCGTGAGGGTGCGTGGGGTGGCGCAACATCATGCGCTGGGTGGTTCACAAGCAAGTATACGGCATTCATTCTGTTCCGCATGACTGGGGGTGCGGCCCTGTTCGCCTGTCTCGCGATGCGCTTTGAATGAGGACGCACTGGAAGGCGTACCTGTGCATTTTAGGCTTCTTAATCTATTCTGAAAAGCAGACCTTGCTGCCCTTGCAAGGAACTCCAGTGAGGCTAGATCCGCCTGCAGCCTACATCCTCTTCCTCCTCGTGCTCCTAAAATTGACGACAGGTATCAACGCACCCTACGCCCGCACAAACCGCTAAAAAATTTCATGCACTGCTGTTCTGCGAGCGTGCAGGCAGCATGCCAGCTTCCATTTCCTAAAAGGAAAAAAAAAAGCAGCATTCACAGTCGGCAGAAGAAAATTCTGAATCTCACTAAGAATATCTGAGCGATTGAAGAAATTAAGGTAATTATTACACAGCGTCAATGTCTTGCTGTAACCGTGGTGAAAACACCTTCGTGCATGAACCCTCGCAGCAGTTAATTTTATTTCGCTATGCTATAACACTCTTTCTTTAATATTGTTCCAACGTTTCCAAAGTTCTCGTGAAATTTCTTTTCTTCACTTTTTTTCACGCCTTCGAAATAGTCAGAAATTTTTGTATATTTATCTTCCAGGCGCATACGTGCCAGCCGCTCAATTTCGACGTTTTGTCTGCTCAGCCTATCTCATTAGGTGCTAAGAGCCTCCGGAAAACTGCACGTGAGAGATCCCAGAGGATTATAATGCTGACTGGGTAAAAGAGGAAGAGGAGCAATACAGCAGGCCGGCACGTAAGCCGCATTCTGCAGCCGCAAAGTAGCGGGCTTCGGGCTTTCAGTTTCCATAATTAGGGACCTTTGATCACAACGTTCAGGAAGGATGTATCCAAAGGCACGAACATCGCAAAATACTGAAATTGTTCTGGTCACCTTACGAGAGTGCTCTCGAACATGGAGTACTAACAAGGACGAACAGTTTCACTTATTATGAGCAGATTTGCGCTCGTTTCCTTCGACGAGCCGCTTATAAAATTTCCAGTCGCCTGTCGAAGATATTTCTCTTCTCCGATAAGGGTGTGTTGGGGACGAGCAAGGATATGATGCTGGCTGCCGGTCGAGCTTCTTAAATAAAAAGCTGTAAGTCATTATTGTCGCATTAAAGAGCCCTTTCGTATAGTCAAATGTCCAAATTGGCTCATTATGAACAAACATTCAACTCTTTGGAAACGTCAATGCTTTCGACAAATCGAGACATGTCTCGAAATCTGTATTAAAATATTATAATGCTCAAATTGTATTTTTGACACAGGCGAGCTGGACTTCCCAAGAGAATTTTGAATAAATTTTGCTGCTCTTGCAGTGTTATTTTTCGGCAAGCCTTGCCACTTACTTGAGTGTTCTAAAATAAGTACCTTCTTGTTGCCTCGAATTCACCCCCTTAGCAAGATAATAACGTGCCCTTTAGCTGCTATCATTCACGAGCAACTCAAATTTGCTTTTATATATAGTTTGTGACAGTTGCGCTAAATATGTGATTTGGGAAAACAACACTGGCGAGGAGGCATTCCCATGGGTGACCATTACCTGTACTAACAGGAAAGGAGAGTTTGCCTTGCAGCTGAAAGTTGATCAAAATACACAAAACTTAGGTGGGACCAGTTTATCAGCTTTTCTGCCAAGGTCATCATTACTTATCATTACTTCACTGTTTAGCGTGGGATCTGCATGTTCGAACGCCACATGTTTATTTTCAGTGAGACGTTTCCCGGTGAAAATGTGTCGAACTTGGTCGTGTGTTTCGTATCATGCAAATGGTCTCTAAACAGGAACATCATCACTTGCGAACACCAACGAAAGCTTTGCTTAAACAGACAGCGCCTGGGATCCGCATGTTTCTTTTTTCCTTGTGCCATATCCTTGTGCATAGCTGCTGTACCATACAAACTTGCCCAGTTCAGCCGTTCCCTTGCTCCGCATCGTTTCTTAGTGGAATTTGTTTGTTTTCTTGGCGATACCTAGTTAACGGATCACTTGCAGCTCCTGAGTTAGTCGGTCAGTGGATGGCTAGAGTGTCATCACATGAAAAAGATACATTTTATAGGAATCTCACTTATAGGTCATAGTTGGTTTCCAAATGGCGTAAAGGCGTAAATACAAGTTTTAAAAGACGTTTCATTATATTTTCTTGCATATGCGGCTGCATAGGAACAAAGTGTTTTGTGTGCGGCAGCGTTTGATATTCATCCCGAATGAGAGTCAACTGGGTCTCGGGGTCTTAGCCATCGCCAGTACATCTAGCTCACGTATTAGCATGCAAAGTCTCGCGGAAGGTGCCCTGTACGGACTATTTTCGACGTTATCTGCGCTTGCACTGACGCGCTGACACGTTCGCACACTACACATTTCCACGCCGTGCTTCTGCTCGTGTCCATACAGTATGTGCTACCGCCGCCAGCTAATCTACCTTTGACATCATTAATCTTGCTGGCTTGCGGCCCGTGGTCCCCGTTGTCGTCTACGCCTCCGTCGGGGCATCCGATCTCGCGTTCACCAGCATCGATCGCAACGTGACTGCCATGCGAGCCATCGACCGACAGTTGCGTTGGGACCCGGCTTTACAGGCCAGCCTGAGCATGCACAGTACTACAGTCAGAACATGGTGTCCCGTGGACAAAAAAAGGTTCGAGTCGACTTGTCAGACTGGAAATCTGCTCTCACACTCATCTGAACGCTGGACGGTCGATCTAAACGAGTGCTGGGTTCGGGCTCTTGCACTGGGTAGGAGTGATTCAGCTCGACCAACGAGGCCAAATAAGTTTAAACGCAGGCAGGGGACAGATTGAAGGAAGCATTTTACACGTCGGTAAATTTGTCCGCCAGCAAAAAGCTCCTCGAGCGTAACGGAAAGCTGCCGCCCACCAAGTTGCTGGTGAAGGAGCTTCACTGAAGCGAAGCTTCTTCCTTTTGTCATTCCACGACTTATCATGCGCAGCTTACAGTGCGCGACTCACTGTCACACTTAGGCAGTGACGCTGCCCTTGTGATCTCGAATTACCCGACGACAAGTGACGAGTGTAGCTTCTGCAGTTCTGACGACAAAAAACCCTGCCCTGGATGCGTATGCATGCCGATTCAGAGCTTCGATGAAAAACTAGTGTAAAGCAAAGCACACAACCTCACACGGACTTGAATAAAGAGACTTGTAACATGTAGTATTTTCCATACATGCATTTAAAAAAAAATTTACGCTTATTACACCTTGAAATGCTATAGGAATTCACTGGCTATAAGTAGCAGTAATACGGTATTTTGTTAGCCTGTTACTGAATCTATTTTGCGTGAAGAAGGAGAAGGAAAAAGAGCGAGAAATACAGAGAGGTTTGCCAGCGTAAATGCCGGCTGGCTACCCTGCGCTGGAGGAAGGTGTAAAGGGAATGGAAAGTGATAGGAAGAAAGAAAGGATAACAATAGAGAAAAATGCACACACTAACGTGATGCAACGCACTACAACTTTCAAAGTCAGTCACAGAATCCACAATTCCTTAAGCGTCGGGGCAACGCGTTTATAGCCTTAAGTGCTGAGCCCGGTCCGGACCAGTTTCCCAGGACTCTCTTCGAGTACTAGGCGCTAAAATCAAAAGGTAAACTAATAAGAACAACATGATCTTGACCTAAACCTGCTATTCACGCAAATGCTACTGCGTAACACATCAAGAAACTGACGAAGAAGCTTGCTGGCAATGAACATTGCCCGAAAGATTTTTCCACCTAGGTATTTTTCAATTTGACTTTGTTTCAGACTACACATACAAAGAAAGAAAGGCAAACGACCAAAGCGAACCCACTCGGAATCCGACCGCAGCTTCCAGTCTAAGTTTATAAAAAAAAGTTAAGGTCTGAGATATAGGCCGCATAAAAGTCTACAGAATTGTATTTCCCGCGGCGCAGTTTTCCCTTTTCCAAAGCGCAAACTATTTCTTCCCGTAGTTTTGGGCTTTCTTTATTGAAGCGGCAATAAAGGCAGGTCTTGCCCCTTACATGTGACGGCGGCAGTTACTGGTTAGTGAAGCGCGTCAGCTTCACATATTTATTTATTTATTTATTTACCCTCAAGGCCAATGACATTAAAGAGGGGAGTGGAAAAAATACAATCATAAAGAGCACAACAAGATACAGTGAGTTACAATAACAATTTCAAACGGGCATGAACTTAAACAATGGTGGTTAGCGCGTAGCGAAAACGTTGTTTATCAATGATTGATGCAATGTCAGCAGGAAGGTGGTTCCACTCGATTGCTGTGCGCGGAAGAAACAATTCGGAAAAAGTTTTCGTTTTACAGAATGGGATACCTACCTTACGGCGATGATCAAGCGCTGGGACATATATTGCGGTGATATAATATATTTGTCGTGAAGAACGGTATGGTAGTATATGTTATGAAATAAATTCAAGCAGCTAAGTTTTCGACGCGTGGCTAGAGACGAAAGGGAAAGGCTGGTTTTCATGGTTGTTATGCTAGCAGTGGGATTGTAGTTTGAGAGAATGAAACTAGTCGAGTTATTCTGAACTAGTTCCAGGACAGTGATTGATTTTACATGCAAAGGATCCCAGACAGAAGCAGCGTATTCAAGCTTTGGTCATATTAAGGTTTTGTAAGGTGTCAATTTAAATGACGAAAGAATAATGGAAAAGCTGCGACGTAAGTATCCTAGTATATGGTTAGCATTGTTAATAGTGTGCACTGTCCAATTTAGATTACATGATGTATGAACACATAAGTACTTATAAGAGATGACGGATTCTAGTGGAACGCTGTTCAAAAGATAAATAGGAGGTCTGCTAGTGTTTCGGGCGACACGCATAATCTTACATTTTTTTTTTACGTTTAGTTCCATTCGCCATATTTTACACCATTTAGATACAGCAACTATGTCAGTATGGAGAGTGTTAGTATCCCTATCGGTATTGATTTCACGAAAAATTACACAGTCGTCGGTGAAAAGAAGGATGTCAGAGGAAACAACGGAAGCCAGATCATTAATGTAAATTAAGAACAGAAGGGGTCCAAGGACGGACCTTTGTGGAACGCCGGACTGTACGTTAGTAAAGGATGAGTTATGGCCATTAGCACTAACAAATTGTAATCGGTTAAGAAGGAAGGATTCAATCCACTTGAAAAGGTTAGGGTCAAGGTTAAGGAAAATTAGCTTGTGCAGTAGCAGCTGACGACACACTTTGTCGAATGCCTTGGAGAAGTCCAGGAATACGCAGTCCGCGCAGGATGATTCATCAAGAATATGGTGTAAATTATGAGTGAATTACAAGACCCAAGTTTCACATGAGTATGTTTTACGAAAGCCATGTTGTGCAGATGTGAAAAATGCATTATCTTCAAGAAAACTAACTAATGATTTAAATATTACATGCTCAAGTAGTTTGCAGCATGCGCTAGTGGGCGAAATGGGGCAATAATTAAGGGGGAAGTTTTCCTGCCGGGATTATGGATCGGAACCACCTTCCCAATTTTCGGGTCTGTGAGAAGACTATATATGTGTCAAGAGATTGCTGGAAAATGTTCGTTAATATAATAGAACTACAGAACTACCACATATATACTTCAGCTTTCTGCATTTTTAGTCAACAAGTTTGCTGTTCTCTACGTTGTGACTGCTAACGACAGGTATGGTCTAGACGAAAGTTTCCAAAATATGCAAGCCGTGATAAACCCATCGCTATGCAATCTTTCGAAAGTTTTAAATCGCGAGGACCATACAAAAACCGCTACTATAAGCTCTTTGTGGTCTGGAAACTCAGCGAAACGTTTGCATAGTATAATGCAGTGTACACCTCAGCCACCTGTCTCGCACCTGTGGCGGCCGCGATAAGTAAACATCGCAAGTTTCCTTCTGTCAATCTCTCACTCTCTTTCATACTATGCTACAGTTTCAGCGCCGGTTCCGCTTGGCACCGTTCTTATACAAATGACTTAGTGCAAACGGTTCACTTCGTCCTGCCATTCGCCTAATTTCCACCATTGACGAGACTCGCAAAAGCAGAGCGCATCAGCTCTGTAAGAATCATGCAATTAGCTCGATAAAATATTCAGCTCCAACCCCTCCTATATCACAGGCCGCGGAAAGCGCAGCCGCTGACGCACGGGCGCATGCATTCTCTTTATCGGCGATTAGGTTATGCTTCATTTGTTCCCTTGCATGAGGAAGATTTCCGACCCTTGGTTGCGTAATTGACTTTACTGAAAATTTGCTGCTATAGGGTAAAATGGTAAATAAAACAGCGCATAATGACGAAGGTGCCACAAAAAAAATCATCTTCCGAGTCTTCATACTCTCTACTTGCCTTAAAGTGATATTTCACTTAAGGAGTGGGAGTGATTTATTCTGATGACATTGGAAATCTTGGTAACTGTTGTGTCGCCAGCTTCTCCAGAAAGATTGATTATCTAATGAGCAAAGAGCGATAATATGAACTTATATGGAAAAAAAACAAGTAAGCAATCCGGCAAGAAAGCACATTTTGTAAGCATGCTTAAACAACAACAGTCCATATAAAAAAGAAGGAAAGCAGGACAGAAAAGAAGCACTCAAAATGCGGCGACATAACAATAACGCACTATGACATGCAAAGTGTTAATACGCAGATACAATGTCAATTTCAGTGATGAAAGTTATTAAGGTTTTCAAAGCTGATCGCTGTAATAATGCGTTATTCTATGGCCCATGCAACTTCTATTCTATGGCCCATCACATCTTTGGTGTTCAAACTCAGGACAGCTTAACATATTCTGCGTTCTCCCATGAATGGCCGCAGGTGCAATAAGGCATAGCTGAAAGACGTATACGATACAAACAGCTACCTGTGACCACCCCTTCAAACCTGATGCGATGAAGTAGATACAAAGCCAGCACGAGCAGGGATTTAAGACTGTAGAGGGGGGTCCAGTTTATACGGATGTCTGTTCATAGAATTCGCGTCAATAGACTTGTATAATTGTTTTTTTCTAATGTTAGCATCATCCCTCGTGTTTTGAGTTACTGGATCCATAAGCGGAATTATATGCTTCTTTAGCCATTTTTCCGGCTTCAGTTCTTCCTGCTATATCGACATGTCCAGAAATTCGTTGTAGCTTCATTTGATGACCTGATGACGCAGCTGCAGCTATTTTAAAAGAAATTAATCTGCTAAATCATCATTGAGTTTGGACCACGCGAGCAAAAGAGCCGCCAGCATTAAGGAGACGACTTTGAGTCAAGTCTCAATCTTTCCATTTCTGTGTTACTGCACGCCAAAAACACACCTTATTTTTAATGTTATCACCGATAGCAAATATATCGACACTCCAGGCGCATTTCTGCTGTCGCCGTCGCCATAAGGTTCCGATAAAGTCCAAGGAGGTTTAAAAGTTTATACGGCCGATAAAACTACTATCCTTACTTCCTATAGCTCTCCATAAATTTGGTACCGCAATCGTTGCTTTCCCTTTCAGGCGAAACTGCGACTTCTTTAATATTACTTCAAAAACAGCTACTTAATGGTCAGTCAAATAAAAAATAAAAATAATATAATTTATAGTTTAGTAATATAGTAATAGTTTAGTTTAGTTTAATATAATTTACAGTTCATTCTTTTGACAGGTTTAACACGGTTCATCAGCCGACCTGGAAAGCACCACTATAGCGACCATGTTCCCTCTGGGCGTGTTGTGCTCCAAAATTACGTCTTTCTTATCCCTGTAAAGAATAACCATTATCTATCCTTCAAATGGCTGTTTCCAAAACGTTTATTTTTTCTGTTTTTGGTTTTGTTATGGGGATGAATAATGACGACATTCCATGCTCACTAACTTTTAGTGGATTCCCCTGGTAGACTGGGAGCAAGTTTTTCTTATTCCACGACCAAGAGTCCGTATTCCGCTGGTGTGATTTGGAGAGGTTCCCGCCTGTCCTGTGCACTTCTCTGTCTTGTTGCCGTTATTTTTTTGCGCTGCTTTTACTATAAAGGCTTCGCGTGTTCCGCTGGTCGTTTCGGACCGACTCGCTCCGAGGAAGAGCGCTCTCTCTTGCTCCGCCGTAGAGGTGCGGATTCTGCCGGAACTTCAAGGGTGTGTCGCACGTCACTTCCGTCTGCTGATAGGAGCGGGAGAGACAGGAGGAGTTATGTTATGGCGATAGCGGCGTCTGTGCGCGATAGCGGCGACGGTTTCAAACGTCACAGAGACGTACATTCGGCCTGACATCCATGGTAGCATTCATGCTGATTCTTGCGAATTCAACCCGAAAGTCGAGCACACGCAGGCCGCAGCTCACGCAGTCAAAACACACGCTCTGGGACAGTAAGTTCGCTAACCATCGGAACACACCGAGCGTAAGCGAGATCCCGCTTCCGTAGCCTGTCCCCGCGATAGCTAGCGCTGCGATCCAGTGCGGAGCAGTTTTTTGTGCTCTGCCAAACTTAGATTTGCCGACCACTTAGCGCCAATCACCGCAAACACTAAAAGAAAGAAAAAAAAGCTTCGCTTAGACCGATTCCCAATGTGCGGGGGATCCGCATGGCTTTGTTAATCAAAAGTTACTTGGCTTACTTATTACCGCTTCGACCACCCTTGCCTCACAACTCGATGTGCTTGACCCTGGCGAGAGGCCTCTTTCGCAGGTGCCGCACCATTTGTGAATTTTCTAGAGCACTCCTACGCTTGCTCACGTGACAAACATGCCTTAGCATACTTAGCTTTCATTCTACGATCATTTTATAAGTGTCACTCCTTCACTTTAAAAATTTTGGTAACGTTAAGTTATTCTTTGGTGCATGTCTCAAGTATACAAAATGATACTATGGCGACTTTTGTTCAAATGCAGTTTTCTGCCACCTGCTGGATATATTTTAAACTTCTAGGAATATCTCTCTCAGCTTACAGTACAACGGCGCGAAATTTTGAATTTTATTACGAATTACTGTTTGCATTTGACTGGTCTTTACAAGAAACCACTATTTTTCCATGGCTTATTAGCTGTACTTAGCTTTCGCAAGCGGATAAAGCTTCTAAAAGAAAGGTGGTTATTGCAGAAACGTGGCTGTCGTTGCTGATTAACTTTATATTACGGTATCGTAGCTATCATTTCCTAGGGGCTGCTTATGCAAAGAATTTCACGCTTTGGCAAACTTATGCATGAGTGAGGGACTTCGCACAAGCGACAGAAGTTGCCGCACAGAAAGTTATCTAGTGACCCGTGCGCACATTTCTATCATTTTTGCTCAACATTATCCTGCGTGGCACTTCAAGTGGCGGTAAACTTACCCATCGGCGCAATTCTCTCTGCAAGCAGCACCATGACCAAACGACTCCTTTAAACTAGCTTGAGCGCCCGTTTCATAATGTTTCTTCTCAAAGTTACAGTTCAGCTCGCCTCTTTAAGTTAAGCCAGTGCAAGGCCTCTCTAGGCGCTGGTGAGTAATGCTCATTTCCTTATTTTATTGTAATCCAGCCTTCCGACAAGCCCATACAGCAGCTACAATGAGTCAACGAATTGTATTGCATGCAACGGCAAACGATGCACAACCACTGTAAGCTATTTCAAACCAGTGGAGCCAAAGCCGCGAACCCGGCTGTTTAAACAGACGCGGATTGTGCTTACATGTCATATTACCGGTTTTGGTCAGTGTATTTGCTGAATAACGTGGCTTGATATGTAGAATATATTCAGTTTATGACGTGTTTGTTAGTTGTCGCTTGACATTTTCATAGTGAACTGGCAGCTGTAGTGTATTGCGTCCACGTCACCGTTCTGTTGATATTTGCCTGATTTTACCCGCGTATTTCTCTATGTTGTTGTGCCCGAACATGCGAAAAGCGCATTCGAACTGGCCAATGATCAAAATAAAGCACGACGAGCTCTTCTCAGGGCACTCGGGATCAAACAACGTGTGTGCTTTTAGATCTCTCTCACCTGTCTTGGTAAGGAGAGCATTGACAAAGCGGAGTTCCGCAGCTCCACAGAAAGCAATGAATGACGAAAAGTGAAAAGAGACCTGATGAAAGACTTTTGGAGTGATGAAAAGAAAACAAGAATTTGTGTGCATTCTGCTGGAGCCTTTTTAACCTTTGAGGTAAACACGGAAACAAAACAGCTTTTTTTTTTATTCCATTTTGTCTTTGGCGTATAATGCTCACAGAATGAAACGTGTCAACCTAGGGCTTACTAATGCGCATACATTCGTTTCCACCCTTTGAAGTTTTTGTGACATCGACGTACTTTTCGACTCGTACATTTAGATCAAAGTCAGCATCACCATTAGTGACCAGATTTATAGAGACATGACGTGGTACTCTCGAGCAATCGAGAAATCGAGAGTAAATATGGGGTGTTGTAGTTCATTTTTTCCTGTCGCGTTTAATTTCCCGAGTACTGTACTGTTTCCAGAAAACTACCCAACACATTACAGTGAAACATTTATAGCTTCTTGTATATGTATTTGCAGCAATCTGAACCTCAAATTTTATGACATTCTTTGTCATATCGGCGAACAAAAAAAAATATCAATCCTGCAGTTCATATAAGTAACGAGAAGTTCGAACAATATTTAGATTTTTTTTTATTTTTTCCTTGGATGATGCTGGCGCCAACCAAATTTTTTTAAGTTCAGTTTAAAGGAAGCGATATATACCTACCATTTATAACGCTCGTCATTTAGATACCTTAAGGTGATCGCTTAAGGAACTGATCAGAAGCAATTGTTTTTGTTGTGTACGTGAAGTGTAGAACTGTTGTTATTGTAATCTTTTCTCTAGTCTCTAGGCTTTTTTTAACCTTATCTATGAATTAAGAAATGTAGCCCGCGCCATTTAACAGGCACCAACATCTCCTGGCATACAATAAAAAAGGATTATTATTTTTTTTTCCAAGCGATGGAAATGATAGACTAAAACAACCTTCTCATGGTCGTACAATGAAACATTTTCTCCCGAATCATCTGCGATTAAATGCACAGTATTAGGTTGTCCGCCTTCGAAATGTGTGTGTGTCTTTTTTTCATTGTCTGATCTCTACAATATCATTATGACCCTTTTATATTGCTTGATTTTCTTTCTCACACTCCTCCCATGATACTCCTCCTATGGTCCTTCTGGCTCCACTCCGCTTCTTAGCGCACAATGGTAGCCCACAGTCTAGGGCTATGCGCTAAGAATAAGCAAGAATATTTGCATTCAACTTTATGTTTTTTCTATCTCCCTCACTTCCCCTCTCGCATTAACATTCAAGCGTAATGTTAAGCACTTAAAAATGCACTGCAATAATTAAGCGCGTGTAAAGTATCTTCAGAAGGGCAGCTCTTTTGTGAAATAGGGAGTACGTTGCTTGGGTACGCACATGTGCTACTCACATGCACACATGTACACATGCACAGACAGTGAGGTACAAAAAAGTAAAGGACCCTGAAATCCTTGAAGAAGCGCTGTTTATAGTTAAGATGGAGTTGGGACACATCAATATAATTCCAGACATGAGAGGATGAAGACATTTCGGACAGAGGAAAGATAAGTCTATTCCAGTGTTTTCAAAGAAAACCGACTACATGAAGGTCATAAAATCAGTTTTCAGAAGCTTGTCTTAACTTTTATCGCCAAAATTACTTATCCAGCTTCCGAAGGCAATGACCAAGTGTTTCCGTAGTAGGTTTCTATCGGGTCTCACCACGTTTGCACGTTGAGACGCGGTTTTGCAATTAAAGGTGATACGGATTTTTTTTAATGCTATATACATCACTCCCAGCTGGTTGACCGGTAGTAGTGCTGTCTTGTGTATAGTTTTCCCACACTTTTTTTTTTTAATGGCACCACTATGACTTTCGCTGTATCACTTAAGTGACCGCCGAAAAGTCCATATGTCCACTGATAGACTACCATACTGAGTATCCGCCGAGTGCACTACAGCCACTGTGTGCCATCAGCTAGTGCAGTGTTGTACCGACGTGATACCAACACCGGCGTTTTGTGCATCGCAGGTGACGTGCGGCAAGCTAGCCAGCCGGCGGGTGCAGTGTCTTCCGGCGCCGGACGCGTTCAACCCGTGCGAGGACGTTATGGGCACCATGGTGCTGCGCGTAGCCGTATGGTTCGTGGTTGTAGCCGCGGTGTTCGGAAACCTGGCCGTGCTTCTGGTGCTGCTCAGCGGTCGTCTGACTGTGTCCAAGTTCCTGATGTGCAACCTAGCTTTCGCCGACCTCTGCATGGGCGCCTACCTGCTGGTCATCGCCTCTGAAGACCTGCACACGCGCGGCCGGTACTTCAGCCACGCCATCCTGTGGCAACACGGTACGCTTGACCTTCATCCATCGGTCGTGCCATTAATTAAGTGCTCACGGCACGCGAGCACGAAAGCCGCCTCAGCTACCACGTTGCCCGTCTACGATACTCACCCAGCTCAAGTGTGGTTGGTAAATGTCGCGCCAATTGTGAAACTCACACCCCCGCGTCATTCCGCATGCTGCTTCACCACTGAAACGAATTTTGACGGCACGCCTTTTCTCCTGCTATCACTTGCACACCGCACATCATCAGTATTCATTCAGCGGCGTAACAGCATGCCACCAAACCTAATCATTTATTTATGGTGGTTGCATTCTTCCCTGGAAACAGCAGAATAATAAGCTGTGGCAAAAGCTCTTGCTTGTCGCCGGAAAACCACGCAGTCCTTGAACTTTTTAGGCACTTCGCGCGGCTGCAGATGGTTGCACGACCACGGGAACGCAGCTTCCTTTCAGCCGCTCTCCCATCGGAAAGCCGAAACCATTTCGGCGCCTCGTTTCAGTATGCAGTGAGCAGCTCTCATTTTCTAACGCTGGCCTGAATGCAGCTCAGGCTAAACAACTGCCATGTATCAGCAAAACGTATGCAGTACAGTAAGAGAACTGAATTCAACTTACCCAATAAAACAAGAACCAAAGTTTCTTGCTCGCGAACCGGGTACGCAACGCTAGTGTGAAGAATGCATGAGAAGAAAACGAGGAAAGAGGATTGTCGCATGCATTTTCGCTTTCAAGACGCACCCCTTTGGGAAAAAAATAGCTTTCACTGCTGTCCTAATAACCTGCTCATCGCGTATGTAGGCCCGTTAGGCCATATATAGGAGGTCTTAATTTTTATATATGAGAGAAATAGAGAGAGGGCGTAATATAAGGAAGGCAGGGATATTAACCAATCAAGAGTGGTTGGCTACCCTACGCTAGGGGAAGGGAGAAAGGGAAGAAAGAGAAGGAGAAGAGAGAGAAGGGAGAGAAGGGAGAGAGAAGGTACAGAGAGTGCACGGACAGTACTTGAGTTAAAGCCACTCGCGCAAACCAGACGTTCTGAGAAAGCACAAAAGTGCCTTCACGGCCTTCTGAGCCGATAATCGGTGTGGACTTGTGCTCTAGTTCTATCTGTTCACTCAGAGGACGATCACCTAATTTCCTCAATGTGTTTGACAAAGATTGTCGTTGCGCTTGAAATTGAGGACGTGGCACAATAAGTGGTCAATGTTCTCCTCGCATCCGCAAACATCACACGCAGGACTATCAGCAAATTCCAATTAGTGTTGAGTAGACATTCGTGAAGGCAACTCCAAGCTACAACCGACACAAAACAGACGTTTCGCGTCGGTACAGTCAGGCCGGAGCTCCGAGTTGCAGTAAAAGGTTTAGTCTGTGCAGCCTTGTGCGCCTTGTATGTGCGGTGTGCCACACTGCTAAGGAGAGCGTGCGTGCTAGAATGCGAAGTTGTCTCGCAGCGTCGGTCCGAGGCACTGACTAAAGTAGTGGTTAGCGTAGCCCTCTTTGCGTCGTCATATTCTGTGCCATTTCTGTTCCAGCGCTATTTAAGTAATGTTTATTCGCTGTCGCTGTACGATGCGCACGTTTCGTTGAACGCAGGTGCCGGCTGCAAAGTGGCGGGATTCCTGACTGTGTTCGCGTCCGAGCTTTCAATCTACACGCTCACAGTGATCACCCTCGAGCGCTGGTACGCCATCACGTACGCCGTGCATCTGAACAGGAGGCTACGACTGCGCACCGCCGCGCGTATCATGGCGTGCGGCTGGGTCTACGCGCTGCTGGCGGCCTCCCTGCCACTCCTCGGCATCAGCAGCTACAGCAAGACGTCCATATGTCTGCCCATGGAGAACAGCACGGTTGCTGACCTGCTCTACCTTCTCACCCTGCTGTCGATGAACGGCCTCGCCTTCCTGCTCATATGCGCCTGCTACGCCAAGATGTACTTGGCCATATCGGGTCAGCGACCACGTTCCCACTGCGGCAACAAGGACACGTCAGTGGCCAAGCGCATGGCCATGCTCGTATTCACTGATTTCGCCTGCTGGGCGCCCATCGCTTTTTTCGGACTAACCGCAGTGGCCGGCTACCCGCTCATCGATGTGCCAAAGTCCAAGATCCTGCTTGTCTTCTTCTACCCCCTCAACTCGTGCGCCAACCCGTTCCTCTACGCCATCCTGACCAAGCAGTACCGGCGCGACCTGTCGGCGCTGCTGTCCACGCGGGGCGTTTGCACGCGCCGCATGCTCAAGTACACCTCGTCCTGGCATACGACGCCCACCAATCGCCTGCTGCGCAACAAGGACAACAGCAGCACGTCGCGCCAGACCACCGAGCTGTCGAACCGCACACAGAAGGGCTCACCGCACCCAATCAAGAACAACTTCACCAAGCTGGGCCTGCACGAGGAGTTCCTGCGACGCCAGAGCCTGCTGTGCGAGCACCTCGATACTCCCATTTGACTCCGAGCGACAGCAGCTCCCGCCCACTCATCACGCCGCCGCCACCGGGCCACGGACCACCGGCCAGAACTGCTCGGCAAGGTGCCGTCTTGTTTCACGGTGGACTCGTTCTTCGAGGCGCCGAGTGCCGACAGCGAAAGTACGGGAGCCACGTGCGCACGAGCCTCGTCGAGAGCTTGGCATAGAACGATGTAAACGATGCAGGCGGCCGCACTAATTGTGTTTGCTTCGGGGCAGAAGCATCTGCCAAAGAAAGCAAAAGTAATTTGCTTCAAAGCATCCTTTCAGCTGTTCCGACACTGTGCGAATTAGCGCAGGCTGGTATAGTTCACAGCTGCCATGAAGCAAAGACAACTCATTTTTTTCTCATCGTAAGCACACTGAGGTTTGTCAATATTCATGGGTTATGCGCATTTTGTTCGAGAGTACCGAAGCTTTGGCTGCCATTACTTGCATGTGCAAGATCGCTGGTTGAACGTGATGTGCTCTTACGTGACAGTGTTTTTTTAGAGCGCAGATCTTAGGTGCCCGTTCCTGCGGCGAGCGTCGGCGTCGGTGGCGTAACCGAGCGAACGAGCACAGCGAAAGGTGAAAGAGCGAACGCGGAGCGGGAGATGAAAGACGCGAGCCTCGAACGGCGGAGACCAATGAGAGTGGGCCCTTCAGTGACGTGCGCGTGGGAAAGTGGTGTCATGCGGAGCCGCCCGACCGCTCGATGCGTAATCGTATCTGGTCTCAGCCGGACCACTCATTTCATGCTATCGTCTACTTGCGTCAGCTCTTGCTCGCGTCGGCTCTTACTCGCGCTTCTTTGGTTTGCGTGGTTTGGTCTCGTTCGCGCTTGTTTCAGTTGCCACAGTTTGAGATTGTTTTGTAATCTGATTGTATGCGTGACACGAATTACGCCACGAAGCACCAGCGATTACACTGTAACATTCGACGAGTCATGTATAAAAGTCGGTGCGCTTGACGCGCAGGTCAGACTTTCGACGACTGCCGACTCTGCTACATGTCTCTCTCAAATTCTTTGCCTAAATATATCGCGAAACGAAAACAAGTATAGAGCTGCGCTCAAATTTCGCATTAGGGAGTATGGCAACCATCGGTGCATTCTTTTTCGTCCATTT
This sequence comes from Dermacentor andersoni, assembly GCF_023375885.2. Taxonomy (NCBI): domain Eukaryota; kingdom Metazoa; phylum Arthropoda; class Arachnida; order Ixodida; family Ixodidae; genus Dermacentor; species Dermacentor andersoni. The sequence continues at coordinate 78,882,612 of NC_092814.1, forward strand.
CTACTACTAGAGCACGCACCCTTAAACTAAATTGGAAGGGTCAAAGGCTGCAGGAAACGTTAAGACTGCAATATGCCAGTTCTCGCTTGGAATTTTTCGCAGCGTGGTCTCGTTTCCGGTGGTTTTATAGTCATGCTACTACATTTAGTTCTCTTTACTCATGACCTCAGAAACCACCGACGAACGCGCCGCCTTGAAATTGCGTTTGGCAATAACATTCAACTCATGTCATACCAATTGTACAGTCGGCCAAAAAGAAAACCCGATTAAAACTGCAGGTTGCAAGCTGCATTGTCACGCTATGTCTACGCTATATGGTCACCAGGGCCGTTAGCAAATTCTTGTTCGTTGGAGAAGCAAGGGGCCCTACAAAATTCACTTGGACGTCACTTCGTCTATCAAGCAAAGTTCTGGTATGTGTAGACACAAAGAGAATATTGCACTCTAGTGCACAAATTGTTTTATAAATACGAGCTCTGAATTTTACCACCAGCCGTATAGCAACCGCGTCTCAATATGAGCGACAGCACTTTTTTTTCGCACTTACAGCGCGCCTCCAAAGCTGTCACTTGGTGCTTGTGTGCGCAGCTCACTAAGAAGAAAAGTCCCCTTGTCGAAACGTTGGCTCCTGCTTTCACCTTGTTCCCGTTTTGCTCATCGTCTTGAATTTCCATCTCCCGCCTTCCCCGTGTTTTCCCCAGCTCACTAAAAAGCAGTAGTCAAAGCTGCCTTCTCCACTACAAGTGAACTTGAGAGAAGCCTGCTTCCACACATTTCTCTCGAATAACAGGCGATTGCGCGAAAAGAGGAAGCATTTGTGAGTGTGTGTAACCGAGCACGTTTCTATGGCAACGATCAGCCACAGTTGAAACTGAATCCTCTAGTTTCTGAGACAAATGCACAACAAATCCCATCAGGACATCGGACACCGGCATACGAGAAGAAAATCGGATGCGCCGCGACGCAACATGAGGTGCGCGCGACACAAACTGAATGTCGATGCCGATAATTGCAGCGTTGGAAAACCGGGTAGTCATGTGACAAGTTGGGAGCAGCCAGTGCTGGTGAAACAATACAAACAACGACATTCGCATATGTATGCAAATCCGAGCAACTCATACATGTGACAGCAAAACTGTATAAGGGGTTTCTCACACCTTTTCTAAGGTTCTGCCTCTACTCTACCCGAAATTTACCCAAGACTTTGAGAGACCCAATCCGGTGCAATTATTTTGTTATAGCCGAGTCTTTTCACTTACAAAAAGTAAATTCTGGAGTTTTACGTGCCAAAACTACGATCTCATTATGAGACACGCCGTAGTGGGAGACTGCGGGTCAATTTTGACCACCTGGGGTTCTTTAACGTGCACCGCAATGCACGGTACACGAGCGTTTTTGCACTCCGTCCCATCGGAATGCGGCCGCCACGGCCAGGATCGCACTCGCGACCTCGCGCTCGGCAGCGCAACGCCGTGGCCACCGAGCTATCGCGGCGAGTTCCACGTTTTTTCAAACGTTTCAGCACATCCGCGCTCAGTACAGTTCTATACTCTCCGTTAAATCCGACGCATGTTCCTCTATGCTGCACCGGCTCTACTTCGCGAGTGCCTCCTCGATAACGACCACACCGCCGCCGCCCGAAAACCGGTGTGGAACTCCCTTATGCACTGCAGTAGCGTACGCATTTGCGCCGGTTCGTTCACGACTTGAGTGGGAACAGCGCAAAATAACAGGACGCGAGAAAAGGACAGACAACAGCGCAGTATATAATCTGTCGTTTTCTCATGTCCTGTTATTTTGCGCTGTTTTCGCTCAAGTCCATTACGCAATTTCGCCGTAGAATACGCGTGGCTGTAGCCTATAACACTTTAGGCTGAGATTACAGTAACAAACTCCACAATACTTTTGGCCGACTGTACATTCTGCTCAGCTTGTAGTCGAAACGCTTCGTTCTTGCGTCTCTCAAGCTAAGTTTTCTATGTGTAGGCCCGCATGAAAAGCACCTACAATTTTTGTAATAATCTCCAACAGGTTCAGCAATAATAAGTAAAGGCCGTCGCGTATTACATGTCGTCCTGACAATCGACACTTCCAACATGCGAGAGTTCTCACAGGTGGAGGCTTTCAAGCTATGTGCGTGGATCGTGCCGGACTTAAATCAGTACGCTAATATCGAAGTTGCTTATACTTTCTCTTAAACGACCGTGGGTCAAATATTGTTTCCTGTAAATGTGTTTATTGAGTTCATTAGTACGACGAGCCCCGTGGTGGTTAGGGATAAGCTTGCCCTCCCATTTCTTTCCATTTTTTTCTACTTTCTGTGCGCAGTAAGGGGTAAAAGATGCAAGAGCAAAAGAGATAAGAAAGCGTGGGAGGATCTCGAAGTCTTTTCAGATTACTTCCAGTGCACCTAATTTTCCGACTTCCTGTTCCAGTTTTGCAGGAAAATATTCATTGGGTCACATCATAGGAGTAGGGTGTGGTTGGCTGCAGGTGGACGCGAGACTTAACGGCAATTGAGGCACTTCAGCGTCGTGGCACTCCATAGGCTATAGTGTAGATGACGTAGCCTTCTCGTCATACTTATGCTACCATTCCAGTAAGAAAACTGAAAGCATACTTTTCATGGAGAATAATAAACTTTTTTTTTGCACTGTGAAGGTAGAAATTGACGCTTAGCCGGCGCTAATGGAAACTGCATCTTAGCCTTGGGCTGCTAAAAGCAGTACCTGCGGCCAACGCCACGTGGAATTCCTTTAGACAGGTGAATCAAGCGTCCAACGTTGTAGGCGCGCTTTGCCATAGTGCGTTCAGTAATGCAGGCAGCCCGTTTCAGAGAACAAAGCAATTTCGCTACATCTTCGAGAACTATTTTCATTTTTATTCGTACTTCACATCAGCCAGAATTCAAAGATGTAATTGTCACCTAAGTACGGTAACCAATTCGCGTTCTTTTTACGTCACCAAAAAAAAAGCGATTGTAGCGCAACTACTACGTTTTTCTAAGGTTTCAAAGGTTACAGCCAATGCAAATCAAGAATAGTTGAAAGAAAGTCTACTTATCTTTTTTCTGTGTATCCCGTGCAGCCAGCAGCCTTCAGCCTCTTCCCTACACTCCCCTCTACCACTTATATTCTTTTCTCTTTCGCCGTGGTGTAACCTCGCATATAGCGGATTAGATTGAAGAAAGGCTTATCGTACGTTCTCATGATATTCTCCAGTCAGAGCAAGACGAAGGCACACATTATAAACTGCCTGACCACTAGGCACGTTATGCCCGCCGGGTCTTTGTTACCTTCCGCTGCGCGCCCAGCGACGCATGCGCCAAATGGCGGCCCGGGCTGGGCGACGCTGTCCGCGCGAATTCAACAAGCGAAAGAAAAGCAAGCAAGCGTGCATCCCGCACACGAGTCGTTACCGCGCTTCCATGCGCAGAAACGCTGTGCCAGCACCCGACGTCACACATTTCAGTCGGACCTCTAGGCCACTCAGCATAAAATGCGTCTGCTGTGCCTCGCGGGGGTCCGGTGTCTTTCGCCTAAGATGTTTCCGCTGAAGTGTATTATATAACATATGTACGCGGTACTGTGTGTATATGTATATCAATGTTTGTGAGCAGCACGGGGCTGTGATAGGGACGTTCTATAAGGCCACGTGAAGCTATGAGAAAATATTGCACCTCTTGTCAAAACAGTTGCGGATAGTAGAAACAAACAAACAAAAGATAGGCATTGACGTGACAAATATTTCGCCTCGGTGATTGCCGTTTGCCTGTTTGTTCGAGAGAAGGGCACATGAGTAAGAATGTGCAGTGTCAGAATAATCTCGACTTTTTTTTCCCCTTATTTTATTGCCAAACTCGGGGCCATATCGAAAGACTTATTCTCTGCCTTAACACGAACATCTATTTCATACTTAAATTCTGGGAATTTCCGTGCCAAAACCACAATCTGGTTATGCGGCACGCCGCAGCGAGGGTCTCCGGATTAAATTTGACCACCTGGGAATCTAATGCACGGGACACGCGCGCTTTTGCATTTCGCTGCCATCGAAATCCGGCCGCCGCGGCCGGGATTTGATCTCGCCATTCCGTGCTTGGCAGCGAAACAACCCAGCCGCTAAGCCACCACGATGGGTAACAGGAATTGAACGCCCGCTAATATACACAGTGTACTAAGCTTATAATGCAAGAGCGTTAACACAACTTACTACAGATGAGCCTATCACAGTGTACCAAGTTTCTCATTCAGTTACGAGTTTTTGCCGCACGTGTCGTAAAGGTTGTCTGCAATGGTGCATGGACCAAAAAAAAAGCATTAGGGCTGTATTCTTGGGTGAGTTACAGTAAATTCATGTCGTGCAAGTTGCTGGGCGCACATAAATGAATAAGAAAGCGAACACACTCCCGTTAGTATTGCACAAACTCAATTAAAGCGCACTGCGAGCACCTGTCAGATTATCTACCTTTTCTAACGGCCTTGCGCTTTGTTCCGACCCCAATAGTTGCCACTCGACGCTCAAGGTTCCGGAAGAGGAAGTCTGACACGCGCGATGCGAAGCGGAGCGAAGCACAAGAGTGTGACGTCGATTCAGGGCTCGAGCAGAGCACGTCGGATAGACTGCGTCAGTGATGCGACATTGGAAGTTTCTTTTGCAAGCATAAAGGTGTATTTCAAAACTGGGATGCTCAAAAACAATATCTGCAAGCGCGATCCACGTAAATTGTATATAGCAAGATAAACACGAGAAAGAAAACGAACTTGCAAAGAGCGAATGACGAACATTTGCTAAAAAGAAAGCGGTCGGACCAGACTTGGACCTAGCGAAACAATTTGGTACACCAGGCGTCCGCCGCTGTGAGGCGCGTACACCCGTGAGCAAAAGTATACGGACCACAGGGTCGCCGAAAAAAGTAGAATTTCTACGTTATTAACACGCGTAAGCGGAAACTGACGACTGCATTAGAAAATTCGTAATGCCAAGTTTGCACTGCAGTCTTTAATTTCTAGTTGCGTTCACAGACAGAGAAGAAAGCGAGTTTTATCGCGTAATCCCTGGCCCGTATAATTTTGTCACGGGTGTACATTTTGACAGAAGAATCACTACACTAACCAGAAGGTCTCCTAAAGGACCAATTTTACTTCGTAAATGCCTGCAGGATTGCGCTGTAAAGTAACACCATGCTCGGTGCCGGTGCCAAAGCTCTCAATCCCAGGTTTCTACCGCAGCACAGTTCTACATACATATCGCGCACCGACACCAAACAACAAGATAGTTTTTTTTTTCCGTTCGCAGCGCCAAAGTTGCGGATCTAATGTGTTGCCTCTTTATTCAGAACAGAACGCTTTAACTCTGTTCTTGGCAAACTTCTAAACAGCAAACGGACAAAAACATTTTCCGGAAATTAAAAAAAAAAATCTGAAAGTTCAAAATTATGCAGAGGTCTTCCATTTGCGTGCGCAGAAGGTCCATGACAGAAATTAATCTCAATTAAGACGCCGCGCAGGCTTTCTCCAAGGAAACCTCGTAGTATTTTATTGGTGCGCGGAAAGCAAATTACTGCGCACACACACACTTGGCTTCCCTCTGCCCTTCAGGAAGAAAATACCCGGTGGTCTGCCTTCAAGCGCAAATCGTCTTGTTGTGAATCATCAATTTCATCGCTGAAACATTTAAGGCGAGATGTGGGCCGGAAAAGTTACGTTTTTCTTTAAATATATATATATATATATATATATATATATATATATATATATATATGTCCTCGCGTAAGCGCAAGCGAGCACTACCAGTGGCTAAGCCGGCATCCGCTCATTCTTCAAATTTCCACCAGTATCGCTGAAGCGAAAGCCTGGCTTCCGGTTTATGAGAAGCTGGCAGGCGAATAGCTGTTGTCTCGTTGTGTTCTCGTCAAAGCACAAAACGCGGCTGAGTCTGAACAACACGATTCAGTAGCTCTGCGCCCCCAAAAAATATTCTGTATGGCTGCCGAAGTAGCCATACTTTGCTTCAAGAAAGACCACGAAAGATTTGAGGGCGCTCTACTGAAGTTGGCCGTCCTCCAACTCGGCAGTTGATCGCTCTGATCAACCAGAGAGATCAGAGAAGAATTAAAAGAATATCTGGAAAAACGACAGCTGTAGCTAAATTTCGTCGTCGCAGGGCCGCAATGAAAGAGCGCCTTGAAGAGGACGCTCGCAAGGGTTCTGAGGGTTCTGATTACTACCTACGCAGCAGGCGAATTTTGAAGTGATTCACTTCTCTTGGAAAAACTGGTCTGCATTCCAGCCAAACTTCATGCAATTTGATCACCTGAAATAGCAATAAGCATTTTAGAAACTTTCAATCTAATTTTTCTCCTTTTTCAGTTTTAGGCTTTTTTTTTTTTTGCATATGCACAAAAATTAATGTGCTTAATGTTATTGTGCTTAGCTTAACATGACTCATTTATCAGCCAACTTTTGCATGCACATGCACAAGGACATGTAAAACACAAATATCTCGATCAAATTGTAATGAAAAACAATTTTGGTCATGCGCATTTTAGGTAACTCACCAAAGTTCTCAATAATACTTGAAATTAAATATTTTTTTAAATGTTAACATTAAAGGAAAATTAATATTTGAGCTTATTTTCAATCTTTCATACGAGCAATATAGGCTACATTGTAACACTCCTAAGCTAGGTACGAAGTCCAGATCCACTTCTAAGAGGCACAGAAAAATAACTGGATAATATATTACCAAACAAAGCATTCGAAAATAGTAGATTAAATTTCACATTTTGCATAAATTTCATCCAGATAGCTTTATACTAACGCAAATGGGTCTCTTATAAGCGCCTCCCTTAATTGCCAGATGTTTGCTTCAAGCCGCCATCCAGGTGATGCTACTCCTCACCCATACCAAGCCGTTGCAAACCGCAAATGGAGTATTTCACGTTTGGCGAGATTCCACATCCCTCTCGCGGCCGAACTCAGCTGTCCATTTCAGCGCAGCTGCGCTGTCATGCAGTAATCTGCATAAGCTTTGTCACATGGAAAAGACCTCTCATCGAAGACGCTGTTTCTTAAGTATCTGATGTTTTCCCGTGCCATGTCAGTGCGAGCGCTCAGGATCCCTCAACATCCGCGCACTCCGCGCAATGCCTGCGAATCGAGCTAGTCACGTTTAACCACGCTGACACTTTTTCGCACGCTCGCTTGAGCAAATGAGCATACGCCCGTTATCTATTTAACCACACACACAAAAAAAGAACGGCAACGCCATATGTGTGGCTTCTCTTGTGTTCAGTGACGCAACGTATAACATATTTAGCCCCAATCAAAGCAACGAAAGCTTGGTAAAGAATTACGAAACACAAGAAACATGAGGATTATAGAGAGGGACCGGAGTGCGCACACAGTCTGTGCCCAAGCTTGCAATTTTCGCAGCCTTATTCTCGTAAGTTCGCCTCTGTGTACACTCACCACATTTCGGAGCGTTACAAGGACAGCGAACACGTGCTTCCGAATGCGATATACTGGCAAATCTGGTATGCGTCTAACTTCAAACGTCAGTGAATCCTTGGAGGGGGCAGGTGACGGCCCAATTCTGCGCCTCACCACGCTTCGGTACAGGGGCTCGATTAATGAGGAGTTTTTACATTCACGTAATGGTTAGACTAAGTTTTCAGGCACTTTTAGGAAATTATTCGGAAGAGTCCTGCAAGGATATCCCCTTTAGACTGAACACTTTTCATGATTACAGTGGCTTCAATTTTAATTCGTAGCAGTTTTGCCAAAAAGAAAACGTGAAGTGCGAAAAAGAAAATATATTTCGGAGAACAGGACAGACAACTGCTATTCATCAGTTCGCTTTTGTACTTCGGCTCATGTAACAACTCTCGTTTCATGAGATAGGCCACGTGCGTGCTTACTCCGCGGGACACGTCCAAATTGGTCATTGAAAACAAGGTCACCCGAATGTCCTGCTCGCGTTGACGACTTATGCAGCTGTGCCGAGCGCGCGGATGGCAGATGAGTGCGAGACAGACGTATACATAAATAGCAAGAATGGTACATGTGTTGCCGTTGTGTTAACTTTGCTTCTTGATAACTAATCATTTCAACCTTGCTATCGGAATTTTAGCGGATATCATTCCGGTAGCATTCTAATGGGGCTAATAATTACTGTGCTCGCGAAGAGACCGAAAAGATTTGTTCGCGAGACGAGCTGTCAACTTCACGTGCTGAGGGAGAGACAGAGAAAAGGGGAAAGGCAGGGAGGTTAACCAGGGGGGATGATCCGGTTTGCTACCCTACCCTGGGGAAAGAGTGGAGAGGGAGGTCAAGTGATAACAAAGTAGAGATAAAGAAAGAAAGGAGCATAGACACACAATCACAATCGGTCACTGTCACCGCATACTGTCACCGCACAGCACAGCAAGACTTGCAGCACTATCAACATCTGTTCAGGCTACAGCCGCTAGTCCAATTCTGTTGCCCTTAAAAACTGCAACAGTGCCCTCGTCGCCCTTCACGTGCTGAAGTTTCCAGACAGACAACGTGTTGCGCGCTTATTTGTGCTGCTCACACATTCTCGCTGTCACACCTGTGATGCCAGCGCTGAAACTTATATGAAGTCGGTAAGAAAGAGCACTATGAGACTTTGGAGCATGAATATTACATTACAGGCAGTACGTATACAGTACAGTTAGGCGTCAGCTTAACTCTGAGCAAATAGCCCCTCTCTGTAGCCTAACGAGCGCGGGAAAGCGCAAGGCACGAACAGGAAGCTAACGAGATTACCGGTAGCGTGCTCCTAGCTGCGCAGTTTACGAAATGATTTCAATAGTGTCGAAAAAGAGAAATTTAGAGCGCCCGCATACCTCGTGCGGGGCTGCGCATATCGTAAGTTCCATCAGTTCACCTTTTTAATGCCCTTAAGGAAATAACATTGACTTTGACGGTGCATAGAAAGGTTTAACCGGAAATATTAAAAGGCGGACATAAAGCACTTCATTGGTGTTTGCTGGGAGTTAAGAGCGTGACCTAACTGAGCGAAGAAATCAAACTATGAGAAGTCGAGTCAATAAAAGACTACTGCTCATTCCTTCCAACAAGTTCAGTTGCACGGTAAAGCTATAGTATAAGCAAGTGTCATGCTGCCTGAATGTGGATATGAGAATGTTGTATCCGATTCGTTGCTGCTTTTGTACTTGAGTGTTGAAGCAGAAGAATACGGTTAGTCAAAGATAGTTTAGTAAAATTGAAGAGACATCTAAGAAAGAAAAAATAAGGGGAAGCTTCAACTGCGTGTCGGCAAGACTGCACGCATGTTTTGAAAAAGCTGCCTTGCAGCAGTCTTTTTTTCATTGTCTCGTTAATGCGGTTTCTTTCATTTGTTGGAATTGCTTGTTACAAAAATGAAAACCGAGCAAGCTCTGCGGGACTCCTGTCAAATGTTCTCTGTGGCTTTACGCTCGTACTCATTTGCCCTGATGCCGCACTTTTTCGTACATTATTTCATCTCATTCATATCATAACATATATCTTGTACATACGAGCCTGTATATTTTTGCGGTCTGCGTTGAAAGAGCGCTGTACTACTCCCAATCGACTGCGCCTCACAAATTCCGTGCAGTGGTATATGTTGTATAAGGGTGCCGTATGTTCAACCTGGAGGAAGAACACGCTAAGCCTCGTGTATCAACCCTCTATTCACTTTTCTTTCTCGCTCGTTCATACGCTGCTTGTTACGAAGATGCTTGCAGAGAAATCGTATTAAGAAATGTAATGAGAAGCACGGAGGAATATACCCATCATAAGGACATTATAACGCTAAAGACTTGTAGCGATCAGCAGCTGACCTGTATGTCGTGATCTGCGTTTCTACCCTACTGCACGGAACTGGCGAGGCGGAGTATATATAGTTAAAGCTTGGGCCTTCAGGAAACTAAAATTCTTTGTGCATAGCGTATTTTTGTTGTGCTTGAGCGAACAAAGTGAAGAGTCGCCGTCATAGTGGCTGCCTTCGGGTTCGTGTACGCGGATGCGGAGCCAGAATAGAGAAGCTTTAATCACACCAAAGGTGTGTGTGCTGCTCTTCGCGAGTCCGTGCTCACCACACGACGCCTTGCTCGAATAAGGCCGAGAAAAGGCACTATCACAGTAATCGTCCATTGAATAATTTCGGCCCAGCCCTCAAATATCCAGATATTGGAAAAAATGTCGTTCTCCCACTTTTCTACGGCAAGGAAAAAATATTGACACTACGCAACATCAAATAATGTAACTGTTGCGATGTGTAAGCTCCAGGCCATCACATGTGGTACAGCAGTATCACTTCGTAAGAGCTGTAACTCACGGGAGAACTTTGTAATTACTGTTACAAGCAAATCGCTGGCAAAATAAAGTTTTTAGAAAGTGTGTTTTTTTTTTCGCTTAAGATTGTGCTTATAGAATCGGTGAGCGTATGTTTGGTTCGACGCATCCTATGCGACAATTAATACAATGGTAACCACGTACAGTCGCGGTCAAATGTTTACGAGGCGCGGGATCAGCGAAAAAGCTAAAGATTTCCTAAACCTTGGCACGCACAGCTTGTATTTCAGCTTTTGCTACTTGTATAGTAGTGAACGCGACCAGCATAGCGCTGCGATAATTTACTGGCTGCATGCTAAACTTGGGCTGAGATTCGGCATCCTCGCGATACCCACATCGTGCACATTTTGACGACGACTGCACACTTTCTTTGCAAATTCGTTCATTTGGAAGCTTTCTTTAACCATCAGAGCGCAGCTGGCAAATCAGTGCTACTCTTCTCAGACATCGTGAATGGCTGCAAGGACAAGCTGCCTGTTTCATAGTTCCTTGTCTCTTCCGAATAATTTATTGATGTGTGTAACCAGAATACTTGCAATAAAGTATACGATTTGTGAGCGTACAGCTGAATGTCGTCTCATGTGTATCTGCAAGTATACGTCATGGCGGGAAAAAAAAGCGTGGCTAAAACCAATTATTCGATTTGCAGCAACATTCAGCATATATTTTTTATTCCGTTTCATTGAAAAGCGCGGCACACAGCAAATCACACATTCCAAGGCCATCACAGTTAGAAAAGCATTATTTGTGAGCTTGCCCTTTTTTCCAGCGATTTAAGGCGCAAGTGGCAGAACCTGGGCCACAACCTGAAAAGAAGAATAGCGTAAACTAAAAGATCGGTCTTATCACTACCATCCTCACATCTATATTCCGCGTGTACCAAGCATTATCTAATAGTGAGTTTTAGGTTAGGGTAACCAAATGTATTGTGGCCCCCTGGCGCTTGGGTACGACTGCGGTTTGACGTCTCGAAAAGCAAGGCGCACACACTCGCAGCGCCTTCAAGATATAGTCACAGTTGCGTTTGCATTTCTTGAAATATAAAACCAACCATGAAAAGCCAAATAACGAAATACTTTTTATAACAGATATTCAATTTACACGCCAGAGGGTCTGTGCCGAGAAGAAGCACAATGCATGTACGTGCGTGGGCTGCAACTGTAGCCGAGCAGAAGAAATCCAAAAGTCTATAGCGTCTGGTATGGTCGCTATACGTATGGTACAGCCATGGAGGAAGGAATGGGTTGGCTGCATACGTCCATTGTCATCGGCTTCCCTTGTGGTCGGCGGTTTGTCGCGCTCACTTTCCAGAGGAGGAGGACGACAACATCCACCACGAAATGACGGCGTCGCCGTGTTCCACGTGCAACAACACCTATTGTGCTTTCTTTGAAGGCTTGTCTTGGCTAGACTCGTCTCAGTACGCATCTCGGGAACCATTATGGCAAGAGCAAGGAGACGTCTTTGGGGCAGCGATGCGTATTACGAGCCAGCCTCCACAAGGACACAAGCACACGTCTGGTTCGGCGCATGCGCAGTTCTGCTGCCCCTATTTCTTGCGTATATACGCAAGCCGCTTGCAATCCCTCATCTAAAATTCTCTCATAATTGGTCCGATTCCTCCTGGGCTACCTGTTGCAGTCATCGTAAAGCATGTCATGAAACGACTCACACTGTTCGTGTGTACCACTTATCTCAAAGCACATGCCTACAGCGCTGTACTAATGGTTTACTACAGCCACGACGGGTGAGTGGCGGTACATTCAAATAGTACTATCTCATGTCACAAAGTCTATATGCCCTTTATCTCAGCCGATTAAATGGTTTTCGCAGGGCCGTGTGGCCTCACTGAAACATTCCATCCTATAAGCAAAGGCACACCGCCTATTAGTATGCTGACAGCAACATTCCTTTAAAAAAAATTAGATATGACAGCTTTTTTTTTTTTTTTTTTTTTTTTTTTTATTGCGATAAAGGCTTGCCCTTAAGGCATAATTCTTGGAGCGTATATGTGTATTATATGTGTGCTGTGAGGCCTGTGTTGTGTATGAATTGAAGCAGTGTTTTGTGGAATCTGTTGTCATGTATCCAGCGGTCATAGCTGGTTGTCACACTGTAGCGGAGGCCGGCTTGCAGTAGGAGACGCGAGCGTTCCGATTGTAAACCCGTACATGTCCATATTAGGTGGTATGCATCTGATTCCACCACAGGAATGGAGCAGTATGGACACGTAGCACCCAGTGGTAAATGCGACCAGTTCCACCTTGAGACAACAGCCGGTGTAAGGGCCACCCCGGCCCGAAGCCTCCTAAGCACAACTTCCTCCGCCCTAGTAAGATGAAGGGGGAGGGAGCAGACACACGGTGGGATAAGAGCGCGTGTGTCCTGCCGGAGAACATTTTTACGGGCTCGCAGCGAGTTACGGGGTTGGGGTGGGAGGGGAATAGGTGGAGGATCAGGATTAGGAGGACAGTGTGCCTGCTGGTCAGCAGCAATGTTGTGAGGGTTTGCTGAATGGCCTTGAATCCAGTGTACCTTGACGCAAGTAGCTGTCTTACTATTCATAGTGTGTATTCTCTCGCAGATTTCCATCGCCTTATCAACCTTCTTGAGTTCCTGAATAGCCGCTAAAGAATCAGTGAAGATATCTAGTTGCTTGATGGTAGGCAGCTTAGATGTCGCATCTTGCACAGCGTCGTGGATGGCTTGAAGTTCCATTACTAGAGCGCTGGCTTCCGTAGATAAATAGCGGTGGTGGCCGGTGATGAAATTATGCGTAGTACTCAGGAATGATGTCCTTCCGCCGTCTGGGAGAATGGCAGCATCCGTATAGACTTTGCAGGTGTTAACGCATGATGCATCGACTTTGTTGTGTTCGTCAATAATAAATGTTGTATCGCTGCGTCGTAACTTCGTTGGCTTATTAGTTGTGATGCTGGTGAATTCCCAGGGAGGCATTGGATAGGGCTGATTGTCAATCCGAGAGCCGCGGTGAAAATGAGCATGCAACGCAGCGACAGCCGGAATAAGCTGCTTTTTTATTTCACGTGCTTTTTCACGTTGCAAAATTAGCTCTGCAATTGTGTTGAGCTGGGCATGTTCCTGTAAGGTTGGTATCGGAGTGATGCGGGGCAGTGCTGTGATTGTGCGCATAGCATCGCGATTAATCGTCTCCAACTGTGCCAGCTATGCCAAAGTCAGCCGTTGAAATTGTGCTTGATATAAAATTCGTGGCTGCAAGACTGCACGCACCAACCGTCGAGCTACGTCAGTACGAGCTCCAGCTGCTTTTGCTGCAATGCGACGAATAAGGTGAAGTGTTTTTGTCGAACTCTGTCTGGTTTTACGGAGCCAGTGTGCACCACTGCCGGATTGGTGAATATCGAGACCCAGTATGCGGATCTCAGAAGCCTCAGGGATTGTCACTGCGCCGAGTCTAAATGTGAAGGGGTGCTGCGTGATTCTTGTGCGTCCTTTCTTGTTGGCCACCACAACATAGCTTGATTTTTGGGCGGAAATGTCCAATCCTGCTTTCCGAGCGTAGTTGTTCAGCACATCAAGGGCTTCTTGAAGCTGTTGAGTTTGTCTAGATAAATCTTTATGCACGGACCACAAAGTGACGTCATCCGCATAGATTAAGAACCTCACATCCGGAATCCGATGTAGTTGCCAGGCCAGAGGTATTAAAGCAACGTTGAAGAGAAGAGGAGCCAGAACCGAACCTTGTGGGACTCCTCTGTTCGATGTGAAGTATCCTTCTTGCCTTCCATCTACTCTAATCGCAAATGTGCGATTCTGAAGGAATGAGTAGATGAATCTTATCACCCGCGGTGGAAGTCCCAGGTCGATGAGGTTAGATATAATGATTTCATGGTCGATATTGTCATAAGCTTTCGTTATGTCTGTTGCTACTACCGTGCGCACAGCATGACTGTGTGGAGAAACCTGTAAAACATCGTCTGATAACATAGAAAGGCCGTCTTCAGTTCCCAAGTAAGAACGGAATCCAATTTGAGCAGGATGATATTTATCGTGGCGTTCAAGCCACCAGGAAACTCGTGTGGCCAGCATCTTTTCAGCGAGTTTGCAGACAGTTGAGGTTAGTGAAATTGGGCGTAAAGACTGCAGGCTATTTGGAGACTTTCCTGGTTTCGGAATCGCGACAACAATTGAATGCTTCCAATCAGGTGGAACGTTTCCAGTCTCCCATACTTTATTAATAGCCTGAAGAAGTGCGTCGAGAGCTGCTCCTTCCATGTTCTTGAAAACCTCATAAGGAATACCATCGGGACCAGGTGTTGTTCGTTGCTTCGAAGTTTCAATCGCCGCTATTAGTTCGGCCATGTTGAAAGGGCTGGATATTTGGGATTTAGAGGTTGTGGCAGACTCATCAATATCGGGGCAGTTTATAGGTGACGCTTGATCGTATTTCGGGAAAAACGCTCTAGCAGCGTGTTCTGCAAATTGATGTGGCGAACTCTGCATCGCTAACCTAACGCTCGCTGCAGGGTCAGGTTGCTTATGACCGCGTTCCATTGACCGGAACGTACGCCAAAGTGCTCTGTTTCCAATGCCCGATCCAAGATTCTCGCACCACTCATACCATCGTCGTCGAGAAAGTTGCTTTTCGTGCTGACGCGCCTTCGCCGCTATATGGTTAGCACGTGCACGGCTACCTGGTGCATCGGGATTCCTCGACGCATACAATTCTGCCTGACGTCGCTTTGCCCAAAGTTGCAAAAGGGTGAGGTCCGGTTGAGGTTGTTCCTCGTCAACTGTGGTCACAGTGGTGTTCCTCCGTAGCAGTTCTTGCAAAGCGGGAAGAATTTCTGAGGGCTCTGAGGGTACTTCATCAATCGATGATTCCCGAAACTTATCCCAATGCGTGACTGTTACTCGTCGTCGAATTTTCTTTATGCATGTTCTGTGCAAACCAATCATTATTGGCATATGATCACTGCCCCATGTGTCTGGTTCCACCCGCCACTGCGGCATTCCAGGACCCAACCACCACGTGAGGTCTGGAGCGTTTGTTCTAGATACTGCGGGTACAGCACAGGTAGCCACAGCGTGATGGTTCAGCTACACAAATACATCCCTTCCATGCGTATGTTACCACAACTACCAGCTTCACATTTCGATAAAACGTAGTAGTTAAAGCGACGAGGAGTATCTGGCGTTTTCTATTAAACATAGCAATCGGTGCATAAAGCAGTCATATTGTTTAAGCTGACCAAATTTAAGTCTCATGTCAAGCAAGCGCGTATAAGGTTCCTATATATACATAGCGTTCAGTGTTTGTGCCAACGAAACTGGACGTGCAAATTACCCATACGTAAGCACCCCCTTGCGCTTTGCATTATGTTTGTTCTCCACAGCACTACGTTAACAAACCATGTTGGGTGTTGATCTTTAGAATGGGTGTTACCCCACGTTAAATATGCCGATGCAGCTTCCAATATTTGCTTTTAAATTTCAACAAAGAGAGGTAGCGTACACACACACACACACACACACACCTTGTAAGCAGTTGTAGAAGTTTACTTACAATAATTCCTTGTGCAACGTTTGTATTTAATTCAGAGCAATGAGCGACGAAACGTATACTGGGTGCAACGATCCCGATCGAGTTATACTATGAAATTAATTTTAAGGCGAGCGCGAAAAACTCAAATCAATTCCGACGTCCACTTAAAGAGGAAGCTTTGGCTTGGGTGCTCCTATTAAATACATGTAAAAGAAGAATTCGTTTTTTTTTTTTTTTTCGACACCGACTACACCAAACTTGACGAGGTTTGTTGCATTAAAAGAAAACTGAAAATCTAGTGACTGTTGGTTTCGAATTCTTGATTTAGGTCGTCAATTTTTTCGAAAAATTGGCTAAAATGGCAATTTTTCAGAAAACGAAACTATCAGGTTTACAACTCCGTAACTCAGCAATGAAAAATTATACCACAATTCTGTTAATTGCATCTGATAGTACATATGAAGCGGGAACAAAACTGACATGTTACACATGAACCTCGAAAAATTTTGTAATGTGTAAATACAGCTTTTGCAGAATCCTTGTACACCCAGCGCAACAAATTCATGAAATATATAAATTGAGTTAGTTAGTTAAATGGGGTTTAATGGCGCAAAAGCGGCTAAGGCTATGCTGCGCCAAACACGAGGTGTTATAAAATCCAGTTTATGAAGGCATAGGCTGTGGTAATAATCTGTATTTCATGTAAAAATCCAGTGTCATCTAGAAATTTACGGACGTCACATAATGGAACTAGCGGATTATCGCCTAAAATTAGAGCAGGGTGTAAAGGTATGTGTAGTTGACATAATTTGTGCAAACATCCTCGTCTGTGTGTTTCAATATGCGTACATGTCAGTAATATGTGCCTAACTGTCAGTGGCTCTTAACATTTCTCGCATGTTGGTGTGTCCTCTTTCGCAAGTAAATAATTGTGTGTGAGGTGTGTACCCAATGCGTAGTCGGCATAAAACTACTTCGATGAACCGCTCCTGATGGTAACATGACTTCCACTCGCCAACTATGGGTTTAGTGAGATGTAGCTTGCTGTCGGCACAACGGTCCCATTCGCGTTGCCATTTTGTCGTTAAGGCTTTTCTAATCGCACGGATGCTATCTTTGTATGGAAGTGTTGTGTTTGTTATCTCTTTGTACGCTGCCATCGATGCACATATATCGGCTGCTTCGTTACCCGGTATCCCAACATGACTTGGTACCCAGCAGAAGCGGATTGATCTCCCGTATTTATTAAGCGCAACCATGTTTAGTTTATCCCCCAGCAGGGGTTCACACTCAGATTTCAGATTTAGAGCATTCAGTGTACTTAAGGAATCAATGTATATGACTGTGTTTTTCTGCTTGCCAGTGATAATCTTTTTTAATTACAACCCATACAGCATAAACTTCAGCAGTGAAAACAGAGGCATGTTTTGGTAGACGAATACTTCTTTCCCAATTTTCTCTTACGGCCCCTACACCCACATGTTCTTTTGTTTTGGAGCCATCAGTGTAGAATTGCATGTGATTTTGATATTTGTCCTGAAGAGCACGGAATTCTTGTATAATGTGTTCGTGTGGAGTGTCTCTTTTCTTTAAATGTGTTAATGTCCAGTCGCACAACTGTGTGAAATCGTACCACGGGGGCAATTGTGGTTTTTTGGCAACCTGGAGGACTTCACGAGGGATGTCATACTCCCAGCAATATTGCTCATATCGCAGCACAAGCAGCTTAATCATGTTCGGTTTATTTGTGTAGTGTCAGCGTGAGTTGCACTGTGTGACGATGTTGTAGCATATGTGTTGCGGTGATGACTGAATTCCGAGTACGTAAGAGAACGTTAGTAATGCTCTGCGCTGCTGTAATGAGGGTTCATTATACTCAACATATAAACTTTGAATAGGTGATGTTCTGTAGGCAGTACTTGCCAGTCGCAATCCAAGGTTATGTACTGGATAAAGTCGTTGGATATAGGACTGTCTGGCTGAGCCGTAAACTACGGAGCCGTAGTCTAAAAGGCTACGCACATCATTATCATCATCATCAGCCTAGTTACGCCCACTGCAGGGCAAAGGCCTCTCCCATACTTCTCCAACTACCCCGGTCATGTACTAATTGTGGCCATGTTGTCCCTGCAAACGTCTTAATGTCATCCGCCCACCTAACTTTCTGCCGCCCCCTACTACGCTTCCCTTCCCTTGGAATCCAGTCCGTAACCCTTAATGACTATCGGTTATCTTCCCTCCTCATTACATGTCCGGCCCATGCACATTTCTTTTTCTTGATTTCAACTAAGATGTCATTTACCCGCGTTTGTTCCCTCAGCCAATCTGCTCTTTTCTTATCCCTTAACGTTACACCTATCATTCTTCTTTCCATGGCTCGTTGCGTCGTCCTCAATTTCAGCAGAACCCTTTTCGTAAGCCTCCAGGTTTCTGCCCCGTAGGTGAGTACTGGTAAGACACAGCTGTTATACACTTTCCTCTTGAGGGATAGTGGCAACCTGCTGTTCATGATTTGAGAATGCCTGCCAAACGCACCCCAGCCCATTCTTATTCTTCTGGTTATTTCAGTCTCATGATCCGGATCCGTGGTCACTACCTGCCCTAAGTAGATGTATTCCCTTACCACTTCCAGTGCCTCGCTGCCTATCGTAAACTGCTGTTCTCTTCCGAGACTGTTAAACATTACTTTAGTTTTCTGTAGATTAATTTTCAGACCCACCCTTCTGCTTTGCCTCTCCAGGTCAGTGAGCATGCATTGCAATTGGTCTCCTGAGTTACTAAGCAAGGCAATATCATCAGCGAATCGCAAGTTGCTAAGGTATTCTCCATCAACCTTTATCCCCAATTCTTCCCACTCCATGTCTCTGAATACCTCCTGTAAACATGCTGTGAATAGCATTGGAGATATCGTATCTCCCTGTCTGACGCCTTTCTTTATTGGGATTTTGTTGCTTTCTTTGTGGAGGATTACGGTGGCTGTGGAACCGCTATAGATAGCTTCCAGTATCTTTACATATGGCTCATCTACGCCCTGATTCCGTAGTGCATTCATGACTGCTGAGGGTTCGACTGAATCAAATGCTTTTTCGTAATCAATGAAGGCTATATATAAGGGTTGGTTATATTCCGCACATTTCTCTATCACCTGATTGAAAGTGTGAATATGGTCTATTGTTGAGTAGCCTTTACGGAATCCTGCCTGGTCCTTTGGTTGACAGAAGTCTAAGGTATTCCTGATTTTATTTGCGATTACCTTAGTAAATACTTTGTCGGCAACGGACAGTAAGCTGATCGGTCTATAATTTTTCAAGTCTTTGGCGTCCCCTTTCTTATGGATTAGGATTATGTTAGCGTTCTTCCAAGATTCCGGTACGTTCGAGGTCATGAGGCATTGTGTATATAGGGCGGCCAACCTTTCTAGGACAGTGTTCCCACCATCCTTCAACAAATCTGCTGTTACCTGATCCTCCCCAGCTGCCTTCCCCCTTTGCATAGCTCCCAAGGCGTTCTTTACCTCTTCCGGTGTTACTTGTGGGATTTCAAGTTCCTCTAGACTATTCTCTCTCACCTTATCGTCGTGGGTGTTACTGGTACTGTATAAATCTCTATAAAACTTTTCAGCCACTTGAACTATCTCATCCATATTAGTAACGATATTGCCGGCTTTGTCTCTTAACGCACACATCTGATTCTTGCCTATTCCTAGTTTCTTCTTCACTGCTTTTAGGCTTCCTCCGTTCCTGAGAGCCTGTTCAATTCTATCCATATTATAGTTCCTTATGTCCGCTGTCTTACGCTTGTTGATTAACTTAGAAAGTTCTGCCAGTTCTATTCTAGCTCTAGGGTTAGAGGCTTTCATACATTGGCGTTTCTTGATCAGATATTTCGTCTCCTGCGATAGCTTACTGGTTTCCTGTTTAACGGCGTTACCACCGACTTCTATTGCGCACTCCTTAATGATGCCCATAAGATTGTCGTTCATTGCTTCAACCCTATGGTCCTCTTCCTGGGTTAAAGCCGAATACCTGTTCTGTAGCTTGATGCGGAATTCCTCTTGTTTCCCTCTTACCTCTAACTCATTGATTGGTTTCTTATGTACCAGTTTCTTCCGTTCCCTCCTCAAGTCAAGGCTAATTCGAGTTCTTACCATCCTATGGTCACTGCAGCGCACCTTGCCGTGCACGTCCACATCTTATATGATGCCAGGGTTAGCGCAGAGTATGAAGTCTATTTCATTTCTAGTCTCGCCATTCAGGCTCCTTCTCGCCCACTTTCGGTTATCACGCTTGTAGAAGGTATTTATTATCTGCAAATTATTTCATTCTGCAAACTCTACTAATAACTCTCTCCTGCTATTCCTAGAGCCTATGCCATATTCCCCCACTGACTTGTCTCCGGCCTGCTTCTTGCCTACCCTGGCATTGAAATCGCCCATCAGTATACTGTATTTTGTTTTGACTTTACCCATCGCCGATTCCACGTCTTCATAGAAGCTTTCGACTTCCTGGTCATCATGACTAGATGTAGGGGCGTAGACAAGAGACCGGTAAATACGTAAAAGACAGGTTCGGTCGGAACCCCAGTGCTTATGAGACAAGAGACCGGTAAATACGTAAAAGACAGGTTCGGTCGGAACCCCAGTGCTTATGAAATAAAACATTCAGGATATTCAATGCTTTATTTGCCTTAATCTTTAGTGTTTTACTGTGGGATAGGAAGTTTAGTTTTTTGTCAAAGATTACTCCCAAGAATTTATATTCTTGTTTTACCGACAGCGCGACATCATTCAATTTTAAATCCGGGTTTAAGTACAACCCTCGTTTTTGAGAGAATAGCATCGTAACAGTTTTTTGAGTAGAGAAGCGAAAGCTATTTTTCTCAGCCCACTCCATTAGTTTATTTATTGTTATCTGGAGCTGCCTTTCACATGTTCGTAAGTTTGAGGCGCGGCACGCTATTTGCAGATCATCGACGTATATGGAGTGCATAACAGAGGAGGGAATGATTTTGTTAACAGAGTTCATTTTTGCTATAAAGAGTGTTATGCTTAGTACGCAACCTTGTGGCACGCCGTTTTCCTGGATAAATGTGCGCGAGAGCACATTGCCTAGACGGATTTGGAATGTTCTGTTGGATATAAAATCAGCGAGACAGTTTAGCATTTTGCCGCGGATTCCTAACGCAGCGAGGTCACGTAAGATCCGAATCTCCACGTAGTGTCATACGCTTTTTCTAAATCGAAGAACACTGCCAGGCAGTGCTGTTTGTGTATGAATGCCTCACGTATTTCGTGTTCAAGTCGGACGAGGTGGTCTGTCGTTGAACACCCTTTTTTATATCCGCACTAATGAGAATCAATGGAGTTCCGTATATGAAGCGTGAAAGTTAATCTGGCATTTACGATACTTTCATATGATTTCGCCAAACAGCTTGTCAGGGCAATAGGTCGAAAGCTACTTGGGGATCTGGGGGATTTACCTGTTTTTAAAAAAGGCACAACTATTGCGTTTTTCCAACTTTTTGGCATGCTTCCGGATTCAAATACTTTGTTAAAAAATTTAAGGAGAGCATCTACGGATGCTTGGGACAGGTGTGCGAGCATGGAATAATGAATCCGGTCAGGACCTACTGCAGTTTTCTTGCCAGCACAGAGAACCCTGTTGAGTTCTTGTACCATGAATGGAGCGTTGTATTCGTCGCTTGACATGCTAGCAGTTGGTAGTTTCTCCTTTTCTGCCGACAGTTTGTATTTTAGGAACGTCTTTGAATAGTTAGCCGAGCAGGAGACGTTGTAGAAATGCTCCCCAAGCATATTCGCTTGTTCTTGTAGTGTTGTTTGAGTGCCTGAACGTGTAAGTATGGGTATCGTGTATGGTGAGTAGTCCCCCTTAAACTTCCTGACCTGGTCCCACATCCTTTTGGATGTGACGGTGCTATTAATTGTGGATACATATTTTGTCAGGAACATTTTTCTGCCTGTCTCCGGATATATCGAGCTTTCGCTTTGGCTTGTTTAAAATTTATAAGGTTGTTATATGTTGGGTACCTGCGTAAGATTCCCCAGGCCTTATTTTGCTGCTTTTTTGCTACGGTGCATTCATGTGTCCACCAAGGATTAAGCTTTTTCCGAACAACGCCAGAAGATTGCGGAATGGTCTTTTCGGCTGCAGAAATAATACAGTTAGTAAATTTTTCATTAATTTCGTCAATGCTTAAGTCTGTTAAACTAAGCTCCTCCAGCCCGGCACTTTCTGTAAAAACAGCCCAGTCTGCCATTTGTAACTTCCATTGGCGTGGTTTGTAGGATATAATGGGTAGTGTTGAGGTGAGGTTGATTATGGCAGGTAGATGATCACTGCCATATGAAGTCTCGAGTACATCCCATTTAAAATCGGTAAAAATGTCCGGAGAGCAAAATGCTAAATCGAGGCAGCTAAAATTACGTGAGCTCGGTGAAAAATGAGTTGGCGCACCTGAATTCAAAAGACGTGTTATTTGTCAAAATAAAATCTTCGATAAGTTGTCCTCTTTGGTCATTCTTATCGCTGCCCCAAAGAGTGCAATGAGCATTAAAATCTCCAACTAAAACAAAAGGCTCCGGCAGCTGGCCAATTAAATTTTCCAGGTCTCGAGTTGTGAAATGGCTATGGGGAGGGATGTACAACGAACAAATGGTGACAGTCTTAAAAGATAGAACGGTGACAGCTACTGCCTCGTATGGAGTATTTAATGAAACGTTCCGTGTGGGGATGCCGCCTTGGACGATAATAGCGACACCTCCTGATAGACGGCTGGAGTGCTCGCGGTCCTTTCTTATGACTAAAACCTTTAAGAAAATGTGTATGTTTGGGTCCCAGGTTCGTTTCTAGAAGGCGGAATGCTACTGGTGATAACTTATTTATGATGTCTTTGATGTCACCTATATTGTGAATTAGGCCTCTGCAGTTCCAATGAATGATAAAAGCCATCTTATTGGAATTGGGGAAAAAATTACTTATGTGTGTGAGCTTACAAATTGTAAATGACGTATTTAAAAGCTGATTACTCTTATGAAAAGGGCGGTAACCGTTCAGGTTACCTTTCCCTTTCTCACAGGAGTTTTATGTTTCTCCTTCTGTGAGCGCTCCAAGGAGCGCGGGTCTTTTGGCGTCAATGACGCCAGGGTTTTTGGATCGACCTCCATCGCCTTTTCCGAGGCACTGGACGATCGGGATCCAGGCGCCGAGACGCGCGTCTCGGGCCGTGGGGTACGCTTCAACTTCGGGGCCTGCGGCACTGTTGTCTGCGGGCCCGTCTTCGTTGCTGATGGAGCAGCACTGGCTGCAGCCACCAAGGGGGGCGGTTGGGGTTTCTACAGGAGTACCGGACGTGGACCCTGTAGATTCCTGAGACCGGTGTGGCGCTGCCCCCTGCTGCGTCACACTGGCATAGCTTATTTGAGGTAAGTGCGCTAGCCTTTTCCTCGCTTCATGGAATGAAATCTCTTCCTTTACAGTTATTGCGATTATTTCTTTTTCTCTTTTCCAGCAACCGAATTCTCATACCTATGCCGATATTGTGAGGTACCAGACACTCTCCAACACATCGTGTTGGTGTGCCCACACCGCGAGAGCAACAGTCAAGATGATGCCCCAGAACCGCTACAAGCGATCGAAGAAACGTGGGAGGCAATGTTAAACGCACAGAGCCTGGAAGATCAGCGAAGTCTGGTGGACCGGGCCCGGGCTGCGGCATTAGCCAACGGCTTTCTGGACTAAAAGAGCCGCCCACCTAGGGCGAAGAAAGAACACTTTCTCGCTGTTTCACACAATAAACGTTCATTCCTCCTCCTCTTTTCCAGCAAGGGCAGCTGCGTGAGTAAGCTGGATGATCGCCCTTGCAATTGACACATTGTGCGGGAGCATTGCAGTTGTCAGGTGGATGGTCGTTGGCACTACACTTTGCACATGTTTCCTTTCCTCTGCATGATTGTGATGCATGTCCGAACGTCTGGCACTTGAAGCACCGCCTCGGGTTCGGTATGTATGGTCGCACGTTGATTTTCAGGTAGCCCGAGTCGAGTGAACTTGACACAGTACTGGAGCCAAATGTAAGTATTACGTGTTTTGTGGGGATCTGTTGGTCGTTTCGTCGAAGTGTTATCCTTTGTACCTTGATTACATGTTGCTCCTGGAATCCCTCAAGGAGCTCTTCGTCACTGAGGTTCAAGAAATCTTCTGATATTACTCCTCTGCTGGTTTTGAGCGAGCGATGTGGGGAAATTGTGACATTAATGTCACCGATGCTTTTGAGTTCACTGATTTTTTCGACTTGTTCTTTCTTTGTCAGTTCGAGAAGGAGGTCTCCGCTTGCCATCTTTGATGCTTTGTAGCCTATCCGATCGTGTTTGATAGGCATTTGGATACTACGAAAGGTGAGAGTTTTCTAATAGTTGTGTTGCCTTCACTGTGAAGGACATGGAACTTTGGGAAGGTGTCATAGTTTGGTTTTAATAGGAACTGAAATGTTGCTTCGGTGCGCCCTCGTTTTTGAGGGCGATCTTGGAGGGGGGGAAAAGCGTTTGCCATGTAAACACTGGAAAGTTCGGCGGCGATGGTAGCCATCCACCACCGAGCCCAACTAGGGGACGCTACTAGGTTGGGAATAATACCTGCAGACGCCAGCCATGCATCGCCGCTATAACTTAATATATGTATACCCAAGACAGGATATATTACACACGGTTAACCCTTGCCGCCAGGATATACGGAAGTAATAAGAAGTGAAGAGAAGACAGGAAAGATGGAAAAGTGGGAGAGAAAGACGAAGATTGGAGAGGAGGACAGGAAAAGGCGACAGCCGATTTCCTCCAGGTGGGTCAGTCTCGAGGTGCCGTCTATGTGAAGCCGAGGCCGAAGATGTGTGCTGCCTCCGCCG
Organism: Dermacentor andersoni; assembly: GCF_023375885.2. NCBI lineage: Eukaryota > Metazoa > Arthropoda > Arachnida > Ixodida > Ixodidae > Dermacentor > Dermacentor andersoni. The sequence goes on from NC_092814.1 coordinate 78,907,419, forward strand.
GGGGGCCTTAAAGGTACAAACACCCAGCATCGGCTCAACCCCTAGGATCCCCCTTTCCCCAGACACGGCAAAGCCGCGCACGGCTACGCACGGGAGGGTCCAACCCTCGTGTGCTCGGGCACGTGGTGTCGCAACACACCAAACACCTGCTGACGCAGACGCCCCTGCGGGGTTATATATATATATATAAATTGACATATGGAATTTGTCCACTTTGAATGATCTAATGGATACCGTTTACAGAACCGTGATAACTGTTTTTGACGGAGAGCTATTAATTCGTAAACTTCGCGCTTCTATATATTTTTTCGAACTTTCGAATTTTTGAGAATTCTTTCAACAAAACCCAGGGCCTCAATCGAAATTCCGCATCCAACAGTCATCAGAATTTAACTTTCTCTTTCAACTGCAACAGATTTCATTAAAATCGGTCCAGGGGTTATCGCAGAAAAGCGTGCTTGCGTTTTACATGTATTTGAATAGGCCACGTCGCAGTTGGGCCCGAGCTAAAGCTTCCTCTTAATATTTAAATGCTTTATCGTTCACTCATCCGCAACAAAACTAAAGCAAAAAAACATTACAGTTCAGTGTAACACTTATTAGACACAAGTTTGGAAAGTGAGGTGGCACCCGGCGACGCTTCCTTGCGACCACACCAGCGAGGCGACTTACCTCGCGGAGGCGTTCTAATAGTTCATGACTAGGCATCGGGGGGAACTCGGGAACCTCTTTGTTGTGTTTCCGGAGTTCGTTTTCCAGCTTGTCCATAGTCCAAGTGCTCAGAACGTCTACGCGATCACGGAAAATCAAATCGCAGAGATACTCCTTGTAGTGCTTCCTGTAAAAAGAAGCGGTGGAAGTATAAAATGAGTCGTTGAGCACTACTCAAGTCTGTCAAAGGTTTTACGACTTTATACAAGTCGCCACGCCTTACGGAAAACTCAGGCTGAAAGCATATTATGTATAATTATATCATAATTATATCACTGCGGGATTATCCGCAATGAACGGGCGGATCACGCTGCCCGCTCAGCCCATACTGAGGAGCGCCACGTCCCAATTCCTCATTCTAGAACTGAAGCAGCACGGAAGCTCCTCCTACTTGCTCGGCAGTGCACCGCGTCGCAATGGAATGAGCCACATTTAAGAAACACGCGACTGTACTCACTTGATCCAACACTAAGTCTTCGAGCGCCATCACAGCTTCGCCGTAGAGACGCCACGCTTTTATATCGACTTTGGTTGGGCGTTGCCTTTACTAAAGCCTATGCATTCCGCATAGGGATGACCGACAGCCCAACCTGTGACCACTGCGGCCATGAAGAATCAATTGGCCATATTTTGTGTGCCTGCCCGCAGTACAGTACACAGAGGGCATGCCTTCGCCACGAACTTGACCAACTGGACGACCAAGCGCTATCCGAAAAAAGAATTCTACAACATCGAAAGGACCTACCGTCACAGAAGAAGGCCGTGCAAGCGCTATTGCGCTTTTTGCGATCTACCGGCCTGTGTGAACGACTTTAACTGGAACGCCTTTTGTGTGTGTGTGCCTCCACGTGTGCGTGTTTTTTTTTCCTTTTTTTTTGCGTTTTCCTCTCTGTCATCTTTCTAACCCCTATCCCCCATCCCCAGTGTAGGGTAGCAAACCGGAGACTCATATCTGGTTAACCTCCCTGCCTTTCCTCTTCATTCTCTCTCTCTCTCTAGGGCTACTTCCGTTTCATAATAACGCCGTACATAATGCAATGTTACTAAAGCAAATGAAACAACACTGCGTTGGTCTAGCTTCGTGCGTACGCGAAACGTGCTTCTATAGTACTTCTTACTAAACCCTACTTGGAGTGCAGGTACTCTATTCGGCAATGCGGAACTTATTGTAACAGAGACGTGGAACACTCCAGAAATAAGAAGACATCAATCGTTTCATTAAAATTACCCAGATGCGAATGTTCAAAATTACCGAACACGTATCAAAGGTTATTTTTAGTATAGGTGTTTAATTTGAAGTCGCATGTTTGCAACTGTTTCAAATAATTGGCAAAAAAAAAATACTCGAGGGAGCATTGAGCGACCCCTTCCCATTTGCTTGACAATGCTCACCGGCGTAGCAGCATAAAAAAAAATTGTGGGGTTTTACGTGCCAAAACCACTTTCTGATTATGAGGCACGCCGTAGTGGAGGACTCCGGAAATTTCGACCACCTGGGGTTCTTTAACGTGCACCTAAATGTAAGTACACGGGTGTTTTCGCATTTCGCCCCCATCGAAATGCGACCGCCGTGGCCAGGATTCGATCCCGCGACCTCGTGCTCAGCAGCCTAACACCATAGCCACTGAGCAACCGCAGCGGGTCCGGCGTAGCAGCATGGCCGCTTCATTTACCACAGCGTCTCCTACCAAAATTACTAGAGGGAACTCTGGCGCTAGTACCTACAGGACCTGCAAGCAGGATGGTTCCACCAGCATTGTGTAGCAGTAAAGTCCCATTAAAACGAAGCCGGTTAAACCGAACGTCTGCAGCCCCCAGTGATGCCTACTACTCGGCTCGGCGAGAGGCTTGGATCGGCTGACTTGGAGCAGATGGCTCTGCTAGCCACACGAGATGCAAATGGTGTTTCTGAGGACAAACATCTGTACAAGCTACGACGATGACATGGAAACTTGCAGCGTTCGTACCATACGACCTATAATGATTATTTTCGGGGCAACTCTGCAGGCGGATGATTATGTCGAGGGCACTGCCCAAGAACTACAAGAACCAGCTATGTTTACAAGCGATGCAGCTCGGAGCGCCTTGAATGCCTAGGTTTTTTTTTTTTTGTTTGTTTGCGCAACCACATGAATCCACTGAAGAATTGAACCTAGGGTAAATAAGAGCATTTGTTACAGCGCACAGGAGGTTTGAAGAGAACGGGAGAGCAACAAGAATTCAATTAGAAGAGCATAGAGCAATACTTCGCATCATGCAGATCTAATGACTTGTTTTCTTATCTGTATTCGTAGTTTTAAAGCTGTTTCATTTATTATTTTTGTAGGGGATGTTTGGTACACCTGGAATAGCAGCCTTCGAGTTTTGAGGATCAGTCATGTTCAGACAAACTTCTGATAGGGCGAACAGATTTTCCCGGTCCCTTCAAACTCGCCTTAGCGAGAATCTACTGCACACACATTTTGAGGCCCAACCGGTATAATAGGAAGTATTTAGGTATGCTTCATTGTTCTATGACGTGAAGTACCGTTTCCCAAGAAAGTGCAATGCGCAGCCCAAATACGCGTGCGAAGTGCACAAGAACAGTCTCCTAGGCTCTCGCATATAGGCATGCGCAACAATGAGCAGCCTGCAGCGCATGAGCGGCGTTTTCACACATCAGGACGGCTGAGCAAATACCGCATTCGGCACCAAGCGTTATCGTCTGCAGTGTTGCCATAGAGTTTCCTAGAAGCACATTGTAGGGAACACTGGGGTGTTTGCTATTTAGACAGCATGCTGGCTGGAAATGGCCAAATTTGCAGGCACACGAGCACGAAAGCTAGCGCATGCGCTGTGCCATGTCTCGAAGCCAGGAGCTTGTTCTGTTAAAGTGTGTAAGAATTGAATTTGACATAAGCCCCCTTACTAGGCATTCAGGTGGTTTAGTTCGGTATATATAGTCTCCCAGATCCGGCACAATTTGGTTTGCGTCTGTGCCGAGTCATGTAATATTCCGAGCGCAATTTGCGCTACAGCAGACCCGTTTTAGGAGCGAGTGCGCGACACCAAACAATGTGGCAATACAACCCCCTCTTCAAGGCTGCAGCAGCCTTGAGCGGGTAAAAAAGAAGAAAAAACAAAGCTATACATATATATGTACATACTCGCACTTTCCCGCCTTCAGTACTTGGACTCCACATGGTGAGTCACGATAGTCATCATTGGTGACACCAACAGAGCATGTGGCCGTTGAATCTTCCGGGACCGTTTCGTCGACAGCAACATTCGCGTCCTGGAAATAGCCAGCACCATACAGTTCAGTAACGCAAATATAACGCATAGGCTTTTTATGTACATGGCAATGCCAATTCAAATGCCAATTCAAATGCCGTAGCCAATGTCTATGGGTCCAGTAATGCTTTTTGATTTTGTATTGTAAATATTGTATTGTAAATATATTGTAAATAAATACTGAATTAATGAACATGAATGAAATATTCCAGGTACAGAGCACATCATACAATCGAACGTAATAATATCATGCAACTTTTGTCAGCGTGATTGATGCCGGTGGCTATAGGTCGGCTTCAGTGTTTTCCATTTAAACCGAAAAGCGCATGCTTAATTTTTCATAGAATTCGGTTTCAAGCGAAAAGGTTCTCCGAAACCAAATTTACAAGACGGCGATAGGCACGCTGCTACGAGCCTACATGCGCTCCGATGCAAGGAGCTTGGTGAGGTCAAGCACACGCTATAGTCTGCCGGCCAAGTAATCGTTTCATAGTGCCTGGCCCGGGTCCATGTAGACTTCACGCAGTGGCCACTGCGGCGGTTGAATTGGGCAAGTTCAATGATGCTGACGCAGGGTCTCATCTGCCTAGTCATTGTTTTTTTTTTCTGCTGGATCTCTGTATACCCGCCTCATGTTACAAATAAAGTATCATTCATTTCGTGTTCAAAAATCAAATACGCGCACATCTAACTCCTGCACAGTGACGACTACTTATGCCATTGGGCCGCTAGTAGAGAGTGTCTGGAAAACTCATCATTCCGTGTGTTGGATACAACCAAAGTGTTTAACTGCAGTATTCACAGTCACACAGCCCATTTCAGCGCCAACAAAATTAATGAACCAGCCCAAAGTCGAGGAGTCAGGGAGGCAGACGCTTTTATGTTTGTTTTTTGTTTTTTTGTTTTTTTTACTTCGTCAGGTGAATGTCATGTTCGAGTGTTGGATACTTGTTCCTTTTCCCGCGACTCCGAGGAACGGGCGCACTCGCCGCAAGAGTGACGCAGAAACCGCGGAGGGCGTAGCGCACCTTGTCCGCCGGCTCTCGACGCGACCGCAACTTGCGATCGGCGCATCCCACATAGTTGTCCCTGTGCTTCGTCAGAAGCATTGGTCGCACATGGCGCTAATCACCAGCACTTGAGGAATTTTTACGAAGGCAGTGATTCATCCACGCGCATTTTACGAAATGTTATCCACCGAAAAGAGCCGGTGGCAATTCTATTTAGAAGAATTATACAACTAAAGAAAAAGAATTTCCGGCTGGAAACAAACCGAAAAAATGCACTAAATTTGAGGGAAAAGTGAGAATGCTGAACCCTAGATATAACGTTCGTGTGCGCGCGCGCTATACGTTTAAATCCTTTCAGTTAAAGCAAGTTGCGGCAAATCTTCTCCCTGCTTCCGCTCTTCTTCAATTGAAATCAAAAGAAGAAAGAGCCACTATAAAATAGCGGCCGCTACAACTTTTCACATATCAGTAATAGTAATCGTAATAAAATATTGTTAATTCATGATAAATGTAACGGGTTCGGCTCTTACTGTGCAACACAATCAAAACAATATAATGTTCCGAAGACGTGCTTTCCAGAGGCCGTGCCCACAAACATGTCGTTATGCCATCAACATCACAGAGCCAGAAGTGATCATCAATTTATCCAACAGCAGCAAACAATGTCCTCGTGAAAAAAAAAAACGCAAGCAATGTTTAGTTTATTAACAGATCATGTTTTTCTTCAACTGCGCCCCACATTTAGGTGAATAAAATATATATTAAACAATCCGTTGCGGAGCTATACATACCTTGAGGAATTTAACGAGATCTTCATGCGAGTAATCTCTAGTGTAGAAAAAGCAATTCCTTGGGTGGTGACCGTGCATGCCTAGGCTCTTGCAAGCTTCGTTGCCGCATGCCTGTCGAAGAAAAAATACCACCAGCAATGAGAACCGATTTGGGAACAAAATAAAAGTAAAGCGAAGTCTAGAGAAGGATAGACAACATAGTCTAGAACGAACGAATTCTAGAGATCACGAGTAATATGGAAACAAAAAAAAGAGAAACTCAGTGCTATTCCATTCTGTGAAGGTGAATGACCAGAGTAGCTGTATATAGTGTATAACTATATTGATTCAAATAAAGACAAATACCACATGAATTGTCATTTTTTACTGTCTTTGTTATTTCGTCACTAAGGCGACTATAGCTTCGCGGTCTATATGCTAGACTCCGCGTTAGAAGCCTCACGCCGTCGTTCTTCGAAGGCACGCTATTCTTCCTCGGTCCGCACAATACGCGGACAACCCATTACACGGCCGGAACGCAGCTGAGATAACGTGCCTAAACACTGCGTGACGTCACCATACAAAAAGACACACCCATTGGCTATTTTCAGTTTGCCGTTGTAGTTTTATTTTATTTGTTATTATTTCGTTTGCAGGTAGACGTCATTGTAGTGTCATCTACGGACGACGCACAGGTGGCGAGTGGCGAGGATGCGCCGCAGCTGTGAGGCGAGCGCGGACGACGCACAGGAGTGGGGAGGGTGCACCGGCGATTACGCGTGTGCTTTGTTATCGAAACTACGGCGTTTTTTTTTTTATTTGTTTTTTTGTCCACGCGCTCGGTCTACGCACCATCTACGCTAGTTTCCAGCGATCCGCTGGAAACTAAAGTATGTGAGCTCCGCTGTAAAAAGCAAGAAGAAAAAAATGAAAGGCAGGAATCTTTTCTGACGTACTGTACACAGTTAAAGGTGGGCAGAAGAAAGAAATTATCAACAGAGAAAGCGAGACAGATAACCCGAGAAGCATACACTTGCCTTGCCTACTCAGGAGAATTAGGATAATAGATGGATGAAAGAACTTGTTCCCTGAACGCATGCTAGCAGAACGAAAAAGTTAAGTTGTCAAATGCAATCCCACAGGGCAGTCAGTTTTCAGAGCCTTCAGAGATTCTCGCGACGATGAAAAGCGCGGTCGGTGTTACATTATTTTGTCTGTCGACAAAGGCCGGTCATACAATCGTGCTTATGCGATAGAAAACGAGTTTCTTAACTTTAAACTGAAGACAGTCACGCAATAGGTGATGGATGGTTTTGATGCAACCGGACAGCGCACGCAGCACTGTCAGCCATTTCTATGCGAACGTAGTAGGCGTCCATAAATGCAACTTCGAGTCAAAGCCTACACATGAGAGTTGCCTCCCGTCGAGAAGGCCATCAAGCATACCGTACGATTCAAATATGACCTATAACCCACTGCTGCAATTCAAATATTTAGTTTGTTCCATTTCAATTAAAAGTACAGTGACCACACGCACAGAAATATCGACGGATATTATAGAAGGTCAGACTGTGCTGTGGTTGACCCGACAAGATCAATGATAATACGAGTAATTATTTCACATACTACGTACGACGTTGAAAAATGATGGAATCCTGACTTCTCATTTTATTGATCGAAAACGTTCGAAGCAATGGGTCATATTTTGAAATTCCAAACAAGTTTCACAGTGTCTACAGCCATCCCTCCGACGCGGCTACCAACGACAGCTGGTTCGTGTACGTGCCTGTGTAAGTACCTACACATATTACATCGCATACACCCCACAGGCTACTGGGACGAATGCCCGTGGTGCGGGGCCGCACCGACCCTATACCACATTACGTGGGAGTGCACACTATACAACATAGAACACCCCGACACGAATATCACGAAGGAGCAATGGGAGGCACAGCTGTCCAGCTTGGCCCTCGACGACCAGCTCACGCTGATACGGAGAGCTGAGAAGATGGCAAGAGCCAGCGGAGCCCAGGACTAGGGGCCCCGACCATTAGCGATTCTTCTGATTATTATCTTAATAAAGGTCCGTCCGTCCGTCCGTCCGTCTGTCCGTCCGTCCGTACATGGGCAATTAAGGCATACTCTGCGTACTCCCATGCGCTTGACCTGTCGGTTCTTGCCTCCTCCCAATGCATTTTGTACCTTGTGTCCCTCTTAACGAATGAGCATAGAAGCGTATCTTTATAAGCGCGATAGGAATACAATGATCTTCTTGTGATGTTCAAGCGATTGATCTGGTCGACCTCAACCACTGGCCAAATATTCCGCAGTGGACGGACATCCACTAAGAGATAGCTTTGTGACTTCGTTTTCCGTGGGGATGCAGCTCCATTATTTCTACCATCTGTTGACAGACAGACAGACAGACAGACAGACAGACAGACAGACAGACAGACAGAGACAGACAGACAGACAGACAGACAGACAGACAGAGACAGACAGACAGACAGACAGACAGACAGACAGACAGACAGACAGACAGACAGACAGACAGAGACAGACAGACAGAGACGGACGGACGGACGGACGGACGTCTTTGCGGGCTGCGTAACAGTACCCACAGAAACAGTTTGTGTGTACGTGCATGTGTGTGTAGTTTGATTTCTTTTTTTATTTTTATCCTTCTCTCTCTCACCTATCGCATCCCCTTGGCCCTCCCCCAGTACAGGGTAGCCAACCGGAGAGAATCTCTGGTTAACCCCCCCGTCTTCCCTTTGCCTCTCTCTCTCTCTCTCTCTCTCTCTCTCTCTCTCTCTCTCTCTCTCTCTCGTGCGACGACTGGTGAGGGTGTAACAAGCCTAACTCTCAACAAAAACAGTGTTACTGATGTTAGCAAGGCATGCCGGCAGAATTTATATTACTATGGTTCCATGGGACCCAAGAAAATCAAGTTCACAAGCGTGGCGGTTTAGTCAGGTTGATAATCCATGTTGTAGCGATAGTTCCAAGTGCCTTATTTTTGTGACACTGAGACCGCTTTTTATACCCAACAAACAACGGCCCGAGCCCCAGTGGGAAAAACAAAACGCTAAAAAACAAGTTACATGCCCATTTCGTTAATTGTTTCTTCTTTCTCAATTTTTTTTCCAGTGTCAGTAGTTTATCACTGATAGTGTATATATGTATACAGTTTCCCACGTAACTTTAACCAAACGAAATGCCAAGTAGCTGGACATACCCAAGGTAATGTTCTTTGCCGTCGCTTGGAGATACTCAGATTATTTTTTTGAATTCCGCCTAATCACATAGTCTTAATCAACTTCTCCAACATTGTAATTAGACGAAAAGTGTCAATGAGAAAATTGTAGAGCGACATGGAAATCTCCCGATCTCCCGATATATATATATATATATATATATATATATATATATATATATATATATATATATATATAAAGAGAGAGACAGAGAGAGAGAGACAAAGGAAAGACAGGGAGGTTAACCAGAGATTATCTCCGGTTGGCTACCCTGTACTGGGGGAGGGGCAAGGGAATGCGATAGGTGAGAGATAGAAGGATTAAAAAAAGGAAAAAAACCTATACACATACACGCACGTACACACGAACTGTTTCTGTGGGCACTGTCACGCAGCCCGCAAAGACGTTCCTAGTCTTACACAGTGTCACCGTACAATCCTACGGCACACAGCGTACAGTCACAATCTGTCAGAAAGTCCAGTGTCCTTTAAGTACCGCAGCAGCGCCTTCATAGCGGATCGCGTTGATGTTCGCGTAGGCCAGTTTCCAAGGAACTTGTTTTCTGTCATTGGGCGCTTGTCCAGTTTGTCTAGGGTGGCTGAGAGGGCTGCTCTTTGCGGGTTGAAACGAGAGCACTGACAAATAAGGTGCGCGATTGTTTCATTGCACCCGCAGAAGTCACAAAGTGGGCTGTTGGCCATTCCGATAAGGAAAGAGTAGGCATTTGAAAATGCTACTCCAAGCCATAGACAGCTTTCTGCTCAGCTTTCTGTTGCTCAATAAGTGCTACATAAAAGTTTTTCTGAGCGTAAAGAAGCCCGGCTGCATTTACGCTATACCATGACGTAGCTGTAAACTTGATTGTATCCAGGATGCTTAACTTCACGTATCTTGCTTGGTCATTTTCTTAAGAAAACATCGAAATAAAATTCCACTGAAGAAAGTAAGGAAAACAAGAGGTAAAAGGCAGGGAGCTCAACCAAATTAAGTGTCCGGTTGGCTACTGCACAGGGGGATGGGGTAAGGGCAGAAAAGATAAGAAAACAAGCTAAAAGAAGGAGTGCATCAGTTTGCGCATTCTATAGTTTTTCAATGAATCTAGTTTCCTTCAAAAAGCACACTAGCGCTTTTAAAGCAGTTCTTGCCGACGTCGGCTCAAACCAGGGTCCAAGAATTCTGGCTTTCGTAAGGAGATGGTTGTCAGACTTATCAAGCGTAGTGCTGAGGACTTTTCTTTGTGCATTTAAATGACGACAATCCCACAGAAGGTGCACTAACTTCCCACAGAAGGTGCGCTAACTTATCTTTGCGCCCGCAAACTTCACATTCTGGACTTGTGGCCGTTCCCATGTGGCCATTTTACGCATTGCTAAAAGCTACTCCAAGCCATAGGCGACAGATGAGCGTTACCTCCCGTCGTGGTAAGCCATGTAGAAGGCGGAGCTTCAGATCTGGATTCAGAGAACAAAGGCGCTGGTTTTTAAGATCTTCCGAATTCCATTGGGCCAACGTAAGCTCGCGAGCAACCGCAGGGAACTTTCCCTCAGAGTCTGTTCTTCACAGCCGGATAGCGACGCAATCAGCACTGGTATGGGAAGATCTAGCAGCTGCGTCTGCATGCTCGTTTCCGAGGTACCCCAATGACTTAGCAATCATTGAAATACGATGTCATGTCCTTTCTCAACTTCCCGATGGTAAATTTCACGTTTGTCCGCGACAAGTCACTCGTGAGGCTCACGGCGTAATGCAGACAGCAAACTCTGGAGGGTAGCCTTGGAATCGCAGATGGAAAATTTCTGGGGAGTTTCTTGATTGATAAATTGAATTACTGCACGCCGAGCTGCAAGATCGACGGTCGTCGTTGACGTCAAGCGTGATGTCTTGAATTTTATCACTGCATATTTTTTGCTGGGACAAATGCTGCAGCTGCTGAACTGGGGTGCATGACCGACCCATCGGTGTAAACATGTAAGCGGTCACCGTGTACCTAATGTAATAGCAATGATGCTGCCTGCTTCAATGCTTCTGATGGCATTTGTGCTCTTTTCTTGATGCCTGGAATGGTGAGGCATACTCAAGGTGAATGCAATGAAGGCCATGCTGCTGCGACGTAATTGGATGGTAGCGACACTCCGTGAGTGGTCTGGGGGACTACAACACAATCGAATTTTTCGCGGCTATTAGTAATGCAAAAAAGAATTTTGAGAATAATTGAGAATGTGGCACTCCGGCATTCTACTGTGGAGCTCTTTAAAAATTTTAAATAATTAGAGTACAAGACACATATGAGCATAAATTGTTGCGTGAATATCGCGTTAACTATGACTGTCATAATTCTATCTTCATGGGTTTGGTGAATCTCCATTTGAAGGAAGCATCATATGCCACTAGAACAACAGAAATATGGAATGTTCCATATTGTCACACTGGCTATGGTCGGCAAATGCTCCGAAACAAACTTCCACGACTACTAAATGATTTTAATAAAAAACAAATCGATATTCGCGAAGCAACATTATCTGACTTGTACACATATTTTCTAACCTAACATTGACCACTAGAGCTGTTTACGATTGCTATTTAATTGTATTGTTTCAATGTCACTATTACTAAGCGTACATTGTTATGAAATGTGCTGTCATTCGATGCTGAGGTGAAGTAAAGTATGTTAACGAATGATGCCCTACGTAGGACAGTAACTAATGTGTTTAATTCTATGGTTTTGTCAAGGTTTATGGCAATGTTGTGCTTAATATGATGGTTTTGTAAAAGTGTACGACCATGTGAACAGGACGTGTGTGCCTCTGCTGTTGTCTTTGCCAGCGTGGGGGCGAAGGACTCCCTCAAGCCATCCTTGAATGGCTTTTCCCTTCGCCTCCCATCACATATATATGTGATAAACCAATAAAGAATCAATCAATCAATCAATCAATCAATCAAATGGCTTAAACTCGTATGCGGCCTAGTTGGCAGGCAAGCAAGATGGTGAAAGGGTATCCTTGCGACATGTTGAATGTGCAATCTTAGAGCGTTAACTGCAATGTATGTTGCTATTGGCACGCGCTATGGCGATTGTGGCTGCTGTCGATGCACAATCGAGGAGGCCGAGGCACGTCCGTACAACTTGGGCTTCTATACTCTGGAGTGTGCGAAAGTTCGTTTTACTAATGCTACCCAGCACGGGCAGGCTGTATCTCAGGAAGCATATAAATAATGCAGGGTATAGTTGAAGCATCGATTGCACAGGTGCTCCCCAAGACTTTCCGCCGACATATTTGAATACATGGGCTATTTCAGTCAACCTCTTCATATATTTGCGCTTCTGCGCTTGGTGCAAAACGTGGCAAATGAACATTAACTGTAGTAAAACAGTCGTGATGTCATTTTCCAATAGACAGAGCTCCTTCTCATTCGGTTATTCTCTGGATGGCACCTAACTTAAAAGAGTGTCTCAGTATAAATACTTATGCGTCATTCTAACTGAACATCTTTCATGGTCTAAATATATTGAATATGCAAACGGGAAAGCCCTAAAAAATTTTGGTTGTTTGCGCCGCACTTTAGCTAAGACCCCCCCGCGAGACTAAACTGCTATTATATAAAACGCTAATTCTCCCTGTTCTAGAATATGCATCTGCCGTTGGGTTCCCCTACGAACAATGCGAAATAAGCTTGCTCACTAACGTTCGACGAAAATCTATCCGTTTCATTTGCCAAAATTACAGCCGTACTTTCTCACCAACACAGGCTCAACAATCTGAACATTGAACCATTACTTTCACGTTATCACATTGAAGCCTTAAAACTTTTATATGCAATTAATAACTCCACCTCTGGTCTTTCTGACTAACTATATCACATTTACTAACGCAAGTTGTACCCGTAGCTCCCACGTCTTGAACATAACACCTACTTATGCCCGTACTAACACATTCAAGTACAGTTTTTCTTTCATGTACAATGGAGCTTTGGAATTCACTACCCGGTGACATTCGTTCACTATCACTAAAATATTTCATAGCTGCCACCGGTAGGCACTTCGCTAACATGTAAAGCACTTCTTTTTGATCATTCATCTTTTTTTGTGTTTATGTGTGTTTTTAATGTATAATGTATAGTAATGTATAATGTTCGCTCTCCTGCTATAGCCCTATATTGGGCTGCAGTATATGTAAATAAATAAATAAATATGTAAGTAATAAGTGGCGTCCAAGACAAATCACGGTCGATAATGACTCCAAACGGTGCTTTGGGTTGTCAGCAATTACTTGTCCATTTATGTATGTAAAATATGGAGTCAATGTTTTGCGTGTAAATACGACTAATTGGTGGTTTTCTGAGAAGAGTTCTAGGCCTTTCGTATGTAGGTAAGAAGCCGTTTGTGGGACCGCCTTCTGCAGACTCGCTCGTATCTGCGGACATGTCACGCCGGACGCCCAGATGCAGATATCAACTGTATAGATATATATCTGGACCATCCTTGGCAATGACCTAACAAGGAGTAAGAGTGCTATGTTGAAGAGCGTGGGGCTTAACACTCCGCTTTGCGGCCCACCTTTGCTAGTTAGATGGTGGGATGCCATTTCATCTTCGGTAAGCCCGAAGGATCTATCCTCCAGATAGCTGTGAATCCAGAGCACTGCACGGCCACCAATGCCCACATCAGTCAAAGCATCGAGGATTGCTTGGTGTGCTACACTACACTTTTACAAATTTGCACCCTTTGGGGCGTATCTTGTACCACAACAATAATCATCTGCCTTGCCCGCATTTTCTTTCTGTAACACTGCGAGCCTGGTACTGCCAAGTCACGAACAGCATGCGCGTTATCAGCGTGACATAGCATTCTCGACAGGAAAGTAGCGAGCGCAGCGTCTTAAAGAAAGAAAACGCGAGCAAGGCAGATGACGATTATTGTTGGGTGACGAATATGCACCCCGAAGGGTGCAACTGTTTTGAGAGCATCATATGCGCCTTTGACATCAAGAAACATCGTCACCGTTAATTGTTTCATGCTCCTTTGATGTTGAATAGGTGTTACCAAATCAATCATGTTATCGATGAATGCCCGACCGCGCGGGAAGCCCGCCATTGCATTCGGATATACCTCATTATGCTCTAAGTATACCATTCAAGGCACGTTAACACCATCCCTTCAATTAGTTTCCTAATGCAACTGGCAAGGGCGATGGGACGGTACGATGCCAAGTCTAATGAAGATTGAGAACTCTTAAGTAAAGGTATACTAGAGGACTGGTCTTCCACTCACAAGGAATCAATCCTTCGCGCCAGGATTCGTTGTATCTGTTCAAGAGTACACTACGGGCTTTTTGGTTAAGGGTTCCAAGTGCCTTGCATGTGACTCCGTTGGGCCCTGGCGATGATTACTTCCTACAAGTCGCCAGCGCAGCTTCTAGCCGCTGAAATCATGCTTGCCATGTATTGCGCTGGTGGCGCCGCAATGTAGCCGGTGACGCTTACCGACACTCGCCAGCCCGCAAGTTACATATTTCATATTGTCTGATGAATTATTCGAGACTCCCAAACGTAATGCGTTTTACATCATTCATACTGACCAAGAATTGAACTTTCTCATCCTACACAAATGCGTGTCAACTGCAATTCTATCATCAAGAATCAACTATGTGCAATCGAAAGGAGATGGCACAGACTGATCGAGTATGTCAAAGGTTGTATGCGCAGGCCGTGTAAGTGAAACCATGGCCTCGTTTGTGGTACGTGATCTGCGACAAAAAAAGTAAGGTATGCTTAACGCTAAAGCATCCCAGTACGCTTTCAGTCCTTTTATATACTATATCTACAGTCGAACCATACATAACACATATCATATCTACAGTCGAAAGGCGAATTACCTATATTGAACACGCGAAACTTGTTGACCAATGTTCATGCAAAATACCTCGCGAAAAGCGAACAGGACATTGAATATATCGAACTCTAGACGTCCGCTGCCAGCGCCATAAACCCCTTTTGCATGCCGTGGACGCAGCGCTTTTTTTTTTTCATGCATTTATTTTTGAGCGTGCGCTCAAATAACGCTCGGAAGCGTATCAGAAACGAATTGGAATATCGAGATCCTATTGAATCCCCATTCTTAGTGACGCCTACAAGCTGTTTAAGGCGAGGTCTTTCCTCAAAAAATACATACCTTCCTTGCTCATTTTCTCCGCTGAAGATTTTTATGTATATAACGAACACCGTGCACAGAATTTCAAATTTGTTATAGCTGAGTTTGCCTATATTTAGTTACCTGATATATCGAACTATATTTAGCACATAACTTGTTCATTATAAACGGCTTCGACTTTAATCATCTTAGTGGTTACACCAGTTTCTCAGCTCGGAAAGCATGAAAAAAAAAAGTTTCTCGGAAATCGGGTACAAGCGCAAAATTATCTAGTCCACTCGGTATACAGCGCGTAAAATACCAGGTGCATCAAAGAGAATTTTTTTTTTTTACTTTGGTCAAGCTCATGCATTATATTGCTAACAAACTCTGCTATTCAATACGCTTTAGCATTGAGACCACCGATAAACATCAACGTGCAATATTCGGCGTGGGAAAAAAATGAATTATGGGGTTTTACGTGCCAAAACTACGATCAGATTATGAGGCACGCCGTAGTGGAGGACTCCCGAATAATTTGGACCAGCTCAGGCTCTTTAAAGTGCACCTAAATCTAAGTATACAGGTGTTTTCGCATTTCACTCCCATTTAAATGCGGCCGCCTTGGTCGGGATTTGATCCCGCTACCTTGTGCCTAGCAAATCAACACCATAGCCACGAAGCAACCACAGCGGGTTCGGCGTGCGAAGACAACCTGTTTCTTCGTTTGTACGAAACTGGATTCATACTCTTCTCGGGCACTTGTAGAAGTTCTTCGTTGAATAAGCTTTTACAACTTCCCGAATAAAGGTGTATATATATCGCGCTGTTTCGGTGCCATCAAAACAATATCCACGCATAAAATACATTCAATGCACTTTCACGTGAAGAAAACTATGATGAATACGACATTATTGTGCTGAAGTATCGCATACACGCATCCACAAAATATAAGCAACGCTGTCTCACCTGTCCCTTCCAGAATTCTGTCTTGCAGCATTCGCAAAACTCTTTCTTGCACTTCGCGCATGTGAAGTGGGCACAGCCGCCTCTGGCTTTAAAGTACGGCATTTTGCAATTGGGGCACACTGAAATCGTGGACAAGAAAAAATAAATATTTTAGGTGATGTCGCTGTAATTTGAGTTTATTCACACTGACAACAAATACACAAGTGTGCACCTCCAGGGAAGATTATAATGCGTGCCAAGACCCCATAAAGGAAATGAGATACACTCAAGAAGCCAGACAGCTATAAGAACATACGATTAGGCGAGTTGGTTAGACAGTGCCATTTCCAGCATAACAACGAAAAGACAAAGCAAGATAGAGCACTGTCTGGTCTATTCGGTTGTCCCGTCTTTGCGCTGGAAATATCACCAAGGCCAGACAGTTGACTAGCCAGTCACTCGGTACTGAACAGTCCAAAATTTGCAAAGACCTTTAGCAAGACGGTCTTCGGAACCTGTTTAAGTAATGTATGATTAGCATAACTTGATATGGTATGGTGCCACGCTTTCAATTAACTGTTTATTAGCCGGCACTCTCTGCTCGGCTAGTTCGTGATTGTGTCTAAGCATGATAAATGTCTAAGGGCAAAGCGAGCAAGCAGAGGAAAAAAACTGTGGTGTTTGCCGTTGTCAGGGAAGCCGTTTTTTGTGCGCGAGCGTGTATGTGTAAGGGGAAGGGAGGGGAGGGGGGTTCCAAAGAATTTCCACCACCTGGGGTGCTTTACCGTGCACCGAAATTAAGCAAACGAGCGCTTTTGCATTCCAGCCCCAAAGGAATGCAGCCACCACGACCGATAATCGAACCCGCGACCTCGTGCTAGTAGCACAAAGAGCATTCAAGAAACAGACGGAAAATACTGTCTCTTCGCTTTCTTGTCTTATTCTCGCATGTTGTTCTCGCCACGTTGAGCCACCACTTTATATAACCTAGTAGTTGTATCTTTTCGCATTTTCTGCTCAACAGTACTTGCGAAAATCAGCAGACTAGCAAAGTCTTACGAGTCTGAATTTCAGATAAAACAACCTGAATCGAAGTCCAGCGAATAAAATAAGGCTTCCAATCTCCATCTTGTTAAGACGAATTAGGTTTGACTGGACGCAAGATTAAAAAACAGCAGATTGCAACGATTCCCGGCTCTGAAATCATTTCCTACAACAGCAGCAGTCACGCACAGTGGCCCCGCCAACTTCACCGCGATGCGCATAACGTCGTCTTCGTCCACTACAGTGTTGTCTTCTGTGGCATCAACATACATGCGCAGGTGCCTGCGAAGCGCACAAATTAACGAGCGATAGCTGAATGCCTTAGCATGGTCCTACTCTCAACTGCACACTGCCGCAGTGTCACGAGTTCGATCTTCAGTGGCGCTGGTGGGCAAACTTTTGCTTTATTGCGATAGCACTTATATGGACACTCCAGGCACATTTCTGCCATGGCCATCGAAGTCGCCGTCGCCGTGATGTTTCGCACAAATTCCAAGGGCGTTAACATCCTCGTCGCGCGCCGTATGCTGTATGTACGAGTGAAAGCGTGCGATGCTGAGCTGTCTTCTGTCGTGCGCAAGGCACCGGAGGGAGGGGAGGGCCGGGGGGGGGGGAGGAGGGGTTCTACTCCGGTGGCTGCCACATATGGCGAGGCCGCGCGTGCCCTATCTAGGAAGCGATCTGCGATTGATGCAGAGTGCGCCGAGTGCTGATAGCTTCATGTGTGCTGGTTTTTCGCCGCTTATTTCACGTTGAAGAGGGAGGCAGCACGAAGGTCAATTCGCTCGCTAGTGCTGCGGCGCTTCCTCACTCCAGCGTTTTGACAAAGAGTTTCCGCGGCCATCCAATGAAATGTGTTCATGTTTGCGCGTGCGCGCGTGACACCATGCTTGTTAACTGACTCAGTAAACAAAGGCTTACAAGTTTATACGAACGATAAACTACTATTCTTACTTCGTATAGCTGTCTGCTAATTTGCAGTCGCAATCGATGCTTCGTCTTTCGGGCGAAGCTGCAACTTTTTTCATTCTCCCTATTGCGAGAGCACAGCTAACGAAGAGGTGGCACGTAGACGATGACGTAACGAAACAGACTAACGGGCGAACGCAGAAATCCCTGCATTGAGCTGTAAGTCGCAGTAAAGAACGCACGCGCACACTCAAGAAAGCTAGCATTATTACATGTGGGCAAAAGGTGACCATTCGAAACAATTAAACTTGTTTGTGGACCTAAGAATACAAAACATGTCATATCACGCCATAGCATTTTGTAGTAATAATGAAACTCAAAGTAACGAAGTGTTTTTTGCGACTGCGCAACATTCAAGAATCATCCGTCACAGTGGCGCAGCGATTATGGTATTCCGTTGCTAAACACGAGGTCATGGGTTCGATTCATTCTAGCGTGCAGAGAATGCAAAAGTGACTGCGTACTCAGCTTATAGGTACAGTGTCCTACCCAAGGTTGTACCTTGCAGCCGACATGTAGCTTTGCAACTTAAAATCACTGTCAAGAGCAGAAACCCCCTCCCTCCTGCCCCGCAGGTAGTATGCCCATCGCAGTGCAAATACCATACATTTAATTGCGTTTCTGTCTCACTTGCAAGCTGCACAATAGAACAGAAGCACTCTTAATTCGAATACCCTCTACGTGTATAAAAGCTGGTTGTTACAGCAGCTGCCTGGAATTAACTTTTGTTTCAAGATGCCTCAGTGCCAGTGTGAAATGGTTCACGGACAACGAAACGCATGGTAGTGACCACGTTCCAACATATGTTAAAATCGACGGCATACGCAAGTCACACTCTACTACAGTTCTTCATCACATCGACTGGCCTAAATACACGTTGCTCATGGAGAAGAATTGCCAAGAGATCCAGGACTGTCTACCTGGCAACATCGAGAAGTTAATTAACACCGCTGCTCAAGAAGCCACAAGATCTTTTAGGCCTATTCCTAAGTTTTCTGAATTCGAAGCAGAATTGGAGCGGCGTCGAGCAATCCGCCGTCGCGCGGAACGAAGGTACAGGCGCACCAAGTCCATCTACGACCTAAGGGAGGCGAGACGCATGCAGAAGAAAATGCAGCGTCGGATCAACTCCCTGCACTCTCTAAGATGGTAAACCTTCTTTGATTCCCTTGATCCGCATAAACCCATGTCACATATATGGAGAACGGTGCGTGTTCTTCGAACATCACCGCAACAACGCCACCCCTTCAAATGCCTGGCTTTCTACCAAGGTCGCAAGAGATCGACGTAGGGGAGGACTTCTGTTTCAAGGTCGCTGGTCTACCGCCATGGTTCACTACACGTGATCCCCGTGATGTTCCAATCTCGAGGGATTCTCGTATGGACAATCTGTTTTCCATCGAGGAGTTGCAGGCGGCGTTGGCAGCGTGCAGACGTTCCTCATCGCCTGGGCCTGACGGGGTGACATACGCAGCTCTCGGACACCTCGGTCAAACAGCCCGGCATGCACTTCTAGACGTGTACAATAATTCATGGCGTGAAGGAGTAGTTCCTGCTGCATGGAAGTCCAGCCGCCTTGTGCCTCTGCTGAAACCAGGTAAATCACCCCAAGACGTGGCGTCTTATCTTCCCATTGCTCTGGCCAGTTGTCTAGGAAAGGTGATGGAGAGGATGGTGCTGATGCGTCTAGAGTGGTATCAAGAACACTACAAGTTATACCCTGACGCTATGGCAGGCTTTCGACGCGGACGCTCTTCTGTAGACAACGTCATAGATCTTGTCTCGTCTGTTCAGCACGAAAAAAGCCTCAGGAGGCTGTCAGCGGCGATGTTCCTGGATGTTAAAGGCGCTTATGACAACGTAACCCATCAATCCATCCTGGACGCCTTGGGCGATGTCGGCCTAGGCGGCCTTGTTTTTCGATGGATATCCAGCTTCTTGAAGGACAGGTCATTCTTTGTGCAAACAGAGGATGGTGCGTCATCACAACACAACACCTACCGTGGCATACCACAAGGCGGAGTCTTGAGCCCCACTCTATTTAACCTCGTGGTCATCAACCTAGTTCATACCCTTCCGCAATCCGTCCATGTGTCGATATATGCAGACGATATATGCATTTGGTCATCAGGAGTGACGCGTTCCCAGGTGCGCGCCAGACTTCAAAAACCGGCCACACTAACATCAGCTTATCTTCGAGCGCGAGGTCTGGAGGTGTCCTCCGAGAAGTGCTCTATAGTCGCTTTCACGTGCAAAGCAATGAAACCGTACGTTATCAGAATTAATGGACAGCCAATTGCCTACGAGAAGACGCACCGCTTTCTAGGAGTGATAATAGATCGAGACCTTTCCTGGAGTCCTCATATCTCCTACCTAAAAAGGAAATTAATCATGATAACCCACGTGCTCAGATTTGTTGCGGGAAAGTCATGGGGTGCGTCTGTGAGTGCGATGCTCCAACTCTACAACGCACTGTTCCACGGTCTCCTGCGCTATACGCCTCGTGCACCGCCTATAGAGGCGCCACTGATGGCCACCTAGCGGGCGCTTCCAACAATACGCGCGGGAGCAGTAGCAGACGACAACCCTTTGCAGCAAGGACGGCTGAAGTTCGCGGCTGGGATTTCTTTTGTGTTCGGGTGCCAGACTGCTCCTTCTGCGGTGACAGCTGTAGGGAAGACGCTGACCTCTGTGGGATCGGGTATGAACACGATGTTACCGGTGTTTGGGACAATATGGTCCACATACGTGCCAGGTGCGTCCCGCTGACAAACGCCATGAACCCCATTTACATGAAGTGGAGCTCATGTTAACTAGCCGATAAATTTTGGTGAGTAATGCGATGTCTCGATAGTTTTTTCTTTAATTCTATCCTTGCCGTAATGCTGCTTCTGTACCTCAATAATAAGCACCCGTCGTTAGTGCAGACTTATATCAAATAAATCCGCACGGTGCGATGTCTGCATATGCCGTTGGGATTTTTCTGCCGAAGAATACATGTCACATCGCCGAATAGGTGAAGTCAAAGTCGCCTCATGAAGAGTACTTGCGAATTTATTGATGGAAACACGTACACTAGTCAACGAAGTCCCCAAACGCACGTGTTAATAAAAGCGCGTGCTAGTGCTGTACCGCCGATGCAATTTCTGCTGCATACGCCGATGAACTCCCGATCCCACTGCAGTTTTTGCAATTTTAAATTCCCCAAGGGAGCTGCTTGGAAACGCACAAAGCTAAAATCTGACTAACGTTTCAGTGGTTTTTTTTTATTTTACTAGAGAGAGGTGCCACATGATATATTTAAAGGCAGAGCAGCGCCAGTCAAATAGATGAGCGCTGGAGGCAGGGCCGGGTTTAGTCTTCTGCGGCGTAAGAATAATAAGAAAGAATTCAGTTGAATAGAAAATTCACATGCAAGAAGGGACTGCGCTGTGACACAAACAAATCACTCGGCGTCTTATCTCTGCTCAGACAGCATCGAGGTGTGATGACTTCCCAAACGTGACGCGAACTTTTCAGTGAAAAATTGAACAAAAATGCCATATGCAGCAACTATTAGCAATTCTCGCTCTGAACTACCTATTTTCTAAACACATTTCCCAAGAAACCACAATATCTAAGATGCCCTCGGGCGAAATGAATAAAGCTGTTAAATAATCACTTGCTTGGTGTCATTCCGATAAGGCACAGTGTGACTTATACCCTTTACAAACGAGGCAGGGTGAAAACTTTGCAGCTCAAAAGAATCAACAACAGTTATGCATGAAGCAACTAGCAGCAGCTAAACATGTGCGAAGCCACGCATAAAATAGATGTAAAAACATGAATTGCACGGCAGCTGGGGCGAGGATTTACCGCGCCACATAAAACCAACAAGTTCAGTTCTTGCAAACTTCAGTAGTTTTAACATACAATACAATGCGTCGTGCAGTCGTGCTGCCTAGATAGCGCAACGCGGTAAAGAAGCGGAAAACAATATAAGCGGCAAACGGCATTCCGAACTTTAGCTAAATGCCTCTAAACCACATGCTGCACTGCAGACGAACTTCGTCGCTTACGCGTCTAACTATGATCAAGTGGGGAAAAAAAACACCGACGCGGCAAAGGAAAGGATGAGACAAGAAATTTCCCGCCGAAGCGACGATCCATGCCTACCGTTGCTCCCGCTGATGAGGCTTTGCGGGGAATCATTAGAACCGTATAGCCGGCACGTTTTCGCCGGTATTTGAGCCCCCCACCCTGTAACAATTCTTCCGACATTCCTTGAAGCTTTGGCACTCCCACACATGCGAAGGGTGTTGCCTATTTTGCTCTGAAAACGTGAATAAGACATAAGCACTATCAACGCCATAACAAACTACGGCGTGCGGCTGGCTCCTCTCCCGTGTGTTCTGCGCAAAGCCGACACCAGTGGCGCGTCCATCGGCGCGCACTATGCGTATAGCTTACCTGTACTGGGTGGAACCGGTAAGACCAACCTACGTTCCCTCCAGTCTGTACAAGCTCAAGCTCTGCGAATTTGCCTTGATCTTCCCAGAAGTGCATCCACGACATCAACAATAGCCATCGCGCATGACCACACCATCAATACTTATGTTCAGGTCGACGCTTTAAGGATGCATATTAGGCACTTCGCCCGACTTCCATCGCATCATCTCGCCTCCCTTCCTGCCGCTAGACCTCGTCGTTCAGCGTTTAGCAAGATTATTGCCGCCAACCATGGAACTTTACCATCAAACTTCACGCCTGCAGCACGACCATCTCTACCGCTGTGGTGCCTCCATCCACTCCAGGCTCTTCTTGTTATTCCCGATATCAAAAAGAAAAAGGAGATGTCAACTCTCGTCCTCAAACAAACCGTGCTTTCATTCCTAGATGACAAGCACAAAGGACGCTTCCACGTTTTCGCGGACGGTTCTGTCTCCCCTAAAAGTTCAGCTGGAGCAGTGGTGATTCCCGCAGAGTCTGTCACCCTCAAGTTCAAGACATCTCACATTACATCATCGACGGCTGCAGAACTCGCAGCTATCCGTGCTGCTCTGGAGTTCATTCACAAATCATCACATTCATGGTCCATCCTATGTGACTCAAAGGCAGCTCTCCAGTGTCTGATGTCCCCTTTCAACCACGGACCAAATGTGCGATTAGTCGCAAACATCCGACTACTCCACCATCACGCAATCAACAAGGGGCACAACATCATCTACCAGTGGATACCGGGTCACTGCGGAATTTCGGAAAATCACAGTGCGGATGACGCCGCCCGATCGGCCCACGATGGTGCCCATGTTATACCAATACCACTGTCCCGAACAGATGCAGCCACAAGTCTTCGCTCCCTCGCCCGCGAGCTTACGCAGAATCTGTGGAACACCAGTGAATTCACGAACGCACGTCTCCATAGATTGGATCCACGTCTGCAACTCCGTCTACCACCATGGTTACCACGAGCGAAAGCAACACTTCTGTGCCGCCTGTGGCTCGGCGTGGCATTCACGAACTCCTATTCATTCCTCATTGGAATGGCCGACAGCCCTACTTGTGACACCTGCGGCTGCGAGGAGACGATTGAGCACCTCCTTTGTGACTGTCCCCGTGACAAAGGGCCAAGAAAAGTGCTCGTGACCCCGCTCGAAAAACTGGACAATCGCCCCTTTACAGAGTAAAAAGCTCTAGGACACTGGTCCAGACGGGCTTCGGCACTCAAGGCCTTAAGGGCTTAGCTGAAGTTTGTAAGGACATGCGAATTGTGCAACCGCCTTTGAATGTTGTAGCACGTATCGCGTTACTGTGTGAATTTTCTGGTTTCCATTTTTTTTCCTCTTCTTTCTCCTGTTATTCCCTTTACCCCTTTCTCCAGCCCAGGGTAGCCAGCCGGTACTTACACTGGCTAACCTCCCTGTCTTTCCTCCCCTTTGTCTCCTCCTCCTCCTGGTTGTTACAGTCCGACTTTAGTGTTCGCTAAAGTTTGTTTGCTCGGTAAATCTTAATGCCTTGTCGGTTTTTCTTATTATTAAGAGAAACTATAGTAAGGGCGTACATAGTATTCAGTCTTCAGAATACTTAGTTGTTTTTTCTCGCACAAAGAACAGGTACTCCCTGTGGTGAACCTTTGTACTTTTGGTCTCTGCTCGCTTTTTTCTTTCTCAGACACATCTCGTTTTACCTTATGCTATTTCTTTTATTTTTACAATAAGATATGGCAGCTCTCTGATGTGTTTTAGGTGGCTAAAGAACCGCATGCGGCTCCATTTGAAGAATTTGATAAGGATCTAGCCAGTCTTGCTTCACGTTGTTACTTCACGCCGATAGCTTAGGGGAGGCAGGAAGAAACAAAGAGGGAAAAGCAGTTTAGCCAGTGTAAAGCTAGCGGGGCTATCATGTACCTGAGTAAAAGGTATAGGAGATTCAAGATGACAAGAAGCTTGAAGTAAATAAAAAAAGAAAGAAGGAGAAAAGGTTGCGCACACAACTCGATTCAGCAAAAAAACAACGTTCCTGTCAAAGTGAGTGCTTACGGATGGCAGTCTTGCTGATCAAGTCTTGCGATTGAAATTCAGGATCGTTCGGATCATTTTCGCTTTTCCACTTCTTGAAATCCTCGCACGATCTGTTCTCGTGCTCCTTGCGCCACTGAAAAATGTGGATGCGAATATGAATAGACGTCAGATTGGCAGGCGCTTCAATCTGTGTTCCTCTAATACGGACGAATATAGCAAATCAATCTTGATAAATAGTGGTCAAAATTTACTCTAAAGGAATGTTCGATGCCATGGCATCTGAGGGTATGTTCAGGCTATAGTCTAAGCAGACGAAAGTGCATGACTGTCGCAACGAATGCCGAGATGCGTCTCCCTTAGCATGTTGAGTGACGTCACTTTCTGCAAAAGTTACTATAGTTGGGATAACGCTTGAGCCTTGCCGTAAAGATAAATTCGCAGCAAGCAATTGCACGTTCTCTTGAGCCATATTCCGTTTCAGCGCTTGTTCTTGTCGTCTTGTATACGTCCCTGCCTTTTTCTTTTTTGCGTTGCCGCCTTTTCAAACATTCTCTTTCCTTTCATTTGTCTTAGCAGCAATATTTATGTTGTTTGCTCTACTTACTAGCTTATTGCAAAGTACTTCGCTGCCCCCATCGAGCTTTTACAAAGTTCACCTCGAGCCACAGTGTCCCCCTTTTTAATGTAAACTGTACCGTTGCGTTACAGAACGTTTTCAAAAGACCCTCTGCCATTTGGAGCGAAGACAATGCCACTGTGTTCCAGAACACGTAAAATTTGTAAGACTACTTACGCCCCAGATGCAGGTCAGCGTTATCCTTTCTGAAAATTAGCACCATTGTGAATGAAGTGGCGCATTGGCGAGTGTAGAAGTTGTTTTAAGAGAGTCCTCAAGGGTGGCAAGCTGTTATTTTTTTTTTTATCATATGCGGATCAAATTAAGGCGCTACCCAACGAAACGACTTCCTTTCAAGTCAAAGTTCCATCTTAAACTTTGAGGCAAAGAAGGTTTATGTGAGAGCCATATATTTCTGAAGTAAAAATAATGCTTGCTCAAAATGCGGTGCGCTATACCGCCAACGCAGCGCGACATAGAAGAACCTTGTGAAAAAAATCTGTGGTTTTGTGCGTCAAAGCCACGATATGATTATGATGCACACCGTAGTAGGGAATTCCGGATTGATTTTGACCACTTGAGGTTCTTTAACGTGTGGTAAATTTTACCACACGTTTAACGTTTAGTAAAATTGTTAGTTTAGGACTATGACTTAAAATAAAGGCTGTATAGAGACCTACACGTAAGATATGTCTATAAATACTTGTGCATCAATTCGAAACTAATTATTAAGATAAGTATAAGGCCTTAAATGCATTGGTTACAGGCACACATGGTAAATTATTGTGGATTGTCCGAGTCCCTAGCTGTACAATTCTTGCTTACGCAAGAAGAGCGAGAGCTCAGACATACTTTTGTGCATCAGACCATATCTCACCTGTGAGGCACAATCTGATGGTTAGGATGATATGAGATGATGTCTAGAAAGTTAACTTGTGCAAGATAATGAAGCACTCTTTTAAAGTTAGAAAGTGCATCCTCTGATAAGAACATTGAGGGATGGGGGGGGGGGGTGGGGGTGGGGGGTTATATGGTGTGAGTAAAGTTCCCTAAAATGAGCCACTCGCTCTCGGTGAACTTGAGTACATTGAATGAGGCCATGTAGGACGGTTAAGTTCCCACCGCAGCGTGTGCACGTCGGTGGGTCAGTTGCAGTCAAGAGGTGTTTGTGTGTGCCATAAGTGTGTCCTATTCTGAGTCGTGCCAGGGTGACTTCGGTGTGTCTATCAAGCTTCAATGGAAAATATTTGGTTAACTTCGGTTTAAGCAGGTGCAGCTTATTTCCAACTTGCTTGTCCCATTCAGCTTGCCAATGATTACGGAGGGCCTTTCGTACCGCAGGTTTCATGTCTACACCAGGTACCCAGCTTACATCAATTGTATCCCGATGAGCCACTTGTCCAGCATTTTTATCCGCCATTTGATTGCCTGCGATCCCAGATTGGCCTGGCACCCAGCATACAACAAGAGCAAGATGTTTTTTATACGCTACTTGAATGAGTTGAAGGAGCTTGTTTAATACAGGGTTTCGGCTTGCTTTGCCACAGGACAGGGCAGTGACAACGCTTAAAGAATCTGTGTATATTATAGACTTTTTTTTATATTGCGCTGTACTATATACTCAACAGTGATCAGAATACCGTACGCTTCCGCTGTAAAGAGGCTGCTATGTTTATGCAAAGTTTTAGAGTTGGAGAAGTTTGGGCCATGGGCTGCACATGATACTGAATTTGCAGACTTCAAAGCATCAGTGAAAAATGCAATAGATCTTTACTTGTCTTCAAGAGCCATGAAATGTTGCTGGATGAGGGCACTTGGACAACTCTTTTTGTTAAGCTCTGTAAAGGACAAGTCACAGGTGACTGGACATTGCTCCCAAGGTGGGATGGGTTCAGCATAGTCACTTTCCTGCAGATCTGTGAAAACGATTGAAAGTTTTTCCGCAACAGACTTTACTGCTAATGGGAACGGTGGGGCGTGAGAAGGCCGGTTGAAATACAACTGGTTTGTGGACTGATCATTTATGAGTGCTTTGCATGGATGTTGTTTCAGCGACATCGTTCTTATTGCATAGGTGACTCCGAGATATGTGTGCTGATAATCCAGTGGCCACTGATCCGACTCTGCATAGAGACTTTGGACAGGGCTCGTACGAAAGGCACCAAGTGCTAGGCGGATACCTAAGTGATAGATAGGATTGAGTAGCTTAAGTGCTGTCTTTGAAGCAGACTGGTAAACAATACATTCATAGTCCAATCGTGACAACACAAGGCTTTTAAAAAGAGATAGGAGACAATGCCTATCTGTTCCCCACGACTGGTGAGATAAAATCTTTAAAAGGTTCATAGTTTTAAGGCGTTTCAGCTTCAACTGTTTTATATGCTGCATGGAGGTTAGCTTACTATCGAAGATTACGCCCAGAAATTTTTGTTCTTTTCTAATTACCAGGGTTCTCCCATTCATCGTAATGCATCGGTCAGGACATACCCCTCTTCGTCTGGAAAACAGCACACAGGTAGTCTTCTCTGCACTGAATCTAAACCCGTTTTCGTCTGCCCATTACGCGAGCCGATTAACACTTAACTCTATCTGGCGTTCACATATGGACAGATTGCAAGATTTAAAACTGACTTGGATGTCGTCCACATAGACAGAATAAAAGACCATGGATGGTATAGCAAGCGAAGAGAGTTCATTTTAATTAGGAAAAGTGTGCAACTTAGCACTCCTCCCTGTGGTATGCCGTTTTCTTGAACAAAAGTGAGCGATAGTACATTGTCAATTCTTACGCGGAACTTCCTTTCAGATAGGTAATTTCGTAAGATGTTCAGCATATAACCACAAATTCCATAGGACGACAGGTCTTGCAGAATACCGTATCGCCAGGCAGTATCATATGCCTTCTCAAGATCAAAGAATACAGATAGAGAGTATTGACTGTGTGCAAATGCATCACGTATATACGACTCAAGGAGAACAAGATTATCGGTTGTAGACCTTGCTCTTCGGAAGCCAGATTGGTGAGGGTCCAAAAAAAATTTAATTAAATTATGGGGTTTTACGTGCCAAAACCACTTTCCGATTATGAGGCACGCCGTAGTGGAGGACTCCGGAAATTTTGACCACCCGGGGTTCTTTAACGTGCACCTAAATCTAAGCACCACGGGTGTTTTCGCATTTCGCCCCCATCGAAATGCGGCCGCCGTGGCCGGGATTCGGTCCCGCGACCTCGTGCTCAGCAGCCCAACACCATAGCCACTCAGCAACCACGGCGGGTAGGTGGTGAGGGTCCAAGATACTACTATATTCCAAAAAGAACACAAGGAGACTTATTCATTTTTTCAAATACTTTAAGTAAACGGCTAGTGAGTGCAATTGGTCTGCAATTGAATAATATTAAGCAGTGAGCTTGAGTATAGCAGACAAGAAAAAAATTATATTTATACACTGTCTATGACAAGAATTTTCATTGAGCATAACGAAACACAGAAACACAGCAATGCGTGTGAACAAAATGGCACAAAAATATTGCACATGCACAAACACAAGCAATAACAGTAAAAAAAGAAGTAAATACGCCTTCACACCCAGATATGCCTTAGCAGCCTCTTCACCTTTTATTTAGTTTTTGTACAGAAGGTGTTGGAGGGTAATTTATTGAAGTTATAACATAATTAGTGCGTGCTCTAGTGTCGTACCATTTGGAACAACGTGGCCTCCAAAAGCGGTCTTTGGGCTTTACAGCGGGAAGAAACGCACGGAACTAGGAATTCACTACACCAGAAATGTTTTAAAACAGCCGTTTACATCGAAATATCATTTAAATTGGGCATCGAAAGTATTTTGAAAACGGTCTGCGTCAGCATTCAGGCTCAGATGTTAAGAGGGAGCGCAGTATAGTATTTATTCTGTTGAGCCAGCGAACACCACAGTGCCCGTAAAGAGTTATTCCATGTCGCAGCAGACCGTAGCCTAAAGCGTGTGTTACCATTTTTCTTACCAATAATGGCATGTAATATATTGTATTGTACATTAGACAAGGCGCGAAGTTTTTTGCAAACGTAAGCAAGGTGGGTATTCCAAGGAAGGTCGCTGCCAAGATATAAACCCAGATACCTTTATGCAACCAATGCAATATCCTATGATGCAATAAAGAAATGCCTATAACGCACTTATCCTATAATGCAATAAAGAAATGCCTGACCGACGACGGGATCGAACCTGTCTTGCAACACACCAGCCTCATACTCGTAATCATTAGGTCACGATCGCACGCGTGCTCCGCTCGTGTCAAAGTCTGCGTCTGAAACGTCTGGCTGTGAGCGTCACGCATTCACGTTTCCCGCATTCTTTCCTCGGGACAGCGAGCGCTTTGAGACCCTGTATGAGACTGCACTACCTACGGGGTCGGCCCATATTTTCTGTTACGCACCTCCAATGTGGGTGAAGTCCGCCTGTAATGATATAACATTAAAATGTAGCACTCACTGTGCACCCGCATTTCGCACATGCAAGTGTTTTGCAGTAAGGGCAGTGCATCTTCCTCAGGTCTCTCGGGACGCTGAAGCTGGCTCCACACTGGATTTATGAGATTATGCAAAGAAAGAAAGAAAGAAAGAAAGAAAGAAAAATTAGCGTCGAAACAAACCTTCCCGCAAACAAAGTAAAATAAAGTTGATGAAATCAGAAATGGTTCTTTGAATACAACTTGTACGCTTCCCATGTCAAGGCTTCTATTTATTCGCGTCCCCACTTGTAAATGCGCACGCCGGTTCAATTTTAAAGTCTCCGGTATTACCAGGACCCTGTTCTGTCGCATTTAGTGTTACAGGGGCTCGCATACCATGACCACTTTATCTCAAGATCAGATGTCACAAGCCATGATAGAGCAAAGCAGCTTACGAGCGCCACAACAGTGGGGGAGGGGGTATTCTGTAAGTGTCCACCTGGTGGACATGTCCATTTCGTCTGCTGCTCATGTTCTGATTGGCCGGGTGTGCCAGTCTCCTCCTGACGCGTGCCCCCGCTCAGCCAATCAGAACTTGAGCAGCAGACAAAATGGACGTGTCCACTAGGTGGAGACTTACAGAATACCCCCAGGTTTCCGTAGTTAGACATGACATGCAAAATTATTGAAGGAGAGCCTGTCTTCTCTTTTTCTCAGAGAGAAACAAGGCATTTCTGAGTAAAGGATACACACTGTTGAAAGAGTTCCGCCTCCTACACCATTCAGCGGCAAATACGAAGAAGTTTTCATCCCCAGGAAAGAGCATCATGTGAAAAATAAAGAAATATAGCGAGCATTAAAGAAAACCTATATACTGTTTCTGTTCTCTGATTCGCGCTTTCACTCACAATGTAAAGGATAAAGGACAGTCGAGAGGGTTAATCAGGATTGAGAGTAGGCTACGTTTAAATGATTCTAACACGAGCTGATCGAGTCAGAAATCGGGCTAGCTGAGCCCGATGTGACCGCGTCTACATGAACTCGCATCTGACGCGTCTGGAAAATGGCGGCACGCAGTGTCGAGAGAAGGCATCGGGTTCGAAACAAGCTTCTCGTTCCCGTAGCCGTCTGGAACAGCTCTATTTCATGGCGCTCATTGTTAGAATGACGCTGCACTGCAGATTGGTTGTCTTTGCCTTGTCCTGATACCGTTCCCACTGCCAGTGCATAAAACGCTGACGTCACAGGGGTCCCGTGCAAGTCTCAGCGCTAGCCGTCGTGACCCGTCCGCATTTACATGCAAGCTGCAAGCGGGTTGGGCTGTGTCAACGTAACCCATGCAGTCGGGCTGAATCAGCCCGACTAGACGCTCGTTTAGCCTGACCCGACAAGCGTTTTATGTAAAACCCACCCCTTATGTAACACTCCAACAGGGGTCTTTAAGGAAAATAAAGTGTTGATTTTTACATAAACTCGACAGGCCAATTCCACCCCGGAAAGCCGACTCGACCCATTTCTTACGGGTTCATGTAAACACCCTGATAGTGGGTCCTACGCCGGCGGAAAGGAAAGGCAAATGAGAAGACAACCGAGATGGCTGTCACGCCACACTCCAAAAACAGTTACACCCTTCGGGATGTATATTTGCCACACAACGATGGTCGTCATCTGTCTCGCTTGCGTTTCCTTTCTTGAAAACGCTGCGCTCGTTATTTTCCTGTCAAGAATGCTCCGTCATGCTGATAACGCGCATGCCGTTCGTGACTTGGAAGTACCGGGCTCGTAGCGTTAAAGAAAGGAAATTCGTGCAAGACAGGCGACGATTACCGTTGTGTGGCAAATATACACTCCAAAGGGTGCAACTGTTTTTAGAGTGCACTTCCATTCGCGCTACGCTCTTAAAAAAGTTTACACCCTTTGGGGCTTATTTTGTCCCACATCACAAGAATGTTGTGTCACGTTGATAACGCACGAAGCCGTTCTTGACTTGGAAGTGCCGGGCTCGCAGCGTTAAAGAAAGAAATCTGGGCAATACACATGATGATCATTTTGGGACAAGATATGCCCCAAAGGGTGTAGTTTTTTTTTAAATGCGCCACTTAAGAAGGAATACACTTTAAAAAGTTTGCACCCTGTGGGTCGTATATTGTCCCACAACGATAATCGTCATCTGTCTTGCCCGCATTTCCTTTCTTCAGCGCTGCGAGCTCGATACTTCCAAGTAACGAACGGCTTGCGCGTTATCAGCGTGACAAGGCATGCATTCTCGACAGGAAAGTAGCGAGCGCTGAGTTTTCAAGAAAGCAAACGCAAGCAAGGTAGATGACGATTATCGTTGTGGAACAAGCCCCAAAGGGTGTAAACATTAAGAGTGTGGGCGTTGGCGAACGCAAGAGTTGAGCCACGGGCGGCAAAGTAAGGCCAGAATGTTTTTTGTTACACGATGTGAACCAGGAAAGATATGCAATCAAAGCTGTTGCCCAAATTGCATAGTTGGACTGAAGAGTAAAGAATAGCTAGAGAGACTGGCCCAGTCACTTCTAACAACAATGACGATGATGAAAACGGGGAAAAACGGAAAAAATTAAAACAAACCTTTTTGTTTGCGCAGTACTTGAGCTCTTGTTCACGTTCCAAGCTATGGTGAAGCAAGGACTCGTCAAACGAACCGTAATCTTTCCCGAAGATGCGTTTCAGCTGTTGAAAAAAGACAAGTCAGTTCCTTTACCATCTTCAAGTTACACCTGTTATTCAGGCGAGTTTTATCTGCGGAAGTATTGTCGGTGATCTGTTGAGAAGCAAGTGCGACCAGAAAATGTTTTTCGCAATCAGAATCTGACCCGTGTTAACACTTGTTAGGCATCCTGCGTAGTTTATGCACGCCAAAAATATCACACCCTCGTGGGTATGTATAATGAGAACACCCTTTCTACACTTACTTTTCGAAAATGCTACAATGAGTGCACTCTTTAGCAAAATACGATTACTGCACCCTTACATACATACACTCTTAAAACAGTTGCACCCTTTGGGGTGTTAAACAGTTGCACCCCCCCCCACCCCGGTCTGTCAACGCACGCGGGTTAGCCGGCGTGTCAAGGGCGTCTGACACGCCGGCTGGAAAACAAAAAAGGAATGGAAAGGGGAAAAAAGGGGGGGGGGGATACGCCAAGAAATCATACTAAGTGTTGTTGCCTATAGCTTGAAGTTTAGCATAGCGAATAGATTCTAAAGCTCCCTTTGAAGCGTTTATGCCTATTGGTTGCAATGTCTTGAACTTATGGATAAGGTATGATTATTTTCTTTCTCGTTCAGAACGGAAATTTGACTAAGATGTAGAGTTTAAGTTCATCAAAGTTATGACCTGGTTGGTTGAAATGCTCGGCGACGGCTTTGGGAAGCTTTTTAGCTGTGTCCGCGCGATGTCCGTTTGATCTGACGTTCATTGATTGCCCTGTTTCACCGATATATTGTTTCTTACAGAAGGAACATTCAAGCATATAAATCACATCCGAACTTGTACAAGTGAAGCTAGATTTGACTTCATGTGTATAACTATTTGCGGTTCTTTTAATTTTAATGTCACTTTGAAGGTGCCTGCAGGTTTTGTATCTAGGGCGACAACAAGCTTTTATTACTGGGGAGTGCTGTTGGCTGACTTTTCCGTGCACTAACATGTTTTTAAGGTTCCTGTTTCGGCGATAGGTAACCCTAGGTACATCCGGGAACGCTTTTCGCAGACGCTCGTTACTTGATAATATTGGGTGGTATTTTCTTAGGATGCTGTTTATGTTTGGGAGTGCATTAGAATATTTTGTTATAAAGGCCGGCGATCTGTCAGATTCTAGTGTGGGCTGTCTCTTCGCCAATTCCGACTGTCTCTCCAATCTTGACGCGGCATCATAAGCTCTATCGAGAGCAACTCGGGGATAGTTCCTTTCTGCTTGCGTTGTTTTAAGGTCATTTAGGTGGTGGATATAATCGTGGTCTTCGCTGCAGATTCTTCTTATACGTTTCGCTTGTCAGACAAAAATTCCTTGCTTGCAATGTCGCGGGTGATGACTGTTGTAGTTTAAATATTGCTGGCTATCTGTAGGCTTCCGGTAAAGTGTCGTTTTCAGTTTTCCGTTTTTTATGCAGACCGTCGTGTCCAGGAAGTTGATCTGACTAGGAGAGTGGTGAGCAGTAAATTTAATACTCGGGTGAAAGCAATTTAAATGGCTAATTAAGTCGGTTAAGGCGCTTGTGCCGTGTTCCCATATTATAAGTATGTCGTCAATGTAACGAAGATAGGTGTGGGGTTTTAAAGGGTAGGATTTCAGCAGGTCTGCTTCAAGCTGTCCCATGTAAATGCTCGCATACGTGGGAGCGAATGGCGTACCCATGCTAGTGCCGAAAATTTGCAGGTAGTGTATAGAATCGAATTCGAAATAGTTGAGCGTGAGAAGTAACCCAAGGAGCGGTAAGTAAGCTTCAGGAGCGTGCGCTTGGGGATTGATTGCGAGGGATATAGAAACGGCTTCGATTCCTTCACTCATGGGAATGTTGGTGTAAAGGGCAGAAACATCCAAAGTGACTAGAATAGCGCGGTCGGAAAGGATTTGGTTGGCGCTGATGCCGTCGATAATTCGAAGGAAGTGCGGCGTGTCTTGAACGAAAGATGGAAGGATGGTGGGTATGTTTGACAGGTGGTGATTTAAGAATTTAGATAGTGACTCAGTAGGTGTGTTATTAGACACAATAGGCCGACCTGGGATTTCTGCTGTAAATATTTCTTCGACCGGAACTTCATGTATTTTAGGAAGAAGATAAAAGCGGCCTGCTGTCTTGTTCTTGGGCATCATGAAGCGATATTCAGATTGCGTGATTACTTCCCTGGACAGGAGCTCCGCTATTGTGTTTATCACAATATTGCTGTAATCTGAAGTTGGGTTAGAGTCAAGTTTTCTGTAATGGGTGTGGTTGCTCAGTTGTTTAGAGGCCTCATTCTTGTAGTTTTCTATCGGCCAGATTACGATACTGCCGCCTTTGTCTGCTGGTTTTATTACAATATCATTCCTTTTCGCAAGTTCTTTAAGGATTTGGTGTTGAGCGGGGGTCAAATTTTTGCGTTTCCGGCAATGCCGCGTTGACTCTAGAATTTCCTTTGATATCAGTTTTATGTATAAATCGAGGTCTGGGCACTGTTCGGTTTCCGGTGTCCACGTGCAAGGTGGTCTAAGAGAGTATCTTCTTTTCTTACATCTGGTCTATCGAAAAAGAACTCCTTGACGCGCATGCGTCGTGAAAACTCTGTTATATCTTTGTGGAGTTCGTATTCGTTTAGAATTCATTGAGTATGTGTGTTTACTCAGGAACTGGTGCCTCTGCAAAGAAAAATCGCGGCCCTCACGCAGCAGATCGAATCATTCGGAACAATCCTCACTTTCGCCGACCCCCATCCCTCGGGACAGCCTTCAATGTTGCTAAGCCTCATAGTTGAACATGGACGAATATACGATAATATCGAATATTGAATTCTTAAATGAAATACTAATCAAATGGCAAGGACTATTTGATTCGCATTAAATCTAATTAAATGTAAGTGCCCTAAATTGACGCATTTTTACGGTGCATTGCCATTTGCACAATAAACGTTAAAATTGCGCGGAAATATAAAGCGTTGCGCTTAGCGTCGGGCGCGCGAAAGAAGTTTAGTGCAGGCATGTGCGTCGCAAATTTTTGCTTAAATAGAAATTAGCGAGCATCCCACCTCCTTGCTGATGTCGACATACACATGCACTTTCTAAAGCTTGAAATTTAAGAGAAACTGACTTAAATTTGTTACGAGTAATACAAAGCGATCTTGTTTTTGTTTTGTTTTTTTATTTTATTTTTATAGGCGAACAATGTACGTGGGACGTCAGAGCACTCGTCCTTTCCGTCCTTTCGCGCGAATCCGGCGTGCCACGTCTCATATACGACGTTGTATGTGGTATCCGTGCCCTTTTTATACCGTTTAATTCGTCAATAAGATAAAGCGCATCCCTTTCAAATAAACATTATTCATTACCTTTCGTGCCCCTACCTCGTACGCTGATCGGCGCTAAACAGAGGCATGGTTAGACGTAAAACATTTCAACAAATGTAGAGGGCAACGCAAGGGACCTCATGAAAAATAAAATTCGAAGTGAAAGGAGGCAGTCCCTAACATTCTCCTGAAAGCTTTCTTATTTGTCTCGCAGCACACAAACGTGCGAACTTCTTGCTTAGCTGGTTGCGCATGGGTTGCACATGGAAGCACATACTGAAGATGAGGCAGAATGTAATGCACTCGTTTCACTTGTTCGCCGTCATCGCTGTGCACACGTAAAATGTAACAGCAGAATTGTTAATGTGTACACACAATTTTGAGCGGCCAAAAAGAAAGAAAGAAAGAAAGAAAGAAAGAAAACCGCCCCACGGTCAAAGTGCGTGTTTTGTGTACGTACTTACCAACTCAACATTGATGGATTGCGGAACCTCCATCATGCATTCCACGCATGTCAGTTTTCCTTTATATGATTCTTTGTCAAAATGGGTCTTCAAGCAAACCGCACAGGCAGCGTGCCCGCACGGTTTCAATCTGTTTTTAGACAAGTCCTGAAAGTAGGGCGACAGTGTGAGCCAGGATGTACCACCGGAAAGCACCTAAGACTCGTACAGATATCGCTGCACGGGTAACCACGGCCGATTGTCAGGCACGAAAAACTGTTCCTAAAGATTGCGAAGACCACAATGAACGATGATCGCCAGCTTTCGCAGATGTCTTACACAGCTGCGAGGGCAGCGACGAAAAGCTGGAGCGCGTTTGTGATATATTAATTATTATACACGCCAGACCACAGGACGGAGGAATTACATAGCCACGCGTACGTACTCGGCTGAAAACAGCCAAAGATGACGCGGGCCCCACACAAACTGCTGATTAGCGCAGTTTCAAGGGGTACCAGACAACTTCACACATACAGTGGAATCTCGTTGATACAACCTTCAAGAGAACCGAAAAATAAAATGTATCATCCGAAACTCGTATTATCCAAAGAAAGTTGCATAAAGTGCTGAAATAGACGTACTCGGTGCCAAACTCAACAGCAAAGGTCCGTGTGGCGTCGAGTGAACCGCAGCCGACGCATATTTTATTCAGCAAAGTTGAACTAGCTAGTCGGTCTGCTGAACTATCTGCATTTCAGTGTCAGTAAAAAAAAAGTTCTTCTGGAAGTTAAATTAACAAGTCGCCATTTGCTCACTCAACTGAGCAGCGGCGAATCGCGAGTCGGTGTGACCGCACTGCCGCTGAAGCATTTTACCGCCATCGGCGCGCCACGTGCGTTTTTCCTCCAGTGTGGCTGGCGCTTAACAAGTTCGTGGGTCAATGGAATGTCATTTAAGCGAGGACACTGAAATTTAAAGCTATTACTTTTAGAAGGGCCAGTAAAAGCTCACTTCTAGAGTCGCATTACCCAATTTCAGGTGAAAACGAGATCACAATACCCGTATGCAAATACATTGCTCCTATGGGGCGTTGGCCGGCGAAAGATAAACCTATTATCCCCAAAAAAGCGCATTATGCAGAATCGCATCAATAAGGTTCCACTGTTTACGTGGGTTGCGAAAGAAGCGGAATATTAAACGATGCGGCAGACAGTCAGCACTGGCACGATGGCTTAGCAAAAGAAAGCCGCAACTCCCGTCGTCGCAAGGTTTTACGAAAACAAGACAAACTCTTACACTCTCCGGAAAGCTGACAGCGCACACCGTGCAGTCAATGAAAACAGCAGTCTTGAGGAATGACAACGCGTGAGTGATCGACTTCTGCTTGCTGGCAGCGGACAGCGCTTTGTCTTCATCCCAGCCCATTTTCATCAGTAGAACTGCCAAGATGCCGACGTCAATGCAGCGCACTTTTCCATCGTTGGTGAACTTTCGAGCATTTTCCTGCAAGAATATTTGATATATAATTACGCTTAGTCGCGCTTAACGCCACAAAATAAGTACAAAGCAACGACTTTTTTTTTCTCTCACCGTAATTAGTCCCGCCATGCGTTTCATTTGTGCCTGCAAGAAGAAAAAGCACACTTTTGCTATCAAATCGGCACTACGTTATAGATCGCGCGTCAAAAGAACGAAATATAACAAGTACGGACAAGTTCGCGAAGCAGCTTCCTTGTTAGAGAAGGAAATGCACCTGGCTTCTTAAATGGCTTGAGGTTTTATGTAAAAGAATCTAACAGCGCAAAGAGACGAGTGAACAAGCTGCACGAACAGAGCCGAGCGTGGCGGCCAACGTGCTTCCTGATCCTCGGTTTGAAAGACAACACTTAATTGTGAGTTGCGGCAGCTACGCAAACAAGGGGCCGCGCATACCGGTACTTCGAACCTCACAGACACTCTGCACCGCAGCGCCCTGTGGGCGCGTCGTATATCGCAAATCGACAGTAGTGCCAGAAGCATTCTATTGGATGCATGCCGTTGAAATTCGTACTTCTATAGAGAAACGCGTCCAAGATGATGATGATGAAAAACTTTATTTATCCCTCTTTAAAGGGAAGGGGGCAATGGAATAGAAGGTGGGGGGAGGAACTACTTGAAATAGGCCTCCTTTATCCTCTCAGCCCACTCCAGGATGGCCTCCTGAAGATCGGGCCTGGAGCTGCGCAAGGCAGCCTCCCACTGCTCCTCACTAGATATTAATTGCTTGAGGAAAGGGGGAAGGGAGTGCTTAGGGCACCCCCACATGATGTGATTTAAGTCTGCTCTGGGAGAGACACAGAATAAACAAGAGGGAGAAAGGTAAATGGCGGGATGAATGCGGTGGATGAGGTAAGGGAACGGAAAGGTGCGAGTCTGCAGCTGTCGCCACAGAACTTCACATCTACGCGGGGATTTGCCCATGAGTGGCGAAAAGGTTAAGCGGTCTAATCGGTAGTGTGTGCAGATGTCGTGGTAAGTAATAAGTCGATCCCGCGCTGTAAACGGCGCCTCCTCCGTGGCGAGGTCCGACACATCTGATGCCTGAGCCCGGACTGTAAATCCTCGGGTACTGGCATGAGCCGCCTCGCTTCCGGCAAGGCCCGCATGCGCGGGAGTCCAGATTAATGCCACAGTTTGATGGAAAGGATGGGCCAAGAGGCGAGAAAAAGCTGGCTTAGAGACCCTACCCGCTCCGAAGTTATGTATGGCTGATTTGGAGTCGCTAACGATAACTGATGAATTTGGAATTGTGAGGGCCAGGGCTATGGCCGCTTTCTCCGCTTCCTCCGAGGAAGAGCCAGGAATGGAGGCGGCCGCAGCGACCTGGCCGTGAGAGTTAATGACTGATATTGCGTAATGATTTCTGTTCCCATATTCGGCGGCATCAACATAGAGCACGTCTTTAGAGGTGGAGAATTGTTTTTGAAGAGCTTTTGCTCGCTGCCTCCTGCGCTGTTTGTGTTGCACAGGGTGCATGTTTTTAGGAAGTGGGGGGATGCAGAGGTTCTCGTGTATGTGATGTGGAATGGTGTATTTAGTCTTGACGATGGGTGCCGGAGTGATAGAGTCTGTAGAATGTGTCGACCTGTTGCGGTGTTAGAAAGTCTGCTATATTGGGATGTGAGGTGGGCTTCTGTGAGTTCAGTAAGTGTGTTGAAAGTTCCAGTAAGCATTAGCCTTTCAGTGGAGGTACGTATGGGGACCCCGAGAGCGAATTTATATATTTTGCGTAAAAGAGTGTCGATCTTATCTGATTCTGATTTAAGGAAATGTAGATATGGTGTTGCGAATGTAATCTTACTGATAACGAAGGCCTGAATCGAGCGGAGAAGTTCGGCCTCCTTTAGTCCGCCATGTTTATTGGAGACTCGCCCTAGGAGACGCAGGGTGTGATCGACTGTGGTGTGGAGTGTATGTAGGGTATATGTGTTGAGCCGGTTGCTTTGAATGTGTAAACCGAGCACCCGGAGCCTGTCCACTCTAGTAACGGGGATGTGGTTTAGGATTACCTCTATACTAGACATGTGTTTTCCGGCCCCCCGGTGGGATGGCAGAAGTAGTAGCTCGGATTTTTGAGGGAAGCATGTGAG
Organism: Dermacentor andersoni; assembly: GCF_023375885.2. Taxonomy (NCBI): domain Eukaryota; kingdom Metazoa; phylum Arthropoda; class Arachnida; order Ixodida; family Ixodidae; genus Dermacentor; species Dermacentor andersoni. The sequence goes on from NC_092814.1 coordinate 78,947,173, forward strand.
ATTCATAGCCCGGCATGAGCCACGACGGCGTCTGCTGCGGCCTGTAGAGTGTCTTGAATCTCTCCATCGGAGCCGCCAGTCGTCCGAAGAGTGATGTCATCGGCGTAGAGTGAAAACTTGAGATCGGGAATAGACCGCAATGCTTGCGCCATCGGCATCATAGAAAGATTAAAAAGAAAAGGGGACAGCACTGAGCCTTGGGGCGTGCCGTAGCTACCTAAAGTGTATGAAAGGGATTGCTCTGTGCCTATGTGTATCGTTGCGGTACGGTTGGATAAGAAGGTACATATGTAGTCATATGTCTTTCCGCCAACCCCAATGAGATTAAGCTCTCGGAGGATGGCGGAATGTGAAACGTTATTGAAGGCTCCGTGGAGGTCCAGACTGAGAATCGCTTGCGTATCTAGACTGCTATTGGGTGTAATGATGTCATGCTTCATTCGAAGCATGATATCTTGGAATGAGAGATTTTCGAAAACCTACCATTTCTGATGGATAAAGATTGTTGTCCTCCATGTATTTACTGAGTCGGTTGAGGATGACGTGTTCGAGTGTTTTACCTAGACAAGAGGTTAGTGATATAGGCCTGAGATTAGAAGTGTTGAGTGGTTTGTTCGGCTTTGGGATAAAAATTACCCTGGCATCCTTCCACGAACTAGGGAGGGTGCCAGTGTCAAAGCAGTGATTAAAGTACGCCGTGATGGCAGTGACAGAGTTGTCTAAATTGCGGAGTATTTTATTGTTAATAAGGTCGGGGCCTGGTGCTGACATTGTGCGCAGGGTGGCGAGGGCATGGCGAACCTCTGCTTCCGTGATAGCGGCGCTAAGTAGGTCGTTGGGTTCGCCAGTATATTTTGGCATGTCATACTTCTGAGCGGGAGGCAGATGTTTATGGCGGAGGTCGTCGAAGAATCCGTTGAGATTGTTTTTGTGTGCATGCAGTAGTTTGTTTATGCTATGGTTGTGGTGTGTGCGCGATGTGGTAGGGTCTAATAAGTGTCGCAAGAGTTGCCATGTGCGCTTGTTATCGAGGTTGTCATGCATGCTTTCACATACCTGGCCCCACTGCTGGCAGGCCAGTTGTGTGGCGTACTCCTGGATCTGGAGGTCTAATTTGGCAATTCTGAGTCTTAGTTTTCGGTTGAACTGTTGCCTCTTCCACCGTTTGAGAAGAGACTGTTTGGCTTCCCACATGTGTAGAAGCTTGGAATCAACCGTAGTGAGAGCGGTTTCGGGGGGCAGAGTGGTAGTGTGCGTCTGGGCGTCTGCGTGTAGTTGCTGAACCCATTCTGAAATGTCTTGAATGTTTGTGGGAGCTGATATCTGGCGGGCCTCTCGAAAATTGTCCCAATTGGTAAGGCTGAGGTGTTTGGGTGCAAAGGGTTTGTGTTTGAATAGTAATAATTAATTAATTATGGGGTTTTACGTGCCAAAACCACTTTCTGATTATGAGGCACGCCGTAGTGGGGGACTCCGGAAATTTCGACCACCCGGGGTTCTTTAACGTGCACCTAAATCTAAGTACACGGGTGTTTTCGCATTTCGCCCCCATCGAAATGCGGCCGCCGTGGCCGGGATTCGATCCCGCGACCTCTTGCTCAGCAGCCTAACACCATAGCCACTGAGCAACCACGGCGGGTGTTTGAATAGTAGTGTGATGGTAATGATGTAATGGTCGCTGCCGAGGTTAACTTGTGAGTTGTGCCATGTGACGTGTTGGATTCTATGTGTAAGCGTAAGATCGGGGGAGGTGTCCTTAGCTACGCTATGCATAGCCTGGTTGGTGCATCGATGTCGTTATGTAATGGGAGTCTGTGGTCTTGTATGTGGATCCATAGGGCTCTGCCCTTTGGAGTAGAAACGGAGTGACCCCAGAAATGGTTGGGTGCGTTGAAATCTCCAAGGATTAGGAGGGGGTGGTGGGTGGCAGCGGCAATAGCTTGAGCGAAAAGTGAGTCAAAGCGGTGATGTTTGTCTTGTGGACGACTATAGATATTGAGAATGTAAAGGCCAGGTGCATTATTTTTGCGAGGAATAATTTCTAGAAAATCGTGCTCTATATCGACGCTGTCGAATTGGGAGTGATTGGCAGTGAGGTGCTTTTGCATAAGAATTGCCGTATCGGGCCGGGAGACCTTATTGTTCTGATAGACATTATAACCTGGGAAGCTGATTAGTCCGTGAGTTTCCTGAAGAGCAACGACAGCTGGGAGATTAGAAGAGGAGGCCAGAAACTGCTGGAGGTGTGCTTTCTTTTTTCGAAACCCCCTACAGTTCCACTGCCACACTTCAAACTCGGAGCGGGTCGGCTTATTGGCCATTGTTAAGCGGAGATGGTGGGGAGGCGGATCGAGCAGGTGCAACTATGTTAGGATGATTCGCGGTGACTCCAGCTATCCAACTTGTAGTTTGTTGGATGTGTGCTTGTGCGAATTCAATAAATTTGTCGAGCTTTTCATTCCTGGCTGTGTAATCTGTATTGATTTTTTCAATTGTAGTGAGTATATTATGGAATTTAGTCTCCAAAGCGGTTAGTCTGTCGTTATAATTTAAGATTGTCTCGTCTAAGGTGTCCTCTGATCGCGGAGTGCTCGGAGTTTTACGTTTGCTGGGGGGAGGGTGAAGCGGTTCCCGTTCAGTGGAGGGGCTAGTGTCCATGGGGCGGTGTGAAGAGGTTTCAGGTAGGGCTGATGGATGATGAGTCGAAAGGGTCGTGTTAGAGAGAGGGGCTTCAGAGGTTGAAGTAGAGGGGTGACGAGATTGGAGCCGCGCGCAACAGGGAGGAACGCACACGCGAAATAAATGAGAGGGAGCGAAAGGTCGGGAAACCTCCGCGCTCCAACCGGAACACTCGCCACCAGCTAGTGTGTCTCACTTAAACGGGGGGATAATCTTAAAGTTTTCGGGGATTTTTAAAACTCGCCTGCGGCAGACAGCACAATTTTTCTCACTGAGCTAGATTATTCGAAGAGGCGGCCATTACTAGCACGATAAATCAATGTACATTTTCAGCTAATTGACAAAAATCATGAACATGATTCATGAACAGCAGGTTGCCATTATCCCTCAAGAGAAAAGTTTATAACAGCTGTGTCTTACCAGTACTCACGTACGGGGCAGAAACCTGGAGGCTTACGAAAAGGGTTCTACTTAAATTGAGGACGACGCAACGAGCTATGGAAAGAAGAATGATAGGTGTAACATTAAGGGATAAGAAAAGAGCAGATTCGGTGAGGGAACAAACGCGCGTTAATGACATCTTAGTTGAAATCAAGAAAAAGAAATGGGCATGGGCAGGACATGTAATGAGGAGGGAAGATAACCGATGGTCATTAAGGGTTACGGACTGGATTCCGAGGGAAGGGAAGCGTAGCAGGGGGCGACAGAAAGTTAGGTGGGCAGATGAGATTAGGAAGTTTGGAGGGTCAACATGGCCACAATTAGTACATGACCGGGGCAGTTGGAGAAGTATGGGAGAGGCCTTTGCCCTGCAGTGGGCGTAACCAGGCTGATGATGATGATGATGATGATGACAAAAATCAACTAATTAACTTAATTACTTTATGGCACAAATTCCAATTTATGAATTGTAGCCGGTGAGTTTGCAAGACGTAGCCACTTGAAAATAATCTCCAGGATAACACCACTTGCCCTCGCGTCGGCGGCGGCATATACGGGTTGGAAAGAGCGCAAAGGAGAGAGAAAGAAAAGAGCAGGAACAGATAACAGACAGGGCGTTCCAATTACAGGCGTTCACACAGGCCCGTCGATCTCGAGAAGCGCAGTAGAGGTTGCTCATCCAACTGGTTGAACCGCACGGAGAGCAACTGTCTCTCAACACTGTACTGCGGGCACTGGTACAGACCATGAATTGTTTCCTCGTCGCCGCAATCACCTGAAAACTGTCTGTACAACCGAAGTATTAATGTTCTACATACTATAAACGCGCTCGTACGCAGAGTCCAACAATCAGGCTACATTGGTTAAGCGAGTCTAGCGATTAGCACAGAGTAATAGAATCTGTCTTTAACAGATCCCACAAATGCATCAAGCGCAGCTTTAACTGCGTCGAAACTGATCGCCTCGTTCACGTTAGCCGCACCACACCAAACAATCAGCTCGCTGTGGCCACACCACGAGTGAACAGGCGTGCTACACGCCCGTCCGGAAGCTAGAGGGGCTCCGACCTCGCGGTGCATCCGTGCCTGCACGAACGCATGTGCGGGATTTGATCACGGTTGCGCATGCTGACAAAAGCGAATGGTAGATGCGGGAATTCAGCTATAGGCTCAGCTTGATGGAGGTGAGGGGCTTGAAAGCGAAACGTACGACCCGGCATATTTTATAGCGAAGCTTTCTGCGCCTCCTCCGTGGCGTTTACTTCGTTGGTTTGCTGTGCAAAGTAGATTGACTGACAAAATACTTCCAGTGAGCGCACCTCTGGTCTGCGTAGTAAAATATAAAAACTGTGCATATAAAACTGAAATTACAAAGGACAATCATCCGTCACCGGCTCTGAAGCAACTGACATTCCCATTATTGCACTGTAGACATATCATGACCGCATACATATACAGGGTTTTTTTTTTTTAGCTGCACCAAATTTTTTAAATTAGAAAAGTATAAATCACGGTAACGTTATGTTTACCATTCGAGTGCACAGATTGGCAGCTTCTAGATAAAGAGCAATTTCCGCAATTACGTGCGTAATTAACGAAGTTACGGTAATTAACTTTCTAATTATCAACAATAGATGGCTACAGCAAATGAGTACTTTGGGGCCCTTCCTCGACACTACCTATCCCAACGCTTCAATTTTGAATGGCGGATGTGGGAGCTATGCGAACAATTAGTTCCCCTTGGCAAGCTCCTTGAAACTGAAACTAGCTGGAAAAGGATACTCGGACTGTGACCACACCCGTCACTGGCATAAAAAGGTGCCTGTGGTTTAGCTCTGGTTAACCCTAGTTGAATGGCGAAAGCAAGAGCTGCATGGCTACACTTCTTCTGGCGTCTCTTGAGCGCGTTGTCTCTTCCTCGATTCGTTCTGTCGTTGTTGCGTCTCTCTCGCGCTCTCCATAGCGACTAAATACACTGGGGCGAAGCGCATATATTGGCGGCGAGGAGTTACGGAGTCGCAATCTATCGGAAGCGCCTCGCTGGCGTAGTATGAGGGATCACGCGGTGCGCTCCTCATAGGTTTTGCTGTCAGCGCTCACTGAAAACACCACGCGCGAGCTCTCCCGGACATTTCCGTAAGTACTTTCGAAACGAGAGAAGTTCTTTACTGTCTAAATAATAATCTTGGGCAAACTGAAAGCACAGAATCGTTTACAGACGCTATTATTGGCGTCTACCTATCCCCAACAAGTCAGTTTGACAGCAAAAGACTAGAAGATATTATGGCTACTACCCCCGGTTCTTGGATAATAACAGGGGACTTCAACGCTCACCACCATATATGGGGAAGCTCCAGGATAAATTCGAGGTACAGCGGTGGCGTAGAGGTAGAACACCCGCCTCGCGTGCAAGAGGTCCGTGGTTCGAATCCCGGTTCCGCGCAATTTTCCACCGGATTAAAAAAAAAAGAAATCCGCGTGTTGATAAAATTGCATAAACAGGCCTGGAGTGTGGCCTGATCCCGGTGACCAGAACCGGTAACGCACTCCCTCACCAGAGCAGGATTGGCCACCCTGGTGCAGTACTTGGCCACAACCTCCTATATGAACACAATATCCTTTGCACCAGGCCACAACCTGTGTCTTCTAAATGACGGAAGTCCGACATTTCTGCGAGGAACAATGTACAGCAGCTACCTTGACTTGACTTTGGTGTCACGTTGCCTGACTTCGAGCGTGCAGTGGTTCACTGATATTGAAACCCATGGAAGTGATCATATTCCGACCTATGTGAGAATCAATGGACTAGACGCCACATTACCGGATGTATCTCGCCAAATCGATTGGTCATACATTCTTTCAAGATCGAGTAGAAGACACCTGCAAGAAACATATCGCACGCAGATTAGAAGACATAATTGCAGACGCAATGCAAGGTTGCACGCGTTGCTTCACACATTCGAAAAAGCGTACAGAGAATGACATTGAATCGGAAAGGCTTCTTACAATACGTCGCCGTGCTGAAAGGAGGTACAGGTGCACAACGTCAATTCTTGACCTCAGAGAAGCTCGGCGCATGCAAAAGATAAGACGCCGAATGGATAAGCTAGCGGATCAAAGATGGAAATGCTTTTGCGAGTCACTAGACCCCCGCAAGCCATTGTCCCGTGTGTGGCGTACCCTACGGGGTCTTTGCTCAAGACCCCAGCAACGACACCCTTTTAACGCCCTCGCTCTCTACCAAAACCGCCGTGAGATAGACGTTGCAGAGGAATTTTGCGCGCAAATCGCCAGCGGCACAGTTTTAGTCCCTGACATGGCTTTAAGCGACATCCCCAGTCCACGAGATACCAGTATGGAGGCTCCATTCTCTATGGAAGAGTGTTTTCCCCTTTCCCATTTCCCCGGTGTAGGGTAGCCAACCGGACGTTATTCTGGTTAACCTCCCTGCCTTCTACTTTTCTCTTCCCTCCCTCCTAGAAGCTGCTATGGCGCTCTGTAGGTATTCGTCTTCACCAGGGCCCGATGGCATAACATATACTGCTTTGCGCCACCTAGGCCGAGAAGCACGAAGGGAACTCCTCAGCCTTTTTAATAGTTCATGGCAAGATGCTGTCGTCCCACAGGAGTGGAAACGCAGCCGCCTGGTACCGCTACTAAAAGCAAGAAAGTCGCCGCTCGAACTGGCATCGTATCGGCCTATAGCACTTGCCAGCTGCGTCGGGAAACTCATGGAACGCATGATCCTCATGCGTCTCGAATGGTACCTAGAACACCACAAGATTTACCCTGATTCTATGGTGGGATTTCGACGAGGCCGTTCATCGATTGAGAGTGTCATCGATTTAGTGTCATCTGTAGAACAGCAAAAATCTTGGAAACGATTATCAGTAGCGCTCTTTCTGGACGTTGTTGGAATCGCACCGCTGGCCCGAGTTGTTGGGGTCTCGGTGCTGACGCCCGTTATTGCCAATGGGTCGCAAGCCCCAAGGGTAGCGTTGGCCTGGCGGCCTGGGGCACTGGAAGCATCCGAAGGTCCCGGCAAAGCATGAGAAGACTGGTAACAGAACAACTTGTTTATTCTAACATAGCAAAAGAGCGGCCGGTCAGGTCGACCGAATTGGAGAGACGGGAGAGCACGTAACTCAGCAGTACAAATCGGAGCCTCTCTCTTGGCGTCCGGGGGCAGCTGCTCTTATACTCCCGGCGTCGCGGTCCAAAAGGGAAGGAGGGAAGGTCACGGGATGAAGGTCACGGGACGGCGCAGCAGGAGCCCACGACGGCGCGAACAGTTGAGCCGAGAGACGTCCAGGCTCCTCATTCGGGGAACTCCGCTCCCCGGCTGCCGCGCTTTGACAAGCGAGGGCACACACACACACACGCACACACGAAGACACGTGGCACTGAAACACGCCTGGACACGCTTGGCGGGTAGGCGTTGCGGCGGCGTCGAACAGGCCAAAATGTCCGCCGTTTTGAACAAAGCCCCGGCGTCCGTTGCATCCGCGCCGGCATTACCGCGCGTTGAAGGCGAAACGTAACAACGTGAAAGGCGCTTACGACAACGTTCCCCATCAACCCATTCTAGAAACTACTTGACACAAAGGTCCTTGTTCGTACATACGGAAGATGGTCCGACTACCGACCACTACATATGCCGAGGAGTTCCCCAAGGTGGGGCTCTAAGCCCAATTCTTTTCAACCTCGCGCTTCTTGGGCTGGCCGAATCCCTACCGGAAACAGTGAGTGTCTCAATCTACGCCGACGACATCTGCATCTGGTCATCAGCGGTCACTCGTCTGCAGGTTCGCGCAAGGCTGCATAAAGCAGCAACACAGGCATCTCACTATCTTCACACACAAGGCCTTACCATCTCAACAGAAAAATGTGCGTTAGTCGCTTTTACACGAAAACCAATGTCTCGTTATCCAGTATGCATTAATGGCCAGCCTATCTCCTACAAGAGAAATCATCGGTTTTTGGGTGTCATTGTGGACCGGGACCTCTCTTGGAGCCCTCATGTTGCCCACTTGAAGAAGAAGCTCACATCTATTGTTCATGTCTTCAAGTTTATCGCCGGGAAAACATGAGGATCGTCAGTGGGCTCCATGCTACAGTTATATCGAGCACTTTTTATCGGATTGCTACGTTATAGTTCTCCCGTGCTTGCTAAAACATACAAGTCAAATCTTCGAGAACTACACAGCGTGCAAGCGCAGGCACTACGTGTTTGCCTAGGACTTCCGCAGAGCGCCTCAACAGCAGGAACCATTATAATGGCTCGAGACCATCCGATCACGACTTACATTAGCACCGACACGCTTAGGGCCCATGTTCGTCATGTTTCACGCATGCAATCAAGCTCTCTTGCCTGCCTGCCAAAACGACGACCACAGGCGTCCTTCTCCAACGAGGTCAGCATCCATCGTGCCTGTCTACCATCGGGCTTCACACCCTCAGCACGTTCAACCTCAGCTTTGTAGTGTTTAGAACAACCTCAGGTGCGTCTCACGGTTCCAGGGATAAGAGAGAAGACGGACCTGCCTACCTTGACCCTGGAGCAAGCAGCTCTGGATTGTTTGAACACTTTATACTTTGACCGAGTCCACATATATACGGATGGCTCTTCCACTCAGACCAGCTCCACCAGCGCAGTGGTTATACCATCACGATAAATTAGCGTCCGATACAAGATTTCTCACATGACAACATCGACCGGATCGGAGCTTGTTGCCCTCCGAGGTGCCGTTGATTACATTAACAACCAACCCGCTAATCGATGGGCAATATTCTGCGATTCGAAGGCGGCCTTACAATGTCTTCTGTCATCTCTTCGTCGCGGGTCGTGTGAACAACTAGTGTCGGAGATACGAGAAATGCACCATCGTATGATAGCGAAAGGACACGACGTCGTGTTTCAGTGGCTGCCTGGCCATTGCGGTATCTCCGGCAACGACCTCGCTGACGAAGCTGCTAGGAAAGCACACGAAGGAGCAACCCTTGTTTCTGTACCTTTATCGCGGACCGACGCAGCCCAACACCTAAGCAAGGTAGCACACCGTATGACATCAGAGAAGTGGCACACACCTGAATTCACCCAAGAACGATTGCATTCCCTCGACCCCTCTATGCAACTGCGGCTGTTACCAGGGCTTCTGCGAAATGAGGAAACAATGCTGTGCCGCTTACGCTTGGGCGTCGCATTCACAAATGCATATACGTTTTTGATTAATATGACGGATAGCGCCGACTGTAATGCCTGCGGTGCCGAGGAAACTATAGAACATCTACTGTGCTACTGCCCATCTTTTCAAAACGAAAGACATGACCTCTGCACAGCTCTCAATCAGCTAGATAGAACACCGTTCACCTTGAAGAAGATCTTAGGACCATGGCCTCGCATATCGCAGCTACAAAAGGCCACAAAAGCTCTGCTGCGATATTTGAAGTCTACTGGACTGAGTCAGCGTCTGTGATCCGGACTGAGTGACCGAACAATATACCCAGTAGACTTTCTCTTCTTTTTATCTTCCCGTCCCCTTTTCCCTTTCCCCAGTGTAGGGTAGCCAACCGGGCTCAGTCCTGGTTAACCTCCATACCTTTCCTTTATCATTTGCTCTCTCCCCCCCTATCTCTTTACCGAATACGTACAGTGAACGCCATTGCGCGCGGTCGCCGCGACGGAGTCCCCGAACCGGCTTCCTGTGTGAAAGGTAGGTAACCGCTGAGAGCAAACTATGTGAGATATGTTCTTAGTGTTTGTATAACTAAATGGAGCGTAATAGAATGAAGCCTCAGTGCTGCGATCGCACATATTCGCAGCGACAGACTGCGCATCTGCATGCTTGTCCGCGCAATGTTTCGCTTTCGCAGCGTGCGCGTTTTCGCACCGTGTCATGAGCTTTAGGCCGCAGAATATGAGCATTTGACAGTATACAAAACCATTGTTGCGTGGGCGCTATCAGAGCTGTTCAAAAATAATTTCATGTGCCGTCGTAATTTCTGATGTGCCGTCGCGATGGTTCAATCTTTTTTGTTGTTGTTGTTGTTCTAAGTTCTTGGACGTTTCAATATTATTTCTCGAGTTGCGTCGCACTGTATGTTTATCGGTGTTCTCAGCGTGCGATTTCCCGCTGCTTCCTTTTTGTAATCCAGTGCATTAATTCCTAACACAAACATGACCATATGCCATGCTTGTTTTTAATGTGCTTCTTACCGCTCCTTTTTCACTCGAGTGAACTTGCCAGTATCTATAGCATCGACAAGTTCATAGACCAAACCGTCATGACATTAGTCGGGCAGTGGACTCGGGCGAGCGTCTCAGTGCGCGTTTTCCGAACATCGCAGACCCGGCGCCGTAGCAGAAATCTTCCTCGCGTCTGTGCTTGCTGCATACCCGAGTTGTAGCCGATGACTGTTTGCCGGTTTTATGTTTCGCGAGCCAAGCTTCACGCAGCTTCTCGTCCTGTGGCTACGTGTGAATAAGGCTGGCACCGGTCTCCGTTGCGTACGTCCGGCACTGCGGCACCGAGCAGTAGCCTACCATGTTGCGCGCCTTCAAAGCAGCCACTACCTATTGTAGTGATTTCAAGCGTTGTAAAGGAGACACTCGAAGCGGGAAAATCTCGCCACTAAATGAGGACCGCAGCGTATGAGGGAATTTAAACTCGTTTTCAGCTCGCTTCGGCGCTCCCGAAGCAGCCGACGCGGCCGCTATGTCCACGTGATCCCTTATAGCACGTCACGCCGACGGTGGCGCCTGCTTTTCCAGCCGTGGAGCTCGAGGCCAATACATACCCCACGCGAGGCGACACCTCTCCCTCTACCCCAGCGGGGCACATCTGGCGGAGCGAGCGGCGACGGCAGCGGCGTCGACGGCGGCGCCATCTGTTGGAGCGCGGCTGCGGCGTTTCTAGGCAACGGCGGCTCAAGGTCGTTCGTCGGCCACGGCATATGGCATACGGCATATGGCTGCCTGCATACGGCATACGGCGCGACGAGCCGAAACGGCTCGCTGGCTGGCGTAGTAAAGCTTGCGCTTTAAAAACTTTGACCTGCCAGTTCAGTAAAGTACAAACAGCGCCTTCACATTTAAATGGACTGTTAGAATGCCATTCCAGAAACGACTTAGTTTACGAGAAAACTGCGTCTGAATGGTCCGCATACCTTTAGCGCAATTCAAATCGCCCGCCCCCGAGCGCGGAGTGTTTGCGTTGCATACGCCATCACCATCCCTTACTGATGTCGGTGAGTAAAACAGCGCCCGATAGATGGCGCAAAGGTTTTTGCGAAAAACGCAAACACGCGGCCCTGGAGAAACCGAACCAAGACACTGTGTTGGATTCGCGGCTGCAGCTGCTTTTGGTCAAGTGGCGTGGACCGTTCTGGAATCCCGCGACATCATATGGACACGGAATTCTCTTATACTTGTAGTTTGTGCGAGAAAGAGAAAAACTTTATTGATCAGTTAATCGGAGTTATGGCAGGTCTGGGTGGCGCCCTCAGTCCAGGGCTCCAGTGGCTCTTGTGGCTCGCTGAGCTTGGTCCAGAAGGGCCAATTGGCTCCGCTGATCCTCGCTTGCGAGCAGTGCCTCCCACTGCCGTCCGAAGTCCGTTACCCTTAGAAAAAGTGAGTTGAGTTTGTGCGAGTTTCGCGAGCCAGCAAAACCAGCAGAGCACTACCCGATAACCAAACCACTGAAACGCGAAAGCGTGGGCGGCGCAGAATGGAGAAGAAACCTTTCGACCGCCCGCGTCTTCGTCAAGGGTAACGTCAATGCGTTTTTTTTTTCTCAATATCAAATATAATTTGAGAAGTAGCATTTCCTCTCGGCTTTCAATGCAGTACAACAATTTTTCATCTCGATTGGTTGAGTACTAGAAACATACTTATAATGAGCAGTGCTTTCGTCATCGGGCTAATACTTGAATGTCTCAAGGGAGTCCTGTCGCTTTTTGCATTTACCTCAATTTCTGAATTACTAAAGCTATGTTCGCGATAATACTAGCGCCTTAGACGTTCTCGAGCACTAATCTATCACTTTAGTTTGACTTGATATTTGCCTTTAGTGACCCTTTAACTCATTGCGTCTCCGTCTCAAATTTGTTTTGTTGAAAGCATTCCAAGTGACAAAGAGCTTGGCGCACGCGAACAATGAATTAGAGATAAGCGCAATACAAATCGAACAATCACTGCAGGTATACAGCGATCCCAGATCGAGAGAAAGAGAAAGGCAAAGGAAAGACAGGGAGGTTAACCAGAGATCTCCGGTTGGCTGCCCTGTACTGGGGGAGGGGCAAAGGGATGTGATGAGTGAGAGAGATAAAATAATTTTTAAAAATGAAAAGAAACACACACACACGTACACACGAACTGTTTCTGTGGGCACTGTCACGCAGCCCGCAAAGGCGTTCCTAGTGTTACGCAGTGTCAGCGTACAATCCTACGTCACAAAGTGTACAGCCACAATTTGTCGGAAAGCCCCGTGTCTTAAGTACCGCAGCAGTGCCTTCATAGCGGATCGCGCTGATGTTCGCGTAGGCCAGTTTCCAAGGATGTTGTTTTCTGTTATTGGGCGCTTGTCCAGTTTGTCTAGGGTGGCTGATAGGACTGCTTTTTGCGCGTTGAAACGAGGGCACTCACAAAGAAGGTGCGCGATTGTTTCATTTCCCCCACAGAAGTCACGAAGTGGGCTGTTGGCCATTCCGATAAGAAAGGAATACGCATTTGAAAGTTCTACTCCAAGCCATTCATGGCCTAGAAGAGTGCAGTTACGTCGTGGAAGGTCGGGCGGAATACGAAGCTGTAAATTAGGGCCCAGGGTATGAAGGCGTGCACTTGTGAACTCGGATGAATTCCTATGAGGTCCTGCTAGGTCACGCACAAGTGCGGAAAGTTTTCGTTGGTTCGGCTCTCGAAAGAGGAGTGGCGACGCATTTGACGCGGTCACGGGCAGATCGGACAGCTGCGTCTGTTCGATCACTGCCATGTATGCCACATTGACTAGGCAACCACTGATATATCGTGTCCTTCGTCAACTATGCGATGGTGGACTTCTCCGATCCCTGCGACAAGCTGCTCATGTGATTCATGACGCAGTGCAGAGAATACGCTCTGTAGGGCTGCCTTGGAATCACAGAAGATTGACCATGCATGGGGTGGTTTTTTTATTTATTTAGAACATACTGCAGGCCTACAGTAGGCCCAAGCAGGAGGGGCGAATACATAATATATGCAAAAGAACAGGATTAGCAAAATTGAAAAATGCTAAATACAAGTTGTGACACAAAATACAGCAATAAATACAAGGCTCAGATGCAAAATACAAAAAGTAAACGTATAAATAAATGGCTCTCAAATTAAATGCTGTGAAGAAAACATTGAGTCAAAAGAATCAGCTCTGGTTAAAAGATCTGGCGGACACCTGTTCCACTCCTCAATGGTGCGTGGAAAAAATGAGTATTTAAAGGCGTTAATCCTAGCACTGTAAGGGGTTAATGATTGTGCATGATGATTTCGTGTTTGGCGCGTAGTGTTAGGTTTAAGGAAGGGGTCTGCATTCATAGACAGTTTATGGTTTTTTAGTAAGAACAGTAGTTTTAGTCTTTGAATTTTCCGGCGCAGCTGTAATGTTTCAATACCGTGAGTTCGCATGAGGGTCGTTGGTGAGTCAGTTACACGATACTTTGAAAAAATAAAACGGATGGCTTTGCGTTGAATCATTTCAAGGGCCTCGATGTTACGTTTAGTGTAGGGATCCCAGACGGTGCACGCATATTCTAGTGATGGCCTTATTATTGAAAAGTAGGTTAATTTTTTAAGTTCAGGTGGGGCAAGTTTTAGTTTATGTCTAAGAAAGCAGAGTTTACGAAAGGCTGAGGAGCATACGTTGGACACATGTTTATTCCAGCTAAGGTTTTTCGTTATTGTAACTCCTAGATACTTGTACTCGCTGACTTCGGTCAGAAGGTGAGATGAAATATTGTAAGGAAATGAGAAGGAAGCCTTTTTGTTAGTTATCGTCATGTATACTGTTTTCTCTAAATTTAGCTTCATGTCCCATTTATTACACCATGTATGTATGTTCTGAAGATTGGAGTTTAGTAAAACTTGATCATCTTGGCAAGTAATTTGGTGAAATAAAACGCAGTCATCTGCAAATAATCTAATTTGAACAGGGGTAGTTATAACGTTAGTAATGTCATTGATATATATCAAAAAGAGGAGAGGTCCGAGGACGCTTCCCTGTGGGACGCCTGAAGTGACCGGCAGGTGGTTTGAATAGCAATCATCAATACAAACAAATTGTGTGCGGTGAGAAAGGTATGAGGAAATCCAACGAATTATGAAATTAGGAAGACCAATAAGTTCAAGTTTGTAAATTAGTTTGGCATGAGAAATAACATCAAAGGCTTTGCTGAAGTCTAAAAAAATAACATCCATTTGACCAGCGCTATTTAGTACACTTGCAAAAGTATGAATGACAGAAGTTAGCTGAGTGACAGTGGAAAAGCCTTTTCGAAACCCGTGCTGATGGGGGGTAAGTTCCTTGTTATCGTTTAGGAATGTAGTTATGTAGTTAGCTATGATATGCTCAGCAAGTTTGCAACATGTGGAAGTTATTGATATGGGACGATAATTAGTAATCAAGGCAGGATCACCCTTTTTCAGCACGGGCACAATCCGCGCTTTCCTCCAGTCGGAAGGAATGTTTCCTGTTTCAAATGATTTGCGGAAAATAACAACCAGGAACTCTGTGATGGCTTCTGCATAACGGCGCAAAAAAATATTTGGTATCCCGTCAGGTCCAGCGGACGCTTTAGTTTTGAGGTTGAGTAGCATGGAGAATACGCCAGATGAAGAAACAATGTCGGGGGTCGAGTTGGGAGACATGGTACTGGATTGAACAAATAAACCATGATGGGAAAACACACTCTGAAAATACTTATTGAATGCCTCAGAGATTTGCGATTTATCAGCAAGCTGCACACCTTGACATGAAATGCGCGTAATTGTTTTTTTCTTTTTCGATAAAAATTTCCAGAACTTATGTGGTGAGTCACGAAGAAAATTTGGCAGGCTATACTGAAAGTAATTTTGTTTAGCCTGGCGCAAAGCACTTGTGAAGTTAGCCTGATGTATTTTAAGTATATTTCGACAGGCACCCCCACGCTTCAGTCGTTTGATTTTTCTTTTCAAATGTATTATTTCTCGCGTGATCCAAGGAGTTTTCTTACACGTTTTCTTCATTCTATTAGGAATGTAGTTATCAATGCAGTACGTACAGATCTCTTTAAATTTATTCCAGAGTTCATCAACATTAGTTCCTTGAAACATGTCAAGGTGCAAGCTGAAGTAGTCTAACACACTTTCATCATTAGCTCTGGAGAAGTTTTTCGTGGAAATAATTTTTGCTGGTTCACTGTCGACATTTTGTTGAATGGGACAAGTAAAAACCACCATGCAGTGATCAGATAACCCAGTTTCAACTGAAACAGTAAAACGTTCCGTTTCTTGGCTGAGAAAGACGAGGTCGAGAATAGATGCAGCTTCACCATGTATGCGCGTTGGGTGCTTAACTCCTTGTTGCAAATTATGAGTCAGCATAATATCACACATGTATGAAGCATTTATGTCATTGTTTGTACTAGGGAAGGGACTATTCCAGTCAATATTCGGGAGATTAAAATCACCGACAAGGTATATTTTATCACGGCGAAATTTAGACATGTGATCGGCCAGATCACATAAATATTGAGGTGGTGAATCAGGTGGTCTGTATACAGCAAAAAGCACAAACGATCTACCCCCGTACGACAGTTTTAAAGTCACACTTTCATGGTTAGCTATTTGCTGCAACATGTGTGCCTCTGTGTTTTGATTCACCAGGACCGCAACTCCCCCTCCACGTGTTGCTCTATCACGGCGAAAAACTTGATAAGAGCGGGGGAAAACAGTTTCATCATCAATATCATCTCTCAGCCAAGTCTCGGTTATAACTACGGCGTGTGGATTGTGAATCAACAAGATAGCCTCCAAATCCTCCGATTTATTTACAACACTACGTGCATTTATATTAAGTAAGCGAAATTCCTTAACACGAGGTTGTGAAAGTCAGTCTTTGCTTTGATAACTGTTTTTATCACCGAGTTTAACTCTGCTGTTATCGCTGTCATCCCAGGTGTAAAGCATTTTTTCGATTCGCAGCTTGTCATTTATCAAGGTAACTTTTTTCCCTTCATCCCTTTCTGTTTTTGCGCTGTCCCACAGTAATTTACGCTTCCTAAGTGTGTTTCGTGAATAATCGTTCTGTATTGAAATATTACTGCCTTTTAGTTTCTTGCAGTTTTTAAAGAGTTCTTGCTTTTCGTTATAGTCCTGGAAGAACACAATTACAGGGCGGTTTGTTGCCTTTTTGCCCAGCCTGTGTATTCTGCCCACAGAACTGCAAGATACATTAAGCTTTTCTGCAAAAATTTCAGTTAGAACCTTCTTTTTCAAGTCAGCCTCAGATTCCCCGGGTTCCTCTTTTACTCCAAAAACAATAAGGTTTGAGCGGCGGCTCCTGTCTTCTAAATCAGTTATTTTCGACTGGAGTTCATATATTGTTTGTTCTAGAGTGTCAATCCTGTTTGTCTGCTTTTCCAAGGCTGTAAACCTTAGTCTCATATCATTCATGAGTTTTTCCATATTGCTCTGTTGCTCTCTCAAAGCAGTCACTTCAGTGGCTAGGCCCTTTTGCCCTTTAAGTAATTCTTTCAGCATTTCACTAGTATCCGGACCCGGATTAGTTTCAACGTCTCCACATAGGAGCAGTTTGCACATACAAAAAGCATTGTAGGCAATTTGAAGAGCCGCACGCAGGGCTACCAAATCAGCAGCTGTCGTTGATACATGTGACG
Organism: Dermacentor andersoni; assembly: GCF_023375885.2. Lineage (NCBI taxonomy): Eukaryota > Metazoa > Arthropoda > Arachnida > Ixodida > Ixodidae > Dermacentor > Dermacentor andersoni. The sequence continues at coordinate 78,964,194 of NC_092814.1, forward strand.
TTTTTAGCTGTATTTTGACGGATCTTGTTGGTATCACCACAGCGGCAGCTGAACTTGCAGGTGTGACTGAGCCATCAGTGTAAACGCGTACGCGGCCTCATGTAAAAGTCCTATGTGGTCTGCTTCATGGCAAACGGCGGCATGTTAGCTTTCTTCGCGATTCCTGGGATGGTGAGGCGTATTTCGGTTTCGTTCAGGCACCATAAAGGTGAGGACGGTCTTGCTGCAGGCATGTAGTTCGATGGCAACGAGGTACGATTGGCAACAATTATACGACTGAAAGTTGTGTGTGGCCTTTCTGCAGGTAAAGCGACAAGATGGTGAAAAGGTAGGCGGGCAACCTGCCGAATATGCGCCCTGAGAGCGTCGGTTGCCAAGTACGTTGATATTGGGTGATCTCGAGCTATGACAATTGTTGCCGCTGTAGACGCACACTTCGGAAGACCGAGACACGTCCTTAGTGCTTGAGCTTATAGTCCCTGGAGTACACTCAGGCTTGTTTTGCAGGTGTTACCAAGCACAGGGAGGCTGTATCTTGCGAAACCGAGGAACAAGGCGTTATAAAGCAGCAGCATTGACCACACCGATTTGCCCATGACTTTCCGCCAAGAAATTTGAGATGTATTACTGTCGCTTACCTCTTCTTTAGGTGTGAAACGTGCGAGCTCCATCGTAGTTCGCGGTCGATAATTACCCCTAAAAAGCGGTGTTTCCGTGCGTTTGCAATTGCTTGCCCACTGACAGTTACAGAGTAACGCTTCATTGCCTTCCGATTGAACGTAACAAGGCAGCATTTCTCTGAAGACAGCTCTAAGTTCTGTTTTCGCTAGTACAGTGATGTTGACGTAGCTGCCTTTTGTAGCCTTGTCCGTACCAGCACTCGTGTTACAGCGGACGCCCAAATGCAGATGTCGTCAGCATAGATTGACACTTGAACTGTGTTGGGCAAGCATCTCACTAGGCCAATGAGCACTAGGTTGAATAGCGTCGGGCTCAACGCTACTCCCAACGGTGTGCCTTGCGGTACTCCACGGAATTTTCGGTGTTGAGTCGTGGCGCCATCCTCGGTCATCGCGAAGAAATGCCTGTCGGTCAAATAACTGCACAGCCACTGATAAGTGCGGCCACCAAATCCGGCTTCAATCAGAGCATCTATAATGGCAAAATGTGCTATATTATTATAGGCGCCTTTTATGTCTAGGAACAATGCCGCAGTGAGTCGTTTCAGACGGTTTTTTTTTTTTTTTTGAACAAACGTCACCAAATCGATGACATTATCTATGGATGAGCGCCCACGCCGGCGGAAGCCAGCCATAGCATCTGGGTACACGTTGTAATTTTCCAAGTACCATTCCAGGCGTGTCAAAATCATTTCATTATTTTCCCTATGCAACTGGCCAGAGCGGTGGGGCGGTACGATGACAAATCTAACGGTGATTTAACAGGTTTGAGAAGTGGAACCAAGCGGCTGCATTTCCATTCACGTAGAAGCAAACCGTTGCGCCAAGACTCGAATGGTTTCGCAACAAGATTGGCGAGCGCCGCATAGGTAACCCCGTCCGGGCCAGGTCACGAAGAGGGCCTGCAAGTCACCAGTGCCGCTTCAAGCTCCTTCACCGAAAACATTACATGTCGTGGATCGAATACTGCCGGATTTCGCGTACCTTTCGTAACAAAGCGCGACATGGCAGGCATGTTCCCATGGAGAAGTGCCATAGATTTGCTCTCGCAAATCCGCCGCAAATTGCTGATTGCACTGAAAAGGCAAGGCGCAATCATGGCATGCCATAGCAAGAACTTTATTTTGGTCCAGAGAAACTAGGGCCCAATCAATGACTAAAATATCTAGCGTTCCAACCGGCCACACCAGAGAAAAAAGACGCAGTTTTGCCAAAAAGACGAAGCATTGATTGCGATAGCAAATTAGCAGACAGCCATACGAAGTAAGGATAGCACTTTTATCGGCCGTATCAACTTGTAAACATTCGCTTGCTAACTAAATTAACAAGCATACGCACACAGCAAACATGAACACATCACACTCGTTGACCGCGGACACTCGCTGTCGAAACGCTGGCGTGAGCATGCGCGGCGGCAGCAGCAAGCGAAGTGATCTTCGTACTGTCTACCGCTTCAGCACAAGCTGAGCGCCGAGAACACACAGTATACGCACAAAGCAACAAGTCGTCGGCGCACCTATACTTCGTTTCATACATCAGGTGCAACGACGTGGAAGCTACGCAAGAAGTTCGGTCACCAAAATTTATCACTCCACGCGTTCCCTCTATGCTTAGCGTCAGTGGCGCTTACTCGCTCGAGAATGCACGTGAGGCTGCCACGATGGGCTGAAAATAATAAACACGAAAAGAAATAAAACGTGCTATCAGTCGTATAAGTGCATGGTTTGTTTCATTCTAAGAACTGAATCTTTCTTTAATTCATAACTGAGACTATATAAGAACGTTTTCAGAAAAATCGGTGAAAACAGCGAACTACTATGCGCGAACGCAGGCACGGCAAAAATTATATCTAGCCTCCACAGCGTTGCACCTGATGTATGAAATGGAGCATAGACATTGGCCCCAACGCAGATCGCTCTCAACATACGGACGCGCGACCGCGCGCAGCCGCCACACAGCGAGCGAGAAGTGGTTCTTGTGGCGAAAGGAGGAAATGCTGGCACTATCTTCTGCAACCCTTGCGGGAGCACGGCTCAGCGCCAGCAGGGGGTTGGGTATGGGAGTGAAGGAGATAGAACGAGGGAGAAAGGTAGAGAGTCGCCATGGCAGCAGCGGAGCAGCCCGACCGGGAAGGCCCAGTGGCTTCGACCGGAGGAGTGGACTGGTGTTAGAGGTGGCCCAGCAGATAGGCAGTGGCAGCCGGAGTGCAACGCCGCCCCCTTTCCCTCCCTTCCCTCCCTCCTCCCTGTGCCTCGCAATGTTGGGTGCCTCGCAACGTTGGGTGCCTCGCAACGTTGGGTGCCTCGCGCGCGACGGAAGACGGCGCGCTTCCTCCCCGCTCCCCTCCATTCCCCGCCGAGGAGATTGAGCCGCGATCGTTGGCTCCCCTGGCAAGCTTTCACTCGCACATACTGCGTAGGGTGCGCGGAGACGGTGCTATCGCCCTTGGACTTTATACGGAACATCACGGCAACGGCAAAAATGCGCCTGTAGTGTCCATATAATTGATATCGCAAAAAAACATTTCTGGTGATATGACTGCGCTGAAACATTAGCGGCAGCTTGTGGTTGGTCATTATGGCGGCATAATGATCGAACGTCAAAAGGCGCTTCCAAACTCCTTAAAAAAGTGCGCATCGCCAGTGTGTGCAGACGTCTTGCCTCTTTTAGTGCGATTTTTTTGCATTAATCAGTTCGCGGAAACCACTGCACGCCTCGACGTTATTAAATTTCCCGCCTGCATATTCATTAGTTGTCATAGTTTTCATAACATAATGGTGTTTAACAGATTAGCAAGAAATCGGACTATTGGTTGAAAAAGTGACCAGAAGGAACAATTCTTACGTACATACGAGGAATGTTAGTTTACCGGGGGGGGGGGGGGGGGGGGCGATGAACTTTCCGAACCCCACCCATAAATATATATAACCTTTAATAACAGGCGCACTTGAAGAAACTTCGTGACCTCGAAGAATTGTTCACTGGAGTCACGGCCTTATAAGAGTAATTTCAAGACCTCATAATAGGAAACCAATTTCGCAGCCTGAGTCCCCTCGCACCACCAAGAGACTGGCGTCTCTCGCGTGAACCACACGACAAGCGGATTCAGTGAAACACGCTAGGAAGATATATGCTCAAGTAAAACTCTTGCTTGGGCTAGTTGGTTTGTGCTTGAATTAGTAAAGGCAAGGCGCAGAAGACCAGGGCTTAAGATATATGGGTTTCGTGCGTATTAGGTCGCACAAATACACATCAATGATAAAAGCCACGTACGCCTTCTGAAAGTTTTAATGCTCGTAGATACAATCAAGAAATATTTTCATGACGAAAGGTCATTTGAGAAGACGTAACATATAAAAATTACCCAATAATACAATATCTGAACACAACTGACCGGAATTATTATCGTAAAGCAATGCGACTCCATAATGGAATAGTTTAGTGACTTTTCAAAGCCTGCCTTAAGTCACTGGTTTTATTTATTTCCTAGCTGCAGAATAAAGGATTATGAGGTAATACATTATCAAGCGCACAAATAAACAACCATAATAACAAATAAATCAATAAATAATAAGACACAACGATATCTCAAGTGCGAAAGGACACGACAGCAAGTAGGAACAGCGTGGAATACCTCACGTATGCCTTACTGTAGAAGGAGCACTCTCTGTAAAACTGGCGCCCTGGTACAGAACAGGCCAGAGCTATGTGATAGCTCCCAACTTCTTTCTTCTATCAAGACTTATCGCCACGCAACGTTCATGAAGGCACACCCCTCTATTAGAACGAGAGCGAACAACTTTCCGAATCAGTCAGTTAGGCCGAATAAGACAGTTAAGCGCGCGTTTTCTCCAAGTTTGTGTAGACTGCGCTTGGCTGAATGTGCACCTGAAGAGTACTACATACGCGGGTCGTGCGCTTTATTTTGGAGGTAATCTGCGCTGGGTTCAAGCTTGCAAACCGAGATGGCTGGTACATTCGCGTACGCTGTCTCACCGCGCGCCTAGTGTATGTTTCTGCTGGTGCTTATACGGTGGAAAACACGCTTCCTTCACAGCATCAGACTGGTTCTGGCGAAGTACCGATAAGCGACGTGCCAACTGTTCCCTTTGTCGTTGGTGCTCATGCTGTGTTTGCAGCCGGTGCACACTGCAACGTCCGCAGCCGCGATAGAAGCGAGCTCGACGCATGTTTTCTATTTCTCGTCGTCGCCATGATGTTCCGTATGAAGTCCAAAAGCCATATGAATGAGCATCGTGGGCAACAAAAAAAGCACGTAACAGTGAGCCGAAATGGGTGGATGCTTGATGGGAATTATCTTCCCACGCGCTCAATATTCGGGCTAGTCGGAGGTCACACGATCAAATGCGCGCTTAAGAAGGAGAGTTTGCGGGTTCTCCACTGTCTCTACCGTAGCTGCGAATGACTGCGCGCGGCTGACGCTTACGCGGCCCGTGTGCCGTATCTAATTGTTGGTAATAATTGGTGGATGCAATGATCCAGGGCGAGCAGGGATGGCTGCTAACTTCATGCGGGCTGTCTTCCTTGCCGGGCTGTCCTTCCGCGCCCCCTAGTGTTGCAGATCGCGTAGTCTAAGTTTAGAGAAAGTGGTTCTTGGAGATCGCTGACAGGCCGTCCTGTAATGAGCATAAAAATAGTCAGATGATCATTAATTTGGGGAGTCGCGGTGAATATCGCGGCTATACGAACCGTTCGCCCCAGCTGCCGGCGTTCATAATTCCAGCGTTGTGACAGCGAGTGCTCGTAGTCATCCAGTGACATAGTTACAGGTTTACATGGTCCGTCTAATACACTATGCTTGTTATTTTAGTAAGTGGATGTTTACTGCAATTTCTATAGCCGACATAACTAACGTATAGACTCGTGTAAGGACCTCACTTTCTTGTCACGATTTTGACGAGCCTTACAAGGGACTGGGTCATCTGACCTAATTTATCAAACCATCTTCAGCTTTTCTGGACACGCACCAACTAGGGCCCAAAGCGACCGCGGCGCGAAGCCAGAGCGCTTTCAATGGAACGAGCGGATTTTTCGCGAAAAATAGAAGTGCAGAGAGAGAGAGAGAGAAAATGATAAATGAAAGGTGGGGAGGTTAACCAGGACTGAGCCCGGTTGGCTACCCTACACTGGGGAAAGGGAAAGGGGGACGGAAAGATTAAAAGAAGAGAAAGTCCACTGGAGATATCAGTCGGTCACTCAGTCCAGATCACAGACGCTGACTCAATCCGGTTGCTTTCAAATAGCGCAGCAGCGCTTTTGTGGCCTTTTGTAGCTGCGATATGCGAGGCCATGGTCCCAAGATCTTGTTCAAGGTGAACGGCCTTCCATCTAGTTGACTGAGAGGTCTTGCCTTTCATTTTCAAAAGATGGGCAACATTGGGCAACAAAATGGGCAACAGTCCAGTCCGCGGTGGCAATCGCTACCGACAGAGAAAGCGCGCGAACAGATTTGTTTCGATGTCCCACGACAGGCGGCACGGAGCGGCGCGGTGCTCTGCGCATGCGCTACTCCAGCTGCGGCAGGTGCGCGGCGTTGTACTGTAGGGGGACGGATTTACGCCTGACGCGGCGTAGCCGACCTGGCGTGACGTAGCGCAACCACCGCGCGCGCGCGCGCCGTGTCACGTCGAAGTGTATTGGCGCTTTAAGGAAGCGGTCGCACGTCAAATCAACGTTTCTGTGCCCGCCGCGGTAGCTGTGCGGCTATATCATCGCTCGACGTCATGGTTACGAACCCTACCGTGGGAGCTGGATTTCGACGGGAGCGAAATACAAAAACAGTCGTGCACTTAGATTTATGTGCACGTTAACGAACATCAGGGTGTAAAAATTAATCTGGAGTCGCCACTACGGCGTGCCTCCATCTTATTATCATTTTAGCACGTAGAGCCGCATAGTTCTGCCAACACGTCTGCCGCGATGCGATGTGCCATATGAAGCAATGGCAGTGCTCAACCCTCTTATAATTTATAAACAACGGCGCACAAAAACGCGTCAAGCAAACACGTCTCGCTGTGTGTTGTGTACTACGCAGACAAAAAGCAGTGGTGCACGCACGGTAACATTTGCCATCAACTCGCTACTCCCGTATTGCCCTAAACGCTGAAGAAATTATACATTCGCAGTCAGCATTACCGCTAATTATCGTCAATAAAAGCAAACAACACAAAAGCGTCGCTTACATGATTCCCACAGTGCGTGGGATCCGCATAATTTTTTAGGCTGTGAATTTATATGCTTAAGATTGGCGCTCATTAATACAATATTTTCATTCGCAGTGAGGAAAAGCGGCTGTAGTGTCCACGGTAGAACGGCTTCAATCCCATGGCCATTACATCATTTCTAACTTCCGTGGGATCGTAGTCGTCAAAATGGAATATAAGTTACAGGGAAATCAGGAAGTTGATGAATGCCAAGACGGAAGCTTGCACAAGACCTCAGGAAAATAAAATGACTTTTTGAGCAGCATGGTCAGGGGGCCGTGCTATGGTTTCAACGTCTATTAAAAATCTCCCAAAATATGAACAGAGGCCCACAAAACTGCAGACATTTTGGGAAAGGTGAAACCGCTGGAAATCTCAGGACAGTACTAGCTTAAATATAAAAGATGACAAAGATTTAAAAAAAAACAAAGATGGTAGCCAAAATTCCGGACAAATAAATTGGCTGTTGAAGGAGTTCAGCCGAAACCCGATGGTGCGAAATAAGGCGAGAATGTCGGCAAGTGTTGTAGAGAGGTCAGGTAGGTCCTTTGGCCGACGCCAGCGCCCGGCAACTGTCAGGCTACTGCACATATAAGCGAGATGCCTAGTAGTCAGTCGTTACAGCGTCATTTCGGTATAAAATTTTGGGCGCGGACTACATCACATTAAATGCACTCTACGGTCATTCTCCGACGGCTCCTACCGATTCTCGCGCCATGACGATGCAAATTGTCTCACGTGCCGACTGTCACCTTCCTCGAACTACCAACATTCCTTACCCGCCGGAGTTGCTTAAGGCCCGTTTATAGTCCGACGTTATCAGCGCGCGGGCGAGCGTCGTTCGCGGTCAGTCACGCTACGTCGGTTGCGTTGCGCCAGCCGAGATGCCATCCCCTCTATACTTCGACGCGCGCGCCGCCGGCTGCTACCTTCGGAGCATGCGCAGAACGTTCGCCAAGTCGCGCGCCGTCCGCGAAAGCCGTCTGCGGAGTTGTGTTGGCGCCTTTTTCTTCGCGCGCAATGCATTGTGGTGCGAGAGTTCCGCCGACTCCGACGCGCGAATGGCTCAAGGGCCGTTATGCAAATTATAGTCCGACGTAACGCGCGCGCGCTCGCGCACGCTACGTTACGTTGGCGAAAACAACTCCTTCTATAGTCCGACGCACTGCAGCGCCGACGTAACCGGCGGCTGCCAGCGCGCCCCGACGGGCCCGGCGCAGATTTGGCTCCTGCTCCATTCGCACGCCGGCGCCGCCGACTGCGTCGACCCACAATGCATTGCGCGCGAAGAAAAAGGCGCCAACACAACTCCGCAGACGGATTTTGCGGACGGCGCGCGACTTGGCGAAAGTTCTGCGCATGCTCCGAAGATAGCAGCCGACGGCGCGCGCGTTGAAGTATAGAGGGGATGGGATCTCGGCTGGCGCAGCGCAACCGACGTAGCGTGACTGACCGCGAACGACGCTCGCCCGCGCGCCGATAACGTCGGACTATAAACGGGCCTTCAGGAGCCATATCGGCGCCGAGCCCGTCGGGGCGCGTCGGAAGCCGCCGGTTACGTTGGCTGCGCCGGTGCGCCCGACTATAGAGGGGTCGTTTTCGCCGACGTGACGTAGCGTGCGCGCACGCGGGTGTTACCTCGGACTATAAACGGCCCTTTAGTGGATGTAGTGTCGGGCTGCTAAGCACGAGGCCGCGAAATCCAATCCTAGCCGCGGCGGCCGTATCTTGATGGGGGCGAAATGCGAAAACACCCGTGTACTTAGATTTAGGTGGACGGTAAAGAACCCCAGCTGGTCCAAATTATAACAGAATTCCCCACTACCGCGTGCCTCATAATCAGATCGTGGTTTTGGCACGTAAAACCCCACAAGTTTTTACCATTCCTTAAGGATGTCCTCGAGAGTCGCACAACTCTCGAATACAAGTAAGTGTCAGGAGTTGTGCGTGAGGTCTTTGAGTATGTGGGTAGACATGCTGGCGTTCGATATCTGCTAGTCTACATTCCGGCTATATTACATAGAACAGACAAATCCCGCATATATTACTGCACAATAATCTTCAATAATGGTCTTTTTTCACGCACGTGGATAACCGTGACAGGACAGTACTTTGACAACTAACCGGAAGTACTGTATATGTAATACCCAAAAGTGTACCTGGCCTGGTGGCCAGTAAATGGGACGTAATATTGTGAGCAGCTTCGGCCATAGCATGTTAACGGACGACCACACAGACAGTTTGCACAATTCTTGTGTAGGGCCTTTTGCCTCAAGGTGCAAAACCAACTTATCCATGTATCCATCTAAATAGTTATGCACATCTCGATTTGCAGCTGCTGCGGTAGCCCATGAGTGCGGATAGCAAACTCGCTAGGGAAATAATTGGGGGCACCTTAACGAAATCGATGTCAAAATCAGAAGCCGTCCACGACGGCGTCTCTCATAGACGCTGCGCGATGTTCGAACGTTAAGAATGTGTGCCGACTGAAGAGAGGCTGCTGCGGGGTGCTTCCGACGATTACCCTAGCTTGTTTACTCCTTAGGATCAAAAAAAGGAAAAAGAAAAAGAAAGCCGTGTCAAAAGCCCCGAATCAATTGTCGCTCGTCTCGACTAAACGCTCTTAGGATGATAAGTCATTTCCAGGCGACGAGCGGCTACATTTTATCAAGAACACTGATAACGCCGGCGGGACAAGCATTGTGGCGAAGTTCAATGCGCAGGGATAGCTTCTAATTATTTTTCTTTTGTTGACGTCATCACGCGTCACCGCAGGAAGCTTGAAAAGTTTAAGGTCAATACGCCACGTGGTGGCAGTCACACGAATTAAACCCTCGTGTCCAGGAAAGCTGGATACGGTTGATAAGACTCTGCAGAAGGGGTCACCTAAGTCTGCCGGTTTTTTTTTTTTTTTCAGGCTAAAAAAAAAAGCACGCAACGCAGTTTGAAACGAGGTGAACATACATATCCATTCTCTAGGCATAGGCTATCTATGGCATAAAAAATTGCTAGCTGGCTACCTCTTTCTCTTTAAAAAATAATTGTTGTCCTTTGTACGTATGTACATATATTGTGTTTGTGCATGGTGTTCACGGTGAAAAATAGAAAAAATTGGCTGCAGTTTAGCTCAGCTAACCCTGGATATGCAATTCGAAAGCTTTGTCTAGCCTGGTTAAGTCTTGGTTTCACTTGGTTAACCTTTGATTTAACTGTAATTATTATACTTAGACTGTACGGGAACCCTCCTAAAAAAAATATATATATATATATATTTATATAGATCTTCAAATATTTATGGCCTCACACTCACATGTGCAGGTCATAAATACCAGGTTCTCTAGCCGAGTGCCATCCATGCGGTATAACCGAGCTCAGATTGGTCCACCTTGACTGACCAAGTAGGGCACCACTGTAGGTTAAATGAGGCGTACAACTCCTGCGGGACCCGCCGTGGTTGCTCAGTGGTTATGGTGTTAGACTGCTGAGCACGAGGTCGCGGGATCGGACCCCGACCACGGCGGCCGCATTTCGATGGGGGCGAAATGCGAAAACACCCGTGTACTTAGAATTAGGTGCACGTTAAAGAACCCCAGGTGGTCGAAATTTTCGGAGTCCTCCACTACGGCGTGCATAATCAGAAAGTGGTTTTGTCACGTAAAACCCCATAAATTAATTTTTAATTTAACTCCTACGGGGACGGTAGAGTATCCGTCTCCAGTGCAAGAGGACCGTGATTCAAATCCCGGTGCCGCGCTATTCTCCACCGGAAAATACAAAAAAAAAAAAAACGTGTGTTGAGAAAATTGCACAAACAGGCCTGGAGTGCGGCCTGATCCCGGTGACCAGAACCGGTAACGCACTCTCTCACCAGAGCAGGATTGGCCACCCTGGTGCAGTACTTGGCCACAACCTCCTATATGAATACAACAATCAAACCCCGGCCCTCAGTCCCCAGCAGCCGCGAAGCAACTGACCACGGCGGCGGTCAGATCTGTGACGCTGCAGAGGGTGCTAAGAATACCTGGCTCCGGACAGGCCGCCATTGGAATCTGAACCTGGCAACGTTTAACGTTAGAACGCTATCTAGTGAGGCGAGTCTAGCAGTGTTATTGGAGGAATTAGAGGGTAGTAAATGGGATATAATAGGGCTCAGTGAGGTTAGGAGGACAAAAGAAGCATATACAGTGCTAAAAAGCGGGCATGTACTGTGCTACCGGGGCTTAGCGGAGAGACGAGAACTAGGAGTCGGATTCCTGATTAATAAGGAAATAGCTGGTAACATACAGGAATTCTATAGCATTAACGAGAGGGTGGCATGTCTTGTTGTGAAACTTAATAAGAGGTACAAAATGAAGGTTGTTCAGGTCTACGCTCCTACATCTAGTCATGATGACCAGGAAGTCGAAAGCTTTTATGAAGACGTAGAATCGGCGATGGGTAAAGTCAAAACAAAATACACTATACTGATGGGCGACTTCAATGCCAGGGTAGGCAAGAAGCAGGCTGGAGACAAGTCAGTGGGGGAATATGGCATAGGCTCTAGGAATAGCAGAGGAGAATTATTAGTAGAGTTTGCAGAACAGAATAATATGCGTATAATGAATACCTTTTTCCGCAAGCGGGTTAGCCGAAAGTGGACGTGGAGGAGCCCGAATGGTGAGACTAGAAATGAAATCGACTTCATACTCTGCGCGAACCCTGGCATCATTCAAGATGTAGACGTGCTCGGCAAGGTACGCTGCAGTGACCACAGGATGGTAAGAACTCGAATTAGCCTAGACTTGAGGAGGGAACGAAAGAAACTGGTACACAAGAAGCCAATCAATGAGTTAGCGGTAAGAGGGAAACTAGAGGAATTCCGGATCAAACTACAGAACAGGTATTCGGCTTTAACTCAGGAAGAGGACCTTAGTGTTGAAGCAATGAACGACAATCTCATGGGCATCATTAAGGAGTGCGCAATAGAAGTCGGTGGTAACGCCGTTAGACAGGAAACCAGTAAGCTATCGCAGGAGACGAAAGATCTGATCAAGAAACGCCAATGTATGAAAGCCTCTAATCCTACAGCTAGAATAGAACTGGCAGAACTTTCTAAGTTAATCAACAAGCGTAAGACAGCGGACATCAGGAACTATAATATGGATAGAATTGAACAGGCTCTCAGGAACGGAGGAAGCCTAAAAACAGTGAAGAAGAAACTAGGAATAGGCAAGAATCAGATGTGTGCGTTAAGAGACAAAGCCGGCAATATCGTTACTAATATGGACGAGATAGTTCAAGTGGCTGAGGAGTTCTATAGAGATTTATACAGTACCAGTGGCACCCACTACGATAGTGGAAGAGAGAATAGCCTAGAGGAATTCGAAATCCCACAGGTAACGCCAGAAGAAGTAAAGAAAGCCTTAGGAGCTATGCAAAAGGGGAAGGCAGCTGGGGAGGATCAGGTAACAGCAGATTTGTTGAAGGATGGTGGTCAGATTGTTCTAGAGAAACTGGCCACCCTGTATACGCAATGCCTCATAACCTCGAGCGTACCGGAATCTTGGAAGAACGCTAACATAATCCTAATCCATAAGAAAGGGGACGCCAAAGACTTGAAAAATTATAGACCGATCAGCTTACTGTCCGTTGCCTACAAAGTATTTACTAAGGTAATCGCAAATAGAATCAGGAACACCTTAGACTTCTGTCAGCCAAAGGACCAGGCAGGATTCCGTAAAGGCTACTCAACAATAGACCATATTCACACTATCAATCAAGTGATAGAGAAATGTGCAGAATATAACCAACCCTTATATATAGCTTTCATTGATTACGAGAAAGCGTTTGATTCAGTCGAAACCTCAGCAGTCATGGAGGCATTACGGAATCAGGGTGTAGATGAGCCATATGTAAAAATACTGGAAGATATCTATAGCGGCTCCACAGCCACCGTAGTCCTCCACAAAGAAAGCAACAAAATCCCTATAAAGAAAGGCGTCAGACAGGGAGATACGATATCTCCAATGCTATTCACAGCATGTTTACAGGAGGTATTCAGAGGCCTGGAGTGGGAAGAATTGGGGATAAAAGTCGATGGAGAATACCTTAGCAACTTGCGATTCGCTGATGATATTGCCTTGCTTAGTAACTCAGGAGACCAATTGCAATGCATGCTCACTGACCTGGAGAGGCAAAGCAGAAGGGTGGGTCTGAAAATTAATCTGCAGAAAACTAAAGTACTGTTTAACAGTCTCGGAAGAGAACAGCAGTTTACGATAGGTAGCGAAACACTGGAAGTGGTAAGGGAATACATCTACTTAGGGCAGGTAGTGACCACGGATCCGGATCATGAGACTGAAATAACCAGAAGAATAAGAATGGGTTGGGGTGCGTTTGGCAGGCATTCTCAAATCATGAACAGTAGGTTGCCACTATCCCTCAAAAGGAAAGTGTACAACAGCTGTGTGTTACCAGTACTCACATATGGGGCAGAAACCTGGAGGCTTACGAAAAGGGTTCTGCTGAAATTGAGAACGACGCAACGAGCTATGGAAAGAAGAATGATGGGTGTAACGTTAAGGGATAAGAAAAGAGCAGATTGGGTGAGGCAACAAACGCGGGTAAACGACATCTTAGTTGAAATCAAGAAAAAGAAATGGGCATGGGCCGGACATGTAATGAGGAGGGAAGATAACCGATGGTCACTAAGAGCTACGGACTGGATTCCAAGAGAAGGGAAGCGTAGCAGGGGGCGGCAGAGAGTTAGGTGGGCAGATGACATTAAGACGTTTGCAGGGACAACATGGCCACAATTAGTACATGACCGGGGTAGTTGGAGAAGTATGGGAGAGGCCTTTGCCCTGCAGTGGGCGTAACTAGGCTGATGATGATGATGATTATACTTAGGTATACAATCATCGTTAAGCCAGTTATGACGGCTGTGTCTAGATCAGTGGCTAGACATGGCTGATTAGGCTTGGGCAGACACGCATCGTTCGACGGCGCGACGCGTGTTGTGCCACAGGGAAAGCGCAAGTGCTAGCTAGACATGCAAAGAGACGCCGCGAACATGCGCAGCGTCGAAGCACAAACGGACAAGGCGTGAACGCGGTCACTAGATATTGATCTCGACGGTGCGACGCCTGTTACATTCCGGACCCTCTGCAGTGAAGCAGCTCGCCGGGCGATATCTGCGGGGTGGTCAGACGCCGCTTGGCGACGACGGCTCAAAGCCTCCCGGCTCCCACGCAACGCTCGGAGAAGACGACCCGGCCTAGCTCTCATCCATGGCCAGCTCGCACCAACTAGGCGAGCGCGGCGCCCCTCATAAGGGCCGTTTGTAGTCCGACGTAACGCGCGCGCGCGCACGCTACGTTACGTTGGCGAGAACAACTTCTATAGTCCGACGCACTGCAGCGCCGACGTAACCGGCGGCTGCCAGCGCGCCCCGACGGGCCCGGCGCAGATTTGGCTCCTGCTCCATTCGCACGCCGGCGCCGCCGACTGCGTCGACCCACAATGCATTGCGCGCGAAGAAAAAGGCGCCAACACAACTCCGCAGACGGATTTTGCGGACGGCGCGCGACTTGGCGAAAGTTCTGCGCATGCTCCGAAGATAGCAGCCGACGGCGCGCGCGTTGAAGTATAGAGGGGATGGCATCTCGGCTGGCGCAGCGCAACCGACGTAGCGTGACTGACCGCGAACGACGCTCGCCCGCGCGCCGATAACGTCGGACTATAAACGGGCCTTTAGCCAGGCGCGTGGCGAGTCACGTGGTCAGACGGCGACCCAGCTGCGGAGAGCACATGCGCCAAGCCGGCAGCGGCGGCGGAGCTCGGCGCGGCGAGTCACGTGATGCACTGCCAAGGCTACGGCGCAGCTGCGGTCAAATGCAAGTCAAATAGCTGATGACGGCAAAACGGCTCGATGCGGTTAGTAAACTTTTCGCGTTAAAGATGAAGTGAGGAAATACGGATGAGATAGCCGCCGCTGGTGCTTCTAATGCGCTTGTCCTCTTACTGCCAGGATTTGCAGAAATAAAGTTACAGTATGAATTAAAAGCTGTGCACGTTACACCGACAATGACGCAGTGAGCGCTTAGCCGCAGTAAAATTTTAAGGGGGAAGGATAGAGGCAGTTCAAAAGAGATCGCAAATGATGTGGGTAACAAAATTATTGTAATTACCCTGTGGGGGGGGGGGGGGGGGGCAGAGGGAAAACTTCGGAGGTGGCTCGTGAACCGCAGTCCCCCCCCCCCCTTACATACGTATAATGCAGATCCTTTTTCATTTTCATTTGTTTTTCTTTTTTTTTACAGCGGAGCTGTTATACGCTGTGTTCTATCGGTTTGTGTGCGTAGGCAGAAAATAGTAGGCGACCCTAATCGTTGACTAGGTGTCTTAGTGGCACTCACACCTCGGCGTTGGTGTTCTTTAGATTAACTTTAGGCGAACGCAACGCAGAGGCAACTGTTTTCCATTAATTAGCCGGTTAAATATCATGCTACCTTGCGTGTGATGTCATTATTGACGTCATTACTTCCGCTTTCTAGTTCCGGGTTTCCAGGAATTTCGCCATAGTCGTGCTCAGGTGGCAGGTCTCTTACAATCTATGATTATGTGCTTTGGTGTGCGGTAATCAGTGATTTATAACTAATTCTAATAATTCCAGATATTTCAGTAACTCAACTTGTAACTAAACGTGTGCTCTGATGTCATATCTATAATGAAACCCGCGAATTTTGTACTCGACTATTTTTTCTCTTTTTCTTTTTCTTATTTTCAACCTCCTCCCCGGTCGTCTCAGGAGGTGAACCGGAAGCGCTGCGCAAGAAACAAAGAGTGTCAAACGACGCTCGTGCCACCAAAAAGGTGGCCGCCACCCCAGAGCTAAACGAGCTAAAGCATAAAGCAAAACCGTATCGCCGGGTACGCCCCAGCTGCGTTTAACCGCGAGAAGTGTCAAAATATAGTGGGACAAAAAGAATATCGTAATAAAAAAAAGGTGAAACAGGAACCGACACTGTTTAGTATGGATTGCTGCTTGATGCCACGGGCTCTAGAGGCAATTAAACCACGTAATCTTATCTCAGTTCCATTCCACCCGTGCAATGGGTAGGCCGCGTGCGGCGAGGCCTGCGGAAGACAGCACGCTTACGAAGAACACCGTTGTGGACAGAAGTGGCTATGCGCGCAGCGACGGCTGGTGGCACGTAATACGGACGAAGATGGTGGCGCAAACGCCAAACGTATGCACCTTTGGTTGGTTCACCCCTGTACCGACTGCACTCCTATCGTAATTGTGGGTGATTCCACCATAGACGTGTCTCGGCCACACGGAAAGTGGTTCGTGGCGTTTCTCTTGGAAAGGTTCGGCACTCAATGTTACACAAGTATCAGTGTGCCCACGACGCGTCATCGGTCGTGTATAGACCTCACATTGGCCGAGAACCTTTCCAGTGTCCCAACAGAGCCACTGGCCGTATGTCAGCGATCATAAAGCGATAGTCACCTTAATGACCAAATAATAAATCCAAAAAAAGCAAACAAAAGAAGGTTAATATAAAAAAAAAGCATTGAGCATGCAATTTAATAAAACAAAAGAAATCGTGAGAAAACGAAATCCATGGTGGTATGCGTCTTTTATTTTCAATCAACATACTTATTATTAACATTTATCACCATATATACAGCTCCGCTGGTCATCGACCACACAGAGTGGAATGGCTCTGAATTTTTTTCACTTTCGCCGTTAGATTGAAATCACAAATGCCCTTCTTTTGGCGTTGCGCGCTAAAATGAATACATCCTTGGAGAAAAACAACGAATCGGTAAAACATCGTAAACTACGCAGTCGCGAAATCGGTTCCTAGAACGATTCCGGAAGAAGGGAGCACTGAACGTGTGCACGAGTACTCTTCAGTGCACCATAATCACTTTCGCGTGTGGAAGAGCCGCACACATACGCGGCAAGTTCATTTTTCCAGGGGAAGGGGGCACCAACTTTCTGAACCCTATTCGAATATATTTTTCATATATATATATATATATATATATATATATATATATATATATATATATATGCGAACCTGTTGCAACCACCCCACTCGCGAATATTTTTTTTTTTTTTACATGTACTGTTGATTTGTCACAAGTGCGAGCTCCTTACAGCAACAATGTGTCTTGGCAGCGGGTATATAAGCGCATAGGGGGGCTCCCTACGAAATGTACTTATTTAAGCACAACGCCGTACCGTTTCATGTATTCCCTGATGAAGGCCGGACCCCGTCGAAACGTAGGAAATAAAGCGTCGTTTCTTTCGTACGTGTATATATATATATATATATATATATATATATATATATATATATTCGTTTAATTTCTACGTCACATCTATCTGTCTCGAGGCCTGACCACATAGATAATAAAAGCCCCTTGAAGACGCGGCCGAAGCGCCAGTCTGACCACATACGAAGCGCGAAAAGCAATGCCATAGATAGAATGTTTTAGCAGATTCGTCGGACGGTCCTACCGCTGTCGACCAGATGTAGGAGTCGTCGGACTATCTCGCCGCTGCCACCATTTGAAGGAGATGAAGGTCGTAGACAGGAACTAGGTGAACAGGATTTATTTACCTATTAACAGTTTAAGCAGGATACATTGGCAGACTAGCGCGACTCCCATATGGAGCCCGCAAAACTAACATACAGCAAACAGTTTACGAGCACACAGCTCACTAGTACATTTCTAGTATGACAGAGCACTCAGCTCCCGACAACGATCACGACACGAGCACACCCTAGCAGCCGGCAAACGCTGCTTATAAGCTCTCCGCTTGACGTCATAGTTCGACGTCATCGTTCGGTCGTGGACGGAGCACGAATGGTCGGGAAGGTTCGTCCAAGCATTGTAAACTTGCCGCCGCCCCGCACTATCGTTTACGCCCACACATACGCAAACACACAGGTGCGAACCCATACACACAAAGGCTCCGGAGTCGACGACCGAGGGCTTCGTAGAACTGTGCTCCGTCTCGGGTGGTGCGGCCAAGTACCAATTTCCTGAGTTGATCGCGCGCCACGTGGCTGCCGGTCATCCGCAGTTCTCGGTACCGCCCAGCTTTCAGTGCCGACGTCAGAGGGCTTCGTAGAACTGCTTTGTCCCGGGTGGCTCGGCCAAGTACCAATTTCCGGAGTTGATCGCGCGCCACGTGGCTGCCTGCCGACCGCAGCTCTCGGAAGGGCGCCCCGACTGGTGGGCTTGGAACACGTGCAGCGGGCTGAAAGCTGGCACGTTGCCACCCCGTATGGCCATTCTTAACAGTTTCAAAATCCCCGCTCTGCTCGCACCGCATCGAAAGAGTGCGCGCGCAGCTATATTTCGGGCCAGAAACTTGCTTCGGACCAAAGCCAAATTAAAGTGACGGTTTTATTTTTCATGAGAAGGTATACCTGCTGCAAAAAGCTCGCGGAAAAAAATAAAAGCGAAATAAAGAGACAGGGAAGCGACCACGTGTAGAGGAATGGCAAAACCGATGCGTTAAAGTAAGTAAATGAGCCACTTCTAAATGAGCCGTATTGGGAATCGGGACGTCTGCACAAAAACAGAAAAAGAAAACCATCAGATTTCAGTGGTCCTTGTTATCTGTGAATTCGTAATCGCCGTTGAACACCAGCTGCTACCTAGAGAGCGTGTTCGAATAGGTGTCCTACTGCAGCTACGCACCACTGAGTCCGCTTTATCACATCTTCAGTGGCGTTCTTGATGACCAACGCTGGAATTCTACGGCAGACATCCATTATCCTTGCCTTGAGCTAACTTCACGTCGTCGTCTCGATGATGTAAACAAGATCTTTCACATAACCCTACATAAAGAAATCGAGTGGAGCGAGGTCAGGTGACCTAGCCGGCCAATTTACAGGCCCGTGCCCTCTAATCTATTGCGCATGAAAAGTCGCACCCAGCCAGATTCGTGCTCGGCTGCTGCTGTGTGCTGGCACCCCATCTTGCTGACACCACAGAAGTGGAAGATGTGACAGCGGGACTTCGCTGAGAAAGTCATCCAACAATCCTTCAAGGAGTTCGTCCACGTAACGCTATCCAATCAGTGTGTGATCGAAGAAGGACCGATTATAGCACCGGCGTAAATTCCTCACCACACATTGAACGACCACTGGTATTCGTGCCGGGTGCGCTTTACCCAATGTGGATTGGAGTCTCTACAATAGTGTGCATTATGCAAATTTAAATGGGCGTTTCTGCAAAGACTGACTTATCTGTGCACATGATGTTGCTCAAGAAGTCCGGTGACTCATCGGCTTTTGTGAGGAACCAATTAAAGAAATCTAGACGATTCTGCAGGGCCCTATCTTCCAAGCATTGATGCTGGTTAAGGTGGTACGAATGAAAGGTCGAGCGATTTAGAATCCTCCAAGCTGATGACGTTTAAATTGGTACCTGGGCGGGCACGTCCCGCACGTTATAGGGTTTGAGGCCATAAATGCTAGAACATCCGAGCGTAGGCAAATACTCAAAGATGAAGTCATCCGCCGCTGTTTCTCGAAGCTGCCGGTTTGTCTCAGGTGTTCATAATTTCTGATGATAGTCGACTGATATGCATATTTGCAGCCTTCCTCTTGTTGCCATTTTCACATACCAAGGCAAGGATAATCTTTACTTTCTGCTCATTAGAGAAACACATGGCGAATTGGAATAAACAAAACGCACTTTTAAACCTTCGCACTGATATCGATTCGCTTTTGTGGTTATATTTCTTGTGCCAAAAAAAAAAAAAACATCCGTGCACTTTTTCTACGCTAAGACAACAGCTATCACAGTTTGTTCCCAACTAACATCAAACGCGACGTGTTACTTCGGCCGAGGCGCGGCAGATAAGGAACTAGCTCGATCACGATGTTTTTTTTCTTTATTTCCTTTATTTCGTTCTGGCTAACTCAGAGGGAGCCTATTCGAGGGTGCTGCTTGATGATGCGGGTGGGAGCGCAGTAACATGGTATATTTCACGTTTCGCCGGGTTTATTTATTAGTCGGAAAAAATCAGTACGCAATCAGTACGAGGTTAGATGTCCCTTGGCTGCACCTACAGATGCCTCATTGACACTTCTATAATTAGGATAGTACCTCTCGTGTTAGATAATTATCTACAATTACCTAAATAAATCTCAGTAACGAAAAAATTACTGGCTGCTACTACTACACTGTACTGGAAACAATATGTTTTCTTCGAGTAACACAATTGCATTTTTTTTTAATCGTGGTGCATCATGGTTACTCGGGACGCCCTGTCTATATGGCCTCTGCATGCAAGTGACGATGTTTCCATCCCTAATAAATGCTGTAACTCACTGGAAGAGTTTCTTTTTTTCCATGAGTCGTTGGCATGCTTACACATTTACGTGCACTTCACACGCCATTGATAAGACTCTGCCGAAGGGGCCACTGAAGTCTGCAGGCTTTTTTAAGGGTCAAAAAAGCACGGAAAGCAATTTGAAACAAGGTGAACGTACAACATATTCATTCTCTAGGCATAGGCTATCCATACCCTTAGAAATAGTTGTTAATTGGCTACCTCCTACTCTTTCAAAAATATAGTAAACTTTGTCCTGTGTATATATTTAAATATATGGTGTATGTTGTGACCGGCCGTTCACTCCGCAACAACCTCGAGTCACGGATAACGCGATTATGGGAAACGGGCCGACGGACTCGTCAAGGTTGTTCTCAATCATGGATGCTGTATGGCCACCACTGGAGTACCTCGGTCAGGAGAGGTTTGGCAATTAGCAAGGATACGGTCCTTCACCTGTCAGCCACACAAATTGGCACGTCCACGCCGAAGACGCGGTCAGAGCAAGGATACGGCCCTTCACCTGTCAGCCGCCCGAATTGGCGCGTCCACGCCTGAGACGGGGTCAGCGTGCTATCCCCCATCCCCTGTTTGTGCCCAATGATGTGCGTGCAAGTGTTTCCGACAAAGCTCCCATCGGATAGAAATGGCAACAAACCGCGAGATTGATAGGACCTGAGGTCATCGGTCTCCTGACGCCGGATCGGGGGAGGCGACTGGACAGTGAGCACGCATGAGATAAAAAGTGATCACTGCATGAGGCTACAGTGATCGGCTGCTACAATTTCTTCATGAGCTTCTTCTGTAATACTTTGAATCTTCTTGTAAATATGTAAATATAAACTCGTGTGTAAAACGTCTTCGATATCGGGCCCAGCCCCACTTTCCCTTACTCCGCCCTAATCAGAGTACCGTATTTACTCGATTCTAAGCACCCCCTTTTTTCACGATCGCGACGCCCAAAGTGAGGGGGGTGCTTAGATTCGAAAAATCTAGAATGACCCCCCCCCCCCCCCCTCCCTCTTGTCGCTGCGACATCACGACGAGATGGGTGCGAGAAAGAACATATTATTTTGCAAACACTCAAAAGAAAAATCGGTGCATATAGTAAACCCACCGCTTGTGTAGGATGCTCAGTCACTATCACTGCCACTCGAGTTCGTCGCACCGCTTGAACCGCTGCTCACGGTATCCCACAGCAGGTCGTCTTCCGTTCCGTCGAAGTTGTTTGTGATTGAGCACTTCTTAAATGATTTGACCACAACGTCCACTTGGACCCTCTTCCACGCATCCGAAATCCACTTTGCAATGATTGGTGGGGACGCTTTCTGCAGCTTTTCCCGTCGGCGTCTTCTTCAGGTCAGGGTTTCGCACCCACTCTTCGTACTCCTGTCGGAGATTGGCTTTGAAGGGCTTGTTGACTGAAACGTCGAGGGGTTGTAGCACTGGCGTCATGCCACCCGGAATCGCAACCACGTCGCTATTGATGTTCCGAAGCTTTGACTTTACCTCCGTGGTCAGATGGCTGCGAAACGCGTCCAACAGAAGCATCAACCGCGTGCCTGTAGGTCTTCCGAGCAATGATTCCAGAGTGAGCAAGCGCGTTTGGCGGCCTTGGCTACGCGCTCTGCCTAACAAATAGGGAGGGTGCTTAGATTCGCATGCAAACTTTTTTCCTAACTTTTTAGCGAAAATAGAGGGGGGGTGCTTAGAATCGGGGGGTGGTTAGAATCGCGAAAATACGGTATATTCCACATCTTCGGACCCCCAGTGGCAATAATATGCATGGTGTTTACAGTGTAAATTTAAAACAATGTTGAAGGGAGAAAATACGGATGAGCCAGCCGCCGCTGATGGTTCTGATGCGCTTGCCATCCTATTGTCAGGTTTTTAAAAAATAAAGCGAAATTATGAAACAGAAGCCGTGCACGTCCGCGCCAACAATGATGCAGTAAGTTATCCCCAGTAAAATTTTAGGTGAAAAGGTAAAGGTAAGTGAAACGAAACATCAAATGATGTGGGTGACAAAAGTGGTAATGACACGTTATGTGTGTGCGGGGGGGGGGGGGGGGGAGTAGGCTATGGCATCGCCGGGGGGGGGGGGGGGGCTCGGGCCTCGGAGCCCCTCCCCTACACCCCGTAGTCGACGCCTATGGCCGCACAGTTTGAACTAACAAGCAGTTGCAGTAAACGTGCGAACGCTTCTTGTGAGGCATAGTTTCGGATGCATTCAAAGCAAGCTTCGACAAAATTTCCCCAAACTGATAAAACACTTCCGCTTTTGCGAGCTGTCAGTGCCTCGCTGTGAACAGTGCCGCCACCTGGCTTGCTTTTATTATTACTGCTATTATTATTATTATATTCTTCTCCGCTCTTTCTTTTTCTGTCCGTCAAAGACGAATTAATTTTGGAAGACACGTATCAAAGCACATTTGCACCCCATTACCAACCAGCCGAAATGCCGAAGCAGGCATAGTATGCACGTCGCGCAAAGGTCAAGACTAGGAAAATAAATAAACGGCCTATGCGCTGGACTCATTCGGCAGACTTTCTTGAACAGCCGAACTCCAAGCACATCGGTAGGCAATATGGCAAGAAAGAAAAAAGGCGGCCACGCTCACATTTGAAGGCTCCATCTTGCTTGCTGCGAATGCGAACGCTTCCCGAAGCAGGACGACAATGCTCGCGGCCGGAGGAAGGCAACGACGCCCATGCGCTACGTTAGGCTGCGCGGATAAGATAAGCCGGCTCGCGGCGGGGAGCGGGGAGCCGCCGCAGCCGCCGCTTGGAACGCGACGTGCAGATACGGAACTGCGGTGCGTGGTCGGCATCACTGCGGGCTGTGGCGTGAGCGGGCAAGTGGATCGCACCGCCAAGCGCTCCCAAAGAGCGTGCAATGTGGCGATGTAGTACTGCGGGCGCGTGCACAGACAAAGGGCGAGAATGACATAGAACACAGCGCTATAGTAATTAAACTATTGTTGAAGGAAATGTAGGCCATGATCATCCTTCAATATATTTTTTATACGATTGTTCGGTAATTCGTGAGCGACGCGTGTTAGCGGCGTTAGTCCGTTAGCCTCGCAAATGTTCACATTTGCTTTGTGACACGTACACGACACTGCGTACTGCGTCGCAGGTTTGGCTAGCTTCGGTACTTTGCTACCTCCCGTTGACTGCCTGCGGTATGGCTATGTCTAGCTAAAAGAGCTACCGATTTTGTTTTAGCAAGATTTTTTTTTTATATTACACTGTATAGCTTTACGTCAAATACGCTCGAGAATGTGCCATGCATATTCATCACCCGCTTTCTGAAGTTTGTCCAAACCCAAGACCGACCAAGGGATTAGATAAATCAGAAGAATGTCATTTACGAAGATTACAAACCATGTCATTTAATAACCCAGTCAAGCTACATGCTATTGAGCCGCAATCCTTTTAGGCCGAGTGTAAATTCTGGGGGGCAGAAAGCAGGTTTGTACCATATGGTAAGGGCCTGCCAGGCTAATAGTGCCTTAGAGACTATACAACAGCCAACGTGGAAAGGATGGGAGGCAGCCCTGTCAAGCTCAACCCTCGAGGAACAGCGAGCCCTCGTGGAAAGAGCCAGGCCGGCGGCCTTAGCCAACGGAATTCCGCAATAAGAATCCGACCACCCTTCTCCTAACTCCCCTCCTCTTTTCCTGGCAATAAAACGTTTTCATCGTCATCAATGCGGTGCCTTCAACAGTTTATGTGCAATACACTGGTCCGCTGCTTCGCCTCTCTGTTTCGTACAAAAAAAGAAAACAGAACAAAAGCAATGACGAGAAACGAGAAACAACACGTACATCTCTTCTTACTAGTGGGAGAAGCAGTGACGGATACACAGCTATGGCTTCTAGAAGATAGTCGGGCCTCGGAAATAGAAAACACGTTAACTTCATGCGGCTGGAGGTAGGATAAAGACGATTTGAAGAATAGAAGGTGAATCCAGAGAAAAGACGACGAAGAAGCTTTTACGATACTCTTTCGAGCACTTTGAGGCGTGTTTGCTGAGACAGCATATATTGAAAAGCCTGAGCGCTAGCGAGTATGAGCGTCTATAAATGTCAAAAAAAACAAAATCTGGAATTCCGAAAATATATATCCCCTGTTGGGCACGGGCACACAGCGCGTTATAAATCTAAGCTCATGACAAGTACCGCATGTCTCAGCCCTCTAATGGGAAAAGAACTCAATAAAGACGTATCAACAACAATTAACGCATGCCCGACTGAGGCCTAGAGATTAAAGAGGAGAATTCATTGAAGAAAACACGGAAAGGCCTCTTCTCGGAGGGAAAAAGAGAAAAAAAGGGGTATGAGGAGTGATGGAGGATATACATAGCAGGATGCGATCGGCGCTACATGTAAACTTGCGTTAATGAACGTTTTTAAGAAGTCCGCGATGGTTCGTTTCGCTGATGATGTACGGTCAAGACACTCAACGGCCCCTTTCTGGTGCGAATTTTTATTTTGGCGCAGCAAATATATATTTTGTGCATCCTAACGAGAAAATAAAGCGAAAATCCTATTGTATATTTTCGCAATATGTCGAAGCCTTCTATCACGAACTCTGCATATTAGTATCATATTATATCTTGAAAACAGATCGTGATAGTAGATCCTGCTACACCAAATTTTTAAATTCTCAGTCCTAAGTGCGTGAATTACGTTTACAAAGCTTTCAAAGCCTGATGTCCTGTATGTAACACGCAGCCTGCCTTTGGTAGCAGGCTCCAGAGGTGCGGCCTAATCGTATAGGCGCCGTGCACGCCGACGGACGCGCCACTGGTGGCGGCGTTGCGCAGAACACGCGGGAGAGGAGCCTGGGGCGCGCCGTAGTTTGTTGCGTCGTTGATCGTGCTTCTCTGTCTTCACGTTTTCAGAGCAAGATAGGCAACACCATTCGCACGTGTGGGGTAGCCAAAGCTTCAGGGAATGTCGAAGAAGAATTGTTGCAGGGTGCGGGCTCAAATACCGGTGAAAACGTGCCGGGGATACGGTTCTAATCATTCCCGGCAAAGCCTCATCAGCGGGAGCAACGGTAGCAAAAATGGATCGTCGCTTCGAAGGGAAATTTCTTGTTCTCATCCTTTCCTTTGTCTCGTCGGTGTTTTTTTCCACTCGATAATAGTTAGACGCGTGCGCAACGAAGTTCGTCTGCAGTGCAGCATGAGGTTTAAAGGCATTTCGCTAAAGTTCGGAATGCTGTTTGCCGGTTATATTGTTTTCCGCTTCTTTACCGCATTGCGCTAGCTAGGCAGCACGACTGCACGAGCGCATTGCGTTGTATGTTAAAGCTACTGAAGCTTGCAAGAACTGAAATTGGTTGGTTTCATGTGGTGCAGTAAATCCTCGCACCAGCTGTCGCGCACTTCATGTTTTTACATCTATTTTATGCGTGGCTTTGCACATGCTTAACTGTTGCTAGTTGCTCCATGCATAACTCTTGTCGATTCTTTTGAGCTGCGAAGTTTTCACCCTGCCTTGTTTGTAAAGGGTATAAATCACGCTGTGTCTTATCGGAATGATACCAAGGACGTGCTTCTTTAACAGCTTTATTCTTTTCGCCCGAGGGCATCTTAGATATTGTTTGCGTTTTTGGAAATGTGTTTAGAAAATAGGTAGTTCAGGGCGAGACTGCTAATAGCTGCTGCATATGGTATTTTTGTTCCATTTCTCGCTGAAAAGTTCGCGTCCCGTTTGGGAATTCATCACACCTCGATGCTGCCTAAGCAAACTTAACACGCCGAGTGATTTGTTTGTTTCACCACGTAGTCCCTTCTTGCATGTGAGTTTTGTACTCAACTGAATTCTTTCTTATACTTACGCTGCAGACGACTAAACCGGGCCTTGCCGCCAGCGCTCATCTACTTTGACTGGCGCTGCTCTGCCTTTAAATATATCATGTGGCACCTCTCTCTAGTAATATAAAAAAGTACTGAAACGTTAGTCAGTCTTTAGCTTCGTACGTTTCCAAGAAGCTCCCTTGGGGAATTTAAAATTGCACAAACTTCAGCGGGAACGCTAGTTCATCGGCGTATGCAGCAGAATTGTATAGGCGGTACAGCACTAACACGCGCTTTTATTATCCCGTGTGTTTGGTGACTTCGTTGGCTAGTGTACGCGTTTCCATCAATAAATTGGCAATTACTCCTCTTGAGGCGACTTCGACTGCACTTATTCGGTGATGTCAGATGTATTCATCGGCAGAAAAATCACAATGGCATATGCAGAGATTGCACCGTGCGGATTTGTTTGATATAAGTCTGCACTAACGATGGGTGCTTATTATTCAGGTACAGAAGCAGCATTGCGGCAAGGGCAGAATAAAAAAAAAACATCGAGAGATCGCATCACTCAACAAAATTTATCGGCTAGTGAACATGAGCTCCACGTCATGTAAGTGGGGTTCATGCCGTTTGTCTGCGGGACACACCTTGCACGTATGTGGACCATGTTGTCCCAAACACCGGTAACATCGTGTTCATGCCCGCTCGCACAGAGGTCAACATCTTCCCTACAGCTGTCACCGCAGAAGAAGCAGCCTGGCACCCGAACAAAGGAGAAATCGCAGCCGCGAACTTCAGCCATCCTCAGCAAGATCGTTGCCGTACAGTGCGCATTGTCCAGAGATCCACTGGTAAATAATACGGCGTTTTCTCTTTCTTTTTTCTTCGGCAACTGTCTGTAGTTCAGCAACATCTACAGAGCCAGCAAATAAGAGTTTTTCCTCGTTAGACATTCAAGCACTAGCAGCGTTAGTTTCTAGTCGCATAATATGATCCATGCCTGAAAAGCTCAAAATAAATGTGCTTGACAGCCTCTCGAGTCGCCACTAAGTTGCAGTTGACGTTGCCTTGTGATTCAGCCGGTATCTTCTAGGAATGCAAGGTCTATGCCTAGGAACTCCAGACATAAATCGGGACGGAGGTTGGTCCATACATTAAAAGAAACAGCTTTTGCGAGGGGCACGAGTGCTTATTCTAGACAAAGCGCGATATATGAAGGACGTCGAATGTGTCTGTGATTTGGACATATATTGCATAGCCAAAGCTTTCGCGCATTGATTGTACATCGTGCGTTGTGACTAGATGAACGCACCATGCCGCAGAAATATAAGCAAATTGCCTCTAATGCCAAACAATGGGATGTTGTGAGAGGAAAAGTCACGCTGTTGCCTGTTACAGCACTGTAGCGGGGCATTC
Organism: Dermacentor andersoni; assembly: GCF_023375885.2. Classification (NCBI taxonomy): domain Eukaryota; kingdom Metazoa; phylum Arthropoda; class Arachnida; order Ixodida; family Ixodidae; genus Dermacentor; species Dermacentor andersoni. Next base: position 78,991,677 of record NC_092814.1, read on the forward strand.
CCTGTGTTTTTTTTTTTTTTTCATCATCATCACTGTGCATCTTCGAGACCTGCGAGAGGCAGAATGTGTTCCTGAATTGCGAAATATCCATCTGTTCATTTTGAAAATGTTCAATTTGCGGTATTACAGCCAATAATTACAGTTATGACCGCATTTGTTTTTTGCAACGTGGTTATGAGTAGCAATTTTGCACGACTTCTGCACGCACTATTGACACCATGCGTCAAAAGCCAAAACTTTCGGTTTCGGTTACGTAATTTCTTCTCATACACAGTACACGCAGAACACCCTAACGAGCAGCTATAGCGCGCTTTCGTAGTTTGCGAAGTTAATAGATAGTTTTAGAATAGGGGCCCCAATAGTTTGGGGCCCCAAAGAGCTTTGCGGGTGTTAGCGTTGGGGTACGCAGGAGTGAAGAGTTTTAGAATAGGGCTTTGCGTTTGCAGATAGCGTCTTGCGCTGACAGCGGCACTACGGTGTCAAGGGGAAGCTATTAGAAATAATTAAATAAAATATACCATGTTATGCTAGGAATAGTAATTTCGACTTGCGTGCATTCGCGTTTAATTACAATTTAGAGGTTATTCTGTAAGCAGCAAACAATTAGTAGCGCTTAGTTTTGAGCAAACCAACTTTACGTGCCTTCACCAGCCAAGCTTAGCCGTATTAGGCCTACGAGCCATAAAATCCACAACCGAATTCTGAATAAGCTGCGTCTAATGAATCAATCTTCATAACACACGCTAGGTAATAGAAAGCGATCACCGCAGTCACTTCTCCTAGCTTGCGAACTTCACGCGTTGCCACGAATCGAACCCAGATTGGTATTAGGTTAGAGCCGTCGCTTCGATGGGTGCCGCCATGTTTGCTGATGCAAAGCTTTTGGAGCCGCTAATTGGGCTCCCGCTTAATCGGTGAAATAGCGTTCCCAACGCAAAACCCAAACGCAGTTTGCGTCTCGCGCATGCGCAGTGGCTTCGACGCTATTTCTTTGGGGCCCCAAAACGTTTGGGGCCCCTATTCTAAAACTCCCTAATGGATGCACCACTCCCTCGTCGTCTGCCACCGCCGCCACTACACGGACTCTCGCAGTGCGTGGATCCGCAAAACCTACAAAATAGGATAGTGCGCTAGCCGCTCGCCAGAGCGTTCTGCATGCACATGGGCGGCACGCGCTCCCGTGTTCACTGTCATGTGACTGTACGTATATACTAGGCATAGCCGTACAGTTGCGTACTGAAATTTAGAGTTGCGCTTCTGATTGCTTTTTGTACTACGTTTGTTCACCTTGCGGAGCGCTTACAGAAATATACTGAGGGTAACGTTTTGGTCGTTCATTTTCAGACATATTTGTATCCCTTGGTTTCTGGAGCTCCTCTTCAAGTGTCAGGGATATTTCTCATTTGCAATGCTTATTTGTAAGTATCTGGCTGCGTTATGTGTGTGGCATTTTTGTGGTGTGATAAGCTGCCTGAGCAAGTTGCCTATCAAGGTGGACCTCGGGATTCTGCTTGCGTGGATTTTCCTTTAGTATATATTTTTTAAATGGCTAGAAAGTGCTGGCTTTCTATATTGAATCTCGTTTCCCCAGCAGCAGGTGCTGGCATGCAGACCATGTACTTTTGACATTCATTAGTATACTTCCGACAAATCAGCTTTAATGTCTTTAAATATAATTGTGGCATTGTGACTGCTAATCATTTTCTGAGCGTTAACACCATTTTCTAATTACTTTTTTAGTAGTTGAATTTTCAAGAATTTCTTTTTATTGAAGTTCTTTATTTTTTATTTAGTTTTTACATCCACGTTTAACCCGTTTGTGTACATTTAGAACTTGCAATGAATATTTTCATACATGTGCCTGTCTGGGGGTCAAGCGTTTTTGTAATGAAGCTTTATCAATTGTATAAACAAAAAGTAACGTTGATATGACATTGTGAGTCTCACCTGTATGCTTTACCTAGTGCTTACTGAACTCACTTTTTTTCATGTATCCATTGCAATATTTGCAATAATTGATAATGATCACGACAAATGAGGACAAATGAAATGCGAACAGCGCCGCTCGCCGTACTCTATTAAACGCCACCCGAATTTCGTCCGAAAGTTGTCTTCTCATCCCGCCGCGGCAGTGTCATTCCCACCTGGCAGTACACTGTTATGGCGCCTAGCACCATCGCCGCATCTGTTGCACGATATAGCTGGCACGCGCCCAGTTTCCTAAAGTGTGTCGTTTTGCTTTTGTTTCCCCCATCAAAGCTGCCAGTATGGTATGGTATGGTAAAACTTTAATGAAGTCCTGCAGGTCGTGAGTCTTCACGAAGCGGGCCGCTCCCACGTGGGAACCGGAAGGCCGAGCCTCTCGGCCGCATCGTGGGCCTGCTGGACAGCCCAGAGTTGGTCAGCCAGAAGAGGGTTGCGGAGAACCGCCTCCCATCTGGCCGAGCTGTTAGCGATGATAGAGCGTGACCGGGCACACCGCCAGAGCATGTGGTCTAACGTGGCTATTTCTCCACAATCGTGGCAGGTAGCATTGGTGTAAATATCCGGATAGATTTTATGTAAAAGCGACGGATTGGGATAGGTATTCGTTTGGAGTAGACGGAGCGTTAATGCTTGAGCTCTATTGAGGCGCGGATGAGGAACAAAGTAGGTTCTACGGCTGAGATAGTAGTGTTTAGTAATCTCGTTGTAGGTGGAGGGCGTGTCCCTGTTCTCTGGGAAGTCGGCTTCCGATGGGTCGAGGGTAGCGCGGTGGGCAAGTTCACGCGCAGCCCCGTGAGCCGACTCGTTGAGGTTGGGAGGAGCACCCTTTATCTGACCCTGGTGTGCGGGAAACCAATAAATGAAGTGGTGCGTGATTGCCTTGCCCCCCGTAAGTCTGAGGGCCTGTTTGGAAATGGTGCCTTTTTCAAATGCTCTGACTGCAGATCTTGAATCACTATAGATGACATCCCGTGAGCTATCCAGCAGGGCTAGTGCAATAGCCATTTGTTCAGCTATTTCGGAGTCCTTCGTCCGAACCGACGCAGCATTGGTGATTCCTTGCCGACCATCAACAGCGACGATGGTGAACGCCCGACGTTCCTTACAAGAAGCGGCATCCACAAAGCTGACCTGTCGCTGATCACTGTGTATTTGCCTAAGGAGGTTGGCCGCCCTTGCCCTCCTTCTACTGCCAGTGTCTAATTGTAATTTGAATAGCACCGAAGCAACAACAGTTCTAGCCACTGTTGGAATCGCACCGCTGGCACGAGTTGTTGGGGTCTCGGTTCTGACGCCCGTTATTGCCAATGGGTCGCAAGCCCCAAGGGTAGCGTTGGCCTGGCGGCCTGGGGCACTGGAAGCATCCGAAGGTCCCGGCAAAGCAAGAGAAGACTGGTAACAGGACAACTTGTTTATTCTAACATAGCAAAAGAGCGGCCGGTCAGGTCGACCGAAGTGGAGAGACGGGAGAGCACGTAACTCAACAGTACAAATCGGAGCCTTTCTCCTGGCGTCCGGGGGCAGCTGCTCTTATACTCTCGGCGTCGCGGTCCAAAAGGGAAGGTCACGGGATGAAGGTCACGGGATGAAGGTCACGGGACGGCGGAGCATGAGCCCACGACGGCGCGCACGGTCGAGCCGAGAGACCTGCTGAACCGAGTGTAGTGACGCATCGCCAACCCTCACTTGGGGAGCTCCGCTCCCCGGCTGCCGCGCTTTGACAAGCGTGGGCACACACACACACACGCACACACGAAGACACGTGGCACTGAAACACGCCTGGACACACTTGGCGGGTAGGCGTTGCGGCGGCGTTGAACGGGCCAAAATGTCCGCCGCTTTGAACAAAGCCCCGGCGTCCGTTGCATCCGCGCCGGCATTACCGCGCGTTGTAGGCGAAACGTAACAGACCGCCCCGCCGGGGGAAGGAGATCCCGATGGTCAGGGGACTGCATCCGCTGTCCGGAGGGATGTCGCTCGATGATGCTCATAACCGTAGTCGGGCGTCCTTTGGCGTTTCTTGAGCGCAGCGCACAGAGAAGGCCTCGTTCTCACGTTCAGGTGCACACAGGACACTGCAAAGTGACTTCGGGAGAGTTGACATTTTTGTTCTCGTTTCCGGCAAGCGTTAGAACTACGCCGAAAGTCAACCGCTCAGTTAGCAAGCACGGCACAACCCTCACTAAGCCCTGCCAGGCTCTTTCCCCTTTTATACTGCTGCCTAGTTCCTTACAGTAGTTTAGCAGCACTCAGAACGCGTCCACAAATCGGAAAATTGCACTAGAAAGCACATCATCACTTTGAAACACTATACAAAAGCAATAGGTTAAAAAAAATCCTGCCTCAGGAAGAAAAACATCAGTAACAAGCAATTTTGAGGCTGATTCCCACGTTAGGGGCTTCGACTTAAGCCATCGGCGTTACCGTTGAGACTCCCCTTTTTGTAACGCACCTCAAAGGAATATTGTTGCAAAGCGAGGCTCCAGCGCAGGAGGCGGCCATTTTTGGGAGAGATGGTCTGCAGCCATTGGAGAGGGCAGTGATCCGTTTCAATGATAAACCTCGAGCCGGCTAGGTAACATGACAATTTCTGAACGGCCCACACGATACACGCACACTCTTTCTCGGTGGCGCTATACGCCTGCTCACGACTCGTCAGCTTACGACTAGCATACAGGACGGGGTGTTCTACTTCTCCATTTTCCCGTTGGCACAGTACAACGCCCATGCCTCGCTCACTAGCATCACACTGAACAACGAACCCTTTTGTGTAGTCGGGCGATCGTAGCACAGGCTGGCTTGTTAGGGCGCTCTTTAGGGCGCTAAAAGCTCTTTCCTTCGTCTCATCCCAGACGACTGTTTGCGGCTCTGTCTTTCTTAGAGCATCCGTCAAGGGAGCCGCGATATCAGAGTACCTGGGGATGTACCTCTGATAGTAGCCGGCGACACCTAAGAACGACCGAATATCGGTCTTCGTGCGCGGTTGCGGGAAGTCTCGCACAGCGGCCACCTTTATTTCAGAGGGGCGGCGACGACCCCGACCAATCACGTGTCCGAGGTAGACAACCTCGGCCTGTGCTAACTGGCACTTGGGAGCCTTGACTGTCAAGCCCGCATCGCGCAGGCGGGTTAGCACTGCCCGCAAGTGCGCCATATGCTCAGGCCAGGATGCGGAGAATATCGCTACGTCGTCTAGATACGGTAAAGCGAATTCTTGCTGTCCCCGCAACACTTTATCCATGAGGCTTGAAAAGCAGTATGGCGCGTTCTTCAAACCAAAACTCAAAACTTTAGGACGGAATGTCCCCATTGGTGAAATGAACGCCGCATACCTACTAGCCTCTTCTGTAAGTGGAACCTGCCAATAACCCCTTACAAGATCTAGGGTGGAAATAAACTGAGCGCTACTCACTCTCTCAAGGCGCTCCTCGATGTTAGGGATCGGATAAATTTGATCCTTAGTGATGGAATTAAGCCTGCGGTAGTCGACGCAAGGACGAGGTTCCTTGCCCGGTACCTCAACTAAAATCAAAGGGGAGGTATAATCACTCTCACCCGCTTCAATAACACCGAGCTGTAGCATTTTCTTTACCTCAGCCTCCATAATATCGCTCTGGCGGGGTGACACCCGATACGCCTTGGATCGTACTGGCTCTGGGGAGGTAAGTTCTATGTCATGAGTAAGGACAGAAGTCCTACCAGGCCTCTCAGAGAACAGACCTTGAAACTCTTGTAAGAGCTGGTGTAGTTCGGTTTTCTGCTCAGGCGACAGCGATGCTTTACTTATTAAGTCACTAATGACTTGATCGGTGTCTTTCCTGTTCGTCACTGAGCCTAGTCCCGGAAGCTCGACCGGAAGCTCTTCTAACTTTCCCGCATCGGGAATTTCCTCTCCAGTATCTGGTGCCTTTAACGCTACAGGCTCAATTTTATCCCGTTCGGGCGTGCCCTGAATACCAGCTTGCTGCGCCTCTGACCCTTTTTCATCGTTCAACAACGTCGGTCCCGCAACTACCGCCTTTGCAGCGAGCTCCCGAACCTTCGATCTGGTTAAGGCCTGAACGCTAGCCTCACCAAACAAAAGCCCCTTCTCGCGCAGGAGGTGATCGGACCTGTTCGAAAATAGGTACGGGTACTGGGGGGGCAGCATAGATGACACTGCGGCCTCCGTCTCAAGTGCTCCGAAAGGTCCTTCAATAAGCACTTTTGCTACCGGCAGACACACGCTATGAGCTTCCACTGCTTGCTTGATCCATGCGCACTCGCCCGTGAACATATCGGGTTCTACGTAAGAGGGGTGAACTACATCCATTGTAGCTGCGGAATCGCGAAGCACTCGGCACTCTTTCCCGTTCACGAGGAGGTCTCGCATGTAAGGCTCGAGAAGCTTCATGTTCTCGTCAGTGCTGCATATAGACAAAAACACGACTTGTGTTTTTGTTTCTGGACACTGCGCCGAAAAGTGACCCGGCTTCTGGCACGTATAACACAGGCGCGCTTGCCTCGCCTCGAACCGCTTTCTGCGTTCGGCTTCGGCTGCCGCCGTCTCCTTACGTTCGGTCGGACACTGCGCCGAAAAGTGACCCGGCTTCTGGCACGTATAACAAACGCGCGCTTGCCTCATCTCGAACCGCTTTCTGCGTTCGGCTTCGGTTGCCGCCGTCTCCGTACGTTTGGTCGGACTGCTTTCACTCGCATCCGAACTACGTGTGTCCCCCTTTGCTCTCATGGGCGTGAACTTTGGCCTCTCAAACTTGGAGCCAAATTCACCCTTTTGACCGTCCTTAGCTCCACGAGCCCGACGCGTCACAAACTCCTCGGCTAACTCAGCGGCTCTAGCCACCGTACTAACGTCTGGCCTATCCAAGACCCAGTACCGCACGTTCTCAGGTAACCGACTATAAAACTGTTCTAGCCCGAAACACTGCAGAACTTTCTCGTGGTCACCAAACGCTTTCTCTTCTTTGAGCCACTCCTGCATGTTTGACATAAGCCTGTACGCAAACTCTGTATATGACTCACTTCTGCCTTTCTCATTTTCCCGAAACTTCCGACGGAACGCCTCCGCTGACAGCCGGTACTTTTTTAGCAGACTCGATTTCACTTTGTCGAAATCCTCTGCCTCCTCTCTCTCCAAGCGAGCGACTACGTCGGCCGCCTCGCCGGGTAGCAAAGTGAGCAAGCGCTGTGGCCACGTTTCCCGAGAGAACCCCTGCTTCTCGCACGTTCGCTCAAAGTTAACCAGGAACAAACCAATGTCCTCTCCAAGCTTAAACGGCCGCATCAGGTCAGTCATTTTGAACAATACTCGTTCTCCTGCACCGTGTGCCTGACTTCCATTACGAGCGCGTTCCATCTCTAACTCGAGACGCTTCATTTCCAAAGCGTGTTGACGGTCGCGCTCTTCTTTTTCTTTCTCTTTTTGTTCTTTAAGTTCGCGCTCCTGTCTTTTTGCCGTCTCCCTCTCCTCAATGGTCTCAAGGCATTCCGACAGCTCGTCATCCTCAGCTTCTAACTCAAGAATAGCCCTTAGCAGTTCTGGTTTTCTGAGTTTGTCTGAGACATCCAGACCCAACTCTCTCGCAAGCTCCAGCAATTTCGGTTTGCGCAACGACTTCAAATCTATGGCTGCTCTGAATGCTGCTTTCTCTACTGCCTACTATTGTCTTGCCGCAAACTAACCCGGCAGCAACGACAACCACAATTACCAGCTCTGTTTCTAACACTAACAAAAGCCTGGCAAAACTCAGAAGAAGAAAGTCCCGCACTCACCAAACCTCGCAGCCAAGACTTCAGCGCAGTCGTTCCGCTGCAGGCAACCAGTCATCACACAGGGCTCGTTGCGCTGCTCCCGGATGGTCGTTGTGCTGCTCAGCATACAGTCAACCGCATCTCTTCGCTGCTGGCCTCCGTTGTCGCGATCTCACCGCTGGCAACCAGATGTAGTAATCGCACCGCTGGCACGAGTTGTTGGGGTCTCGGTTCTGACGCCCGTTATTGCCAATGGGTCGCAAGCCCCAAGGGTAGCGTTGGCCTGGCGGCCTGGGGCACTGGAAGCATCCGAAGGTCCCGGCAAAGCAAGAGAAGACTGGTTACAGAACAACTTGTTTATTCTAACATAGCAAAAGAGCGGCCGGTCAGGTCGACCGAAGTGGAGAGACGGGAGAGCACGTAACTCAACAGTACAAATCGGAGCCTTTCTCCTGGCGTCCGGGGGCAGCTGCTCTTATACTCTCGGCGTCGCGGTCCAAAAGGGAAGGTCACGGGATGAAGGTCACGGGATGAAGGTCACGGGATGAAGGTCACGGGACGGCGGAGCATGAGCCCACGACGGCGCGCACGGTCGAGCCGAGAGACCTGCTGAACCGAGTGTAGTGACGCATCGCCAACCCTCACTTGGGGAGCTCCGCTCCCCGGCTGCCGCGCTTTGACAAGCGTGGGCACACACACACACACGCACACACGAAGACACGTGGCACTGAAACACGCCTGGACACACTTGGCGGGTAGGCGTTGCGGCGGCGTTGAACGGGCCAAAATGTCCGCCGCTTTGAACAAAGCCCCGGCGTCCGTTGCATCCGCGCCGGCATTACCGCGCGTTGTAGGCGAAACGTAACACCACCTTAACAGTAATCGCAGGTAGGAACGGCACTGCAGTGGCGGGGTGAGGATACAAGCTTCATGCAAAATACAGGTGACGTAATCGCGGTAGGACAAGCAGCCCCGCACTCTGCGTCGAAACCACGTGCGCGTGCGTGTGTACAACTATGGCTGGCCAGTGCCGCTGACTGCTTTCAGTTATGCTTCGGCCACACGCTCTGCTGTTAGCATTTCATTTGTATTTGATAGTACATCTACTGCGGAACTTATAGGCATGCAGCTCATCATAGCATGAACAGGAAATATCCATTAGATGTTCTATGGACCTTCTGCATCCCTAAATTGGCCATCTGTTAGAGGTCACTTATATGTCCAGCTGTGGTATCCTTTCAACGTTACAGCAACATGATCTGGACGGGACTTAGATTATCCATGACACGTATTCGTAATGTTGTTTGGAGAAATATAGATATCCATAGGATGTGTACAATGTCTAAAACATGTTCTATGGACATGTGTGGGACATAAATAGTTCACTGGGCTGGTGCCTGCAGATTTCTCCACGAGCCGCCCGTGTACGGGCGGCTCGTGGAGAAGGCAAGCCCGTATCATCAAGGACTGCTCGTACGCAAGGTTAAACTTGGGCGGCTACAGCCCAAACGCAGTGAACAGAAGGAGAGATTTCCTTCGCATCCTGGCACAGACGACGGAATTCTACGAAGTGGCAACGTATACTGACTCTGCTCCGGAGACTCCGTCCTCCGAAGGGTCTCGACGTCACAAGGAACAGCGTGCACAACTATCACAACGTGGATCTATCGGAGGATGGGCGTGAAGTTTTACAACTCGGGCCAGAATTCGCCGTGGAACCTAACAAAGACGGCCCTGGTCTCCTGACTCTTGTCAGAGAAGCCGCGAAACGTGCCCTGGAAAGTGAAAATGACAGCTGTGTCTCGCGTGGCGTTGATGTGCTCAACCGTAATGTTGGTCTAAGGAGCAAACTGCCGCTAAAGAGGACGTTGGATTACCTTGAGGGTCACAAGCTGTGTGTAGTTCCAGCGGACAAGGAAGGTGGGTTCGCTGTTCTGCCGCATGATCTACTACGTATAGGAAAGGTTCCGAGACCATTTCGTCCATGTTTAACAAAAAAGATTCGGTGTCCCTACGAAAAGTCAGGAATGATGCAAAAAAGCTTGTGACTAGACTGGAACTGAGTAGTGCTCTAAGGAAGATGGATAGTGCCAGCAAGGATAGTCTACAATTGTTTTTCACTGCCAAGATGCAAAAGATTGATTGCCCCTCTTCGCTTTATTGTATCTGAAAAAGGTACATGGCAAAACGTGGTTGCGGATTTCTTAAAACAAAATCGTAATACATTAAAAGTAAAGGATCCTTTTTTAGTGCGTGCTTCGGACGACGTTGTACGTTGCCTGACAAACCGTAAGAATCTTAGTGCCAAAGTCTTTTCAGTCGACATAAAGGGCCTCTTTTATTCACTGCCCCGCAATGGGCTTTTCTCTTGCGTAGAAGATTCAAATATCAGTGCCAGTGACTTTTTAGAATTGTTGAACGTGTGCTTGAAGTCTACCTATGCTACCTGGGACAAAGGAGCTTACCTGCTGAAGGACGGTTTCTGTATTGGTTCCTCGATGTATGGTTCCTCGCCTGTACTCAGTGACTTATTTTTAGCCAAATGTGATAGGAATCTTTACTTACAATTGCATGGTTTAAACGTTGTTCGTGTTTTTAGAAAGGTCGGCGATATCTTAGTTCTTGACGTTCCAAATAACAGTGAATTCACTGTAGCAGTAAAAAGTGTGCTTGATGTTTCTATAGATGTTTTAAGTCTCCCAACTTTGACGCATGAGCTTTCTGAAAAAAATAACATACGGTGTTTAGACCTGCGCCTTCAGTTTTTGGCACAGCATGTGTGCTGGATGTTTGATCCAACTGCGAACAAGCCTTTACTTCCATTTGGGTCTGCACACTCTAAACTCGTGAAGAGAAGTATTGTTGTCTCTTGCCTTTCAAATGCCTTGAAGAAATCCTGTGTGCACAAGGCGGAAGAAAGCTTTCGGTCGCAGGAATCCCGCCTCAGCGCAGCTGGATATACCTTATGGTTGCAGGTTAGTGTCGCGGAACGCTTACTTAAGAACGTTAGAAAAGCTGGTCTCGCAAGGACACCGATCACAGAAGGACAAAGTAATGACAACGTAAAGAAGGCAGTTATTCCATATTTTCATGGAATCTCGCAGAACCTTAAGAAGATTGGCCGGAGTGCAAACGTTGATGTTGTATTTTCCGTGCCTAGAAAACTGGCGTCACTGAGCAAGCAGACATGCGTTGTCTTCCAAGGCCCAGTGTAAAACTAATCACAGACAGCGCTTCACACAGTGTGTCCAGTGTGTCGTATATGCGAGACCTATCTCATGTGGTAAAGTCTACAACGGGCAAACCTGCTGATGCATTACGATCGGCTTAAGCTGGAACCGCATGGCGCGTTTTTCGCGCGCTGCAAACGCGACGCGCTGCAAACGCCCGCGTTGCCGCCGACGCGCGAGCACCCGTACATGGCGCGTTCACACGCACGAAAAAAAGGAGCGGCAATTACGCGCCGCGTTTTCCGGGTTGCCAGACAACATAACTCTCAACGACATGCATTGTCTCTGTTACCGCATATATAATATGCCCTTAAGCTTCCAGAACACTACAATAGAAGTAATCTTAGTGTAATTAGACAGCGACATTTTTCTCCGAAGTGTATTTATCAAGCTTATTTTCAAGCAGCAATATTGTGTGCGAAACTGCGACTATGTACCTTCCGCATACTGAGAGGCCGCTGCTTGTTTACAATTTCATATATAAAACGCATATAAAAAGGAGTGTCGGCCGCTTGCTACCGAGCAGAAAAGGCGATTGCTGCTATTAAGGAGGATGCTGATACTGAAGCAAGAAAAAATGCGGGTCAGGAGGTATATGTGGGTGCGGCCTGCATGGTTGAGAAGAGAGCGAGTACCATACACTGGTAATATTATTAGCAAATTGTCTTGCCAGCATTAGCGATGAGACGCGACGCTTCTCCACTCCATTTATTAGGGCCTCGTTGAAGGTTGCTTTGTCCATTTTAGGTGAAAACGATTCGCTAACCAACACGATGCGCGAACGAAATCACGGTAGCACGTATTTTCTCTGACGCGCGCGCCAGTTCTGCGGAGAAAAAAAAATGCTCCAAGTAGGTTCCGTCGAGATGCGCAGAGGGCAGGGCCATCTGGTGGCAAAAAAAACCCCAAAATGCCACGTGACCAAATGCCACGTGACTTACCTGAACTCTGATTGGTGGACGCGCCGCGCGACGCGTTTTTTTCTACACCGAGCAGCAGAACGCGGCGCCTGGATTTCGTGACAGATCATGCTGGGTACGCGTCAAAATGACGCCCGCGTCCCACCATCCGCGCGTCAATCGCGCCTGAAATCGCGCCATGCGGTTCCGCCTTTAGAGAACACCACAACAACGTTAACAACACTATTGAAGGTCATCTGGGCGTGCACTGCCGCGACTGTGGGTGCAAACCATTATTCGACAAATGCATGATTATATCTAGGAGAAAATCAAGCCTTACTAGAGAATTTATTGAGGCTGTCGCAATTTCACGTGCGGGAAGTAATTGTATCAGTTGTCCCTCGATATAGCCTTGTGTGAAAAAAGAGCTGGGCCTACCCTCATTCAAATGCCAGGGTGCGATAGCGGTACGAGCAGGTTCTGAGCTCATGTGTGATCTTCTTGTTTTTTTTTACCAAATGTACCCTTTAAAACTAGCTGCGCACCGGCAAAATAAACATTTTTGTTGAAAGTCAGCGCTGTGTCTGTGTACTACATTGTGTGTCTCCTTTGCCACCGTCGGTTCCCGCGCTGTAGCCTTCCACTGGACTTTAGTCAACCGAGGGAACAGGCTGGCTTCAGGAAGGGATACTCTACAATGGATCACATCCATGTCATCAAACACGTAATCGAGAAATCCGCAGACTACAGTCATCCTCTCTATATAGCTTTCTTAGATTACGAAAAGGCATTTGATTCAGTAGAGATACCAACAGTCATAGCGGCATTACGTAATCACGGAGTAAAGAACGCTTACGTAAATACCTTGGAAAATATCTACAGCTACCTTAATTCTACACAAGAAAAGTAGAAAGATACCTATAAAGAAAGGGGTCTTACAAGGAGACGCAATTTCTCTAATGCTATTCACTGCGTGCTTGGAAGAAGTATTCAAGCTATTAAACTGGGAAGGCTTTGGAGTAATGATCGACGGCGAATATCTCAACCTTCGGTTTGCAGATGACATTGTCCTGTTGAGCAACACTGGAGACGAGTTACAACAAAGGACTGAGGACCTTAAAAGATAGAGTTTAAGAGTGGGGTTTAAGATTAATATGCGGAAGACAAAGGTAATGATCAACAGCGGGGCAAGGGAACAAGAGTTCAGCTCACCAGTCAGCCTCTAGAGTCTGTGAAGGTGTATGTTTACCTAGGTCAATTAATCACAGGGAACTCTGATCATGAGAAGGAAATTCATAGAAGAATAAAAACGGGTTGGATCGCACACGGCATACATTGTCAGCTCCTGACTGGAAGCTTACCATTATCGTTGGAAAGGAAGGTGTATAATCAATGCATTTTACCGGTACTGACATATGGGGTAGAGACTTGGAGACTGACAAAGAAGCTTGAGAACAAGTTAAGGACCGCACAAAGTGCAATGGAACGAAGAATGCTAGGCATAACCTTGAGAGGCAGAAAGAGGGTGGTTTGAATCGGAGCGCAAATGCGTATAGCCGATATTCTAATTGATATTAAGAGAACAAAAATGGAGCTGGGCAGGTCATGTAATGTGCAGGTTAGATAACCGTTGGACCATTAGGGTTACAGAATGGGTACCAAGAGAAGGGAAGCGCAGTCGAGGACGGCAGAAAACTAGGTGGGCCGATAACATTAGGAAATTCGCGGGCGCTAGTTGTATCGGTTGGCACAGGACAGGGGTAATTGGACAGGGGTAATAACTGGCCTTCGTCCTGCAGTGTACACAAAAAGGCTGATGATGACGATGAGCTTTCTGTCCGAGCATTAGTGTTAGTACGCCACTTCTAGCCACCATATCTCCACTTTTCAGTGCTTCACTGCATCGCCAATGCCATGTTAACTCGTCGCGAGAGGTCGTTGGCACTAAAATTTCGCACAAAGGTTGGGTTTATTAGTCGATGCAGTTCAATGCCGCGTTTGAGTGCACTAGTCTACGCTCGTTACAACGGAACCGCATAAAACAGATTTTTCGATATAATGGACCATATTTCAACCTTAGTTTGCTCTAATGAAACGAAGTTCGCTTTTAACGGACCGCGCTACAACTGACTATCGTATACAGCGGACGAAATTAGCGGCAATTTTTGCCAAAATCGGGCGTATAAAATGGACTTTTGCCGCGTCGACACGGGCTGGCAACTGAATTGCGAGCGTCAGCCGACGATCGCGGCTCAATATCGTGCGCGCGAGGGAAGGAGGAAAGCGGGGCGAAGGCAGGGCGCAAGCAAGCGCCGTCTTTCGCGCGCGAGACACGGGCGGAGGCGAGGGAGAGGGAGTTGTACTCCGTTCTTGAAAGCGATCTTGAAAGCGATGAAAGCGATCCAAGCGATTTGCGACATGAACAAAGTAGGCGCCCGCGCGGGCGCCGTATCTTGAAAGCGATCTGCAATATGGACAAAGCGCGCCCAGTGCCGTAGCTTCGTATGCGCTGTGCTTTCGACGTTAAGTTCGCGTTGAACTGAGAGATAGCACGAAGGTCAATTCGCTCGCTGTTGCTGCCGCGCTTCCTCACTCCAACGTTCTGACAGCGACTTTCCGCGGTCATCGACCGAGATGTGTTCATGTTTACCCGTGCGCGCGTGACACGGTGCTTGTTAATTTAGTTAGTAAGCTAATGTTTACAACTTCATACGACCGATAAGACTAGTATCCTTACTCCTCAAAGCTGTCTACTAATTTGCTATCACAATCGATGCTTCGCCTTTCCAGCGAAACTGCTATTTTTTTTTTACTTTGGACGTTCGTCCCTCACTCTTTACAATAACGTTGTTACACATCGCGACCAAAGTTTCTGAAGTGAGGCGTTTCTCGATATTACGGAGTTCGGATAAAACGGACATCTTTTGTCGGATTATCAGAGTCCGTTGTAACGAGAGTCAATTGTACTGGTACTGCTTGTTTTGTCATCTAAGGGGACGCCAAAATGCACAATTTGCAGAGCCGAAATGGTGGCGGCATCTGTCACTAACAAGGCGAAACACGTCCTACTGTAGACCGTCTTTTTATGTCATTTTATGTATTCAAGCACAAAAGTTACTGGAACGCCAATGCGTTTCTCCGCAAAGTTCGGGAATTAATTTCGAAACTGGTGTCATCCTGAGAAATCGTTCCAGGTGGATGCGCCTTGCGAACACAACGGCTAGAATATATAAATTGCAATATGGGCCATAAGGCATTAGTTAAAATTAGTGATTTTTTAATTAGTTGATTATGCATTTCAATTTTTTGTGCAAGTAGTGTCCGCCGCTTTGAGTAGTACACTTCATGAACTAGAATTGTGCTATCTGCCACAGGCAGCCTTTAAGAACTTTTGAAAATGTTTGCTGAAACATCTTGCCGTTGTCACCTTTGTAACGTATGCTTGTTTAAGGTGCATATGATATACATGCGCTATGTGTTTTATGGCACTTGTAATTCATACCTCATTTGGGACAAACATGATCCAGTACTTTTGGTGCTTCCCTATCATGAGTGCTTGTGCAGTCGAGCGACATGCATATTAAGCATGAAGCTCGCAAGTACATCTCGTGATTATACACCAAAAGTATTCGACAACCATATCTTTGCTTGCAGCCCTAAAGTTTTTTTCTGAAGTATGAAGAGAGCAATTTGTAAAAAGATCAATAAGTTCTTCACTCCTGCTCCCAAGAAAGCTCTATAAATTGCATTCGAAGGCACCAAACAAGCTGCCTCATCATGCCCCCCTCCCCCCAAAAAAAGAGACCAACATCTGTGTTCTTCCCAGGTCAGCATCATGTAGCATATCGCTACCTCTTCAAGGCAAATATTTGCACCGTGCTTCTACACGTGACCAAAATGCCGAATAACAAGTCGAAGGATTGGACATGATATCCTCGAGTGTCTGCTCGAGGACATGCATCACTTTGTTAATACTAGCTCAATGCGACATCAGAAAGTTTCTGGGCTGACAAGTCGATGACTACTACACTGAGTGGCATTTATTGGAAATGCACAGGTGCATGCTCTTCAGATAATTACACTTTTCCATACTCAGGTCACAAGAAAAATGGCAAAGATGAGAAGCGATCGTAAGTCAGCCGCATTTAAACAAGTTCAAGTGGCTTGCCCTCTCTGATTCTCACAGGGGCCTGTGCTGCATGTACTACGCTTTGTTCATAACAGGTAAAATTGGAGGCCACCAGAAAAATGTCCCCCTTCAAAAACTGGCCACCAAGTCACTTCCGACCTTTGCAATACTGCTGGGAAGAGATGGTGATCTTCCTGTACATGAAGCAAACAAGTGCCATAAAGAAGCAATGCAGGCTCGGAAGGACTTCCTCGTATGTGTCCGCACACCTAAAAAAGGTGTGACCAACCAAATCAACATGCAGCATCTATAGCAGTTGATTGAACGACAACCGAAACCGCCTGTTTCCAGTCATATGGTTAATCATCGTTTTAGGGCGCCGAAGTATACCATTTTGTGGGCACCAAGAGGACAGAACACTTTTTGAACGGCCAAATGAGACCTCATTGACTACAAATGAGGATAATTTCTGCCATATTCTACACTTTCGAGTATGAAGCGGGGACACATAACTTCATAAGCACCTTGTCAGCACATCATCCCGAGCCACGTGAATCAGCAAGACGACCAAGAATGAACTGATCAAGTGCTGTGGAGATGAGGTTCTTGCTACACTTATTCAGCGGGTGCACAAGTCAGGTGCCTACACCATCATGTTCAATGAAGCAACTGATATATCTCACACGTCGCAGCTAAGTCTTATCATGCGGTACATACACAAGAACACGGTACGAGAAAGCTTCATCTAATTTGTCGACCACACACTGACCGTGATGCTGCTGACGCTAATGTAACTGAGCCTATCCTGACAGGGAAAGTACTCGGTGAATGGGTTCTCAAAATGCTGAAGGGCCTAGAACTCTACCTCGGCAGATACGTTGGCATAGCGAAAAATGCCTACAGCGTCATGGTGTCAGAGCTATGTGGCACCGCGTCCAAAATTGAGTAGTGTGTCCCAAACACACTTCACTCCCCGTGCTTTAACCGTGCACTCAACTTGTCTTTATCCAAGTCATTGCGCATTAAAGCCTTCAGGAACACAGTAGGGATTATGAAGGAGATAATTTCCTTCTCCACCGCGTCACCAAAACAAAATACCATATTTACTCGCATAATGAACGCACTCGCGTAATGAACGCAGCCCCCACTTTTCCAATCAAGGAGGAGGAAATAACTTTATTGCGTGCCCTGCGAGTTGGTGGGGAGGGCCAAAGGCCCCGCCTAGGTGACCACCAGGAGTTCGTGGGTCCTGGCGGCATCTTCAGCCCGCTGGACTGCCCATAGTTGATCCTCAAGGGCGGGGCTGAGCAGCGCGGCTTCCCAGCGCGTGCGAAGGCTGTTGCTGGAGGTCGCGTTCTCGTTATTGTGATATATCCCTCGGCATTCCTATATGTGCTCCAGAGTGGCTCTGGATTCACATGTGTTGCATTTGTCCGTTTGATATATATCCGGATATATGATGTGCGAGAGCGCAGGATTCGGATACGTCCTAGTTTGTAACTGCCCCATGCGACAGACTGCTCTTTTGTCAATTTTGCGAGAGGTCGCGGGAATAAGCCCCTCTGTAACCTATAGTGTTTCGTGATGTCATTATATGTGGTCATTCTGTCCTCCCACTCCCACTCATTTACCGCACCGTCACGTCCAGCGGGTACCGGGGCGTCACTTGCGACTGCGGCTCGGTCCTCGAGCCGCGTCGTGTGCCGCCTCGTTGTTGCCGTCCTCCGCGAGGGTGTGAGCGGGTGTCCATGTGATGTATATCTTTCTTTTGCAATTTTGACCTCCTGCAAGAAAAATGCGTAGTGCCTCCGGGGAGATTCGGCTGTTGGCAAAGTTTCTTATTGCCGTCTAAGAGTCGCTATCACGGTTGCCTTAGTCTGAGCCACGGTGGTCTGAGCTACTGAGAGCGCTATGGCTACTAATTCTTCGGCTGTCTCATTACTTGTGGTGCGTATCGTCGCGCACGTCTTGCCCTGTTTTTCGCTATCGACTACGGCTGCCGTAAACTCCCGTCTGTGACTGTATCGAGCCGCGTCTACGAAGACTGCGTCATTCTCGCTGCCGAATTTCTTCTGTATCTGCTTCGCTCTGTTCTCTCGTCTGTCCTCATTGTGTTCTGGGTGCATGTTCTTTGGTATGGGGGGGGGGGTATTACCATTGTTTCCTTCGTCTCTCGGGATGTCCACCTTGACACCGTGCTGTGTGTGGTAACCTATGTCTAGTCTCTCTAGGATGTCTCTGCCTGCTCTAGCGCGTTCATATTGTGCCGTACATTGCGCTTCAATGAGCTCGTCTATCGTGTTGTGTAGGCCTAATTGTAGCAACTTGTCCGTGCTGGTGCTGATCGGTAGCTCTTTGGCTAGTTTGTATATTTTCCGAATGAGGCATTCTAGTTTGATGTTT
Organism: Dermacentor andersoni; assembly: GCF_023375885.2. Classification (NCBI taxonomy): domain Eukaryota; kingdom Metazoa; phylum Arthropoda; class Arachnida; order Ixodida; family Ixodidae; genus Dermacentor; species Dermacentor andersoni. The sequence goes on from NC_092814.1 coordinate 79,010,075, forward strand.
TCCGCGACATGCCATTTCAAGTACAGCGCTACGTATACTATTCTACTTGTTACGAAGGCCTGTATTAACCTGATCGTGTTTTCCTCTTTCATCCCGCTATGTCTGTTTGCTATCCTTCTGATTAGCCTCATGATTTGCGCTACAGTTCCCTCCAGTCTTCTGAGGGTTTCTCCGTTGTTGCCCTTGGCTTCGATGGGAGCCCCAATATCCTGATCCTGTCAACCTTGGGTATGGGTTTCCCATCGGCCGTCTTTAACTGTATCTCCTCTCTATGGGTGAGATCTTCCCTGTAGTTGCCTGGTTTGCGACCTCTGCGAGTCGGTCTGTACAGCAGCAGCTCCGATTTCTCTGCCGAGTAGGTTATATATATATAGCCCTGTCCCCTCTAGATATTGTTCGATTGTTTCGACCGCTGTTTGAAGCGTTTGTTCTATTTGCCCGTCACTTCCGTTTCTCCCCCATAGGGTGATATCGTCAGCGTGTAAAGTATGATTGAGTCCCTCGATTTCTTGTAGCTTGGCTGGTAGCCCGATTAGCGCCAGATTGAATAGCATCGGTGATAAGACCAAGCCATGTGGCGTACTTGCGCTGCCTATCTCGATCTCCTCCGAAGCTAGGTCCGCTATCGTGATCTTTGCCTTTCTGCCCGTTACGAATTCAATTACACACGTAATCGTACGTCCGTTTTCCGAGTCCTGGTTCTCCTACGCTATCTAGTATCGTTGCACGTGTTACGTTATCGAAAGCCTTTTTTAGGTCCAACCCGAGAATTGCCTTTGTCGATCTGCCCGAATCTTCAATGATCTGATGTTTTAGTTGCAACAGAGCGTCTTGCTCCTGAATCCTATCATCGTGGGTGGGAGAGCGTCCCAGTCCTCGAGGTAGATGGTTATCCTCGCTAGGACCACGTGCTCCATGAGTTTCCCCACGCAAGAAGTGAGAGATATGGGTCTCAAGTTCTCAATCTGCAGTCGCTTGCCCGGTTTAGGTAGTAACACGATTTGTGCCGTCTTCCATAGCTGCGGAATCTGCCCTGCCTCCCAGCATTGTTTTTTTCTCGCATAATGATCGCACCCTGAACTTGCTGCCATGAAGTACGTAGGAGACACATGGTACGATTCGGCGTCTGATGTGGCGTTCGGCGGGTGCGATTGTGTCCGACGCCGTGTCGGACGCCGAATCGTGCCATGTCTCCTACTTTTATTGCTATAGCAATTATATGGACGCTCCAGGCGCATTTTTGCCGTCTTCGTCGTCGTCGCCGCTGCGCGCAGCATGGTGCGAGGGAAGCCGACGATCGTGGCTTAAAGCCGTGGCTCAATCTCGCGCGCCGTCTTTCGTCGCGCAAAAGTCCCCGGGGGGAGGGAAGGCCAGACGAGAACGTTGTACTAGAGGGTTTTATGTACTAGAATACTAGTACACTCTAGTTTTACTCTAGCAGCTACTGTGTATTGCACAACCGCGCCCGAGTCACCTCGGGCGCGGTTCAATCTCCCGCGTACAAGGGATGAACGAGGGAAGGAAACACGCGGTCTTCCGTCTCGCTCATGGCGCCGGGTTGGGGAGGGCGGCGTTTTACTCCGGCAGCAACTGCGCACTGCGTGGCCGCGGCGCGCCCTATCTTCAAAGCGATCTGCGTCGGGGGCTGAGTCGATGACGGCTCATACCTGGTGCTGCATTCTCGCCGATCAGTTTACCTTGAAACGAAGGTTTGCAAGTTTATACGGACGTTAAAACGACTATTTTTACTACGTGTAGTGTCCACACATTTGCTATCGCAATCGGTGGTTTGCATTTCAGGCGAAACTGACTTTTTGAGAGGTGGCCGCGGAAAAAAGATCACTCAAAAGTTTACCCCGCATAATAAACTCACACCCCAACTCTGCGCATATTTTCTGAGCAAAACAAAGTGCGTCCATTATTCGAGTAAATACGGTAGTGTATTAGCTGAAGAACACACTTGGCCACCAACTTAAAGGCCTTTGCAAGACGAGATGGGTCGAACAACACGAAAGTGTCATCCAGTTACGAGACTTACTTGGCTCTGTGGCTAAAGCCCTCGACACCATAGCGAACTAGAGAGAACTGCAAAGTGATGCAAATGCGAGGACACTCCACACCGCTGTTGACGATGGCGCGTTTATAAGGGCGATAGTTTGCCTCTTGGACCTACTGGTGCACAAGCTCCCATTGAGTCACCTCTACCAGAAGTGCATCGATGTGCACACAGCAAGGAGCATGTTGACAGACACCGTAGCTGTTCTAACTGCTCAGAGAAAAAAATGCAAAGAGGTATTTGCGTCTCTTTACGAGTGGGCCGTTGCACTGGCGGATGAGCTTGAAACAGAGCTGCAGCTCCCTCACATCATGAAGAAACACACTCACGAGTCTAAGACTCCAGCGCTCAATCTAGAGAGCTCCTACAAGATGTCGGTATAGATCCCACTACTGGATAATGTGTTGACAGACCTCAACTCAAGGTTTAACGAAGAGACTTTCGGAGTCTGCAGGCTCTTTGTCTATTGTGTCTCAGTTGTACACCATCACAACAGAAAATGAGGCAAAAGTAGTAACGGAGATTGCACAGTGGTAGGGCTCATTCTTTGGAAGGCATGCCCCGATATCTGCAAGTGTTATTGAAGCTGAACTACAGCTATGCCGGAAAAAGTGGAAGCGTGAAAGCTAAGAAGGAGCGGACATCCCTTCGACTGCTGTTGAAGCACTCTATATGTGCGACAGTGACATCTTCCCTTTGATCAAGACACTTCTATAAATACTGGCCACGCTCACTGTCAGTGTTGCCAGTGCCAAAAGGTCTTTCTCTACACTGTCATAAAAACATAGCTGCGATCACAGATGGATGAAACCCACCTGACCAACCTGGCCTTGCTGCATACACACAGAAAAATTCCTATTGCTGTGAAAAAGTTATCAATCACTTCGCCAACAAAAATCATCCACGACTGAGGTTGCAATTTGTGCTGCAATGCTAGCTTGCTATTCACCACTGCAAATGGACTTTTTAATAGAACTGCCTAAATCTACCAAGCTGACATTCTAGTTCTCTGGTCTTGAATTTTGTTTCAGTATTGTTTCTACACAGTCTAATACATGAACGGACATTTTTATATATTTGTTTGCAATAAAGCTTCATTGTTTAAGTATTTTGGCATGCCCTCTTTGATTGTCAATTTTAAGGGAGGGCATGTGTATATGTATCTTTTGGACATATCTCTATGATGGTTAACATTTTTTCGTGATCTTCATCATATACTGCTCTTTAAATTTCAGTCAAATTTGATATACAGATGAAATTGCTGCTAGAGGGTGGGGTGGTGCAGCTTTTACATGTGCGTATCGTTCCACAAGCTGCAGTTATTGACATGGATAATGACTATTTTAATTATGTTGTAGAGTTCCGGGGGATTTTCTTTTTGCTCTGCCATCATGTTGATTCTTCAGCGGTTATAGCAACTAGGTAGTACTAAAGTGGGATGAATGATCTATAAATATGTCGCTGCTACATGCTGTACTTCGAATTTGAGACTTAGAACTGATCTTGCATTTGCAACTTTTTTGCGTAAAAAATGTTGCCATGGTTTTGTTGAGTGCACTAGTATTCATTCGACAGGCATGATTTGATTAATCCTACTTTGTCACTGTATAATTCTACAAGCCGTAGCAATGTTGCCGTGCTTTTTTTAGTCTTCAGGTTTTAGACTGATATACTCCTATGTACGAGTAATTTTTTTCGTCATTATTATGCCATAGTGAATTTAGAATAATGATTATTTTATTGAAATTGCATGAACTTCATTTACTGTGCAAAAATAAAACAATCTTCATAACTGCAACACTCTATGTTGTGTTATGTAATAATTTCGCACACCACCCAGCACAATTATCGGTTTAAAATCACATCTATAAAGGCACCAAGATGAGGAAACTCTCATTCTAACAATAACATTGTGTTGTTTTTCCCATAATACATCGAGAACTAATCTTTATGATTTAGAGACTTAGCACAGTAAATTATAGAGGTATCTGAAGCATGGTCGCCCATAAAATTTTAATTCCCAGAATTCTTTACATGTGGAAAAACGATTAGCACAAATGAGTGGGATGACTTAAGAAAAATTAGCAGTAACAAAATTTTAGTGGGAGACTTGTGATATTTAACAGTAACTCCATGAAATAAGAAAGAGACTACCCCCCCCCACCGGTGACACTTCCAGTAACCACCGCCTCTCTAAAACGAGTGGCTAGATATGCCAGCGTTGTCAAGTGTAAATATTTTTTTCTGCAACCATACATGTGAAATTCCACAATAAAATATGCCTTTGTAACTCGCATAGTATTTTGCTTCATCAATTACATAATTTGCAACAAGAACTACTAAATCATTAGGTCACAGTGCTTTACCATGGCAGTTGATGCCAGCATTCAAGCACATGGCAAACTAAAGTTGTTTGTTGCATCACTATACACAACTTCTAATCACTAATTACGTCCCTGACAAATAATGCTAATTCTTGGATCATCTTGGTCATGTACCATCATTATCTATTGTGTTCAGAGGACAACATAAAATGTTTACAGTACAGTAACAATATACACAATAAAATGAACAAACTTAGGTTGCTGATTGATGGGGCTTAACATCCCAAATCCACACAAGGGCTATGACACTATGTTATGTATATAGACACAAGCACATGCATGACTGAGTTAAGACCGAACAGCAATGAAGGTGAAGAAGGCAAAACAGGTAGGTAGGCAGACCCAAGGACGATAACATGAATCACTTATCCGAAGTATTAGAGGCACTGAGTCAAGCAAGTTTTAAGATAAACATTAAGAAAAGCGAATTCCTTTGTCAGACTCTGGTATTCCTCGGCAGGGTGATCAATGAGAAAACCAATAGTACCAAAGAAGAAAGTGTGCAAAGGATTTCATGTCTTCTCAAGCCATGTGACCTGCACTCCCTTCGAGCTTTCTTATGTCTGGCGGGTTACGTTAGAACATTTATCAAGGACTATGCAACAAAAACGAGATCTCAACAGACCTGATACAAAATAAAGTTCCTTTAGTACAGATTGAGGAGTGTGAACACTGCTACGTTGACCTCGTCAAGATCATTTCCTCTGACACAGTGTTGAGATTATCGTATTTTTTCCTACCTTTCGATTTGTGCACCAATGCTTCTCATTATGGAACCGGAACCGTGCTCTATCAACATGACATACGGAAGCCCAGTGAATGGCAGCAGCAAGTAATTGGATACATTACTCTTACACATTTTCGAAGGCTGAGATGGCCTATGCCACCACTGAGAAAGAGGCACTTGCAGTTGTAATTGGATGAAGATACTTTAGGAGTTACTTCAAAGGTCGAAATTTCAAGCTTTTCACCAACAACCAAGCTCTCACTCACCTCTTTCAGGTAGCCCAACCTAAAGAAGGCTGGCTCGATAGATAAATGAGATCCAGCAGTTTAGATTTGAAGTCTCCCATCGCCCAAGACCCAAACATCAAGAGGCTAACACATTGCCTAGACTGCACGTGCCAAGAGAGGCGAACTCCAAGAGCATAAACCTGACAAGGCTCTGGGAAGATGCATAGAATTTTCAATTGAAGAACGGTCAAATACACGTACCTGAAGTGAGTGTGCCATTAATTCTCGAATTTTACCACAATAGCACAGAACCGGACAGACATGATGGTTTCTGGAGGATGTACCAAAACTCGCTCAAAGATTCACATGAAAAAACATAAAAGCAGACGTGGGCCAGTACGTCGAAACTTGCCACAAATGCCAAGTATATAAAGCAAAGTTCAAAGCCAGAGGGAATTGGATGGCCATGCCAGCACAGTTAAACATTCCCTTTGAAGTGCTACACTTCAAAAGAAGGGTGAGGGCATTAGAAAACAGCAGGCTTTTCTTGTGGCAGTAGATGAATGTATATGGTTTGCTGTTGCAAATCCTGGAAGATTCTTGAAAGATATCTATTCAAGAACGTCAAAGCTGTAATTGCTGAGAATGGACTGAAGTGACAAGCTCTGTATTTCGGCACAGCAAGGAGGCATAGAGTTCTTGCTTCCCTGTTCCATACCACCCAGAAGCTAATTCTCTCACTGAAAGGATGATATGCAACTTGGAGGCTATCCCTTTAGCTAGACTTCAAAGGTGGTTGGAAATGTTCATTCAAAGTGGCTGTTGCACACCATAATCGCTCTTATACTGATAGACTAGAATGCAGTCCATATTTTGAGACTTCTATAAAAAGCACCTGGCTGGCAGCTGATTCTTAAGAAATGGACATTGTTGACAAAGTTTCTCTTCGGGAAATGCCACTATTGACAGTACAATGGAACAAGTACCGGTGCACCATGAAAAAAAACTTTGACAAATGACATCAAAGATGCTCAATATCATACTTGGAGACATGGTTCTGACGCGAAAAGGTCTGGATGTAAAGTCCCCTTTCTCTAGCCTGTGCATTGTGCTTAAAATTTCAAAACAGCAAAGGAATTTTGAAGACAGTATACTAACCAAGATTGAGAGGAAAGACGGAAGAGGCTTCAGTAAGGAATGTTCTTCCATACTATCGCAGGAGGGATGCAGACAGAAGATTGGGAGGATGTAGAGATCCAAGTACATGCATGACTGAGCTAACACCGAATGGCAACAAAGATGAAGGCAAGACAGTCTATGAGGGCAGAGACAAGAGAGTATTTGGAGACAAGGCAGCTGAGAGAAGGAAGAAGAGATGGCAACTATGTAGTCTCAATAAAGTATTGAAGGCACACTGCTCCAATAGATCTTTACATTATATAAGATAATGAGAAAGGTAAGCACAATGAAAGAACATGTAAATGCATTTTGCTAAAAAATAGGTGCACTGTCGAATTAATTGGCACTGAATATATTAAGTCTACACTTTAAAATTCAGAATAAAAGTGGCATTCCTACATCTTTTGCATTGTTGCCATGTGTGCCAAGTAGTACAGTTGAGATTTTAGTTTTTCCGACGTAATATTTGATAAACGGTACCCATGCTTCCTATCAATTCACTCAACTAGGCGATTTCTTATTACTACCATGTGCCCAAGATGCTTGAGTATTTTCATTCACTTTTGAAAAGCACAGATAACACAGCAGATGCAGGAATCTCTGGATCTAAAGTAGGTTGCCTAGCCCCTGAGGTTAAAAGTACTGGACAAAAAAAAAAGATTGTACTCTGCTTCAAGCTGCACGTTACTCTCTGTCAAATTGGTGTTTAGCACAATATTTATTAACATGGTCTGGCATATGAAGCAGAAACTAAAAGCCAGACTACATGCTTGGCCTAACTGAGCCCTGAATTTGGTATTGTTGCACACTGAAAGCCTTTTGTCCTCACCAGCACAGGCATATGTGATGTACCGGGGACGCACAATGCACTGTGCCAAGAAGCCGACCGAGCCTAGCTGAGAGTACATATTGCTTATTCGTCTATAACAATGCATGGCAAGGAACGCAGCACAATAACTTTGCAACGACAGAAGGACATCCCATACTTGACATAGAATGTGTGTCTGTCCTAATTGACACATTTATAAAAGCTTTTTCTCACCCAGTAGGTACCAATGAACAACATACCTTGACATTACCTCATTACTTGCCCATGGATGCCATTTTTATTGCTTCTGAGGGTATTTACACCATCATTAAGAAACTTAAAAGCTCGTCACCATGTGGCATTGACAACATCGATACGAAATTCTTCAAGAACACTGTCAAATACTGCTCTACCATTCTGGCATGCATTTTTTCACAGTCCCTGCAGCATTCTAACCTTCTGGAAGACTGGCTGGTAGGGAAGATTGTTCCAGTTGACAAGCCCGCCCCTGGGGTAACACGCAATCCATCAAATTTCCACCTAATTTCACTCACATCTGTTCCATGTAAAGTTTTTAAAAAAATTTATTCACTCACCTTGTTCATTTTCTTGAGTCGAACCAGTTTTTTACACCCTCACAACATGGCTTCCGCAAGAATTTTCCTTGCGAAATGCAGCTTCTGGTCTTTACTTATGACCTGCAACATTTGCTTGATTCTGGATTTTCATTAGATTGTATTTTTTTAGATTACTCTGAAGCATTTAACAAGCTTAGTCATCATTTACTACTTTTTAAGCTTGGCCAATTAAATCTACATGCTAATGTGCTTAACTGGATTCGAGCTTTCCTTTCTAACTGCACTCAGTTTGTTTCTGCCAATACTGTTGATTCCCCAGTCTATTGGGTGTTCCTCAGGGGTCTGTATTGGGACCCTTACATTTCCTAATTTTTATGAATGACCTACCAAATATCATTTCATCAAAGGTTTGCCTATTCGCGGATGACTGTGCAATTTACCAGAAGATAGGTAACCAAGACGATGCTGCCTTACTTCAGACCGATTTAAATTGCATACTTGCCTGGTGTCAAACGTGGAACATGGAATTAAACATTTCAAAATGCAAATCAGTGCGTGTGTCTCACACCTCATTAGCATGTCCACACTATTATCTAACTGATATGTCTCTTGAGTCTGCTTCATCTTACAAATATCTGTGTTCATATCTGTAGTAACCTATCTATCATGGAAGCATCATGTAAGGTACATAATCGCCAAAGCTAACAGTTCACTTCGGTACTTTCGAATAAATTTTTATATGGCACCCCCATCACTTAAAAAGATTCTCTACATCACTTGCATCCGTCTGTCACTTGAATATGCACCATCTACTGGGATCCCGGTGGTACTACACTGCTAAATTAACTTGAAAGAGTGCAGAATCGTTCCATTCACTTCATCTTATCCAATTATGGCCGCACAGCTAGTGTTACCATGAAGAAGTTGCTGCTTAACCTTCCAGGACTTACCACGCAGCGCAAGATAGCCCAGTTCACTGTTTTACATAAAATTTACTATTAACAACCATCTTCGTGAACAGTTCATTAAAACCCCTCCTTTCGTACCAGCTAGAATTGACCACCTCCAAAAAGTTGATGCTCCTCGTTGCAGAACTGTGACTTATTAACATGCATTTTTACCTCAAACCACCTCCGAATGGAATCAGCTACTGCGATTACTAACATGGTTAACATTGCTTAATTATTTGTGTTCAATTTGTTCTTGTTTTAGCCTGTTTGTTTTTTACTTTTAAATCTTGAAATTGCTGTTTTATCTTAGTTGCAACTGTACATTTTTTGTAATAATTTGTCGAATGTTCATGCTCCTTATTCTTAATGTATTAAGTTTTTTTTTCCAATTTTGGTCTGTAATATGCCCCTCCCCTCTCTAATGTGCAAACCCCAAGGGTGAAATAAATAAATGCCAGCATGTCTGATGACAAAAAAGGACAAAGTACAGAGACAACCAAGACGATTAACCAGATGCTCGAATTTTTGCCCAATGCATTCCTGGCCCTGTACATAATTACTGTACACAGACTTGAGACCTTGTCTCCTTTTCTCAGCATATGTCTCTGGCACCAAGAGATGAGAAGATGAGCGAGCACTACAGAAAGCAGATTGACTGCCTGCACATAGGTGCGGCACAGAAACCAACGGAATCCTGATTGCACTGGCCAATGGCCTTGGAAGGTGCTGCACCTTCACTCATGACACTTGCATCAGAGAGTAGCCACAGACATAGCACTAAAACGAACTAATTAAACTTATCAGTAACTCCTGCAAATAGTTGAAATAGCACCAACCACAAAGAAGGAGCTGGTGTGAAGAGCTAGTGCCAGTAATTTTCTTAAAGAAAATGTAACAGAACTGGGATTTTCTTTCCTGTTTAAATGCAACATAAACTCTTTGTTATCTGTGGTTGACCACTATACTCATGGACAACTTCCTATGGCAATGAAGAGATAGTTATGGAGACAAAGTGTGCACAAGCGAGAGCACTTCTGAAAAAAGTCCTACACTTTCATCTACATTAGTTTAAGCTGGGGAAGAGAAAACCTTATTGACGGCAGTAAAATATGACAAAATACACTACTCAGTGTTTAAAGTTGACATATTTTGTGGATCTTTCCTTCCTCATTCAGGGCAAATGCGAAACCATCGCACGTGGAAGCTGCATTGATTCAGCGTCTATTCCGAGAAATCAAGAGCACTGAAAAACGCTACCAGACTACGAGGCACAGCAACACATGTACGGAAGCACTACCCCTGTAGCTTTCCCTTCACTGCCACAGAAAGTTGTCTGCAAATATAGTACTGATCAAGTTACAAAACAGTGTATATCAGACTGCGAGCTAGCCAGTGTTGGTGCCAATGCTGTTGTATGTTTGCAGCTTTCCCTGGTGTACAAAGCTCTATTCTTAGTAAAAATGACATTTTGGACTTTCTGGATCACAATCACTCTCGACTGGCAGTGCTTTAATGTTTTTGCAGTACAGTCCATAGCATATGCACTGCTTACTCCTGAAGACTTGCACTTCATAAACAGGCTCTCCCCTCATTTGGCCACCAGATGTGCTGCACGAGTAGACGGGGATGTTCACCCTTTCAAGCACCCTCCGTTCACCCGTAGCCAATGCCTTTTTTTTTTTTACATATGCACATGCTAGCAATGATGAACTTTTTTATGTAAAAGGTTACCTTAAGGCATAGTAGAAAGGAATTATATGAATGGGTGCAACTCCGCATGCAGCAACTTCAGCGAGGTTGTACACGCATCCCAAAAATTTACTGCAACATAGGTTTCACTTCGTTTTCACTTAATTTTGACTTTTCACATTGAGAATAAGAGTTAAAATATAAAGTATGAAGAAAACTTGGAAGTACTCATGCTTCTGTTTTGACGGGTCAACAATGTTCTATACTTACTAAACACTGAATTGTAATCTGAACTATCCAAAGCCTCAAGTGGTCATTCACAATGTTCTGGGTACATACACTGTGGATGCCCCATGGAGGATAGTTGTTCTTGGACAATATCGTAAACAGTAATCTCCACGCCACTACACCTTCTTTACATGACATTCTGTAGAAATGTGCATGTTCTAGAGGGCTACATTTACAGTTACATTTTCAAGCAGCATCCTTTAGTGTTCTCTGCTGTTATGAATCAAAGGAAAAGGATCATGGGTGCACATTGTGTCCATGGTCACCTGGCTACATTTTAATGTATATTTGGCCATATTGGCTCAGATGGAAGCCCTGATGCAAGCCAAATATTGCGTTCATTGATGCTACAGACAGTTCGTATAGATCAGATATCAATACACTGCTTTGACACCTTATGCATCACCAAGGAAACGAAATATGTCCTCAACAAAAAATGTTTCCGAAGACGTTCCTTCTCTGTCAGCACTGTGGAATGCCTTTGATAAGCTCATCAACCAGCAGCAATTTTCACTGCCACAAGCACAGGCTGAAAAATGTGTGCATGATGAAATTTTCGGCCAAAAAGAAAATCCAAGCTAGTGGTGGTGCAAGCATGTGTTAAATGTTGACTGGGCTTGCAAAATGATATCTGGCGATACAAGACACTAGCATGTCCAATGAGCAGCTCTTTTTGGTGTCTGAAGAAATTATTACCTACAGGAGTATGTCGATGCTCCCCAAACATGTCGACCAGCTATCCTTCCTTCATGACAACATTAAATAACTGCAGTTATGACATTGTCAAGCAAGAGTTGTACTAGAGAATTTTGTTCACCACAAAGCATAATTTTTCTGTATGTTATTCGCTGTGCAACAACTTTTTTTTTATCGTATCCGTGGCTGGTGAAAAAAATTGCATTTTTGCGAAACCAATAGTACTTGTATTTAAAAAAATATTCCATTCGCACTTGGTTTTCATTACTTGAATCCCATTTGAAATTGAAAATTTGATATTTGCACACATTTAAAATAACAAAGGTGGTTGGTTGACATGCCTCCTTCAACGTGCAATTGCTGCAGTATTTTTAGCTTGTAAGTGCAGCTGTGCTCAGTGCTTTGACAACTATACCGCTTTAACACAACCAAAGCACTGCTTTCGAAAAATAGGGCTCAACAGGCTGTGGAACGACTATTTGACAGAGTAGAGATGTTAAAGAAATTTAACACAGAATTGCCAGAATTTGTGACATTGAGGCTATTGCTACTCATGTCTTTGCAATTCGAACAAAATGTCAGTTTTTTTTTTTTTTATAACTAAAGATTTGGTAGAGGACAAAAAGCCCAAATTTTGTCCCCTGATCACCTAAAGTTGAGCAGTAACTAAACTTGTAGGTGTGAGGAACTGCCCTACCTGAGAACAAATTTTAATGCAACGTTGAGCAAGTGCAGCTGTACTTGCAGAGATGCCCACACATCCCTGGCTGTTCTGAAAAGTGAGAAATGTTTGAGTGCACAAAAGTGACATATATAATTAGCCAGATACAAGGGATCCGGAGCACGGCCTAAGAACAGCTCTGATAAAAAAACAAAACCAAGCATTTTTTTTTTATTTAACTCCTTCTTAAATGTGTGAAACAGCTTTGGAGAGAGAAAAGAATGGTATGATGCATCATACACAACCACAAATCCAATGCCGAGTAAAATGAGGACAGTGCAGCAAAATGAAAACCAATCAAGGCAGACAGCACAAAAAACTTTACAGATCTTGCAACAACCAAGTACACACGTGCATTATGCTGATGAGAGTAAACAACAAATAATATTGCAAGAAATGAGACTTTCTACACACTATGGACGCTACATAACTTTTTCACATACAGGTATGATTGTTGCATGCACATTTTGAAGCAATAATCAAAACACCACAATAAGAGTTACTGTGGCTAATTTCTTGGAAGATGGATGCCACATGGTTCTGGTTTTTAGGTATCCAGGTGTCACAGCAATTTGTCCAACGTATACATAGATTTATGTACATGTGTATGGTATTTGCTTGAGCAAAGGCTGCAAACCAGGGTGTGCAATAAATTCAGGCACAGCCAGGTCAAGAAATAGTTCATATTATGCATGAAAAACAGCACCACCAAATGAGACCACTATACATTGAGCCCAAAACTGCTACTCTCCAATCAAACTGACTACCACTGAATTAGCAATATGCCTGTAACAATGCAGAGCTGCCATATTTTGCACAAAATGTATGCTTGTAGCCAAAGCGCAACTGCACAATGAAAGAAGCCTTTAAACCAAATTTTCTTTGGTCAAATGAATGGTGCACTTAGTGCATGTCACTTCTGTTTAGTTTAAGTGCCAAAACATCCTCACAGCTCAACGTTTTATGTGGACATCATCCAAGTTCGTGAAAATTTGTGACTGCCAGTCTAGCAGTTTAGATGATCACAGCAAAATGAGAAGGCAGGGAAGTGTACTTGACACAGTCACAAGACAAACTTTAATTAGAAAGTTCTGCTGTTTCAGACCTGCAAACAGCATAAATCCTGCTTTCTGAAGGTCAATAAAACTAAATTGTTATGTCTTAGGAAATTACATGGCAATATCAAACGATCCATTATATTAGACAAGTGAGCTTAAATAAATATAAGCTACACAATAAATGTGGTACAATATGCTGCTTCAAAAGAGCTATAGCCCACCGGTCACTTTAACTTGTGAGACAATGAACTGAGTCAATGTGAGGTCAAAGAAAAAAAAAGAAGAGGGCTCACAAAGTCAATTCATACATGTTCATATGCCACAGAGTTTTCAACATTTTCAAACAGTATGTCCTACTCAATAAATGAAGTTACAATCAGATAAAGGACACAGCACTGGCGTCACACAACTGTATCACGAGATGCACAAGGAAAACAGCAGTACTTCATTATATTATTATTTCTTTAGTCATGAATGATTTTACAAATCTTCTATGTCCAACTTACAACAAGAATTTTTATGAATTCTCATTGCATCATGGCTGCTCTGTATCCAGTATGCTTGCAACCCTTAATACCATACCTACACTTCTTGGTTCACGAATTCAACATACTAAAATGATATCCTTTGCTTAAAATTTGAGCAAAAAGCAGAAAATTGAAATACCATTTTACAGTTTTCCCTATGCAACATAAATCAGGTTACATCTTCAGCCTCTCACAAATTTTGTTGGCCCTTCCGCTGCTCAGAAGCAATGACCAATCCCTCTTTATATCATAACAACACAACATGTACTGGTGCCACCTTATTCAGACGTTTTCCCAACTGCACAGCAGCCCATACAAGTCTCATTTAAAAACACACCCACAACACACGTGCAGACAAGTGCACACACACACACGTCTTTAGCATAATAGCATGCTTAACAGTTTGGCAATGAAATTACATTAAACATATCTTTGCGGAATGGTGACATGGAGTTTACAGCATGGGGCTGCAGCTTATAACCACGGCCACTGTGTCCATGCCATGTAAAGCATACCCCAGAACATATTTAAGTAGAGCAAAAAACAGTCTTGTATGGCACAGCTAATGCATGAATGGTTTTCCTGCTGCACTAGGGAAGCATACAAGTTTGCTCCCATGATGGCCAGGGTTTACAACAGAGTACTTGAAAGCCCCATGGTTTGCCCCAACAAAGCTATATAAAAAAAAACAGCCAGTTCCAATACAGTACCAAGGAAGCTCGTAAAAACAGCACAGCAGCCTAAGGCTAAGCAATCTGGTCGTCGAACTAACAGGAAAGAGAACTCCAATTCACACATACAAGAAAAATGATGATAAAAAGCATGGTGAAAGCTAAAACTTCAATGACGAAAGAGCAAGGCGTAAGAACTTGAATCTTATAGATTTAAAGTGTTTTCTGTAAATGAACACTCAGCAAAATTTCAATTAGTAACTTGAACAACAAAAGAATGGCCCAATTTCTGTCCCAGCAAATTTTGTTAAAAAAAAAGATGTTCAGCAAGAGTCCAGGAAAGTCCCATATAGAGCAGACACCGAGTGCTCACATATGTATGTGCCAAAGCCAAATAGTCACTGATAAGGTATTCTAACTGTGAATGACACACACATTGAGTGCAACTAAAAGAAAGAGTTCACTTTCTCCACAACGTTATTCCTTTGAGGTTAAAGTTAAAGTGCTCATTACTTTAATTCAAAATCAAGATATCGCAGGACCGGCATTTAGAGAACCTATGTCATACACAAAGTCTAAAGAAATAAAAATACACTCACTACATAGTATGTAAAGCGCTTTTGAGCTGCATTAAAAAAATATTTTGGTCCAAATTTTCTAGGACAAGTATTTCAACTCTAGAACCTACATAGCTTTAATGTACCCTGGACTTTGTATGCCCTCCAGGCATTACGTAATCACGCACCATGAAGATGGACATATGAAAACTGACACCATGGTATTCAAACAACTCAGAGTGAACAGTAGAAACTCTTAGCATTAAAACACAAATGTTTTCATTATGAAACTTAATATATAGATAACTCTGTAGGATGAGTAAACATTAAGCAACAGCTGAATTACTGTATCACAAATGTGAGGTAGGATGCCCAGCACAGTGTAATTCATCAATATGGGGTTTATTTCAATCATCCAGAATCACAGAATGCACAAAAACACTGTACTAATAAACTAAACTGTCCATCCTAACTCACCAATATGCACCTCTTCTACCATGCAAACCAACAAAACTTGTAGCACCACAAGGCCGCATGGTATACAATGGTGAAATATACTGCCACATTTCAATTCAATTCAGTTTTATTTGACAACGTTACCAAGCCACTTGGAATTTCATGACTGTATAAGTCTGAAAAGTTTGATTGATGACAAAACGTTCTATCGAGAAGATTTCCCAGCAATAAAATGGAATGTCACCAATGGGCTATCCTTGGTAGATGAATCAGTGAAAAAACAGTGTGAAATAAACATAAACAAGGGAAGAACACAGGACAAACACTGTACTGTGTTCCAAATTTAAATTAAATTATGGGGTTTTACGTGCCAAAACCACTTTCTGATTACGAGGCGTGCCGTAGTGGAGGACTCCGGAAATTTAGACCACCTGGGGTTCTTTAACGTGCACCTAAATCTAAGTACATGAATGTTTTCGCATTTCGTCCCCATCGAAATGTGGCCGCCGTGGCCGGGATTCGATCCCGCGACCTCGTGCTCAGAAGCCCAACACCATAGCCACTGAGCAACCACGGCGGGTTGTGTTCCAAATTTAAACACGAACAAGGGAGGAACACAGAACACAGCACTTGTCCTGTGTTTTGTCCATATTTATTTCACGCCATTTTTTTTTCAATGATGGATTCGTACCAACTAGCTCGCATTCATACCCATTTTTTGGTAGATGAAGTTTTGAAGATATTCAATGCCAGAAAAAGGCAGCTTATTATGACAAATGGCTTTAAATATCAATTAGAAACAGTGTAATGCACATATTTGTGTGTATATACATATATGCCCTGTCTGTACATATAGATAGCAAGAATAAATTGCACTCTCACCCACCTTCTTTCCAGCTCAATTATAACAATTTGTACATGAGCATGGTGTTCGAGAATGTTTCGTGTTTGGATAATCCTCAGTAATTGGTACAATGGCAGTTTGTGTACAGCTGAGAAAACATATGACATATCACCGTTTTTGTGTCTATAAATCTATGAATGAGAGCAACATCTGGAAATAACAACCTAGTATTTTCTCTACCACAGCACGTTTCTTGTAAGAGAAATTGCACACAACCTTACGGTAACCTTGCCTATAAAGAAGTGCTAATAAAAACAAATTTATGTCACATATGACTTCAAATGTAAATAACAAGAAAGTAAATGCTACATCTCTGCAACTAGAATTGTCCTCAAAGAATATGTACTGATAAAGGTAACTTGGGCACTGCACGCTCAACAGTGGAGTCCAAAACATCAAGCGAAGCTGGCTTGGCAATATTAATCCGTACAAGATGTTATATGTTAAAAAATGAAATTCTCACAGGAAATATTTAAGTGCTACATGAACACATATGGTCTGCAATTACTCTGCAAATAAAGCCCATGTTTACCTTACAGTTCATGGCTTCAAGGACACAATGAGCACAGCCTAAAGAGTCACCTTTGAACTATGGCTATAGTTCAAAGCACCATGCATTATTGTGGGGTAACCACACACTTGTCCGGGAAACATGGTCAGCACACATACTGCTTGAAGACCCCACAATAGGGCTGCAAGATAACTTTGTAAGTCACATTTAACCAAGTTACTTTCATCAGGACAATATTTTGTCTTCACAATCTTAGTGTGACAAATATAAACTCACTGGGTGCTTCGCACAGGTACCTAGGGTCAGGACAATATAGATAACAGTGGATCCTGTTATCACGCTAGAAACAACAACAACAACCGAAAGACATCCGAAAAAAGGCCTTGGCTAGCTGTGCTGTTTTTTTGAGTGAAGATAACACTGGTAGCCATGCCTAAACCCCAAGCCACACCGGGAGCATCGGTGTCGTTCTCTTAAGTGGCACCAGTACATGTGGACCAGGTAACTACTGTGACACCTGAACGCCTTCTTGCGCCGCAATCCACCTTCCAATTTACAGTGGTGACATGACAGGCTCAGCGAGGACTTTCCTAAAGGTAGACGTGATGGTGCACGAAGTTTTCTTCGACGTCGTGGAGCTGCTGAGCCTAGCTGAGACTTTCCACAGCCATCAGAGCAACAGACAACTACTTTTCGAGGTTTGGGTTGTTTCCTAGACTGTTTCAATCGCTGAACCTGCAGCACAGGTGCTGCTAACACCCGGACAGCAGTGTCTGCTTCGGCCACCAGTCCAAAATGCCGCAACAACATCACTGCACAGTCAGCACAGCGGACCTTGAGCGCCAGGTTGTGGTGACTTTCTGCTGCATGCCGCGTCAGCACCTTGGCACTACTGCATGGCATCCCACAGTGTGGGCACCGTGCCACTGCATCGTCATCAGCATGCTCTGTGGAAACGTGCTTACGCAGCACATCCTCGAAAGGGGTGCTGTACTGACAGCATGCATCCATGGCTCGGCAGCGAAGTGTCTGACCCGAGTGGAGGCGCATGTGTGCAATCATTGTGTCCTGAGTGAAGGAGCAGAAGCCACACACAACGCAGCGGTAAGGGAACACTGTGGCCAGGCTGTTGGGGTCGTCCCTGCAGCCACCCTCCCGGCCACGAGCAGGCCCCGGGGACACGCAGTCTGCTAGCCCTCGCTGCTCAGTTGCTGCACTCCATGTAAAGAGAGACAGGATGAGCGGGTCACGCTTAAAAGGGGCTCACCCAAGGAAGCCATTCTCCTGCACCCTGCAATGCACCCCTAGAAGAGGCGTCAGTGCACGATGTGCACATGCGCTGTAACACCACTAGTTAAATCCATTCACAGGAAAACAGTAGGCCCTTTTTATGTGCTTGAATAGTTCATCTGCAATTAGGATAACAAAACTTTGTATGGTGCATCAGAGATTTGGATGCCCTTTTTTATAAGGATGGCAACTCTTTCTCCCTGCCATGATGCATTGCACAGTTTCCTCTTTATCCTGGCTAGTAAAGCGGCTACTAAACAATAAATGAACCCAAACAATCAGATGCACCTAAAGAACCATTCTGCAGACTTTATGCTGTTTGCAGAATACAGTGAAAATTTGATTCTTAATTTTGCAAGTATACTATAGTATTTAATTGTTAATTCTCAAAGCTACTGCAGGTGTGACCAGACCTGTGTTTACCCCACCTACTGTCATTGATCCAGTGGAATGAAGACATTGACAGTGCTCCAATTTGAAGCACGTGTGTAACAGCAGCACCACTACAGGATTCAGCAACAAATCTTATCACTTACAAAGAAGCTGTAAAAATTTGGAGGACGCTTAAGCTTCGCCTTTAAGAGTGGAACACGACAGCATTCAAAAATCCCTGACTGCTTCTCAGGCTTCCCGGCAACTGCAGCGTATGTAATTGTAATGTTTACCGGGAAACGCTCGCAGCGAACGCTATGCACAAAGGCGGGCTTTTTGGTAGAAATGCGGCCTCTTCCATGAGCCGCGATGCGGCGGAGGCGAGCGCCATCTGGAAGTGCTTAAAGGAAGCGGGCGCGCCGCTCCGTGGACTCCCAAGATATTTATGCGCCAGCATGCACAAATGGCGGATGTCGTCTCCAGTTTATGCATTGTAGAAACGCTGGAAAAGGGGTTTGTTTGAGTTTTCGCATAACAGAATTACGTTTTCTCATATATTCAAATTACAATGCAAGAGCAGTCATGTCTGTAGGTTCTGAACAAGTCCTAGTTTACGATTTTTTCACGTATTTTAGCTTGAGAAATTCAATTAGTTCAGTCAATTCGTTGCATCACATGGGAGGCCTGGGTATGCGTGGTTCGAAAATCTTTTTGCGGAAACGATGTCCGATGCCAGACGCCGACGCCAGATTTTCTGCGACACGGGCTCCTTAATGCTAACGCATTAAACCTTTTGACAAGGGCCATATACCACATCATAGATCCAATCGGCCACTGCCAGCAATGGTTGTCTGGTCTTTTTATGGTAGAGAAATGATAGGGTAATCGTGTAATGTTAAGGTAATTTTCAAAAGCCCATTCTTGAAAAGTTTACATTCATTGCATTCTACCAGTACACATGGTGCAGAGACTGAGGTTAACAAGTAAGCTTCAGAAGAAGGATCACGCAAGGAACAATTAAATGAAAAATTATAGGCATAATGTAAAGAGACCATACAAATGCGATGCAGATTAGAGAATGGGAATAGCCAATATCCTAGACAAGATTAAGGGGAAAAACGAAGTTGGGCAGGCCATGTAATATGCAAGGCAGATACTACGTAGTCTACCAGAGTTACAGAATGGGTGCCAAGGGAAACGAAGAACAGTTTAGGATGGCAGAGAATGAAGTGCTGTGGTGAAATGAGTAAATTTGTGGGCATAGCATGCTGTCAGCTGGTTCAAGATGGGCATCTGAAGATCGCTTGGAGAGGCCTTTGTCCTGCAGCGGACATAAAGTAGGGTGAAGATGACAATGACAGCTATTATTTAAATATTTAATTGGTCTCAAAGGCCAACGATGTTGGTGCTGTGAGCACCAGTTATGTGATGACACAATGGCAGCAATGGAGGTGATGCGACAATTTTCGAGCAGGCGGAAAACTAAGTGTGTACCTTCAATATGAAAAATTATTGTGTCATTAAGTAAGAATGCTAAAAAAGGCCTCAGGTTTGCCATTAAATGCACACTGCATTTAGAGAGGGCAACTATTGAAACAACCTGAGGCAACCCTGATTACCATCAGGGTTGCCTCTCTTTGCATTCCTCAGACAGAAAACTATTCCAGTGCAATTAAATATACATAACACAGCCAAATGTATCCCAATTATTGCTTTGAACTATCTTACAAGGCTTAAGCAAAAATTTTTTGTGAGTTCAATAACTGGTGAACATCAACCACCAGCCCCATTACCTTTTCCTCAGAAGTGCTTGGCCTTATTCAATGCACCCTTCAATAATATAAGAGAGATCATTAATGAAGAATTTATTTTTTACAAACTAAATTACCATATTTACAAGTTTGTAAGTCGACTCAAATGTAATTCGACCCCCCCATTTCGCGTGACAGAGTGGTAAAAAAAAAGCATACCCGAGGGCGCATTCCGTAATGAAAATTTATTGGTAGCTGGCATGGTCACTAGACTACTCGTCTTCACTTGTGCCATCATGCTCACTAGTGCTGCCATCATCATCGCTGCTACGGTCCCACAGCGTGTCGTCGTGCAGCAAAATTCCAGATTTGGCATACTACTGCACCAAGACATTGTGGAACAGCAGCCCACGCCGAATGCACCTAACCACACACAGCCATCAGGGAGGCTCTTTTGACAGGTCCGGTTGGCGTAAGTTTGCGGTCTTCTGTCGCCAGCCACTCGTTGTACTCATGGTGAAGCAGGTCCTCAAAAGGCGAAGATCTGGGCTTGTTTCATGACCATGTCGCATTTCACTGGCAGGAACCGATCACGCATTTCAGCTACGTACGCCGCAAGCTTGGCCTACAGCTCCTGAAAGCGTCCAGACTTCGGCCCATGGGAAATTCTTCACTTGCCATCACAGGTAAAAATTTGGCTTCACTGCAGTCACCAATCTTGCACCACCCATTCAGAAACATCGAACTTGCGGCCCGCTGCGCAGTGATTTGTTTCTTCGGCGTAAAGGATGGTAGCCCTCTTGAACGCTGCTGTGAACGAGCGCCAAACGTTTAGTGGGCCTGGAGCACTCATGACGACTGAGGAAGCACGGAAGTAGCACGTAACCAGCAGTCAAGTCGAACGCGTGAAACTAAGAGCTACAGGGAAAGAGGAACACGCGAATGGTGTCTGCTCTTCCATGAACTATCTATACTCCCCGCCAGCGCCGCTGTTCTGAGGGTGCCACCGCGAATGGAACAGCGGCCCTTCTATCAGCTATCGACACCCCCCCATGAGTATTGTGTGCACTGTAAAACTATAGTAAAACTCTCAAAAATGTTGGAAAACCCTTCCGAAAAGCGAACAAACACGCGGGATAGCGAAAAGCTGTGGGTAGAGCCATAGAGCAAACATAAAATTGTAACTACCTTGTAGCTCTCCTGATATTTCGTTAGTCACGCTTTCTTGGCGATGCCATGTTTTGGTTTCGATTGTAAGTCGACCCCCCCACTTTAGGTATTCAATAATAAAAAATTTTAAAAAATAGGTCTACTTACAATCATGTAAATATGGTACTGTATGCACTACAAGGTTCAGCAAAAGTTCCTCCACTCTCCGGAAATCAGTTGTAAAAAAGCCAAATGAGGAAAACCGAAGAAATTTCTGAATGTTCCATCCCAAGAATTGTGAAAGAGAAGCTGCACTAGTACAAGGTTCAGAAACCTCAAAACTTTTTCGACTTACACAGCACATGAAAGAGACCAAGGCTCTAAGATACAAGGACCTGCTCAAAACACTTCAGCAGCATGGCATGCCATTGTAGCACCGATTCAAAGACGAAGTAGTGTTCAATATCAAGCAGTTTTTTAACCACCAAACGATAGGGTATTGACAGGAAGCCTCAAAAGAAGCCAACATTAGTGGAAGGATCATCTCAATCAGTGTTGGTTTTTGGGGCAATCGCTTCTGATGGAAAGATGCTACTGTTTTTTTGTTTTGTTTTTTTAATGGGGAACCAAAGTGAACAGTCTAAGTTAATAGTAGTCTAACAAAGTGGATGTCATATGTGATATAATAATGAATGTAGATGTCCTGAAGAAAGAACTTCTGCCTTAGGCCGAATCACACCTCAGAAACTATCAGTGTATGTATCAGCAGGATTCCACTCTGGCTCACAAGGTGAAGGTGGTTCAGCAATGGTGCACAAAAAACTTCTCTGGTTTCATTTTCACTTCAGAATGGCCATCAAACAGCCCAGATCTAAACCCGCTTGACTATTTACTGTGGTCTGTGTTAAAAAACACCGTCTACTCTGCTGCTCACTGCAATTTGGCTGCTCTTCATCAGGCATTAGAAAAAGCATGGAGTGAATTAGACATAGACCACATTCATGCCATTACCAGTGCATTTCAAAAGCGACTCAAAACTAGCATTCGCACAAATTGTGGACTTTTCAAAAAGTAGATTTGGTTTTGTGTATGCAAGACATCACACATAAATTCACATAAAAGTGATTTTGCTACAGTGCACAGTTGCAGTGTATAGCAAACATATTTATGGGCTTCTATTTTAGTGGTAAAACTTTTTCTGCACCTTGTAGAGTCCAAATAATGGGGTGTGGGAACTGGGAAAAGGCTGAACTTACACATGGTCTGGCCACACAACAAGAAATTCAGAGTTGTTTGCACTAGTGTACAAGCAAAGCACTGTCCTTCGCCTTTGTTGCAGGTGACATTCGTAAGCCACTCTTAATCATTACTTTTCCATAACCCACCCACTGTGTATTCACAGGTCCCTTTGATAATGCTAGGTCTCACTATAATGTGCTTTTCTTTATGTGTATGCTGTATATGTCCTAGTCTCATTCCTTGATTGCTGTTACATCTCAATTTTCATAATTTTTCTAGGCTGCAAGCTTGCTTTCCACAGACATCCATTGCTCATACTGTTTGTATGGCTCCTTGATAATTTTAACCATGTTGCACTTTAGAGGATGGCTCAATGATATTATTTAGGTTACGCTTCCCACCATATCTGCTCTCAATGTCAGCTTTTCTGTGGATAAAGGACACAACAGACTGAATTTTCCCATTCATGAATGAGTAAAACTTGAATGCTTCAATTTGAGGCACAATATGCATAGCCAAAAATCATGGGGCAATTAATATTAGCCACAATAGAGTGCACCAGTGAAAATGTATTTTAACTCATCCATTTGACAGCAGATGCTTCCTGAGAGGCTCTGCATTTTAAAGCTTTGGGCTAAGTTGCTGAACACAACCCTAAGTTTCTAAACACTAAATTTCTAAACATTAAGCATGGCTTTTTAACAGATGGCAGAGCGAAGCAGAGGAAGTTGGGAAAGTTGGCAAGTATTCATGGAACAGATGATAAACTGCGTAGTGAAAATACTTAGGTATGTATGCATGCAACCAACGATGTTACCAAAGAAACAGAAGGAATTGTTAAAAATCATTTAAAACAAAAATGCCTGCTATGAAACCTGGGTTTCATTGCAGGCATGCAGATGGCGTGCATGCGGGTGGCGCAAACACATGTATAGCAAAGGCAAGTCTGAAGGATTTCGCAAGCATATGCTGCAACTGAATCTCAGGCATATTATAAGCAATGCAAGGGTTGTGAAAATTCGCAGCTGGAGGCAAGAAGAATGCTATTCTTCTTGCCAGAATCATGGCAGGGCAAACAAAGTTTCGAAACACTTTTCTATCACTTGTGCGTTCTGTTGAACTTTATAAATAAGATTTGTCACTGCAACCTAGCAATTTTTTTTAGCCTCAACGTCCCATCGTGGGAGGCCTAGGCCCAGCCGACTGAACTGCTGGTGCTCATTAAAGTTCACTTTCTCTCTCTCTCTTCTTGTGGGTACGAATATAATGGTTGTAAATCTGCAAGTACAAGCTCAGAACAAAAAACTGTGACTATAAATGCTAACTTTTGCATTTTTTCTTTATTGTAAGGAAGCTGACAGTTGAACTTAATAACAAAATGGCATCCAACATGAAAACATCTTCATTGTCTCTGATATTTTGTTATAAGCATACACAGCGATATCAGCAAAAAAAATGCACGCCTGAGTTAACGTGAAAGAAACGCAAGTGTGATGTCCTTGATGGACCAGCAGTGGGCTTCCTGTGGAAGATGATAGCCTGTCAGTAGCTTACCGTGCCAATATGTGACACAGGAACAGTGCTAAATTACATACACACACTTTGCCATGTCATTAATACACAACTGTTCAAGTTCATTCAGGATCAGCATGTCAGCTCAATGGCTGCACCAAACCAAGCCAAGCTGCTGGTCAAAATGCACATATGCATCCAGAATGTGACGTTTCAAATTGCCCCCACCAAGTTCTTTACCACTTTTGCTACCACAATACATATTTTGAGCTGAACGTGAACAAACAGTTGTTTCACTGTAACCAATGTTGTCTCGAATGTTGCTTATTCAGTTTTATTACATAGTCACAATACTCATTGAAATAATGCATGAGCAACAAACTTGGGTATTTGCTTTGCCATATTCAAAATTTGTATATCCACGTTTGTCATATCAAAGTTTGACTCTATTGAAGAAAATAGCTACACAGCCTTTTAAGGTGAAATTATGCAACCTATGTTACACAGTGACTCAGTTGAGCCAGACTCGCAATGGCCCACAATGCACTCAAAGGCATGCACTGCATTACCTAAAAAAAGAAAAGAATAGAAAACCTATCTTGAACATTAAAATGGAAAAATAAATATGGCAGAACCTATCTTACGATGACTGTCAGCGGTAATGCTATTAGCATTCATGGAATGTAGGTACAAGCGGCACTGCGGAAGACACGTTTATATTAAATCTGTAGAGGTCATTCTAAAGCTTCCATTGCTTCAGCTATATGTATGCACATATACTTTTCTCTGGTAATGGCCCCCATTTGCTATGATACTCCCTTGCCAAGGGCAGTCATGAGCATGACAGCGCGATGGCTACTATATGCCGACAATGCAATGACAACAATAGAATGACAAATAAGGAATGACGTCAACTGAATGATGAAAGCAGTATGACGACAACGGCATAAGGACAATGGAATTAGGATGAGTGTATGACGATGATGGCGTGACGATGACGGCATTAGTACAACAATGATATAACGATGACTGTGTGAACATGATCATGTGAAAACAAAGGCATGAGGAGAGTTGGACAACAAAGTTAGAATGATGACGATGTAACAACCATGATGGCATCAGGATGATGGCATGACAACGAATGCATGATAACTGTATGACGACGACGCAATGACTATAAAGAAGATGGTGTGATGACGACAGTCGATTGACGAAGCTGGAATTATGGCAATGCAACGAACATGATGGCATCACAATCACGAGCACATACAAAGTGGCTCAATCTATTAAACTTGGTTCACTAGGTTGTCGTATAAAGTGTGGTTAGGACAGAGTGACGAGAGTCAAATGACAAAGCTGGAACGACCACGATGGAATGACCATGAAGACATCTCGACGCCGGTATCACAAAGAACGCATGACGACTATATGATGACGACGGCATCCCGACGACACTATCACAACAAAGGCATGAAGATGATGGCATGGTGATAGTTGGATGACCAAGCTGGAATGACAGCAACGCAATGACCATGATGGCATCACAACCAGGAGCACATATAGTGGCCCAAGCTATTAGATGAGCTGGTTCGTTGGGTTGGCGTAAAAGGCATGACAAGAGTCTGATGATGGCATGCTGAGAGTAGGATGACAAAGCTGAAATGACAGTGATGCAATGATCACAATGGCATCACAACTACGAGCCCATGCCTAGTTGCCCAATCTAGTAGACAATTTGGTTCACTAGGTCGGCATGTAAAGCATGACTATTACAGCAAGATGAGAGCCTGGTGACCAAGCTGGAATGACAACGAAGGGTGTACGACGACGATATGACAAAGAATCATCATCAGCCTGGTTACACCCACTGCAGGGCAAAGGCCTCTCCCGTACTTCTCCAACTACTCCGGTCATGTACTAATTGTGGCCATGTTGTCCCTGCAGACTTCTTAATCTCATCTGCCCACCTAACTTTCTGCTGCCCCCTGCTACGCTTCCTTTCCCTTGGAATCCAGTCCATAACCCTTAATGACCATCGGTTATCTGCCCTCCTCCTTACATGTCTTGCCCATGCCCATTTCTTTTTCTTGCTATCTTGCTGACGACGTTATCACAACGAAGGCATGAAGATGATGGCATGGTGATGGTTACATGACCAAGCTGGAATGACGGCAACGCAATGACCACGACGACATCACAACCAGGAGAACATGCCTAATGGCCCAAGCTATTAGACAAGTTGGTTCAGTGGGTTGGCGTAAAAGGTGTGGTGACGATGGCATGATGAAAGTCAGATGACAAAGCTTAAATGACCAAGATGGCATTATGACGACAGTTTGACAATGGGTGCATGACGACGATGACACGACGAGTCGGATGACGAAGAGGGAATCGCAGCAATACAGCGACCACGCCGACATCACAACCACTTGCGCATAGGTTGTGACCAAAGCTATTAGAAAACTTTGCCTACTGGGTCCATATAATAGGAGTGACAACGATGGTGTGATGACACTCAGATGAAAAAGCTGGAATAATGACGATGGAATGACCACGATGGCATCGTTTTTATGGACTTATGCCTAGGGGCTCAAGCTGGTAGGCGACTTGGGCAATATTGTCTGCACAAGAGGACAAGAGGACATGCCGGACATAAGAGGATGGACATGGGATGGACGGACGACTGATTTAGTTAGTTAGTTAGTTAGTTAGTTAGTTAGTTAGTTAGTTAGTTAGTTAGTTAGTTAGTTAGTTAGTTAGTTAGTTAGTTAGTTAGTTAGTTAGTTAGTTAGTTAGTTAGTTAGTTAGTTAGTTAGTTAGTTAGTTAGTTAGTTAGTTAGTTAGTTAGTTAGTTAGTTAGTTAGTTAGTTAGTTAGTTAGTTAGTTAGTTAGTTAGTTAGTTAGTTAGTTAGTTAGTTAGTTAGTTAGTTAGTTAGTTAGTTAGTTAGTTAGTTAGTTAGTTAGTTAGTTAGTTAGTTAGTTAGTTAGTTAGTTAGTTAGTTAGTTAGTTAGTTAGTTAGTTAGTTAGTTAGTTAGTTAGTTAGTTAGTTAGTTAGTTAGTTAGTTAGTTAGTTAGTTAGTTAGTTAGTTAGTTAGTTAGTTAGTTAGTTAGTTAGTTAGTTAGTTAGTTAGTTAGTTAGTTAGTTAGTTAGTTAGTTAGTTAGTTAGTTAGTTAGTTAGTTAGTTAGTTAGTTAGTTAGTTAGTTAGTTAGTTAGTTAGTTAGTTAGTTAGTTAGTTAGTTAGTTAGTTAGTTAGTTAGTTAGTTAGTTAGTTAGTTAGTTAGTTAGTTAGTTAGTTAGTTAGTTAGTTAGTTAGTTAGTTAGTTAGTTAGTTAGTTAGTTAGTTAGTTAGTTAGTTAGTTAGTTAGTTAGTTAGTTAGTTAGTTAGTTAGTTAGTTAGTTAGTTAGTTAGTTAGTTAGTTAGTTAGTTAGTTAGTTAGTTAGTTAGTTAGTTAGTTAGTTAGTTAGTTAGTTAGTTAGTTAGTTAGTTAGTTAGTTAGTTAGTTAGTTAGTTAGTTAGTTAGTTAGTTAGTTAGTTAGTTAGTTAGTTAGTTAGTTAGTTAGTTAGTTAGTTAGTTAGTTAGTTAGTTAGTTAGTTAGTTAGTTAGTTAGTTAGTTAGTTAGTTAGTTAGTTAGTTAGTTAGTTAGTTAGTTAGTTAGTTAGTTAGTTAGTTAGTTAGTTAGTTAGTTAGTTAGTTAGTTAGTTAGTTAGTTAGTTAGTTAGTTAGTTAGTTAGTTAGTTAGTTAGTTAGTTAGTTAGTTAGTTAGTTAGTTAGTTAGTTAGTTAGTTAGTTAGTTAGTTAGTTAGTTAGTTAGTTAGTTAGTTAGTTAGTTAGTTAGTTAGTTAGTT
The DNA here is from genome assembly GCF_023375885.2 of Dermacentor andersoni. Taxonomy (NCBI): domain Eukaryota; kingdom Metazoa; phylum Arthropoda; class Arachnida; order Ixodida; family Ixodidae; genus Dermacentor; species Dermacentor andersoni. The sequence goes on from NC_092814.1 coordinate 79,038,225, forward strand.
AGTTAGTTAGTTAGTTAGATAGTTAGATAGTTAGATAGATAGATAGATAGATAGATAGATAGATAGATAGATAGATAGATAGATAGATAGATAGATAGGCTCAAAATGTCTGAGGTGGCAATGAATTCTTATCACTTTACATGGGTGGGCACTGATAAACTAGCACAAAATTGTATTTTATACATCCAATAGCATGAATGTGCACATTCTAAGCCTGCCTGTCGACAATATACATGGTGTCCCAGCTAACTTCAGCTAGAGTTTAAAAATATGTGAACTCCACGTTGCTAGACAGAACAAAGGTAATGTTGTTTGCCGCCGCTTGGAGATACTCAGATTATTTTTTAAAATCCTGCTTAAAGAGACACTAAAGGCAAATACTAAGTCTACGTGGCTTGTTTAAATACCATTCCAGAAACCTCGCAACACTTGTTTTGTGCCAAGACTTAGTTTACGAGAAAATTGCATCTGAAAGGTCCGAACAACTTTTTCGAAATTCAAATCTCCTGCCACCCAACCGCGAGAGTGGCGACGTTGCATACGCCATCCCCACCATTTGCTGCCATCGGTGAGTAAAATGGCACCCGACAGACGGTGGTACCGAGCCAAGACAATACGGGTTCACAAAGTCTGGTTATGGGAATTCATCGTGGCTTCTTTTTTCTTTTTTTTTAACATAGGTCGGACATTAGGCAATAACAAGAGCTTGGTGGGGCAACCCACCACCCCATTAAGAAGGGGACGCTGATAGCATCCATCCACCCATCCTGCAGCTGCTTTTTGGTTAAGTGGTGTAGACCGTTCGGGCATCCCGTGACATCACATGGAAATTGAATTCTCTGTTACTTGCAGTTTGTGCGAGTTTCACGAGCCAGCAAAACCAGCGCAGTACTACACGATAAGGAAACTACTGAAACGCGAAAGCATGGGCGGCGCGGAGTCGAGCAAAAACAAAACCGTACAGTCGACCGCATCATTGTCAAGGGCAATTTCAATGAGTTATTTTTTCAAAAAATGAAATAGAACTGGACAAATAGCATTTTATTTTGTCTATAATACAAGTATGCTTTTTGCAACGAGCGGTTGAGTACTAGTGAACGTATTCAACTGAGGAGTGCTTGTGTCATCAGATAACTAGTACTTTAATGTCCTGGGGCAGTCTCTAATCATGTCCTGCATTTACCTAAATTTCTCTATTATTAAAGCTCTGTTCACGACAATATTGACGCCTTAGAGATTCTCAAGCACTAATCTATCACTTTAGCTTGACTTAGTATTTACCTTTAGTGTTCCTTTAATTACATAATTATTCCTAATTAATTAATCAACTTCTCGAGTATTATAATTAGATGAAAAGTGTTAATGAGCAAATTGTAGAGCAACATGAAAAACTCCCGATACAGCTTTATGTTGCTTAATATGCGCTACATAAAAGTTTTTCCAAGCAGGAAAGCAGCCCGCAAAAACACGCAAAGTGCCTCGAGCAGCCAGTCACACGGCAATTTTGCGTGCATTTGCGGCCTTCTTTCATGCTCGGAAAAACACTTATGTAGCATGTATTCAGCAACAGAAAGCTGTATCGGGAGTTTTTCATGGACGTCGCTTACAATTTTCTCATTTGCACTTTTAATCAAATTATAATATTTGAGAAGTTGATTAATTAACTAAGACTTATCTGATTATGAAGAATGAAAAACAATTTGAGTATCTACAAACGATGGCAAGCAACATTACCTTGGTTCTGCCCAGCTACGTGGCATTGGCACATTTTTAATCTATGGCTAAAGTAAACTGGGACACCCTGTATACATATTTTCTTGCTTTTGTCCAAAGCTATGCACAAGTTATTTCAAGCACAAAACAAGTTACACTTTCTTTCTTTGGCAAAACCTGACACAAAAAGACAGACTGTCTTTTTAATACAGAGCCACCTCCATGGCCGTGCTACCATGCAGTTTTCTAGAATGTCCTGTAGTACAAATACTCAGTAGACTGCAGTGCCGAAATGTGCTTCAATAAAAGTTAAAGATCTACAGTTCAAGACTTAAATATTAACACAGGATTTAAGTAGTCAAAGACACTTTTCCATAGACTGCCTGTTCTTTCTTAAGCACAATAGGATTTCTGACTTAAGGAATCATAGAAGGAATGATTGGGCCAATACTTACGTCCCACCTGCGGTTTTGAATTGGAAGTGCAAGCGCTAGTGCCATTGGGCACTGAACATCCACAGGGCTCAATTTTGCACTTGTCCACTGGCTGCGAAATAGGTGGGTGCGGTGGTCGTACAGGAAACGGTGGATAGAGTGAGCAGCCCATACGTGACTTGTCGTTCAAGCTCGAGCTCAAGCTGGAAAAGAAAGGTCATTTTTCAATAAAAGGTATATGTTTCTACGACAATGGGTGCACAGCACTTATTAGAACTAATCGCCATTTCTGACGCTTGCAACTTCTTGGTGGTCTGTTAAGGGTGTCACGTGACCATCAGCAACAATGAAAGCGTGCGCTAAATCAAGTCATATAATGGCAGAGTTCTTTGAACCTTAGCATCTGTCAAGTAAAAAAGATGGATTAATGGAGGAAAAATTCGCATAACAGGGCCGAACTGCCCCTTTTCAATTTCTCTCTCTGGAACAGTAGCAGGGATAGTGCCACTGTATGACATCCCAGATTTCATGGGTCTGGACTATCACTTTTCATGCAAAGAAAAAAAGACAGCAGACTTAGCGATTCCTTCAGCTCTGAACTCGTTTACTGCAACAGCAGTGTTATCTCACACTGACGACCAGCATCTTATTTGTTTTAGTTGACTGCTTCTTCCTCAAATACGTAATTGCATTCGCCCTCTACAGGAAACTGGACAAGAACCCAGCGTTCATAAGGCAGTTTGTTAGGAAGTGCAGTCTTTAAAAAAAGAAGTTAGAATGAAAAGAAAAAATAAAAAAAAATATTTTTTATGACATTTTAAAAGTAATTACGTTGTGTGATAGCACAGAAAGAGTAGTGTGGATTATATAAGTTCTGAACTTTTCTTTGTGATGTACGTAACTTCCTTCCTTTCAAACTACGTACATGGACAGACTTTAGCCGTCTCAGAAGTGTATAAGCAGGCTATGTTTATTTAGGTAAAATGGATAGCGTTATAGATCCTTTTATTCACAGTTGTTGGGCCAAAGGCTTATGCAAAAAATTTTCTTTTTTTTTTTCACTACAGTTCAACATTTTGCTATTTAAATATATTTCATTCAGATAATCTTGGTGCATGTTTATTGTTGTTTATGTAAAACAGCAACATTTCTTTGTTTCTATCATTCAGTAGGACAACGTCCATGCACATAGGCCTACATGCTTGACGTGACCGCAAATGATGTTCAAATTTGAAGTCTCCTTACACCATCTTTTTCATTCAGTTTTTGCACGGCGGCCGCATTTCGATGGGGGCGAAATGCGAAAACACCCGTGTGCTTAGATTTAGGTGCACGTTAAAGAACCCCAGGTGGTCAAAATTTCCGGAGTCCTCCACTACGGCGTGCCTCATAATCAGAAAGTGGTTTTGGCACGTAAAACCCCAAATATTATTATTATTATTATTCAGTTTTTGAGTAAATCAATATTTAGGCCACAGGTGAGAAGGTAGTTACTGTATTAGTCTTCATGCTTTTAAGGCTCGATGACTCGTTTTCAATAGACTTCACATAGACTGATGCCAAAACTTCTACTACAATTGGTGTCACAGGTGAAATGACGCAGTGCCATCTACGAGGTTTGAGCAATTTCATTTTCTCTGTACATTTGCAGTACTGCTATGTAGGGCACTTGGCACCTGCGAATACTGTGAGCCACTGTGTAAACTATGTAGCATTGTCACTGTAATGTTGCTGCTGTTGGCATTGATGATGTCAATGCTTCTGATGATGTCTCCCACCAACTTGGTGCTTCCTCTAATCCTTGGCACATCCTCTAATGTGGGTATATGCCATATTGAGGCCATCATCATTGTCAAGTACGCCTTCTCTGTGCCAACAATGGTCAACACTATAACAACAGTCATCAGCGTAGCAGAGTGGACAGGTGAGTGGACAAACCCAGTTCCGAGCACTTCAATGCTGTCGCAGTAAACGCTACAAGATGGAGTTCATAACTGAATGAAGCCCTATCCTTTTTAATAACTTACATTGACCTACCTAGTCATTGCCCATTCATATGGAGCTGAATCAGAAATCTAAATAAAAAAGGTTTTGAAAGAGGTGCTTATGTCTTACACAAATATGTCATTCTTCAACAAACTGAACATCAGCTATAAGCAATTTCCAGCAATCCAATAATCTGTACGCTATTCTCCTTCAGAGTCCCTTTAATGGACATCCTTTCAGCACACCTTATTGACAGCCCTCTGATACTAAACGCAGCATAGAGATCTCTACTGCTCCGAAGTAATCTACAGTCGCATAGTAGGCAGGCATCAACTGAAGTACCACCACAAAATTTTGCTCCCTACAAGCACAGCAGCCACAGAAAAACTGGATGAGCTGATACTCAAAATAAAACTGACAAACACTAAGCAAAAAGTATAGTTCTAAATACATGACAGTCCATAGAGTTTCATACAATTACTAGAGGGAACTGTGGCGCTAGTGTCTACAGGAGCTGTAAGCAGGCGAATTTAGCCACCATGGGAATAATGGTAGTACACGGTCGTCCACTTCCAATTTGAACACGGCTCCCGGCGGCCGGCGACGCCGGCGCTCCGCGGAGCGCCGCTCGTGGGCGCCCGGAGCCGTGTTCAAATTGGAAGTGGACGACCGTGTACATGGCTTTGCCTAAACTTCAAGGCTTTGCGAATTTGCAAAACGATCATTTTTAAGAAAGTACAGTACTACATTATAGATAATTAGATAAACATAATTAAATTTGTAAGACAGCAGCAGGATTCGAACACAGGACCTCCAGCACAGAAGCCTGATATTGAAACCACTACACCACTGACGCATAGACAAGCGGAACCACGGCAATCAGCAGTGATTAGGCATGCTTGCAGAGTATTATTACGTTCTGCATAAGTATAAATTGCTTTGAAACTTAGGCCTATTTAGGCCCAGATAAAGTGCAATAAAGCCACAAGAACGCCTAAAGCCCCAAAGATGAAGATCAGACAAATCCATGTACTACCGATCGTACCCATGGTGGCTGATTGATCACAGCGCCAGAGTTCCCTCTAGTAATTGTAGGAAACTATGTGATAGTCCAGACAGAGTGAAAAATTGTGTATGTAATGCACTTTGTCAAGTCACTTAAATATAAGTAAACAAAGGTACCAATTAATAAAGAATTTTGGTTATGTAAAAAAAAGAACATGCTGTTGACATCAGAAGTTTGTGGGGCATGAGATCTGTGAAAGCTATCTACCCCCTCAGCCTAAAACTCATATTTGCAGTCTTCAGTAGAGAGTTTTAGCGTGTCCCGTATTTCGGTAAGTGCAAGCAGACTGGACCAGGTGAGCGGAGGCGCATGCGTGAACGCCCTGCACAGTGCCAGCGATCTGGTGGCACAGAGCTAAACCAGACAAACACAGCTAATACTGCCATAACCAAGTGTATTCTACTTCACCGCTGGTGTAATTTTTGGCAGCAGTGTAATCATACATGTTTCTGCAGAAAATGTGTACCAGCAGCAAAGTAAAACACACTTGGTTACTACAACATTAGCTGCGTGTCTGGTTGAGCTCTGCGCCACCAGGTCGCTGCACCGTGCAGGACATTTACATTTGCGCCTCCACTCATCTGGTAAAATACCCAGTCCGCTTGTGTTTACCGGAATACCAGATGTGTTAAAACTTTCTATTAGCACATGCAAACAAATCGTATGGTAAAGCTTGATTGGCGGCAAGCACAAAATGCATAGGACTTGAGCTTCTTTGCAGACCCTGTGTCCCACAAACTTTTCATGCCAGGAAATAAAATAAATCAGCATCAGCATAACACATCTATATTTTGCAACACTTTCTTCCTAATAATGCAGCATATGAGTGGCTGCTAATCACAACAAACAATCTGCCAAAGTGTAGTGAAGGATTTATTAAGGAATATTTTACCAGTTGTTTATTTCTATCTGTAACACTTTAAAGAAACTCATATCTAGGCCCCTTTTGCATTTGTTGATGAGCTACAAGGTTAGGCAGACAAGGAAGCTCGAAAAGCTTTAACAATAATTTATATAAGTAACGAAAATATGCTAATTAGCATTTTAATTACAACCTTTAAGGCACATGTTGCAACTGTGAAATTGAAGTCAAGGAGCAGTGATCAAGTCATGTCTATTTAGCAGAAATCTCAAGACTAGCACCCCTTTCGAGATGCACAACCTTTTATATGTGTTACGAAATATTGAAAAATTCAAAAATTTGTTTGCATTTAAAACATACTTTTTTGTAACTTCTCAGATGCATAGCAGACATGTAAGGTTATGCAATGATGCATCACAGATATTTTTAGGCCGACCACCAAAGCAACTTTTTTGACCTTGAACACTAAGCTTCTTGCAAAAAAAAATTCTTTACAGTTTTCTTTTTAGGCGACCTGCTGAACCTTCAAAGCTTCACATATTTTTTGGCTATACTATGTCAACCAAGCTATCATTTTATATTTAATTAGTGCCTTCTGGATTTTCCTGCATTCTGAAAAAGAAATTCAAACTTTGCAATTTTACTCACTTTTGCCAGTGTCAAAAGCACTCAGTGTATTCAAATATTTTAGAAATTGGCTATTTTAACTGTCTTTCCCCACACACCATGTGAATGTCTGGATCACACAACATGCCTATGAAAAAAAAAAATTTTGACTGGTGCCTTGTAGCTCAGCTAGGCAAGAACAATACATTTTTACCAAAATGCTAGAAATCTTTTGGCAAGAAAAATAAATGGAGAATGAGTTTCTAATGTTAACTTCAACAAACATGTGGAAATTTTTTCAACTATATCTGTGGCGGTCGAAAAAATGCTGGTTGATTTGGCATGGAATAACCCACCTGATAGTGTACACATGGTTTCAGTTTTTCTATGTATCAGATATACCATTAATCGAAAATACAGTAGGCACCGTTAAGCCAAACCTACGGGTACTATCATAAGTTGTTCAGTTTATCAAAGTTCAGCTGCACGAGGTAATCACAGAACACATCCCTGGATTCTCAGATTGGCTGTTACCTAAGTATGGCCAAAATTGTTTCAGGAAACAAAGATAAAACCACAAATGGCTGTATTACTTGCCCATGGTAAACGAAGTAACAATTTCATTAGGCACCACTCCCAAGTCCTAAATAATTAATGAATTTGCTTGCTCCCATAGTTCCTGCACAACCCCAGAATTGTCTGGTTGTGAACTTGTGTGGCCACGTCATCCTCGATATAGAATCCTATTTCCAGATATGCAGACCTATAAGCTGCTATGAAGGGCAGGCATCATTGAGAAAACAGCCATACAATGATAATAACTTGCTAAAGGCTGCTATTGCAGAATCACTGCTCAACATCAACACACACTATCTGGTTCAAGTATATAGCCATTATCAAAGCTGAATTCAGGAAATAATTGAGGTTGAGGCTGAAGACTGTTTCATTTAACAGCCTTATAAAAAGCAGCAAAATAAGCATTAAAACATTTGGACCGAATATATTGAACCTTTCATCATCATGTCGTCCAATACCTCACACACCCAGTAAACTGAACAGTGTAAAATAAACAAAAGCACCTTTAATGCATAATGGCAACGTGTGATGGGGCACTGCTGCATATATAGCTACTAAGCATGGCAGACTTCCTAAGCTTTCATACAAGAAGGGATGAAACCAATGCCTGCATTAGTGAGCACTGAAACCAACATACATTCTATATACTCTATTCTCCCAATTTGTACTTCACAAGTGATTAATTGCTGCTATATTGCTATTGCTATTTGCTATTGCTATTTGCTATTTGATATTGCTATTGCTATTTTGCTTCAGAGACTTTCCTTTCCTTCCTTTTTCTCCGCCCTTAAACTGGCTCTCTTAACTACTACACGCAGAGACAAAGCAACAGCGCGCGCATTAGATCCCATAGATGAGATGAATATTTACAATTATTATTAGGGTTATAATTATATTCGAGTGCTGATTGCTGCGCTATCGTTTGTTACCGAAGCTTTCCCTCAAGTCTAAATATTTTAAGGCAGTTTGTCGTGTGCGTATCATGGCCACGCACGCTTATATCGCCTTCCGTTTCTCTACCACGGGCGCGCTTTAAAACCACGGCGCTGCAGTTTTCGCTTTCCTTTCCTTCCTTCTTCTCTGCCCTTAAACTGGCTCTCTTAACTACTACACGCAGAGACAAAGCAACAGCGCGCGCATGCGATCCCATAGATGAGACGAATATATATAGATATATATATAGAAAACTATCAGTCATAGCTCTCGTAGTATAGCCCTCTGGGCCGTTTCCCTTTTTGTTTTCTTTCGAAAGTAGTCCTACTAGGGTTATTATAATTACACGAAGGTATTTCGCCCTCATCAGCAGCAGTCCTTGAGATAGTTATTCTGGCGGCTAGCTTCCCACGCTATGCGTGCCGCCATCGCACCTGGTTAAGCTTCTCCTAGACTCTAGAGTTATACTATGTCCGCGCAACCTTGAGCGATCGGAAAGCGCGTTTTCCCCTCTTGGCCGGCGGGGACGGGAGGCTTTGTTCCGGCCGCAAAGCCCTCCACGTCTCAGTAAGGTGCCTGGTGGTGGTCTCGTACGGACGATGCCCTCTCGGTGAGCGCAAATTTCCCCTCATCTTTTAAGAGGTTCAATACTTAGAAGCATTTGTCTCGCAAACCATATTTATTTCAAGGAAATTTTCCACGTCTCAATAATTTCTCTCGTCGTATTCGAGTGCTGATTGCCGTGTTATAGTTTGTTAACGAAGCTTTCCCTCAAGTCTAAATAGTTTAAGGCAGTTTTCCTAGTCTCTAAAGCCGCTCGAGTTCACTCTTCTCCTCGGGCAGCCATTTTTCCAAGAAAGTATGCCTTCCAACCACTCGGAATCAGCAAAAACAGACTATCGCGGACAACATGAGTCCTGTTACGTTTCGCCTACGACGCGCGGTACAGCCGGCGCGGATGCAACGGACGCCGGGGCTTCGTTCAAAGCGGCGGACATTTTGGCCCGTTCAGCGCCGCCGATACGCCTCCCCGCCAAGCGCATCCAGGCATGTTTCAATGCCACATGTCTTCAAGTGTGCGTGTGTGTGTGTGTGTGCATGTTGGTGCCCACGCTTGTCAAAGCGCGGCAGCCGGGGAGAGGAGCTCCCCAAGTGTGAAGCGAGGAGGTCTGTCCGGCGCCGGGCCGGCGGATGCGTCACTACACTCGTCCCAACGTGTCTCTAAGCCTGTCCGTGCCCGCCGTCACGTGGTCTCGTCACGAGGCCTTCCTCTTGCCCTCAACTCCGAGAGTATAAGAGCAGCTGCCCCCGGACGCCAAGAGAGAGGCTCCGATTTCTTTCGTTGTGTTACGTGCTCTCCCGTCTCTCCAATTCGGTCGACCTGACCGCCCGCTCTTTTGCGATGCTAGAATAAACAAGTTGTTCTGTTACCAGTCGACTCATGCTTTGCCAGGACCTTCGGATGCTTCCAGTTGTGCCCCAGGCCGCCAGGCCAACGCTACCCTTGGGGCCTGCGACCCATATGCAATAACGGGTGTCAGCACTGAGGTTCCAACAGTCCCTTTCCACGTAAGTGTGAGGCTCGGAACAGGAGCTGTGGCGCTTGAAAATAGCCTGGGGCCTGACGAACCAACCGACTGAGCTATCTTTCCGGGCAACATCGAAGGGTCACGAGTTCAAATCACCTGTTATGTTCCTTTTTTCCCCCCTTTTTCTTTCTTTTTTTTTCTTTCTTTCTTTTTAATGTCTTTTCTTTTATTTTATCACTGTACGGGAACCCTCCTAAAAAAAAAAAAGAAAGATATATATGTTCAATTATGTATGGCCTCACATGTGCAGGTCATAAATACCAGGTTCTCTAGCCTAGTGCCATCCGTGCGGTATAACCGAGCTCAGATTGGTCCACCTTGACTGATCAAATAGGGCACCACTGTATATTAAATGAGGCGTACAACTCCTGCGGGACCCGCCGTGGTTACTCAGTGGCTATGGTGTTAGACTGCTGAGCGCGAGGTCGCGGGATCGGATCCCGGCCACGGCGGCCGCATTTCGATGGGGGCGAAATGCGAAAACACCCATGTACTTAGATTTAGGTGCACGTTAAAGAACCCCAGGTGGTCGAAATTTCCGGAGTCCTCCACTATGGCGTGCCTCATAATCAGAAAGTGGTTTTGTCACGTAAAATCCCACAATTTAATTTTAAATTTTAACTCCTGCGGGGACGGTAGAGTATCCGCCTCCCGTGCAAGAGGACCGTGATTCAAATCCCGGGCCGCACAATTCTCCACCGGAAAATACCAGAAAAAAAGAACAACCGTGGGTTGAGAAAATTGCACAAACAGGCCTGGAGTGCGGCCTGATCCCGGTGACCAGAACCGGTAACGCACTCTCTCACCAGAGCAGGATTGGCCACCCTGGTGCAGTACTTGGCCGCAACCTCCTATATGAACACAACAATCAAACCTCGGCCCTCAGTCCCCAGCAGCTGCGAAGCAACTGACCACGGCAGCGGTCAGACCTGCGACGCTGCAGAGGGTGCTAAGAATCTCTGGCTCCGGACAGGCTGCCATTGGAATATGAACCTGGCAACGTTTAACGCTAGAACGTTATCTAGTGAGGCGAGTCTAGCAGTGCTATTGGAGGAATTAGAGGGCAGTAAATGGGATATAATAGGGCTCAGTGAAGTTAGGAGGCCAAAAGAAGCATATACAGTGCTAAAAAGCGGGCACGTCCTGTGCTACCGGGGCTTAGCAGAGAGACGAGAAGTAGGAGTCGGATTCCTGATTAATAAGAACATAGCTGGTAACATACAGGAATTCTATAGCATTAACGAGAGGGTGGCATGTCTTGTTGTGAAACTTAGTAAGAGGTACAAAATGAAGGTTGTACAGGTCTACGCCCCTACATCTAGTCATGATGACCAGGAAGTCTAAAGCTTCTATGAAGACGTGGAATCGGCGATGGGGAAAGTCAAAACAAAATACAGTATACTGATGGGCGATTTCAATGCCAGGGTAGGCAAGAAGCAGGCCGGAGACAAGTCAGTGGGGGAATATGGCATAGGCTCTAGGAATAGCAGAGGAGAGTTATTAGTAGAGTTTGCAGAACAGAATAATATGCGGATAATGAATACCTTTTTCCGCAAGCGGGTTAGCCGAAACTGGACGTGGAGGAGCCCGAATGGTGAGACTAGAAATGAAATCGACTTTATACTCTGCGCGAACCCTGGCATCATACAACATGTAGACGTGCTCGGCAAGGTGCGCTGCAGTGACCATAGGATGGTAAGAACTCGAATTAGCCTTGACTTGAGGAGGGAACGGAAGAAACTGGTACATAAGAAACCAATCAATGAGTTAGCGGTAAGAGGGAAACTAGAGGAATTCCGGATCAAGCTACAGAACAGGTATTCGGCTTTAACCCAGGAAGAGGACCATAGTGTTGAAGCAATGAACGACAATCTTATGGGCATCATTAAGGAGTGCGCAATAGAAGTCGGTGGTAACGCCGTTAAACAGGAAACCAGTAAGCTATCGCAGGAGACGAAAGATCTGATCAAGAAACGCCAATGTATGAAAGCTTCTAACCCTACAGCTAGAATAGAACTGGCAGAACTTTCTAAGTTAATCAACAAGCGTAAGACAGCGGACATAAGGAACTATAATATGGATAGAATTGAACAGGCTCTCAGGAACGGAGGAAGCCTAAAAGCAGTAAAGAAGAAACTAGGAATAGGCAAGAATCAGATGTGTGCGTTAAGAGACAAAGCCGGCAATATCGTTACTAATATGGATGAGATAGTTCAAGTGGCTGAAGAGTTTTATAGAGATTTATACAGTACCAGTAACACCCACGACGATAAGGTGAGAGAGAATAGTCTAGAGGAACTTGAAATCCCACAAGTAACACCGGAAGAGGTAAAAAACGCCTTGGGAGCTATGCAAAGGGGGAAGGCAGCTGGGGAGGATCAGGTAACAGCAGATTTGTTGAAGGATGGTGGGAACACTGTCCTAGAAAGATTGGCCGCCCTATATACACAATGCCTCATGACCTCGAACGCACCGGAATCTTGGAAGAACGCTAACATAATCCTAATCCATAAGAAAGGGGATGCCAAAGACTTGAAAAATTATAGACCGATCAGCTTACTGTCCGTTGCCTACAAAGTATTTACTAAGGTAATCGCAAATAGAATCAGGAATACCTTAGACTTCTGTCAACCAAAGGACGAGGCAGGATTCCGTAAAGGCTACTCAACAATAGACCATATTCACACTATCAATCAGGTGATAGAGAAATGTGCGGAATATAACCAACCCTTATATATAGCCTTCATTGATTACGAAAAAGCATTTGATTCAGTCGAAACCTCAGCAGTCATGAAGGCACTACGGAATCAGGGTGTAGATGAGCCATATGTAAAGATACTGGAAGCTATCTATAGCGGTTCCACAGTCACCGTAATCCTCCACAAAGAAAGCAACAAAATCCCAATAAAGAAAGGCGTCAGACAGGGAGATACGATATCCCCAATGCTATTCACAGCATGTTTACAGGAGGTATTCAGAGACCTGGAGTGGGAAGAATTGGGGATAAATGTTGATGGAGAATACCTTAGTAACTTGCGATTCGCTGATGATATTGCCTTGCTTAGTAACTCAGGAGACCAATTGCAATGCATGCTCACTGACCTGGAGAGGCAAAGCAGAAGGGTGGCTCTGAAAATTAATCTACAGAAAACTAAAGTAATGTTTAACAGTCTCGGAAGAGAACAGCAGTTTACGATAGGCAGCGAGGCACTGGAAGTGGTAAGGGAATACATCTACTTAGGGCAGGTAGTGACCACGGATCCGGATCATGAGACTGAAATAACCAGAAGAATAAGAATGGGCTGGGGTGCGTTTGGCAGGCATTCTCAAATCATCAACAGCAGGTTGCCACTATCCCTCAAGAGGAAAGTGTATAACAGCTGTGTCTTACCAGTACTCACCTACGGGGCAGAAACCTGGAGGCTTACGAAAAAGGTTCTGCTGAAATTGAGGACGACGCAACGAGCCATGGAAAGAAGAATGATAGGTGTAACGTTAAGGGATAAGAAAAGAGCAGATTGGGTGAGGGAACAAACGCGGGTAAATGACATCTTAGTTGAAATCAAGAAAAAGAAATGGGCATGGGCCGGACATGTAATGAGGAGGGAAGATAACCGATGGTCATTAAGGGTTACGGACTGGATTCCAAGGGAAGGGAAGCGTAGTAGGGGGCGGCAGAAAGTTAGGTGGGCGGATGACATTAAGACGTTTGCAGGGACAACATGGCCACAATTAGTACATGACCGGGGTAGTTGGAAAAGTATGGGAGAGGCCTTTGCCCTGCAGTGGGCGTAACTAGGCTGATGATGATGATATTACTTACTAAAGTGCTGCTGTTTTCTTACTAAATTGACCAGTAACCTTATATGTACATGTCTATTGATTTCTTGATGTGCCTCCTGTTGTTGCCAATACAGGCACAGTCACCTCATAAAGCTGTTTGTCAAAGTTGCTTTTAGTGACTGCTTCCTCCTTTATTTTTCAAAACAAAACACCTATTTGAGTGGTTTTGATATTATACATATACAAAATATTCTAAAGTGTGCACAACTGTGACAGAGACGATAAATTTTGAGTAGAAGGGTGGTTTTCATTAAGATCTCGAGACTTTTCAGAATTTCGCATAAAATTTACATCAAGACTATAGCAGGAGTGCTGTATAATCTGGAATTTAAAGGCTACAGTTCTTCGTGCAAACGAACTTGTGATTGCACTCACTGGTTCTCTTTGACATGGCGCTCCAGAGCAATCGAGTCCTCCCCCGCAAAGTGGCACTTGTTGCACAGATGCTTCCCGTGAACCTTCAGCACATGCGTGTTCAGGCGCTCTGACCGGGCTGCCTTGTACTCGCAAAAGGGGCAGGAGAATGGCTTGATGTGCGTATTAAGATGCCGCCGCAAGCACCAGCCATCTACGCCACGCCAGGGGCAGTAGGCGCAGGCAAATGTCTTGGCTGCTGCAGTTCCGCTTGTGGCAGTAGCTGCTGCTTTGCCCGAGCCCCCACGCTTTCCTTTTGCCGTCGTCTCTTGGGGCAGGGCAGCGGGGCAGCCCATGGCCTTGGGACCAGTGCTACTGCACACAGCAGGCACGTTGCCAGCATGGAAGCCCCAGGCCTGCGCACCTCCTGCGCACAACGCCCGCATCTTCAGCCTCTTACCGCACAGCCACACTTCACCCACCCGTTCAGCACCCATCAACCACAATAATCAGTTGTCACTCCCAAGCAAAAGGCATGTGGTCGGAAAACACGTCAGCTACAGCCCTTTAAAAGAGCATCAGAAGAAATATATGCAACAGAAAAAGTCCTCAACCTTATGGTCAACAATGAGTTGAAAGCCATCCCAGTTCATTTTCGAACTCCAAGCAGACGCTGTTGAAGGTCACCGAAACCCCATCCCCGTAACAACTGGTGGCAGCCGTAACAGTAAGCAGCCACTGCAGGGTAGAACTTGTGCTTTGTGCTTAGCATAAGAACAACATAGCCCCTGAACCACAACAGTGGATGGGATGGTTTATGTACAAGTTCAAAGTGTTGCAGGGCCTCATAATGCTGAGTTTCATAATGCTGCATTCATAGTGCTGCGTTTACAGACATGAATGCAGTGCAAACCACCAAAGAAGATAGGTGTGTGGTTAGCAGAAAAATGTTGAAACACAGGTGCTTCGGTGCACTTCAGTGCTTTGCGCTGCATTCACGTCAAAAGCTTAGACCAACTCGCCCAAATTGCTTGCCTAATTTCTATTTTATTTCATGTATGTTCTTCAGACATCGTCAGAGTAAAAGAGAAGCTTAACTATAACTTCATTTGTTAATCAAAGCATGTGACTACAGGCACAATGGATGACGAACCTTCTTAGGTCACCTCGATACAATTCAAGTATACACCAAATATTCCCAGTAGCGACAGTGGTTTCATTACATTTGTTTGGCACTAAATGGCTGCATATGAAGACATAAAGAACATCACTGTTCTTAAAAATTAAATTATGGGGTTTTACGTGCCAAAACCACTTTGTGATTATGAGGCACGCCGTAGTGGAGGACTCCGGAAATTTCGACCACCTGGGGTTTTTTAACGTGCACCTAAATCTAAGTACACGGGTGTTTTCGCATTTCGCCCCCATCGAAATGCGACCGCCGTGGCCAGGATTCGATCCCGCGACCTCGTGCTCCACAGCCTAACACCATAGCCACTGAGCAACCGCGGCGGGTCATCACTGTTCTTACAATATACAATTGGAAATATGTATATTTAATATGTATGAAAGGAGCAGCAAAGATGGAGAAGTCAGTCTAACACACAAGGCACAATATGAAAAAAAGGAATACAAGAAAAGCGAATATTTGCTAGTTGCACCATGACACTGACCTTCTAGGTGTACCTAGCTTAAACAGAGCACTTCATCAAACTTTTCTGTTACACATCTTCCTCAGTGATCAAAACCAGCTATGATTTCAGTTTTGTTTACAGATGTTCGATGTAAAGTCATTAGAGAGGCCGACCATAAAACACTTCAGCATTAAAAAGTACCGACCCGCAGGGCATCCATTGGTAGGCACAGGCAGAGCCCTTGAACAGTCAGCTGGACCAGCACAGTTGGATGGCTGGGGAAGGCGAGCTGCCCCTGCAGGGTGTGTCCACTGGCCGTTGTTGCTGTGATGATGGCCACTGGCCGAGGGCCCATGGCCTGTGTGTGTTGCTGAGCGTGGCGGATGGCGCCGAATCAGGCCAATGTCATAGGGGTGGTTCTTGTGGATGCGCAGAAAGTGCTTCTTGACGTGGTCGGCTCGGTTGAACAACTTGAAGCAAACATAACAGTGGAAAGGCTTGTCATCCTTGTGGATGTTCTCGTGTCGGTGGTATAGGTCTCTGCGGTCGGTAGCATAGGGACAGCGAGGACAGACGTAGCGCTTATCTACAGCTGGAGTGGCAGGCGCTGCAGCCAGCCCTGCACCCCCAGAAGACTCAGCCAAATTTTTCAAGTTCTGCAGCAACCCCATAATTTCATCGAGCAAAGGCTGGTCACGCCACAATGATGCTGGGACATTCTGGATGCCATGTACCTTGCCCAAATGGAGTCGGACACATCGAGACCAAGCGCTGCTGTACGGGCACTCCGGACACTGGAACACCTGCTGTTCATGCGAGCACACAAAACATGCCCATTGTGAGCAACGAGAGCAATTGAAAAACATAAGAGTGCAAAAGGAAATGCTCATGGTTCGTAGAGTAAAACTTGCCATGAAGAAGTATTTAGTGGTAGTCCATGAATTGGACATTGCACCCAGCTGCAGAATTTAAGAACTACAACCACGTGCCTACACTTTTAACAGAGTAATGCAGAAGCACATTGCTTGTCTGCCACAATAATTAAGCACTATATATATTTCTCTTTCAGAACACATTGCTTATAGCTTGATAATTATGTTTCCAAGAATTCAGCTACCGTATTTACTCGAATCTAATGCGCATTTTTTTGCCGATAGAACGGGTCCAAAAATTACGTGTGCATTAGAATCAAGTACGGCCCTAAATCGCGTTACCATATCGCCATCAGCATTCCAAAATGGCCGCTTCATATGCGCTTCCAGCCTAGCTGCCGTAGACCGTGGCTTAGGTTAGTCCACCATCCGTCATCCCGTTTTCTGCATTTGCTCTATCAGCATGGAAGTGCCGACTGCGAAGACACGCCGAGTTCATCACGATGCCGCAATTAAAAGGAAAGTGATCACGTGTGCGGAGACGGATGGAAATTGGGCCGAATCACAGGCGTACGGAATTCCCGAAACTTGATTGCAGGACTGGTGCAAACAGGAGAGCCGTCCTACTCCAGCAGCTGCTGCGTATGGTGCAGCCGCGCGGCCCCTATCTTGAAAGGAATCTGCGATGGAGACATTGTCTACGTATCTAGACGCTCTGCGGTATGTTTTCGTCCCTTAGTTGGCGTTGAAGCCCGCTCGCTTCTGCTACCGCACTTCCCTCCAGCGTTTTGATAAAGTTTCTGCAGTCATTGAGTGAGACGTGTCCATGTTTTCTTCTGCATGTGTGACACCATGCTTGTTAATTTAGTTAGTAAGCAAAAGGTTACTATCCTTACTTTTCGTTTAGCTGTCTACTGATTTGTTATCATAATCGATGCTTCGCCTTTCAGGCAAAACTGCAACTTTCTTTATTTATCGCAACTTTAGTGTATTGAGGGTAAATCTTTGATTTTCCAAATAAGAGAAAGTTGTATTTCTGTATGAAAGAATGAGGACTTTTTTTTAGGTCACAGCAAATGGGTGCGCGCTACAATCGCGGGCGCATTAGAATAGAGTAAATACGGTATTTTATAACATGATCACTAAACAGAATTAAGTTCCAAAGTGAAGATTCAGTCACCAACCAGAAATTAGACTGAATGCATGCCACCTTGTGCATAAATATACATGGGTCATACACCATCCTGTATGATATTTAGCCTTGGTGCATACATCTTTAAGGGACACTAAAGGCAAACACTGAGCCAACATAGAATGTTAGATTACCCTTCAAAAAACCACACATCTGTTCCATACCAAGAGATGACTTAGTTGCAGAGACAATCATGACTAACGAGGATACAAAACTTTGGAGAACAAAACATTTGTTAAAAGTTCTCTTGTATGGTGATCTCAGAGGTTATGTTTGCAATACATTATTCTACTTTGTGCAATGTAAGCAATGTGAAACCGGAAAGTAGAGACGGACAAGATCCAGCTATCAACTGTTTAAGATGGCTCCTGACATAGCAAAAAAAAGCTTTCGTGTCCTATGGAGCACACTGAGTGAGCCATAACCTCTTGTACGATCTGGGACCCGTGGACTGTGACAGACATAAAGAGATTAGAAAGAGTACAAAGCTTAGCAGCCCGTTTCGTGGCTCAAAATTATACTCGGTATTTTAGCGCATCCCTAACAAAGGAAACATTAGGCTGGAATACCCTTCCAAATCATAGAAAAACATTCAGATTAAAATTTTTGCACAATATATATCATTCTAAAACCAGCCTCAATCGTGATAGCTACATAAAGCCACCGGAGTACACTTCTGCCAGGTGCGATCACCAACCTAAGATTAAAGAATATAGATGTAGAAGGGAGCTTTTTAAGATGTCTTTTTTTTTTTTTTAAGACAGTCAGTGAGTGGAACAGGTTGCCTAGTGATGTTGTATCGCTATCTTCAAGTGATGTCTTTGCTTGAGCCGTGCGACTTGCAATTTTTTTCTGTACTTTGTGCTTGCGTCACCAGAACCGCTTTGTTTCACTTCGCGCATGTACGGTTATGCTCTGTTTCGTTTTTTTTTTTTTTTCTTTTTTTGTTATGTCGGCGATTTGCTCTGAACTGTAATTTTTTTTCTCTTGATGTATTCTATATTAACTGCTTTTATTTGTCAATGATGTATGTACTTCTCCCCTCCCCTCACCCACTGTAATGTCAAACTGGCGCTGTGGGTACTGTGATAAATAAATAAAAAAACCTCAAAAAGGTGGCTACCGGCTATGGGATCCACATTTTCTCAGCTTCCAACAAGTGGGCAAAGTTGTGACCTTGTATTACTCGTGCTCAGCATAGAGGGGGCCACAAGATACACAAAATATTTCAGGATTGCGCCCGAGAGTACTGGCACGAATATATCCTTTTTTGGGGGGAGCGAAATTTTCAGCCACAGAACACATCTCGCATTATATTCAGGTTCGTGACACAAATATACATAATACGCTTTTAAAAAGCTTTCTTGGTGCTTCAAAATTGGAGTAAGCAAAACCACTCAGCCTTACCGCGATCGCTACTGTGTATGAAGCAGTGTTTGAACACACACAATCAAACACTGAGATTGTGCCACAGGTACTTCTGTAGTGCTGCCTATCCAATAACTTCGGTGGCATGAAGGACAGTACCATCCTCGTTAACAGAGACAAATACGTCCGCAGTGACAAGTACATAGTGCATGCCCTCGTCCTATCGCTGTGTTTTGCAGTCCACAGTAACGAAGAATAAAGCACCCTGCAGGCATCCACTTTTATGTGTTGTCCTTTTGTGTTATAATCACAATATATATATATATTTTTTTTCTTTTTCTGAGAGACCGAAAGTCGTCTTTCACATTATATTCGTGGTCGTATTACTTATGAGCAAATACAGTAGTACTACGTATAAAATCCCCCTGAGCTGCCGCAATTCCCAAGTTAAACAAACGGGACAATGCATCAATCACAGCCCAAAGGCACACGTTAATAGCATAGGAAAAAGTGATGGCGCGCATCTTCCTACATACTGTAAAGCCAGTTTATGCTAGCCTTACTTGGCTCAATTTAAGGTTCTTGGCAGAAGCAGGGAGACCAATATACAAGAGAACTGACGGAAGTGTTTCATGCAAGAAAGGGTCTGATTGTGCTGGAAATACCCAACGTATTTTTCAGAAACGATTTTTTTTTTTAATACAGCTGTCGACAACGTCAAAGCATATCGCGAATTTACTGTGGCGTATACTACGCATGCACGTGAGGCTTCATTGCGATGTGTCTGGAACCATTATTAAACAGTTGGTAGTTGGAGCTTGCCTGAACGCCTCCTCTGTTTCACACTGTTTCCTTTGCGCCATGTAGAAGAATGCATAGCAAACCTGAACACCAACTTAGCTTACAGTATTCAAGCTGTTAGAGTGGGAAGACTTAGGGGTGAGTTCTTAGCGAATATCTTGACAACCTTCTGTTCGCAGATGACATTGTCCTGTTTAGAAAAATTGGGGACAAATTACAACAAATGACTGAGGACCTTAACCAAGAAAGTGTAAGAGTGGGGTTGAAGACAACGTTCGATAGCCTAGCAAGGGAACAAGAATTCAGGATCACCAATCAGCCTCTACAATCTTTACATGAGTACCTTTATCTAGGTCAATTACTCACAAGGGACCCCGATCATGAGAAGGAAATTTACATAAGAATAAAAATGGATTGGAATGCATACGGCAGGCATTACGAAATCCTGACTGGGAGCTTACCACTGTTGGTGAAAAGTGTACAATCATTGCGTTCTACCAGTGCTAACGGGGATAGCCAATAGCAATCTGGGATAGCCAATATTCTATTGACATTAAGAGAAAAGAAATGAAGCTGAGCAGGCCATGTATAATGTATCCACCAGTTAACTTGTAGACCATTAGAGTTATAGAATGGATGCTAAGGGAAGGGAGGCGCAGTCTAGGTCGGCAGAAAACTAGGTGGGGTGATGAAATAAGGAAATTTGCAAGCACATGATGGAATCAACTAGCGCAAGACAGGGGTAATTGGAGATTGCAGGGAGAGGCCTTCGTCCTGCACAGGACATGAAAATAAGCTGATGAGGATGATGATCGTTCTTATCAGTAGTTGACTACAATTCAGCAAATATAAACAAGACAAGTTCTATCATGGAAGCTCATACTGCATTGTCACAGAGGCGGTGGCAATCCTGCCTTACATTTATGTCATTTACCTGCTTACAAAAGTTGCATCCCAGTAAAGATGACACTTTAGACATCTTGGTGCACTAATTGTGTATATTTAGCTTGACTTCACATTTGCCTTTAGTGTCCCATTAAACTGATTTCGACTACTACAAGACACAGAATAATTTGTACATGAAATCATTACAGAATGCCGAACTTGAATGGTTCGAAGGATAATTCAGGAGATTTATGCGACAAGACGGTGTGAGGCAAGTTGAAAGGACAACTTTGCAGGACAGTGGTATGGCCACCAATGTTGTACAGACTCAAAGTTATACTGGTCAAGAAGCTAACACTCAGAAAACACAAGTGGCTGCTAATGCTAAGAAAGATGTATAGAGCCACAAAAAAGAAACATTTCAGTGCCACTAATGTACTGGTAAGTTCTCCACTCTCTCCAGTTGGATGTGTGCAGTAACATGAACTTCGCAAGCTCTGAGGTAGTTCTGCCATCTGTTGTATATTTCTAGAAACATATTTTTTGATCTCTCTGAGTTTGCTCAATCAGAGTTTTTGTTAGCATGCTGCGAATTGTGACTCTTTGCAGCAATGACTGGGGTGCGCAGAGCGTACATCCATCGATCGGAGGGGTGGCTCCCAGTTCTTACGCTACTGCGGCAATTCTCTATTAAAAAATTAACGATTTTTTGTTTTTTTTTTAGGAGTGTTGGTGTATGACCTCTTTTATTAACACTGCATTTATAGTCATATTGATTGGAGTATCTGCAGAATATTTCGCGTACGTATCTTCTTTGTTCGCTTATGTTCCCCTATTAAAACACTATTCATGTACTGCCTTAGTCATGTACTGTACTAATTGCCGAAATACTGCTATTGACTTGTTTTATTTTTATGCTATATGTATTATTGTAATACCATGTATTGTACTAATTGTTGAAGTGCTGCTTTGACTCACCCTGTAACAGCCGACAGGCCACCCCAGTATGAGTAAATCAATAAATAAAAAATAAATACCACTCTTGCATGTTCCTGTTATTCGCCGTAGGTTTATAGCAGTGTTTCTTTTTTTCTTTCTTTCTTTCTTAACCCTGACATGGCGGCGCTATCGTGAAAGCATGCACGTCAGTACGAAACTTTGTAGGAGATGGAAAATTAGGAACATGAGGACCATACTAGGAGTGCATTTACCATTATCCACATCATTTTTTACCTTCTGAACAACCGAACATAAATCGTTGCGTTTGTTTTATAATATCGGAAAACAAAACCTGGCACGTAGAGGGTTAAAATCCCGCATACAAAATGTCACTTAAACACAGTACACCTCTCTTTCTAATCCCATTAAGTAATAAAAAAAATACGATCCATAACTCACATTTAAGGCAATAGCCTCAAAAGTCTGCAGCATATCAAATAGACACAAAAACATTGCACACTTCGATAACTTGCCTTGGCATTTACATGTGTTCCCAAGTAGTGCTCGGCAATTCTTGACAGAAATCCCAATGTGTTGCACGCAACACAGCGGAACATCTTCGTTGCCGGATTGTAGGCAGCCACTGGTGAGCCATCCCAACTGAACTTTTCTTGCCCTTGAACCCAGCCATCACTAGCTGATGCTCCTGGATCACGCTTCGCCTTGCGCTCAGACTTTGCTGAAGTACCCGAGCTGGGAACCTGCAAGAAATTGCAATGTATACCAATGCTCAATACGAGTGCTACAAGACCTGCATGTGTACTTGTGCCTTTTATGGGAAGCTTACAATTTGAAAGTGAGTGGATTGAAAGCTTTTACTTGTTTCATATATAAGTTCCCAGATTATGTGATAATTATGACTACACCAATACAAATGAAACAAACTGCATGGTGTTGCAAAACCTACAATAGCAATTTCAAGCATGATCTGAAAGCTGGAACCAAGTGGGAATCATCCCTTCTGAACATAAAGCAAATGTCTATTTAAGCAAGGTTAAGGCTCCAAGATCGCGAATTTGTCTGTTCTTAGAGACCATAATGAAATTGGTGAGCTGAGGCAGGAATAAATAGTGCACTTTCTGGCACCAAAGATGGCGTAACATGTAGATGTACAGATTTCAAAACTGTTTAATCATCTCAGCTACATAGAAATTAGAGATATCAGCAAGCACTGCCTTCACTTTTTCACTTTAGTAGCTTCTCTGCCATGGCGCTGTCTAGCATCGTCCAATTTTCCCCGTAACTGCATACCTCTATATGCAAAAAAATGTAAAAGCTGATTTTAAAAGCTTGTTGACAAGAAAAAGGGCTGCTGCAAAATGTAATTGAGCCACTATGCGCATATATGTATGTGAAATATTTGGACCTATAAATGCAGAACTAAATTTAAATCTACATTTCTGAAGGTAATATTCGTTGCTGTTTAGTTCTATATGAATGCTCACTTTAAAATTCACCCAGAGAGCACAACAAAAAACAAAGACAGCACTTTCTACAAACCAATTATAACAGAAGCTGCAGGAGGTGTACAACTCCATTGTGGAAACACTATAAAGCTGCCTCAAACTTTCATTTTCATCATGTGCTGCACCACAATGCAGGAACATTAACCACCAGCTAGCCCCTTTCATGCATTTGTTTATAGTAACAACTAGCAAAGCTTGTAATCAAATCGCCAACAATGTGGTACAGTAAAATCATCCTATATTCCACATTTCAAGCTCATGATAACTAGCTTTTTTTCTTCACTGGCCCCTGTGGGGACTTATGAATACAATCAAACTAATGGTAACATTAAACTATTAAAAATTAATCCCAAAAATTTGTTTGTAGCCAAATGCACCAAGCACACAGTCATAAACCTGTAACGTTTAACATTACAGCATTTTTTAGATTAGCAGAATTGTGCACACTTGAAGCAAAATATGTGCTATTTAATTTTGCATCAATAAGGTCCCATGTATTATAATGGTTATGACAACGCCTTGTTGGACAAGTTGAACATGTTAACATGCGACGTCAACCTCCATCAACATGACCCAAAGCCTTGAATATACTCAGCTAGATTACTCATGGTGACAGACTCGTACAGTATGTGTTCAGCGAATGCAGCACTCGGTATGTATTCACCTCACTATTCACTTCCTTTATGACACGGTGCACAAAAATGTTTATTTTCCTTGTATCACTGGCTATCCAAGGCAAAAGGTACAGTAGGATAGTGGCTCGGTAATACTTAACTGTGAAAGAAGTTATACCACACAAGTGTGGCAAAAGGGTAAAGGAAACACCACATGTGCTGTTCTCTTCCCCAAAAAGAACAGCAAACTGCTCTAAGAGGTCTTTTTACTTTCATGCCTATGCCTTTCAGCGACTACAATAAAATGCAACCAAGACTATTAAGAGGAAGCTTTAGCTTGGAAGCTCCCATATCTAAATATGTAAGAGCGGAGGAATCTTTCTCGACATCAACCACACCAAATTTGATGAGGTTTGTTGCATTTATAAGAAAAGTAAAAATATAGAGAGTGTAGGAAGCAGAAGTTTTATTTATACGTCAATTTCCCAACAATAATTACTGAAAACTGCAAAATTGGAAAAAAAAAGCTCGTTTCCAACTCTGTAACTTAGTAATAAATAATGACACCAGAATTCTGTAAACAGCACCGTTTAAGACATCAAAGCAGACAAAATTGATAACCGTTCTCAAATATACCACTAATTTGTTAGTAGGACTCTTCCGAAACCCTCGCAAGTGTTGTAATAATTTCCCATAAACTGTAAACTCGCATGAAATACGTCCCCTTTATACGCTCTAACAAATGCAATTTACAGAATTCCTATATCTATTTTCGGTGCAGAGCGACCAAACCACAAAATTCATGCTTTTTTTTTTTAGCTTACCGATTTTCAGCAATATCTGTAAAACCTATGAAGTCTTAAATCAATATTTTGCTTGCTACAGTTGCTAGAACCTAACGCTGTCTCTCACATGCAATAGATTTTATTGAAATTGGTCCAGCAGTTGCCTAAAAACACTTTTGCATCTTACATGTATTTGAATAGAGAAATTGGAGATGAACCTGAGTTAAAGCTTCCTCTTAAATTGTTAAGACCCCCCAGATGAATGCTTTTCACAAACCTGTGGATAAATAAATGTACAAGGATTTCCTGCGATGGCTTACCAAGAATTGTTAGTGTTCACTTATGTGAATCACAAACAACACTGCTTTCTGTATTATTCTAGTAATGTTTTATCATGAGGCCAGTTCACTGATCGCATTTCACTGATCTGATCCCAAAAACAAAATGAAATATTAACAAAGTGGTAGTGTGGGTAGCTTCACAAAACTTTTATAACAGTAAGTTTGCAGTGATACAGCAGGCACTTGTAAGGCCAATCATGAATTGCATGACTACATATTCACCCAGTAAGGCATGGCTTGTTGTCAATTTATTTATTATTACGATCAGGCCTATGCAATTTAAGATCAAGCCTGTGCACCCCAGATTTTCATATACCAGCAAATGCTTACCCTGGAATGTTGCTGATGCTGTTGTTGCTGTGGCTGCTGCGGTTGCTGCAGCTGCTGCTGTTGCTGAGGGGGGTGGGCTTTTTTGGCACAGTCATCGGTTGCCGGCAATGGTGGTGCAAGAGGTGGAAACAGTGGATAGGGAGGCAAAAAATGGGAGGCTGAGCCTCGACTAGCTTGCAACAAGGCGCTCACATGCTTGCCCACATTCTGGTTTGTGTAAATGCCCTCTAAGCAGCTGAAAGCTGCATTCAGAGTGCCTTTGTCCATGCTGGGTCATTCTCGTCCAGGTCCCACTTGGTAGTCCTGAAAGAGCCACATGCACACACCAATGATTAATGAGTATCACAAAGGTGCAGATAGGAAAGCAGATAGGAAATCGCAGCAAGGAGCTGGCAAGAAGCACAGCAGAAGACGCTTTTTAGGCAAACATGCTGTATTTTTCTTTTTTCTCAAGAATGGCACCATGAACTCAGGATGGGAATACAATCAGCTCGTTTATGGAAATAATTCTTGTTCAGCACATAGTGGTGGTCAACATTGTCAAAAAGACTCACGAAGGCAAACAGTTGAAAACAAACAATGCTAATTCATTTGCCCTGTGTTCACTTCATGTTTCTTTTCGACTATGTTAACCTACCAACTAGCTCTTTCGATCCAGTGGGCTATTTATATATTTGCATGTTCCCGACTAAAAGTTCCTACCTCAACAGGCAATGAAACATCAGAGATGCATTAAAACAAAGAAAATTTCTTCCTACAGCAATTATTAAACCTATATGCAACTATTAAAGGTCTGCAAAGGTGAAATTTGGTACTGGACAAGAGGCCACTTTACTGCTGCTTCACCTTGGAAAGTACGCTAGCTAAGAAGTTCACCTTCGAAATTTTCCTTACATTTACAAAAAAAAAAAAAGGAAAGCTACGTTACAGGAGTATAAGGAATCCATCTCTAATGGAAGTGAAAGCAATGTCAGTTCTAGGCAGGGTGAAAAAATATGCTAGCCGCACAAGTGAATTATTGGCCTTAGGCAGAGAGAGAACTAATATTTACGATTTTACAGGAAAATGAACTGCTTCAAAGACCCAATGGCAAACACCGTAATCACTGGCTGGCTTGAGTTACTCAGAGTTTTGATATATACTTCAAAGTTTCTATCGTGCCGCTGATGGTTGGAGTGCGTCCAATGTTGGCACAGGCTCTGGTTAACACCTGCTGCCGCTCACTTCAGTGCCGTGTCGGCAATGAGACTTTCTGCACTAGTTCACTACAGCGATGTCCACGGCCCTGCGACTGTGGTGCAAGGCTCTAGTTTGAGCCACAGATGACCACTTTCCGTCCACCTTCGTAGTGGGTGGAAACACGAGTGTAAAAGCGGGGACATATCTGCTGTGTGCTTCCGAGCCCTTACAATGAACGCACAAAAGTTTCACTTTTCACTATCACTGAAATCACCACTCATGCTACTTTGTAGTAGTAACAAAGTGGCAGTTGGGACTTTGTATCACAAGTCAGAAAATGATAGATGTCAGGAGATAATACCAATAAAACAAAAGTTTGGAAGCTACCAGATGTATTTACAAGTTTCCCCCTATGACAAAACAGCCTCCTAACTTGTAATTAATATAATAATAATAATAAATTTCAGAGCTTCACCCAGCTTCAAACCACTGAAGGCAAAAGCTTAGGCAACATTGCACACCTGCCACTTGTAATCTTCCTACATTCACTTTGTTTCACTTCGTGTCTAACCATCTCAACAATATCTCAGCCTCTTCCAGTTAGCGCTTTCAGATCAACCCAATCACCTCGCCTAGTGCACTGCCCGAGAGTACCCATACACTGCTCATTGGTAGTTCATGCGGGTGAGTCTTCTGCCTTTACCAACACGTAAGGATTAGTCCCCATCGGCTGTAAATAAAATCATGCATGCTGATTGAAGGACCAACACACACCAACATAATTACTCCAGAATCTTTGTTACTGACGCAATCACAAGCCGCTGGCTACCGACAAATCAAACTGATGACATAGGGATTTTTTAAGAATAACGGCAGGTATGGCCAAAGAGCGCCGAGGCAATGCTTTCTTAAAAAAAAAAAGGTAATAGCTTAATCATGGGAGAATGAAAATGAAATTTTCAATGGTAATGAGACAAATTAAAATGGCTCAAGAGCCTACTGCAGCTATCGCTGTGAAAAGGTGCCATTCTCGCACTGGAGCTTCACATGTGAGGACTTAAGAGTGACATGTCGGCAGGGCTTCCAACATGTTAGGAATGACAAAGGGCAGTGTAAGGCATCCACTAAAACAATATAAATTTTTTCACATAAAAGAAAACATTCTCATTTAGTAACTGTCAAGCACACACATTTTCGGTTATGCCCCCATTTGTTTCACAGAAGTTAAGCATGGGCATCATCATCATCATCATCATCATCATCATCATCATGGTCACCATAGCGGCTGGAGCGTCATCAAGTGATATTGTTTACCAACACATTTAACATTCCCATATCAGAATAAAAGCGACTTTACATCGGGAAGCATTTTGGCACCATATATAGGACACTAGTATCGCATAGAGGCCAGAAACAAATCCAGCAAAGTGGGCATAGATATAGGCAAAGAAATTCCACATGTTTAATATTAGGAATCTCGGAGAGAAATTTATTCCGCAGTGAATTTAAGCTGATGATAGCCATGAGTGTATAGTGCAAATGGAAAGCAAAGGTAGAGATGACTCACATGAACACTGACACAATTGGGACAAAAGCAAGAACAAGAAACAGGACATGCGCTGTCTTTTTGCTCTTCTTTTTCTCCCCGTTGTACAGGGATGCCCATCTGAATCGGCGATCTGCACCAGCTCGCCTACCTTCCAGTACTTCTACAAGGATGAAGACAACACACACATAGGCAGACAAGAATGAGACCTGCCTTCTGTGCTGTTCATCCAATCATAGATTGCAGTTCAATTGGCCACCCACGATAATAATTTGCTTCCGCTACTTCATCCAAAGACAGCGGCACACTATTAGCTCGAGCTTAGATGTTTCACCACTGCTGAATTCACTATTTTGTGCCCCACAATTGGCTCAGAGAAGAGCCATATCCTCTTTGATTCACTCAAATGAATGGGTTAGACATCATGGAAGATTTTGAGAGTGTCCAGCATAGAGCACAGCAACTTGTGCTTATCAGGAATCATTTCCACGGGGAGAGAAACCCATGATCGTGCACAACACCAAATTGAGGAGCACTGCACAGGGGGCCCTTGTGGCACTCAGTGTTGGAAGGCATGTGAATCCAGTGCCACAAGCAAATGCTAGAGACCACAAGTTCTTTATGATAATGAGAATATGAATGGCGACATGGAGATAGAAAAGAAGAGTCTTACACTATCGAATTTGAGAATGCAAGCCCAGGCATTACGCATTGACTGCAGGAGTTTGCAGCACACACAATAGCCAGCACAGATTTGGATCCTAAGTCTAAGCTGAAGATGTGCCCACAGAGCCGAAGAGTAGCAGGCCATCAAAAGAGAGCAGCGCCGTGGGGCAGCAGGTCACATGGGACATCTTTTTGTGCTTATACCTGTCTCGGCATTTCTGGAACCTTATTATGCAACTTGGTCAGTCTGATCCTCATAGTGGGCTCCTTGTGAGTGAATATGATTGGGTAGTGTGTCCTGGTGAAAAAGCACACCACTTCCTGCAGCTGTGCCAGCGTAACAGGCTCTATTCTATGACACTTCTTGGAAGGCTTGTCACCACCACCTCCATGCTGAGATACAGCGGACCCTCCTGCTGCAGAAGAGGCTGCTGGTCAGCCACGGGTATTGAGGGGCCCAATTACAGTTGCAGCTGCATGCTGGTGGTGCTTTGGTTGCTGCTGCAGGATGTGCCCCAGTAATTCCATGGAATGTGGAACCACAGCTGAGACCAGGGGCCAAGTGGTGGTTCTGGAACCAGCAATGTGGTGTGGCTCTGCCAACCTTACTCCATTATGTTCATTACTTCGTTATAATGGTTGTCCGCCCTCCCGGCCAATACTGCCCGCCATACAAGGGGTGAGAAGTGAGTTACCACTAGGTAAGCGGAAGCTAATGCAAGAGACCATAGTGCACCGCTGATGGACAGCAAATGTTTTAAAATCAAATAGCTTTCTTTTGGCTTTTTCACCCGTGTTCATGATCAGTGGCTGGAGGTCGGAAGTTGGTGGTCGGAGGTTGGAAGAAAGGTGCCAAAACAAAGGGCATATTTGTTGCCGAATGCCAACTGTCAAAGCTCTTTGAGACGCATGTGCTGCCCACCTATACTACCGCTAGAAATATGCATTTTAACAGCTCTGTTCGCCAGTGAATTAAGCAATAAAACAACAAATGTTACAGAAATGTTCTCACTCCAGCAAATTACATGTAGTCATGTGTACCATTCCTTTAATAAAAAAGTGAATAGTTTTCTTGAAGTGTTATGCTTTTCACTTACAATGACAATCATCGTTGATATTTCTGTGCATTTCTTTCTGTCCCGCATTCGTCAGCGAGGTGCAATTGTGAGATGGGAAGCGGACTTGGCACCCGTGCATGCAGCTGTCAACACTCATCAGATTTCGCAGTTGTAGTGATGCAACAGGTCGCACCAGCGTTTTGCGAGAGTGCCGACAGATTACTGCTACAAGCTACTGGGCAGGTATGATGTGAATATGATGATGATGATGATGGCCTAAAAGTCACTAGCACATAAGAATTATTTTCTTCTCAATTCTTTTCTTTTTTATTTTTTAGTCAGCCACCGCACACGACCGGCCGACCGCTGAAGAAGCACAAGAAGGAAAAGAACTGAAATAGAATCGTTACATTATCTATGTTTTGATTTTGTACAATGCTCATTGCTATACGCGAGTGGGCACTTAGCAACAAAATCGAGAACATTTCTTCACGCTGGTGTTCAGCAACAAGCGTTGCATGAAATAAGAGGCTGCAGTGCTCTGTCGACACATTTACAATACTCTCATAAGCCTTGTGATTGCCGGGAATATAAAGCAGAGGTCATATTTTGTAATGATATATTTCATTTACTGTTCCTATCGATCATCAAGCCGAGTGGCTTATTTTGGTGATCACCGCGGCACGGTTTTGTGTGAGTGAATGACAAAGGGTGAAATGAATGGGAAAAAAATTCGCTTACGACTACGATACTTCCCAACGAAAAATTTGAGTGCAGCTCTATAGGTCTTCATTTAGCGACATATTGGCTGCACAGACGACCTGTCACATGGCGTGACTGACTCGCTAATCGGGAAATCGCGAGGAGCAGTGCGTAGGTGACACATGGGCGCGATTCACAGCAGCCGCCGTAGACAGACCTCCGCTCATGCAGCGCTTTGTTTCCATATATGGTATCAGTGCCGTCATCGGTGAACAGACGATGCGCGTTACTCTGGTGCCATCTCGTAGCCATCGTTGCCACACAGCCAGTCTTGCGCGACACTACGCTTTTCTTCTCGCGCTTTTGCCCTACCCTCCTCCTTCGCTTTCGGCCTCATGGTTCCACTGCACCCTCCCTCCTTGCGCTCTCTTCGCTATCACTGTCTTTCATTCCCCGCTGCACTCCACATGAACTTTTTCATCCTTTACTGTGCTTGTTCGCTCGGTTACGAGGGACGCTGACGACAATGCTCACTGCAGGAATGAGCTCCTAAGAGCGGTGCTATAAAATGAATCATTATAAGGTTACAGGATGTGAAAAAAAAAAAAAAAAAACTCGTCTGCACCTGTCCAGTCTCGTTTCATTTCAGCAAGTGCACAGCATCACAAGGCACAGTGCACAAAGCACAGGAGAGTGCATGAATCAGCACCAACGCTACAGTCATGGTAGTGTCTCGCGAGGCAACAAGCGAGTTGAATCGTTCAGGAGCATTGTCAGATGGCAGACTGCTCACGGGAGTTACTAGCAGCATCGCGTTCCGTCAGATTTTGGCCTAAGTAGCGGGAAATTATTGGGAAATCTTCATCACAAACTATGTAAAAGTGCATAATATCAATTTATCCTAAAATGTTTGCTTCGTTACAACAATATTTTAAATACATGGGTTCTGAGGGAAACTCAAGAAAAATTTACTACGCTATATGTGTTCGCTTGCTATAACAAGAAGCCGGCGTGCTGCTGTTTCCAAATGCCAGAATGCATGGGACATGAAGGGTAGGCACATTTAGTGCTGGAAGTGCCTGTGACTGACAACCAATTTTATTGTACCCATTTTCTTTTTTCTTTTTTTTTAGTGCAACTGAAAGCTTACTGGTCAGAGTGTCGAATCATGCAGTGATAATGCGGAAAACGCCGTGAAATATTTTTTATCAGAATTTTTCTACCTGCAGTGAGGATGCAGTCGTCCACTGGAAGCATGCTGGAAACAGTCACAAGGGAAGCGTGATAGCGAGGCAGACAAGCGCGGTCGTAGGTCGTCTGTCTGCAATTCATGTTTTTCGAAGTGTTAAATTACTTCAGCTACTTGCTTTTGTGGTTTCCTGTCCAACTGCCTTGGTCATTAACAAGTCAAGGGTGTTCTTTAGCCAATCCAAGTTCTCTAAAGTGAAACGACGCTTTTACATGTGATACGTGGTACAGCCTCTTACCTGAGCCACGCGTGCACTTTTGATTTCCGAAGCATGTCGTCTCTCGAGTACCTGAGCGAGCTGTAATAAATTCTTTTTGCTGGCATGCGGGCTCAGAATCTCGCGCGCATACAAAGCAATCATGTGCGCAGCCATACAATGAAAGACGTGCAAGCGCTGCTCGTTAGTGTGGATTTCTTTTAGTTCATAATACGCATAGAATGAAGTGGAAAGGCCTAATAAAACACGACCTGCAATTTTGAGCAATAAGTATGCGGTACTTAAATAACAGCCGACTTACGTACATTGATCTCATATAATACATCTGCTTCACCGCCAGTTCGTGCCCCTCACCAGTTTTTTTAGACTTTCTTTGCCAATTAAAAACTAATTCCTACTTGAATCGCGAACAGCATGCTCGATTCTACCATTATCAATCATGGTCATTTCTTTTCAATCAAAGTCTCACAACACATTCTGGCCAGTTGTTAGTCCCTTTAACAGTGCCAAATCAAGGCAGTGGTGCTTAGTGGCATGAAATTGTACAGATAAGCGAAAGTTGTACGTATTACTAAGCAAGCCAACGCATCGCCTGCTTTCAAATAATTGTTTGCATCATTTGTAAGGCGAACAAGGGGCGGTATGCTCCACAATGCTTAAACATGTATTTGCTATGCACACAATGCAAACAACTGCCGAGTTCAAATCTCCGTGACTGCATATAGACGCTTTCTCGAGAAAACCGCGCTCTCTAAATGGCGTACTTATTGCATCAGATTGTTTCTCTCATTGCTAGCTCGACGAACACCACGAAACACCAACACCAGCTATCGAAATTGGCAGCAACAGCCTGTAGAACTCCCTTCCTGTCTTGTCGAAGGGGTCCGGTCACTTACACGTTATACACCGGCGCTTCCCAGTTATTTCACACACCAAATAAGCGCAAATTGGCGTGGTTTGCTACATACGTTTCGCCCTTCTTTGATGCCAGAGTGACATGGTTACTACATATGCGCGCTCAAAAAGACAAATCTGTGATATGTCAATCAATTGTATTGAACATGAGAAATGCTCATATGAAAAACAGTAAAACAGCGAAAAGCATGAATCGAAATCAGCAGCAAGCGCTCTGGAGCAACCATGCCAGCGAGGCCGAGCAGCAAGGCAAAACGATTGACTGCTAAAGCTACAGCCAAAAGGGGTCAGAAGTCATGCGCATTCATCTCCTCTGCACCAAAACCGAAACTGCACCGAAGGAATTAAGCGACATATATAACGGCAATTAAATTCAATTTCTTGTAGATTTCAGCGCGCACGATCAAGAAGGTCACAAAGGAAGTAAGCACACAGACAGCCATGGCTTTGTAGACAGTGAGTGTTGAAATCTAAAAGAAAAATACGTACCAACCCAGCCTAGTTTCCATTCTACTTGTAGTAAATTATTTAGAGCCGTTCTGAGGCCTGCCAGTTCTCTTTCCATAGGGTTTCGAGGCATTGCGCTTTCAGTGCAAAGAAGTGGCGTGTCGAAAGCGACCTGAGGTCAAGGATTGAGTTGAACTACAGTGCTCCAGACATGCTTTGCTCCCCAAGAACAACAGTAAGTCAATCGTGGATGATTTCCTCGCGAAGGGTGCCGTAGAAGCCGGTAGAATCCTCTGCCAGTGCATAAAGCGCTGTATTCTGTGATTTCGCTGCCTTGTTGCTCGCAGTTGTTGAACTTGGCTTGTTCAAAGATGACGTTCCACCGTGTAATGAAGTGGTCGTCTAAAGCATGTCTTTTCTTCTGTTCCTCCTTGAGTCTGAAGGTATTTAATACTTCCGCTTACGAGCCAATCAAGTAAACAAACGCGTCCACCTGGACTTCCTCTGGCTTGTCGCCCAGTCCAGAGGGAGCGCGATGGCACTGAAGCCATTTCCTCCAGGAGAGCAATTCAGAGGTAGCGGTAAAGACAAAGTGGTCCTAATCTGGAACACAGCCACATGATATTCCGGCCGGTTTCACCCTCGGTGCAGTGATCCAGGCGTTCAAATATCATAATGGCGTAGTACAACGGCTTGCTTCTGAACCAAGTTGGCAGGAATATAACCCGCCTCCCCTCCCCCTATATAAATTTATGCGTTGTGTTATGTGTTTTTCTATATGTAACGCACGCCTAAAGCAAAGGGGCGAGCCACCAAGACTTTAATTGTGATAATATGAATGACTATAGGTAAAAAAGACGAATAATTGTGCTGTAAGCACACTTCCTGACTAGAGCGGCGAGAAAGTGCAACAACCTGTAAGAAAGCGGGGTGCCAAACTTTGCCATGCAAATTTTATTTTCCGAAACCGCTTCGGTGCTTCAAAAAAGACATCGAAGCGTCGGCCATCATTATCTTTTGAAAATTATAGGTCTCTAACCTTTAAAGAGCATATAAGGCAGACCTTCCATACACGCACTCCACCTGACGCAGTGCCCAAGTGGCTATGGCGTTGTGCTGTTGAGCATGAGGTAGAGGGTTCGATTATCAATCGCAGTAGGCGCAAGGTGTAGAGTGCAAGTGAGTGAGTGAGTAAAACTTTAATTCAACGGATGCCCTTCTTGTCTAGAGAGAGGGAGGGGGAATAAGGATAAAATAGGCAAACGAAGACTGCAGTCTAGCTTCGCATGCAAAGCGCCACAGTGACACCAACGATCGAGACTGTGGATGGAGAAAAGGGGAAGAAGAGACGATATAGTAAAATATGACTATTTACATATGTACAACAGAGCGACTAGGTAAAAGTGATGTATAGTTCGCTTGAGGAGCGACTTCCCCGAGAAAGTTAGTCACCCAGTCCCGTACACTCGCACTGTTAGGCCGCAAACCAGGGTGGCGAGGCCTGACTGATCGTGGAAGTTGTGCGGAGAGGTGCTTCGTACCGCAGAAGCGCGTTCTCCTAGTGTGCACGCTAAGGAACCCCAAGGTGGTCAAAACTAATCCGGTGCATTCCACTATGACGTCCTTCATAACCCACAGTACAGTTCCGCATCATTAAACCGCATAATTTTTTTTAACAAGCACCAAATTCCACCTTGTAGTTACGGTTTATGGAAGTCGGTTGTTCCGAATGCCAAAACTGATGCTACACACTAAACATGACTCATGTACGTAAAGGCGGGCAGCAGATCCAGTGTTAATTATGCTAACTCAAATCATCAACATCTTACCAGTTGTGTCACTGCTTAGTATGCTCTCTATGTCATGGTGCATGCAGATTTGCTACTATCGCCTGCGAAACACGTAGAAATGCAGCCACTTTCGAGCACCTGTTTGCCCACATATTGCAATGTTGCGCTGCACCACATCCGGCAGCTTGATCGAAATCGTCCCACAGAGGAGGGGACTTTTTTCCCCCCCGTCAGGAAAGTGATGAATGAGATCGGTGGATTGTACTGCATCTGTGTCCTATACTCTGCTTGTCTTTTATGTCCTTTCTTGCGCTGTAAATAAAATAATCTTAACGAACTCGCCAAGCTGTTATACTAATACAAAGACGTACACAAAATGGAACAAAAGAAGCGAAACTATGAGCTGTCCTTTCACTTTCTGCTCACTACTATTGGCGGCGAGGACTTTCAGAGTTGTCATCTGTCGGAAGCGCCCCGTTTACACATAGTATGAGGGATAAGGCAGTGCGCTCCTCATAGGTTTTGCAGTCAGCGCTCCATAAAAACCACGCAGTGAACCACACAGTGAACGCTCACTGTGTGCGGTAGCCGCAATGTAGTCCCCCGAACCGGTTTCTTGCATGAAAGGTGGGCAATCGCTGAGAGCCAACTATGTGAAATATTTTCTTATAGTGGGCTGTCTGTATAACCAAGCGGTGCATAACAGAATAGAGTTTTAGAATAGGGGCCCCAAAAGTTTAGGGCCCCAAAGAGCTTCGCGGATGTTAGGGTTGGGGCACGCAGGAATGAAGAGTGGGCTTTGCATTTGCGGTTCGCATCTTGTGCTTGCACTGCCACTATGGTGTCAAAGTAAAGGTAGTATAAATATTAAAATAAAATTACTATTTTATGATAAAAAGAGAAAGAAAGAGTGATGTTTTTGCATTTTATTACAATTTAGTGGTTATTCCATTATGAGCAAGCAATTTGTTGCCTTTAGTTTTGAGTAAACAACTTAAGGTGCCTCCAAACTCAAAGTGTACACCCTTTGGGTCGTATTCTGCCACACAACGATAATCGTTATCTGTCTTGGTTGCGTTTCCTTTCTTGAAAACGCTGCGCTCGTTACTGTCTTGTCGAGAATGCTCTGTCATGCTGATAACACGCATGCCGTTCATGACTTGGAAGTACCGGACTCGCAGCGTCAAAGAAAGGAAATGCGGACAAGACAGATGACGACTAATGTTGTGTGGCAAGATACGACCCAAAGGCAGTGGCATAGCTAGGTCGTCTGGCACCCGGGGCCCTTATCTCTTCTGTCACTCCCCCCCCCCCACCGGGTGTAGTCGAGGAAGGCGAGGATATCGACAATTTTCGGGTGTCTTCAGACGTATATGACACCCCCTCTAGTGACCCCGTGCACCCGGGGCCCACGGCCCCCCGGCCCCCCCTGTTGCTACGCCACTGCCCAAAGGGTGTAATTTTGCTTAAGGGTGCACCAGCCACGTTAAGCCGTGTTAGGCCTACAAGCCATGAAACCGACAATCAAATCTTGAATCAGCGGTGTCTAACGAATCAATCTTCATTACACACATTAGTTGAGAGAAAGCGATAACCGCAGTCACTTCTCCTAGCTTACGAACTTCACACGTTACCACGAATCGAGCCAGTCTGGTGCTAAGTTTGAGCAGTCGCTTCGATGGGTGCCGCCATGTTTGTTGACACAAAGCTTTTGGGGCAGCTTTTGGGCTCCCGCTAAATGAGTGAAATATCGTGCCCGACGCAAATCCCAAACGCAGTTAGCGTTTCGCACATGCGCAGTGACTTTGACGTATTTCTTCGGGGTCCCTGGGCTTGGGTCCCACTAGAAGGGGACCCAAGCCAAGGGGATGGAACCCCGTGGACCAGCTGAGCACTCAGCTTCGTACAAGAAATGGCAATCTCATACCTAGGGTTGATAAGATCAGGGTTCTGGGGATGATTATTGAGTCGAACGGCGCCAACATGCTGACGATCCAGAAGATCATTGCCAAGACAGAAAATGCGGTACGCCTAGTGAAGAGGGTGGCCAACAGGCAGACGGGTTTCAAGGAGGACAGTCTGATTAGACTTATGCACGCATTTGTATTGTGTCACTTTACTTATGTGGCAGCCATGCACAAGTGGAAACCATCGGAGAAGGAGAAGCTTGACACGCAGATTAGGAAGATCACGAAGAAAGTGTTGGGAGTGCCAATGTGCACCAGCACCGACCAACTTCTCCAGCTGGGAATTCATAATACCTTGGATGAGATAGCTGAAGCTCAGGAGAGGACGCAGATGGTGCATCTCTCTATGACTAGCACGGGTCGGCAAATTCTGAGAGAGTTAGGTGTTCCTCAGGAGATTTCGCAGCTTCATGTCGGTATTCCCTTGAAGGTCCGTAATCGGTATCACGTCAAGCCTGTTCCCAGGAACGTGCACCCGGAGCGAAATGTTGGTAGAAGAAAGGCCAGGGAAGCTTGCCTGCTGAGACTCATTCGTGATCAGAATCAGAAGGTTGGCTTCGTCGATGCTTCTTTTAACGAGGAGAGAAAGGTGTTTACCATAGTTGTCGTGGACAATGAGGGCGGTGTCGTTAACGCTGCTACCGTTCGGACTGATAGGCCAGAGGTCGCGGAGCAAGCAGCTATTGCACTCGCCCTGGTTGACAGGCGCAGGCCTTCTGTATATAGCGATTCAAAGTCGGCTGTTAGGGCCTTTGAGAAGGGCTCGGTGGCTAAGGTTGCTTTTAAAATTATGCAGACATGCGAGATCTCTCAACACTACTTATGTTGGTTCCCTGCTCACCCTGGGATGATCGAGGGAGCCCCTCCGAATCTCAATGAGTCCGCTCATGAGGCAGCGCGAGATCTTACCCTCCGCTCTGCCCCGCACAACGGCGTGGCAGTACTCCCCGAGAACAAAGACTCCCCTTCTAAATACAATGAAATCACGAAGTATTACCTTCTTAATCGCAGGGTTGCCGCATCCTAAACTAAAGAGGGCTCAGGCACTTACATTACGCTTACTACAGACTGGTACTTATCCTTGCCCACGGAGACTGAACATGTTTTATCCGGAGACGTATACACAGCCTTATTGCCAAGATTGTGATGCTTTAGCCACGCTCGAACACATGCTCTGGTCTTGCGAAAGAATTGAAGACTCGGCGATCAAGGATGCGTCCAGGTGGGAGGCTGCACTTCGCAGCCCGGACCTGGGCGAACAATTCTGGGCTGTCCAGCAGGCTCACGACGTGGCCGTCAGGCTTGGCCTTCCGGTCCAGACATGGAAGCGGCCCGCTTAGTGGTTAATTATCACTACTTGCAGGACCAAATAAAGTTTTCCTTCTTTCCTTCCTATTCTAAAACTGTAATGAAGCCTCAATGCAGCGATCGCACTGGCTCGCAGCGACCGACTGCGGGTCTACATGCATGTCGGCGCACAATATTTGGCTTTCGTTGCGAGCGCATTTTGTACACAAGCAACCATTCATTTTTGCGTGGACGCAATCAGAGCTGTTCAAAAAATAATTTCGTTATACCTAGGGACTTCGACGCCTACGGCTACTTGTGATACGTGCCGTCGCGACGATTCAATCTTAATTTTTTTTCTTCTAAATTTTTGGACGTTTCAATATCACTATTTCTCAAACTGCCTCGCACTTTACGTTTATCGGTCTTCTCAGCGAACAATTAATTTTCCGCTACTTCTTTTTCCTAGCCCAGTCCATTCATTGTTTGGTGCTAACATATACATGGGCATATGCCATGCCTTTTTTTATGTGCTTCTTAACGTTCTCTTTCCATACCAGTGAACTTGCCAGTACCTAGCATCACAATTTCACAGATCAAAGCTTCATCACATCAGCCGGGCAGCGCGCGCGGGCGAGCGTCTCTGCTACTCACTGAACATCGCTGTCCCGACGGCGCAGCGGAAATCTTCCTCGCGGAAGTGCTTGCTGTAACCAGAGTTGCAGCCGATGACTACTTGCCGGTTCTAAGTTTCGCGATCCAAGCTTCACGCAGCTCCTTGTCCCGCGGGTACGTGTGAAGGCTGACACCGGGCTCCGTTGGGTACGTCCGGCACTGCGGCACCAAGCAGTAGCCTACCATGTTGGACGCCTTCAAAGGCAGCCACTACGTATTATAGTGCTTTCTAGTGTTGTGAAGCAGGAAAACCTCCCCACTTAATCAGAACCGCAGCGCAGCTGGGACTTTAAACTTTCGGTTTCAGCTTGCTTCGGCCCAGCCAAGCAGCCGACGCGGCCGCTGTGTCCACGTGATCCCCCCTATCACGTCACGCCGACGGCGGCGCCAATTTTTCCAATGTTGGAGCTTGCCCCCAATACCGGGTGTTTCAGCGAACACTTTCAAAAATGGTTAAAAATTGCCTGTGGCAGATAGCACAATTCTAGTCCGTAAGCTGGTCTACTCGAAGAGGCGGACATTACTTGGGCAAAAAATTGGAATGCATAATCGACTAATTAACAAAAAATCACCAATTAAGTTTCTAACTATCCACCTTACTGCACATATTGCACTTTACAAATTCTAGCCGGGGAGTTCGCAAGGCGGATCCACTTTGAACGAATTCTGAGGATGACACCAGTTTCAAGATATTTGTTCCCGAACTTTGCGGAGAAATATTGACGTTCCAGTTACTTTTGTGCTTCAATGCATAAAACGAAGTTTTATTAAGAAAGTAAGTGGAACGACAGTACATTTTTACCGCAAGTTTGGCGGCGCTTATCTCGTAAATGGTGTCAACCACACAATTTTCAAGTGGATATGCCTTGCAGGCGCACCCGCTAGAATGCGTAAACTGCAATATGCCGTAAGGTAATTAGATAAAAAGTTAATTAGTGAATTTTCCTTAATTAGCCGATTATGCATTTCAATTCTTTGTGCAAGTAATGTCCGTTTCTTCGAGTAGACCAGCTCATAAACTAGAATTGTGATATCTGCCACAGGCAACCTTTAAAGATTTTGGGATGTGTTCGCTGAAACACCCTGTATGATTATTGCACGCCGGAGGACCAGCGATCAGAACCCTGACGTCCGTCTGTTCATTCCCGTGGCTCATTCGATAGAACTACGTGAACTTCTGTCGTATAGCTCCACGTGGCTATATACTGGCATGGCGTGGTGTGTCATGAGCGGATCTGTCATCCAATGGCTGGCAAGTTTCATAAGGGTGCATGCTCAATCCATGGTAATCAACCCAACAATTGAATGCGAACACACGTGAAACGCCGCGCACACGGTCCTGGAAGTGCGGCCAGCTCTAAGTGGCGCCAATATGCGTACGCATGTTCGCATGCACGAACTCGCTAATGAGGCGGACAGGTGACATCTTTCGACGGGTCCTTTGAACGTTTTTGTTCTTTCGATTGTCCTTTCGGCAAACCATGGTCGGCATATGCCGACAAACGCCGTCAAATATTCCAGAAGTGTTTGTATATAGGGATAACAGCGGGGCAAGTTATATATAGGGAGGGTGGGGAAGGGTAAGATACATACGTGTTCGGCCAAGACAGGCGAGAGAACAGTATTTCAGGCAGGACTATAACTGCGCAAGAAAGGAGAAAAACAAAGCGGACACTCCAATTCGAGACGCAGGGGTCGCAGAACGGAAGTGGATCAGTGCAAAGCGTTCTCATCACAATGGATCATAATCGAGGGAAGCCGTAGTGCAAATTTGCCCACTTTTGACCACCTTGGATTGTTTCTTTATTATTATTATGAGGTTTTACGTACCAAAACCACTTTCTGATTATGAGGCACGCCGTAGTGGAGGACTCCGGAAATTTCGACCACCTGGTGTTCTTTAACGTGCACCTCAATCCAAGTACACGGGTGTTTTCGCATTTCGCCCCCATCGAAATGCGCTCGACGTGGCCGGGGTTAAAGATTTACGTGCACTGAGCCCTTGATCCGTGCGATGTGGCCGACCATGAGTACCTTTGGCTATTCTACGCAGTTTTCTTGCCCTCCTTCCATTCCTTCTTTCTCTCTTTCTACTTGTTTCATAGCGTAGGGAAAAAGGGCATTCAGATTCTATATCTACAATCAACATTAGTTTTTTATGTACAGCTTGTGACGACAAAAGGAAGCAGTGCAGACAACGAAGTAGAAGTACACGAGCAGAAAACGTTTTAAGCATGCAACGCCTTTAGCTCCCGTCGTCGGCGACCTTCAAATGACCTTGAGCCAGAAGCCAGAGCCGTTATCCGGGCACCCAAACAATAACATTCGGGCAAGTTGCGCGAACAAAAGGAGATCATCCGTGCAACCAGTCGAAACTTAAAATGCGGTCTCTGGCTCCCAACACTTTGTACAGGATACGTATATTACATACGCTAGTTATTGCCCAAACAAGTTACAAAAAATATTGCGTCCGAGTTCTTCCTATTGTTCGCTCACAATATCACTGAAGCTGTAACTTCTAGAACGCTGAAGTTTTATTTGTTATTGTGCTGCTCTCAAGCGTGCGATGGATGAACAAGGTCGGCTGCAGCAAGACTGGCCCGTGACAGGGGGCTATGCCTGGTGTAGGTATCTGGGCATGCGGGTTCTTATCGCATGACGGTGCAAATGCATGCTGCTGGCCGTGCGTTGCCGAAGCGATAAGGAGTCTAAGGCCACGAAAAAGAAAAGACGAAAGAAGCATTTTGATTCTGCTTGAAAAAAGGAAATGGTAAAGCGCGCGGGAACAATGGAAGGCGATGACGCCTGCTACAATTTTGCTTTTGTACACAAATGACCTTGCAGTAGTTTTCGAATTGAACGATGATGCATCAACTTTAAACCTTAGGGCTTGAATAACAGCGCATAAATCACACGGGGACAAAACTACCTAATGGTAAAAAAAGAAACCTTGGCTATATTCAAGGAAGATTACGCATGTTCTCTTCAGACGACGACTCTCATCGCACTGGCCCCGTCGGCTCTCCTTATCACACTTACTGTGATTTTTGGACGGCGCGCACTACACCTTCACTTATGCTTGGGCCAAGCGCTCCGCTGTTCACGTTTCATTTGACGTTGATAGTACCTCGTTTGAACCAATCCCAGCGAACTGCAATATAGCCAGTGCTCCTCAGGCACCCGCATCCCTGCGTGTTCTCCACAGCAACGCTATTTGGCTTTGGCCAACGTTGGGCAGCAGATATAGCTTACTCCAATGAGGAAAGAGCAGATATTGTTTTGCCTCTCAGGTACGTCAAGTGGACATAGAAGACGCGCAGTTGAGCTATTTCAACGCTGGCATCCAGGTACGCGTCCGAGCTCAATGACGAATGTGCGTGCATATGAAACGCTGAGACAGACTGGGACTTTTACGAAGAAACGACATAAATGTTCAATCCTGGGCGAGGACGTGGAGACAGATATTCTGTCAAAGTTTTCTTCAGACCCACATGCAAGTGTTCGTAGTGTGGGTGCTGAAGCTGGAGTGTCAAAGTCTTCAGTGTGTAGAGTACTTAATAAGACGCAACTTCATTCTTACCACGTGCAGCTGCACCAGATGTTGGAGCCCCGGGATTTCCAGAATCAAAAGGACTTTGCAAACTGGATTATAATCAAGACGGAATAAGACCCAGGCTTTGTCAACAAAATACTGTGGACCGATGCAGCCACCTTCCCACGTAATGCCCAAGTGAACATCCACAACGCTCATTATTGGAGCGACGAAAACTCTGACTGGGTTTTGAAGACACATCACTAATATCAGTGGTCGGTTAATGTGTGGTGTGGAATTTACGGTGGCACTATCATCACTGGTCCCGTGTTTTTTTGATAACGCGCTTACAGGCGAAAGATACGTCAACGACGTACATCCTTGATGGGGCGCTTGAGGATTTTCTTTGCGAAGTTCCATTAGCTAGGACCAAGGATATTTGGTATCACCATGATGGTGCTCCCGCGCACGGCAGCAGCAAAGCTGGCAAACGGCTGCATGAA
This sequence comes from Dermacentor andersoni, assembly GCF_023375885.2. Lineage (NCBI taxonomy): Eukaryota > Metazoa > Arthropoda > Arachnida > Ixodida > Ixodidae > Dermacentor > Dermacentor andersoni. The sequence goes on from NC_092814.1 coordinate 79,081,207, forward strand.
GTATTCCCGCAGCAGTGGATTTGACGGCATGGGCCCATTGCTTGGCCGGTCGGCAGATTCAACTCCCCTCGATTTCTTTTTCTGGGACTCTGTCAAAGGTCAAGTACACCGGACACCAACCACAACATCAGAGAACCTAAAAGAAAAAAGACAAGTCTGCAACTCCATCCCTGATACTATGATCAAGAACGCCTCGGAAAATGTGCCTATGAGATGCCAAATGTTCATTGCAGCAGATGGTGACCTCTTCGAACACGCATTATTATCAAAAGGCGCTTTTTGGATTGAAGGTCACTGGAAAATCATACCGGCCCCAACGCCGCCTCCCCACCCAACCCCATTACCCTCCGTCGGCAGGCTGCCAGCTCTTGCCCATTTCAAGCATAAAAAAATAAAGCTATGTTCTTGTTCTCTTTCGTCTCCTTAGACGCTTTATCGCTTCGGCACCGCCCGGCCAGCAGCACGCATTTGCGCCGTCATGCGATAAAAGCCGCATGCCCAGATACCTACACCAGACATAACGCCCTGTCGCGGGCCAGTCTCGCTGCAGCCTACCTTGTTCATCCATCGCACGCTTGAGACCAGCACAATAACAGTGCGCAATCGGCCCCATCACGTGGTATTTTTTGTTTTTCATATTTCCCGGGCTTTCTTTGGAACGCGGAAGAGGAGGACCACGTGAGATATATCGTGTTGGAAACAATTTATTGAGAAGTTTCTTAAGGTGCACTGCAACTTTGTGTATCACACTTGGGGTCTGCAGCCAATACTTAAAAAAGTTGATTAATTAAACATAACTAATCCGTTAGTTAAGGGGGGAAAAAATAGCCCGAGCAACTCTAGGCGAGTGCCAACATTTGCATTCGGTTCAACTCGCGTACGGAGTGCCTTTCATTTTTAAAACTTTGGTTCAAGTTATGTGGGACAACCTGTATACCCTGAACCACGGCGCTCTGAACAACACGTGTAGTGCTATTTCCCACTGCCTGCTAGGCATCGACGCGCGTTCCTGCCTTATGCTAACAGTGAACACTGTACGCATCACATAATTCCATATATAGTATGCCGTGACGCAGTTCTAAAAAAATGAGAAAAAAATCATCTAAATAAATGTAATTAATGAATCAGGTTTATGATCTGTGCATGAATGATGTGTCGTCGCCAGTGGTATGCTGTGGTGAAATTCCTCACGTTAATTGCCTCGCCCCCATTTTATCCCAAGGGTCTCCATTGTTCTAAATACATACCGAATAGCTTATTAGTGAGCCATCTAAGCCTATTCAAACTTTTTCTAGGGAAAGCATAATCTTAATCTCGGATGCGGTTTTGGAATATTGGATGTTTTCACTTTTCACATTCCAACTGTTCACCTGCCACCGCAGGAGGTAATTTAAAGCTATAGCGTCTAGGAACGATCAGTGCATAAAAAAATACAAAATTCTGAGCAAGTCATCATCATTACTTAGTTCTTACCAGAGATGAAGTCTTTTGGACCACGACCTAGTACACAAAAAAAAAAAGTTTCCACACTGCTTCCTGGCATACGTCAAAGCACAGTTCACGTGTGCCATACGCGCAACGACTGATCAACATCAGAATCGTTCTACAGCGCCCACTGCATCAACCTGTGTCTGCCTAGCAAAGCACAAAAGAGCCTTCGCTGCCCTCTGGTTTCTTCGAGGCCCCCTCCATATTCTTTCCTCACCCGCTTCAAACAAAGCGACAAGGAGAAAAAAAAAAAGGCTGCCACAAGAGCAAGCTGGAACGCTCACGCGCAAGCCCCCCCCCCCCCCCCTACTCTCCCTCGCCCCCTCTTACCAAAAGAACCAAACAAGAAAAAGTACTCTCAGAGGCAGCTTCTTCCCCACCCCCTCCACGTCGCCCGCCCCCCTCTCGTTCTTGCATCACGGCGCTCAGCCAAGGCGGCGAGGAACACCACCGCCCAGGCCGCGAGCGAAATAACACGCCAAGGAAGACTCGCCGTCCGAACCCCCCTCGGATCGGCACAGCGACAAACTAGGATGGTACGCTCCAAAGGACACCACCCGCTCCCCCCACCCCCTCCCCGGTCGCCCACATGGCAGGCGCCGCCGCCGCCGCCGAGCCCAGCCGCCCCCGGGGAGAGCAGCAGCAGCCGGACCCCACCCACCGGCACCCACCACCCCGCACAGCCTTGATGGACTCGCCCTACCGCCAACACCCCACCCCCCTCCCTGCGCCGGCGTCGGCGAAGCCGCCGTGTTCTTTGCTACGCCGCCCCACCTCCTCGCACAGGACACGCACACGAGCGGGAACAACACAAAGACGTAAAAAAGCAGATCGAAGAACAGGCCGGCGGCGGGGTACGGCCACATGAGAGATAGAAAGTAAAGGGTGTTATTTGGATAGAAGCGCGCCGGCCGAGCTCTGGACGCTGGAAAGGCGGGAGTGCGGCCAGCAACGTCGAAAAAGCAAACAGCTTGACGGGAGTTTGAAAAGCGCTGCCGCTTCCCGCGGCCGGACGTGCACTGACGCATCCCCTCCTCTTTTGCGTACTCCTTTCGGGGATAACAATTAATTCAGCCCGAGCGCCACCAGCAGTGGGGTGCGCCGGAGCCAAAAAAGAACAAGGCACGGCCGGATTAGCGCCGCCGAACCGCACAGGCGGCGGGCGGGTTACATTAAAGAGAAGGAAAGGCATCGATTTTTCTCTCCGGCGGAAGGGGGGCGGCTGTTTTCTTCTTTTGGCCGCCCACAGCAGCGAAGCAGGCGGGGGACGGCGGGAGGAGAGAGCAGCCATTTTCGTCCTCCGCGCCTGCGCCTTCAGGCCGAGACAGCCGTGGTTGAGTACGCCAGCACGGGCACTGCTGGCGCTTAGCGACAAGTCTCGGAGGCCGCCGCCGTCGCTTCGCTTTCCGCGTGGTCCACGTACAGGTGTGCGCCTGCCCTGCTTCGCAGACGCGTCAGCTGTCGGTCACACTGGGCCTGATAGCGCGTCGCACACGAGCTCCCGTAAATCGTGTTGCAAAGAGGCACCGGTCTGACACAGGTGTAAAGCAGCTAAGCTTTCGTTGAAATCATACACAAACTCCGGAAGGCTCTATAGGTTTTAATCTGGCCTGGAATAGGCTTTCCCCTCTCTCTCTCCGGAAGGAACACACAAAACGCGTTGTGTACACCGTGGAAAGGCATCACAGAGAGAGGTGACTCGGATGCAGTCAGAACCACTATAACACGCTTCCGTAGCTGCTAGCGTACAACGTCAGTGGGCGCAGAAACGGTTATGAAGCCAAAAGCATTGGTAACTACAGTGACATAGTTCACGTACACCTATACATATAAGTGATCGCCTTGGATTATTTGGTAAATAGGCCACCTCCTGTCGACTCCAATGCCCTTTTAAGCTGCTACACTCTAAGAAAAGTTCACACCCATTGGGGTGTATATTTGCCACACAACGATAATCGTCATGTCTTGCCCGCATTTCCTTTCTTAAAAACGCTGCGCTCGTTACTTTCCTGTCGAGAATGCTCTGTCATGCTGATAACGCGCATGCCATTCGTGACTTAATTGGAAATGCTGGGCTCGCAGCGGTAAAGAAAGGAAATGCGGGCAAGACCGATGATTATCGTTGTGTGGCAAATGTACACCCCAAAGGGTGCAACTGTTTTTAGTGTGTAATGATAGGAAAATGTGAACACTTTTCGTGCACACGGCTAGTGTCTCGTCCTTCCGCAACCAAACTCATTAGGAGCACGTGACAGCCAAAAATTTCCTCCGAGGATGGCAACCAAAGCGTGGGAATGGAATATCAACGACTCGAAGCAAGTAATTACACTAATGGTATCAAAGCTGCAGTCAAAAATACAAAAAAAAAATCACGGACAGAATGTGGTGTTTTATGACGAAACATACATACTAGTTAAGAGCGAGATCGCATGGCTCGACTTAATTTTTTACGGGAGCCTTACACTGTCTAACATTACTCCTTGCATCAGCAGCGCAGCCACCTTTAATGGTACACCGCTTATGAAATTCTTCGTTGCGCCAATGATACCTTTAACGAGGGTCTATATATAAGCGTGCTTATATAGTAATGGTCAAGTCACACTGCTCCAAGCCCAGCTGCCGGTATTCACACAATATTCAAACAATATCCCAAGGGAGAACAGGCCCACAGGCGCAAAACCTGACTACGAGGTTTCGAACAGTGCCCAGTCATACGATTATAGCGGGTGTTTTATTTTCACGTTAACAGATTTCTTTCTTTAATTACCTGTGGCATTTGTACAAAGATGTTGAACTACATTACTTGAAGAGGCAGACATTACTTCCACATAAAATCAACATGCCATAATTTACGAATGAACAAAACTTCACCAATCACTAATTACTTTAGCGTCCACATCACAAAACACTAATTGAAGCCAGTCATTTCACAAGACAGATTAGTTCGAACGAATTTTTAAGCTGGCACCAGTTTCGAGATAAGCACTGTCAAACTTACAGTAAAAATCCACTGTTCTAGTTTACCAAACGCATGTTTATGCATTGAAGCTCAAAAACAAGACACCAAAATGCATTGTCGCAAATTTTGGGAACGCATGTTTCGTAACTGGTGTCCTCAGAATTTGTTCCAAGTGGATATGACTTCCGAAGTCTTCGGCTCCAATTCGTAAATTGCATTATGTGTCGTAATTAGTACAAAAGTTAATTTGCGAAAATTTGTTAATGGATCAAACGTTTATTTTGACCTGTCGGGCAAATGTCCGTCTCCGAGAGTACTCCAGCTAATGACGTGAAAATACCACGGGCGATTTTTTTTTTTAATTCTGTAAACAACAACAACAAAAAAGGGCACCCCGTATAGCCTAATGTATAACGTGCAGTTTGCAGCAAGCATGGGAAAACATTTATCGAGTAGCTGCTGCTCGGAAGGCTGCGCAAAGAGAGAGACAGAGAGAAAAAAAAAAAGGCACATAAAGGACAAGGGGACAGCGCGCGGAACAATACGACCGAACAGGTGCCTCGTCCATAACCGTATGCGACCTGCCAAGATGCTCCCATTCTCTATTTTGTGGGCACTGTCATGTAGCCTACACTTGGCGGTTGTGCGGTATACGCCGGAAAGCGCGCGTCTTTGCCTACTAGCGAAGTTCACCGCCACTCAAAAGCCGAACTTGAAATTTCAAAGGTGCGACAGGCACAAAAGTTGGCGGGTGAAAAGCCGTTGCCTCTCACGGTGGAGCTCAGCGGCGCGCACAGGCGGCGACGGTAGGGCAACAGAGAGAGAGAGAGAGAGAGAGAGAGAGAGAGAACAAAGGGAGAGCGGGCCGATATGAAAAAGAAGAAAGAAGCCAACTGTAGGCTGCTGCTATACGATGGTGCGCTGAGGGTAAGACAAAGCGTCGGAATACACCAGGATATTCTATTTCAACTGGACCTAACTCCGGTCTGCGTGGGGGTGGGCGGCGTAAAAACATGGCTCGAGCACGCTGTCAGTGGTATACGCAGCGCCGATCGCCAAACGAACTTTCGCAAAAAATGCTTCCTAGCACGGTTTACACAAAACTCATCCCAGCTGAACTCCACGGCGATTATGGCGGCTTCTGACACGTTCCCCACAAGTTACTACTAAGCGTGCAATACATGACGCATATTATATGAGCGTGAGTGCGTCAATTTTTTTTTATTTTAATTTTAATCTGCAAGCGCCATATAAGCAAGTCCATTAGCGGGCACGCCGTTCGCTTTGTTTTTCTTTCAGTCCGCGACTCAGACATTTCGCCTTACGCGTCCATGAGAAAGCCGCGCCAAAGTGTGGAACTTCCCCAACCCTATAGGTATATCATGTTTGGACCCGATCAATGGTTTTACGTGCCAAAGCCACCATCTGATTATGACGCACGCCGTAATAGGGGACTCCGGATTCTTTCCGGCCACTTCATTTATTTTTCTCCTTTTTTTATTCTTAAAAAGTGCACTTAAACCGAAGTAGAAGAGCGTTTTTTGCATTTCACCCTCATCGAAATGCGACCGCCGCTGCCGGCATCCAGCTGGCAATTCCGAGCTCAGATGCAACAGCTCAGCAGTATTCACTTGATCGGGTCCAAGCCTGCCCGGACCCGAGCAAGTGAATACGTAATGTCTTATGTCCCTCTGCACAAAGCGGTGAAAATAAATTTGTTACATTTTTCAACGTGGATTTCTTCAAATCACTATACAGTTGCCCGGAACTATTCTCAACACTATATATATATATATATATATATATATATATATATATATATATATATATATATATATATATATATATGCGCTTCACGGAGTGTCGGCTGCGTCTGTGCAGAAACTTGTCGAACTAGAGGTGGGCTGCGTGACGACAACGAATATGATTGATTGATGGGGTTTAACGTCCCAAAGCTGCACAGTGGGGCTAGAGAGACGCCGGACTTGGGGGAACCGGTTTAACTTTGACCACGCGCGGGATTCTTGAACGTGCACTTGCACCTAAGTCACACAAAGTGCGGTACGCGAGTGTTTCTTGCTTTATGCGCCCGTCGGGATGCAGCCACCGCGGTCGGGAATCGAACCCGCGACCTCGAGCTCATGGAATAGAACGCCATACCACCGTGACGGGTACTGAAAATGTCAGCTTACATGGCCTCCAGAAAAGGGGTAGTCCGTTTGCTGCTGCAACACGCTGACGTGTTAAAGCGGGACAGCGGTTTCAAACGCCGCTAAGGTTCAGCAATGGCTAGCCGAGGCTCCCGCCGCTTTGTATAATTTACGTGATGTTTTACAGCCGTTCTATTGGTGAAGTTATGTAGCGCGTTACGAACTAGGACACCAGAAAGAAATAAATTATACACAGAGGTTGGTATATTAGCTACCGCTGTGTGCGTATCATTTGTTTCTTTCTATAGTGTCCTTGTCCGTAACACGCTACATAATCTGAACCAATGGCACACCAACCACAGGCGCTCCAGAAATGTACTTTGAGTGTGAGGGTAGCAAATCCGGGGCTCATTTTACCTACACAAGCTTTTACTACTATTTTAAGGCGAAAGCCTTAGGTGGCTCATACCCCCGATGGCCTTGAAAAAAACGCGTCGTCCGGTCCAACGGTACAAAAACTATCATCACCAGCAATGGCTCATACCCACCTAAGCAAGCAAGAAATGCAATGGCTCATCCTTCTCGTAATGCAGAGGCTACAAGCACTCAACAAAGTGAAGCGTGCAGTGCATTGATTCATTGGAATCACGCATACAACATACAGGAACTTGGCGTCTAATCGAGTGGCAAAAACAAAAAGAGAGAAATGGCTCATACCCCCGCAAGCAAAAAAAAAAGATGCAATGGCTCATAACCCCGCAAGGCTGAAGCTACAAGCGCTCAGCAAAGTGAAGCGAACAGTGCATGCATACTATCACTGAAATCACCCCTACAACACACAGAACAGCATACGTTTCAATCCCTTGAGAGCATGCAACGTAAAGTCGAAGAGAAACATCGTTGGCGCGAGTTTGACGCCGATATATGAACGCGCAAAGCCGCAGTTAAGCGTCGAAAACGAGCCGAAGAAGCCGAACTGCGAGAGCAGCAACGCGACGATGCGAGACGGCGCATTAGCAAGTGTGCAGCAGGCTTTTGCTTTCACGTGTTACAAACGTGTAACATGCTGCCGAACCTTTATGGCTTAAGCAAGGCTTAATTTGCTATACTAGACAGCCCCCAAGGCTGTGGAAGCTCCCGCCCCCAGTCTCCCTGGTTCCGGAGCTCCCGATCAAACGGCAGAATTAGCAGTTCTATAATTTATGCGCTTCACCCTACGAATCTTAATTTCATGGACGGAATAAAAGCTTTGCAGTGGTGTTAAGCGCGTTTACCCTGGGAATTGGGGAGCCCCTGATCTATATTATATGCTATCTAGAGATAATTTCGGTTTCAAGGGCTTGTGCGCATATTCAACACCCTTGTTTTAAGATTTCACGTAAAACAATTTAGTGCGCCTAGATTTTAAGTGCACACGAAACCGTTATGTGCACAAATACATAGTATGCATTGGCCCGCCGTAAACTAATTCTGGGCGAGAGCCAATATCCTAATATTAATAATGGCCGTACCTAATTGGAGGAATACCGCTAGAACTGATCTTAACCACACGGCGCACAGCTATAGGTCAGCAACTAACACATTTTATTTACAAATCATGACATTTGGAGGTTGGTAGGTTAAATGGTGCGGGAATAGTACAGCACACGCTTCCAGCTGACACTGCGTCAAAGTCATGGTCATGTCATGAAGCCCAAAATAAAGCATTCTACTATATCCGAACACCCTGATATCTTACTGCTATACAGTGTACCCGCCTTGCACCCTTAAGAAATGCCGCCTTTTAACAGAATGTCAAGAGGCCCATTGACATTATATTTAAAGACAGCAATTTTTTAAAGGCATCTTTGTTCTCAACATCTAGACTAGCTGATAATCGATTCCTTATCAATAAGGGTTTGCGAATAGTCGAAATTTCGAATACGAATAGAACAGACTCTTGCTATTCGATTCGAGAATTCACTATTCGAAGATGCCGAATAGTCGTTCCTGTATGAATACAATGGATAACTCTTCTAGGAGACTACAATTAGAAATACAGATGCAATAAGTGGTGACTATTACAAATGATTCTGGTTTAGGGTAGACGGGGATGCTGCGCAGAGGCATCAGTTGCCGAGCGAACGCGCTGTCTAGATATAATTACTCCTCAGTAATTTCCAGTCATTCAATAAGGATGACTCGCCTTTAGGCAGCTTCCGAGCTTGCTTTATCGGTTTAGGCAAAACACTTCATGTTTGCATTCCTTTAGAACTATGTGCGGTGATGTAACATTATTCATTGCTCCTTCAACACGTATCACCCTATCGCGTGCATCTGCATGGTGATGCGCTGTTCCTGTTTCGTTACTGCCATTGTGACGGTGCGGCAGATACGATCGCCTTTCAGGTATTTCTAATCTATAAAACTTCTCAGTTTATCCGGCTTCAAGTTCTGAACTGCAGTAAATATATCAAATTATGTAAATAAGCTTCTTTCTTTTGTTTTGCTTTTTTTTAATGCAGACTCCACACATTTATATTACACTTTGCTTGAAATCGAGGAAGTATTCGGCATTCGATTCAATATTCCAAGGTCTCTTTTCTTAAATATTTGTGTTCGATTCAAATTTCTGGCCATTAGAAGAGCTCTACTTATCAGAGTAGCGTGACAGACGAGGAGAAAGGAAAAACCACACCACAAGAAACGCGGTTTAAAAACACAGTCAGGACATTATTCGCACAATCGTCAAACCGAGAGCCACGGTAAATGGTCGCCTGTGCAGGATAGTTAAACTGTTCTAAGTAATGATGAAGGCACAATGTCATAAGTGATGTGCGCGTTTTCAACCAGAAATCTTGCGATACGTGCATAAGTGTACCTCTGTGACACGTACTATCGCGCAGTCAGATGCTTTCCTGGCAAGTGCTAAACTGCGCATAATTTGTCGGCGCTTTTTTTTTGTCCCTCACGCTACGAGGCAGTGCTTTTTTTTTTTTTTTATCTCGCTTTCTTTTTAATTGTAGTTTATTTGCTTTGTCCTTGTCTGCCATGCAACTAGAACTCGTATTCAATGTCTTGAGAAGCAGGCCACTCCAATATATTTTGCGTTAAGTATAGTATGGAAAGTTGGGCAAGTTGGTACGTATTCATGTTCTTGTATACTTCAACGCGCACAATTGACAAGGCCAGAAAGGAAACACGCGAACACAGGCGCTTCACGCTTACCACCCCCCTCCTTTTTTTTTCTTGTTTATGTGTGGTTGCACTGAAATTCATAAATGGTTGCAAGTGTCAGCGCGCGCGCGCGCGCTTGCGTGTGTGTGTGTGTGTGCGTGTGTGTGCGTGCGTGTGCGTGTGCGTGTGCGTGCGTGTGTGTGCGCGCGTGTGTGTGTGCGCGCGTGTGTGCGCGCGTGTGTGTGTGCGCGTGTGTGTGTGCGCGTGTGTGTGTGCGCGTGTGTGTGTGCGCGTGTGTGTGCGTGTGTGGGGCCTTGTCGATTGTGCGGCGCTGAAATCTAAAACGAAATTAATTTTGCGTTAGGCACGGGCGCGGCAACCCACGACCGTATGCGCACGCCTGCTCCGCACGTTCTACGACACCGAAGCACAAGCGACCCCTCGAGGCTCTCACTCGGTTTCAAATAAAGTTTTATTCATTCATTCATTTCATTCATTCGCCGCGTCCAGCCCACCCCTCTACAGCTCGAAAACTTTTGGAATGGCCGCACGAGTCGGATCTGTCCAACGCAAGAGCATGTCTACATGCGCTTAATACAGACTAAAGCTAGTCGGAACCAATTCGAAGGTACGAACAACCGCAAAGATCGTCCTATTCGGTTACAGTACGGATCCAATAAGAGGAACCGCGGTGACGCAACGCTACATGAATAGACAGATGTTGCCAATTTCGGACAGCACCCCTCCCTCGCACAAAGAATGCGCCACAAAGATTCGTACGAAATACAAAGCGGGACGTTACAGGAAACGGGTGCCCCAACAGGCGCATAATAATCATCAGACGTGTTCAACTTTGTTCCACAAGTCAGTTATTAAAGTTCCAAATGTCCGCACCATTAGCTGGGCGAAAGAGTGGTGGTTTTACGGTACAATACGCCACAACTGCAGGTTATAACAAGAGGTATATTTGAAAACGCAAACATAAGAAAGGCTCAAGAAAAAAGAAATTAAGCCATATTCACGAGGCTGCCCAGCAAGGTGGCAACATTTCAAGGAAACTGCAAGTTCTGTCCAATGCCGCGTTTTTCAAGCTGAGGACAGACCCCAATGCTTGCTTGCTACTATACTACTAGTACTACTGCGACCAGTACCACTACTTTTACTACTACTAGTAATAATAAAATATTAATAGATGTCTTGCGACAATTGTTTCCTGAAGTCAATCGCCGAAGCAACTCGACTACAGTGCAACAAACCGAACGCCGGTCCTTTCAAAAATGAGTGCAGGTGTTTCTTCCGAAGACCCAAGATAGTTCTTTAGCTTACCAATTAAAACAGTAACAGCACAACGAACGACGCACAATAATCCCCCGTTTTTGATGCGACAACAAAACTGGCGCCTTCACTCGCGCGTAACAGCTAACACTTAAAACAATTTGTTCCGCTTTAAAGAGATCAAAAAGGAAGGTCATTGCAAGTCCACGAATGAAACCTGTTGATCGTCAAAGTCAGGATGGCAGGACAAGTTGTAAAACAAAATAAAAAATAAGGAAATAACTTGAATCAGAATCCACTTTATTTCCAACACACTAGTTGGGGGTCCCCAGGCAAAAAGCTGTCGTAGACAGCTTGACGGGACCTGGGGGCCTACAGAGAGCAGCAGGCAGTGGATTTCATAAATTCGAACAATTGTAAATACATACAGACATTATGAAGAAGAAATAAACTTGTTTCATACAGATGCAGCATACAGATTATGACATTGCAGCATACAGATGCAGCATGCAGATACAGACATTATGAAGAAGAAGAAATGAACTTGTTTCATACAGATGCAGCATACAAGGTGGACACTATCACAGAATGCATAAACAGTGCAGGAAATGTAGCAGCCAGGGGAAAAGAGAAAAAGTTCATTGCTTCATCAGGTAATCACGCACCTCCGATTTAAACGTGCCGAATGGGGCACTGAAATTAATGTGATTTTTTAAGAGGTTGTATAGTGTTGGTATGCAGTAATCCAGCCTAGATCTACCGTAATTTGTACGTGTACAGGCTGGTATTAGCCTGTTACGTATGTTGTAGTCATACGGGGAATGTTCTGTATAGTGTGGGAGTTTATTTTTATACATATAGAGAGATAGTTTATAGTCATATAACTTAGACGCTTTAAGCACATTATGTTTAATGAATAGGGGACCAGTGGGTAATAGGCTGGGGTGTTCATTAAAGTTCTCAAAGATTCTTAATACCTTCTTTTGGAGCCGCTCCAGTTTGTTATAGTTGGTGGTTGTTGTAGTGCCCCAAACTAAAGTGCAATATGAAAGACGTGAGTAAAAATTAGCATAATATATTGCATTCTTTAGTCTGATTGGAATTAGTTCCCTCAGTCTGTAGAGGCAACCAACTGCTTTGCCTAATTCAATCGTGAGCTTAGTAACGTGCATGTTCCAAGACATTGTTTCTTCGAACCAAACCTCCAAAAACTTTTCAGATGCAACGCGTTGTAGGGCCATTCCTTGATGTAGGCAAACGTACAGTGCGCTGTTTCGCTATTACATTACATCTTACATTACATTTACAGACCATCACAAAACTTTGTGGTAGATTGAGGACTTACTTATCCATGAAATCGGAAGCTGTCACTGACTAACGCATGCCTCCGTTTAAACAACAAAATTACGCACTCCGTTTTATAACTTTCGGTATTTGCCTTTTCTTTATATACTCTTACATTTGGTTTCACGATATAGGATTGCTTCCCGAGGCGGTGTCGAGTGACTTCGATGATAAATGCAAAACCTTTGCAGAGTGCCGCGCATCATTGCGGCCACACGTAGGGATGTTGCAACTTCAGGTCTGAATCCTGCAGCTGTTACAACTGTTGCGAAGCCGCAGGAGTAAATTTGAAGCGCTAGCGCGCCGACGCACCGTGGTCGAACGGCTGGACGGCGAGGATCGGTCTTGCGGGGAAAAGGTAATTTATAAAGAATATTTACAAACAGCAGCGAGTGAGCTCACAGGGTCAATCATGCAGACCGGGGGTCGCCCCTCTCAACAATGGGCCGACACCGCATTAAATACGTTCGGCGTCCCCGGCTCGCCGGTCCATCCTTGGGCGTAACAAAAGCGGGGCGGGTGGTGACGTCACCCCGGTCGGGTTGCTTTCTCGTGGGAAAGGAGTAGATTGCTGGAGACACTTGTCAAAGAAGTAATTGACGTTGCGCTGCTCCAACCGTTAGCTTGCTGTGCGTGGGCGAAAGATATATTCGCCATGCCGATAGAAATGCTCAATAGGTCCAATGGCCCAGGAGCAAGCCAGAAATGCGGGTAAGCATCTCACGAAGGCGCGATCGGATGTGGTTCGGCACAAGAGGGCACAGTGATCCTGGGCGCAACGTACGGGCTTAGCCGTTAGCGACTGTGGTGACGCCGCGCCGAGTGTTTTCACGCGGTCTTCAGCTGTGGAAGTGCAAGCGTTTCAACGGTCCAATAAGTCCCTACGTCACCCCCCCCCCCCCCCTTAACTTTTTTTTTTTTTTTTTAGCCAGTGGTTAAAACGTTGGGATGGTTAATAGTGTTTTACGTCCGAAAGCTACACCAGGGTCGCGAGAGGCACCGTGATGGCGGGCACCGGATTCATCTAGAAACATTTATTACATAGGGGTTCGGTGGTAATCCTCACTGGGAGAAATCTAAACTGCTTCATTCCTGCGTTCCGCAACCCCGGCGCAACCGCCGCATCCAGGAACGAAAGAAACCCGCGACCTCGTGCTCAACAGTAGGAAACGCACCACCACCACCACTGCAGCGTTCAACCACTGCAACAACTAAGCTTTTATTCAAAACGTTGCCGACCACGAAAATCGCACGTATAAGCCATAAATTTATGCTGCCCGCGGTATCCTGGGAACTTAATTCTTAAGGAACACAATGGTACGACCTAATGCATCGCAAGGTATAAGTGAAAATTCGCCGTATTATTGGTCAGACAGCATTTCCGCACATGGAACTTTCACTTTTACCAACACAGAAACAAAACCTACGTAACAAATCCAACTTTCCGTAAGCCATGAAATATCAACGAATACTTTTTTACGCAGTTGGAACAATTTATTGTCGCTTTATGAATAAACCAGGGCTTCGTTGCCCTCTACAAAAATCACTGAAGAGGAATTTTCATTGAAGTCTTCGAAAAACTAGTACTACCATAAAGACAGTCATGTTGTGATAGCATTTAACAATGAACCAGGCACTGGCATGCCATAGTCAATTGAAGGCGATAGTAGCAAAATAACGATTGTCAATAACGCTTCCAAAACTGAAACAGAAGGGAAAAAAATTTTTGGCACTTCAGAGCGTAGCCTGAGAACATCTATAAGCGTCGCGTGTAACCAAGGTTACTATCGCAACGATTTAAGAAAGTATAGCAACCTAAAACGCCGGCGAAATGGCCCCGCACGTGCGATAATAACATGGCTGACCAATCGTAAATACAAAACACAAGGGATACCCAGAAGGCAAGTTCACATTATTGTAACGGCCGCATAACAATATACATTTTTGCAAAACGACTAGCCAAACATTATAAGCTTGGACACAATACTGTGTCATACCCAGAACTATACGAGTCGTTAAAGATGCAACATATTTCGCTGCTGTCGATCTGCGACTTGCGTCCCTGATATGTTTTTAAAACTCGCGGTATCGGAGTGAGAATGCCCGTTTTTCGAGCAGCGCTGGTGTTTACAAGCGGGCAGGCTCGTGGCTCGACGCGTAAGTATACGTGCGTCTACTCACCCGCACTCCGGCTTGCGCAGTACCCGCCGCTGCGTTGTACGCCACGTTGGAGTTCATTTTTTTCCACCGGCGAGACGACGCTCCCTGGAATACAGCGAGCGTCTCCTTTCCGGATAGAACCCCTGCCGCCCACTCGAGGAAAAAGCGTTTCTACCACCCCCTGCGTACGTGAAGTCCGGCAGGGAGAACACAGCTGAGCGCAAGACGCGGCTTCCCGACAGGCCCCCAGCGGTCGCCAAGCGAACCACGCAGCGAAAAAATAACACTAAAAGAAAGAGGGATCGACCAGGCCTACGTTGCCAGACAACATTGAGAAGTTTGCCGCTTGCCGGCTCGGCGCACTTTTTACGGGAGAAATAACATGCTATAGTAGCATCACTTTAAGACATTTAAAAAATTTTTACTAAGCCATTTCGACTTGCACTGTTTTCGTTCACTCTGTGAAGTACCAAACACTGCTTTCTTGAAAATGTTTACATTGCTACATGGACTACTTTCTAGTGCACAGGACAAGCCCATGTGAGCTCTGTGAAGTCTATGCAGGCAAACGCTGAGGTCATTCTAAAGTTGCAAGTGCTTTTAGTAAATATTACACATATTTTTCTAATAGGTGATGTCCACATGACAGTTAACCACTAACAACAACTTTCTCAAATAAAAGTAGCGAATCTCGAAGGCTATACTTTGCCGTACTGCAGGCACCGAAAGCAATGAAAGTCATGACGTTTTTGCTCGGTGTAAAACCCGCCTTGCGCCCGTAGTATGGCAAAAGCATAGCCTTAGAGATCTGTTTGCATTACTCTGAGGGCGCCAAGGGAAGCGCCGTCGCTGATATTGAACACTAGTTGCAGCTTTCTCTTCTTTCTACTACTTTTTAGTTACAGCTTCAATGTTTTTACACAATATATATTCAAACTAATACTCTTAACAAAATACGCTACTTACCACACCAAAATGTTATTCCTTGAAGGCTGCTGCAAGCAGCAGCCTGCCACCGATCTCTATTGTCGCTGCTAAACTAGTTCGTTACGCTAAATATTTGGAGATTTTGACCCTTGAAAAAGCTGTGATCTACAAGCCGACCGAAGAAAGAACAAAAAAGATGAAGCGGCGTCGGCAGCTAGCTGTTAATCGCGTGCGCCTCGACGTCAGAAGTGCTTTTTCTCTCTCTCAAAAAAAAAAAAGAGAGATGGAGAGGGAGGGGGGGACTGTGGGAGTGGCACGCGGCGGCTATGCATAGTTCAGTTTTTGCTCGCTTGCTTGCGCTTGATGTTTCGCTTTCTTTATTTGTATTCAACATTTCGCGCCGTGTTATCTTTGTCGAGCTCCGACTTCGCGTCTCCTGTCCTGCTGGGTGCGCCTCTGGAGAGTGTAGCATGAGGCAAATAAAAAAGAAGACTGTAGTGAATCGAGGTGGGAGGGTTGTAAAAGCAGCAAAAGGGGGTGGCAGATGGAAGTTTAGATGGCGCGCAGAGAGAACGGTGAAGGAGTCGGGGAACTTATAGGCGCGAAGCGCTAGGTCGCTGTACCTGTACATCGTGGCTAAGGTCCCTGTCGTGGGTGGGTGACGAGGAAAACTGAAGATCAGCGGCTCAACCTGGTTCACCCGCGGCCGTTCAAAGCAGAGAGAACGTCGGAGTATTGCAGCGGCAGAAGAATGAGCGGTACGAAGAGGGCGCACGGTCTTTCCAAGGGCAGCCGCAGTGGCCGTCTGACCAGGTCTTGCGAATCGATTGGGTAACCTTACCGTAGCGAGTGCCGATCAGCTAGGCAGCGACTACGCTGACACATGTATATACATGCAGAGTCAAAGTCGAAGTAAAGAAACAGAGACGTGAGATTAAACGTTGTGAACGTGACTGTTTGGGATAAAAGTTACTTGGTTTCTTGTTGGGCTGCGACGACTGGTAGTGGGAGGGCTTCAGGCATGGAACTTTCTTTCGATTCTGCTGTGGATGCGATGCAAAGAACTGTGCTTCATTCTTTATTATTCTGGTTGATTCTGTTATGTTTTCTCTGGTACAGCACATCACAAGACTCGTCACTGACAGAGCCGCTAAGTCGTATACCTATGCGTTGTACTCGAAGAAGGGGAAGAAGCGACCGAAGCTCGACCGGTTTCATTAATCCATATGCGTCTTCCACCTGATAGTGTCGTTTTTATCTACCTCACAGGCCACAGCTGTCTAGAAAAATATTATTTGCATGTTTTTTAGGTAATCTTATTAAAACTTTCGCGTATGCCCGTAATCCTTGATACGTGCTGTAATAATACTCGAAATAAATAAATAAATAACAAGTTAAGCATGCGGTGCTCATAACACAATGTGCTTCGTGGAAAGAACCGACCATCCATCAGTCCATCAAAATATTTAATCGCGCCGACAATCAAAGCCAAATATTTCTTGAAAAAGATTAATCTGTCCCCCTTGCACAATGACCGTTATTATGTGCTCTATCGCCACGTAAAATGCAACCCTTATTGAGGCCAATGTTGCGGTGTTGCCACTTCGGAATTGGAATGACTCCGGAATCATTCCACATTTTAGCGTCCCCGGAATGGAATGGCGACAACGCTTGGAGGAATGGAATGGAATTAAGCGACTTTCGTCCGGAATGGAATTGGAATGGAATTACGTATTTTTCCGAAAATAGAGGGATTTTCCTTCTATGCGGCGCTTTTTTTTTGTCAAAATATGCCGGAGAACCAACCAGCCCACGTTCAAACATTAATAAGTTGGAGCCTCGAATGTAACAATAAAGCAGTATTTTTTAAATGGCTTGGCTATTACATGCACGCTACATCTATAAGCAACGTGCCTACTACAATTTTGTCCTTCTAGAGAGTGAGTTACTCCGAAGTTCGTCTCGATTCTTCGCATAACCGCGGTTCTATGCCGTTGGTATCCGTCGTGCGGAACTACGGCAGCGCATACTCCCCCCGACTTAGCCCTTGAGCTTTTTTAAGGCTTCTCGGCGGTGCCTTCGCCCCGGCCGCCTTCTGTCTCCCCACCTTTCGCTTCTTTGTTTTTGATTCTGTTGCCGTCAGCGATTCGGACGCATATTCGAAAAAGCGCATCTCTAAGTTGTGATGCGCACTGACGCCGGCGCGATGCTTGCGTTCACTGCAAACTTTCGCATACCAGCTTGCGTGCCGTCTCACCTCGTACTCCTCCCCCCTCCCCCCTCAACGCTTTTGCAATACTGTACCCCCTGTCTAGACACGCGGACGCCTTCGCCCGAAACTCTGTCGACGAAGGTCTGCAGGTCAGCGCAGCACACAGTCGTACATGGTGAACTGTGCGCCCTTTTCCTCCATATATACAGAGAGAGACAGAAGAAACTTTTGAAAGCATTAGTTCGGGAAGCCAGTTGAAGCAGGAGAGCCCACGTAACTGTGGCCACGGCGGCGCCTCCCCGAGCCCCGACGCGACGATTCGCGCCGAAGAAAACCCATGTTCGCTCTGTACTAGGGAGCTCTGTTCTAGGGCGGGGAGAGGTCCAACAGGAGCCATACTGGCTCCATGCTGGCTCCTGTTGGCGGCTAGAGAAGCCCAACGGTTCGTTTAGTAGCTCGCTCATACTGTGAATGCTAGACAATGCTTCGAAGCGTCCCCCTCGGCTTTCTGTGCTACCACCCCCACCCTCCTTTCCAAATAAAAAGCGCTTCCATAACACACTGCCACACTGGCGCCTGCCCCCAGCGGCTCACGCACTCAGTAAGTCCGCCAACATGGCACATCGGAAAACTTTTTTTTTTTTGAAATTACCCGCGAAGAAAACAAACAAGCTGCACGCTGCAAGCTTTGCTCCGAAACTCTACATGCTGTATTAGGAGTTTCATCTAATTTGATTCGGAACCTTAAAAAAAAAGCATTAACGTGAGTACACGCAACAAGAGAAAGGGCTGGCAAGCCAGCCGAAGATAACGTCGGCCTTCACCCCTCGGTGCAGCTCTGTGCCTGTTAATCGAAAGGCATCTCTTGACGACACCTCAATCAGCATGATTTGCACTGACATGGAGCCCTTTCCTGTTGTCGAGAGGGAGGGTTTGAAACAATTTGTAACGGTAAGTTTGACAATATTATAAGCCGCCTCAGATTCGGGTCCTCCCGGGCTGGCAGGTGCGGAATACGTCTGTATCGCACTAGACGTGTGGATGTCGCGGTCTACGGAGAGCTTCCTGGCTGTCGAAGGAAAATTCGTGGACGGCGACTTTACGGCTCAAACGTACCTCCTCAGTTTCACTCGCCTGACGGGGAGCCACACAGCTGCTCGGATCCGCTCCGAGTATGACGCAGCATTGCTTCAGTGGAACATCGCTTGCAAGGTGAAATATGCACTTCCGTACAATTTCGCCTCCGTTAACTGATTTTATTTCATTTTCCAGCTCCTTCGCGTGGTGACAGGTAACGCTTCATCAATGATAAAGGCATTTGCATTTACCGGGTGGGAGACTGAAGAGGACGATGATGATGACGATTTCGATGACTGCCCGGAACCCTTAACCAAGGAGCTTTTAAGCGAGTTTCATCAGTTGGAGCAATTTCGATTTGGCTGCGCCGCCCACAGCCTGCACCTTGTCATAAAAGACGCCATTCGGCAGATATGCGCTATGAAATACCATATTGGTTTCATCTTATGTGCATTGATACGACGTTCATTTATTACTATTTTCATGAGTAACTGTTTGGCCCAAGCTTTGTTAAATAATTTGCCATGAATGCATGGACAAAGAATGCACGAAAATAATAATTGCAGTTTGAAAAGTAAGGGCAGACAACTGTGCTTAATACAGTTTCGGTGCTTTAAAGCTTTACTATGCAACTACCCCCAGCTCATCTTCAGCCAAATTTTCGAGCGTGCTTCACTTTTTCATCTTGGTGATTCGTGGTGCCTTTGCTGCCAGGGCCGAGGTCACGAACTCTGCTTGCCATCAAATAGTGGCTGCGGATCCTTTTTCTGCCGCAGGCTAGGAACAAAGCTTGCGCGACTTCGAGGCCTGCTCTCACCACGTCAATCAAGCGTTGTGAAATACCTCTAAAGACAAACAAAATCATATCCGAAAATTTCACACGCACCGTCCGAGAAAAGCGCAAAATGTTGTTGGCATACGCTAAGCAAAATGCCCAACAGGGCACAAAGGCTAAACTGAAGTGTGACATACTGCATTTGGGGAGGAGGAGGAGGAGGAGGCTGCAGTGGGACATCACGACTAAAAACGTCATTCAGATATGACCTCGCGATGCAGCTGATGTCAAACGACCGATTAGTGTTTTGCTGACAAAGTTCCGGAGCATAAAAAAATTAAATTGATAACTTCCATTTTTTCATTTCATCGATTGAGTCAAGTATCGCGTTGGGTACGGAATCATGGCTTGACCCAAGTATTTCGAACGGCGAGGTGATTCCTGAAAGATATCAGTACTTTCGAAGCGATCGTTATGCTCACTGTGGTGGTGTGCTCATACTTATTCATTCCAATATGACATATGTACCACTTGAATTTCCTGACACCGAGTGTGAAGCGGTTTTTTGTAGATTACGTTTGGAGAATGGAAAGGGGCTTGTAATCAGCTCGTTCAATCACCCGCCTGGTGCGACCTCTCATCCCCTTGTGCATTTACGAGTGATCTTGAGTTATTCTTGGGGGTGATTCTAATCTGCCTGAGATTGACTGGTCCTTCAACAACCCTAGAGATTCAGCCAGAGGGATCATGTACTCTGCATTTTTTGACATTTTGGAACACTTCACACTTGAACGGCATGTTCGCGATGCTTCACGCGGTGACGGTACAGGTCATGTTCTCGACTTGTTGCTATGCAATATACCGAATGTTGTGTCAAATGTGCATGATTTGCCTGGGATTAGTGATCGTAAAATTGTGGTAGCTGATTTGTGCCACTGGGTAGCAGGCTAGAGCGCGTTAGCTCAAGCCGACCTCTCTGCCCTCATTGAAATAAATTATCTCTCTATCTATCTGTTCCACTGGCTTATGGTTCTGGAAAAAAATGACATTTTAAACGCTTAAGTTTTGCTGGCTATTTCTTTAGTCTTGTTTTCATGGTCCAGCCATTGTGAAACGTAATCAGGCTTGGAAAAATATCTCCCGGGGTCTGTACCTGTTCGAGAGTGGAATATGGTGTTAAAAAGTTTAATTCTGAGGTATTCGTTGCGTTGTTGTAGCGGTTCCAAACTGAGGCTTTCTTTGGTCTTGAAACACTGAAATCCCTGGTATAATTTGAACAAACCAAACGAACGGCTATACTTTGAATGCTTTCGAAACTGTTCACGTCACGTGCTGAACACGGATCCCACACAGCACAAGCATAATCCAGAACAGATCGGACATTTGATTTGTACAATGATACCTTTGTCTCAAGTGGCAGACTTTCTTTTTTTTTTTTGCATTTTTGCGCAGGAAACCTAGAACACGGCGTGCTTTAGTTGTGATATGATCACTGTGACGGTTCCAAGAAAGAACAGGTGTGAAATAAACTCCAAGATGCTTGTGCTCCTGAACAGATAACAGCTTGGTTGAATTCAGAGAGTAACAGAAGTCACGAGTTGTTTTTTTCCTCGAAAAACGCATATGAACAGATTTCTTTCAAGTTAATGAGCATGCGCCACTTATTGCACCACTCATTTACTTTCTACAGGTCATCTTGTAAAACACTGCAGCCATGGGTAGTATGAAAAACCCTATACAAGACACAATCATCCGCAAATAGCCTGATTTGCGATGAAATACCGGAGCAGATATCATTTATATATAGATGAGGAACAAAAATGGTCCCATGACTGATCCTTGGGGCACGCCAGAGGACACATCAACTTCATGAGATGCCTTGCCGTTAAGCGCAACTTTCTGTCTTCTTAAATTTAGGTATTCCTTTATCCAGTTAACAAGCCTACTGTTCATATTATACATTTCTAATTTTTCTATAAGTGAAGAATGAGGGACAACATCAAACACCTTCTTGAAATCTAGAAACAAACAGTCAACAGAGAAACCCTTATCCAAAGCTCCTGCTAAGTCATGCGTCAACTCAAGCAGCTGTGTTGTACAGGAAAATCCACTACGAAATTCATGCTGCTGGGGGCTGAGCAAGGAGTGCACGTTCATATGGCTTATAGCATTACTGTAAAGCACATGCTCAAGTAGCTTACATGCAACGCTAGTAAGTGAGATAGGCCGGTAATCCAAACACTATTTCGCGGTCCACCATTATGCACAGGGACGAAATTGGTAAGTTTCCAATCATCTGATAAAGAGATCTCTTGTAAAGATTTGGTGAAAATTACGCACAAATATTTAAATACCTCCCGTGGGCATAAATAAAGCAATTCAGGTGATAAAGCATCAGGCCCAGTTGCTTTAGACGCATTCAATGTTTTGAGAGCGGCCTCAATTCCTCGTTGGTCGATCATGATATCTCTTATGGGCTCACCCAACACAGGGGTGGATCGCGCCACCGAGTTTTGAGTGTCAACACGAGCAGCGTACACAGAACTGAAAAAGGAGATAAAGCACTCCGCTTTTTCGATGTCGCTATGGACGGTAGCGCAGTCGCTATCATGGGCCGGTATTGATAATACATCTTTACTGTTCATTTTAAAGAATTGCCACAGTTCTTTCGTTCTTTTTTGTGTACGGAGGTGGAACATGTTAAAGAAGTTATCTTAGGCTGTCTTCAAAGTCGTTTTCATCTCTTCAGTTTTTTTCTTGAGTTTATCTTAAAGCTTCAACGAAGGGTTTATCTTATAAGCAGCGTAAAAGTGCGCTCTCTGCCTGGCCTTGCATTTCACGTCTCGCGAATACTACGGCTTACTTTTGCTGCGCCGCGGAGTCATAACCCCATGATGGTACATACCTTTCACGCATCTTCAGCAACTTGTTCTTAAATACTTCCCAAAGCTCTTCAATGTTCATGAATTCAGTCTTTGTATCAAACACATCAAAGTAGGAATCTAGAGCTAGGGCCATATCACTGACACGTGCTTTTTAATAGCTGTCGATACGCCGTGTGCCACCGTTAGCAGCTTTCACATACTGCAAATTCATATCGCACAATATAGCTTGGTGCTCGCTTATGCCCGGCCGCACTATTGTAGAACGCGCCGACTCTGGCGTGCTAGTGAAAAATAAATCCAAAACATTTCTTGCTATTCTGGGCTCTAGAACTAGCTGAGTTAGCTCGAAGAGGCGACATATCTTCAACATGTCTTACTTGACTGACTAAAAGCGCTGGAACTGGGATCTGCTAGAGACCATGCAATCGATTACTCGAAGATTGAAATCTCCGGCTATAAATAGGCAATCGGTGCTCACTGTTTCCATTGCAGCGGTAAGCTCATCAAGAATATTAACTTTGCTTCCTGGTGGGCGATAGAACGAACATACCGATAATGACCTGCCGTTCTGCAATCTCATCTCTACCCACATTTCACTTTGACTGCATTCTATATCAATTTCCCGGGAGCACACTGTCGCATCCACTAAAATAAAAACGCCTCCCCCGAGACGATTTAGGTCTTAGGGTAGCAAACAAAGCCTCTGGGAAATACTTTAGTATCCGCAACGTCAGCATCGAGCCAGGATTCAGATCCAAGAACGACAGTTGGTCTAGACATATCAACGAGGCTAGAAAATTCATCACTTTTATTTCGTATACTTCTGCAATTCACAATAAGAAAAAGCACCGACCCATCCGCTTTCAGTTCCTGTCAGTCTGCTTGCACAAATTGGTCCAGGGATTCATCATAGACGTACTTCACCTTATTTATACAAAGAGTAGTGAACTTGAGGTTTACTTTGTCAATCTTCTCTCGATTCGCCTTAGCGTAATACCACAGTCGTTTCCGCTTTTTGCGCACGTTCTCCGAAAAGTCCTCTGAAATACTAATATCTGAGCCTTTTAATTTCTTGGCGATTGATAACACTGCCCGCTTTTCCTTAAACGAAAGGAACTTGACCATTATTGGCCGCTTCTTATTAGGACTACGCCTTCCAAGACGATGTGCTCTCTCTATTGCAACGCTTTCCCATTGAAGTTTCGACTTGCAAATTTCTAAGATATGTTCCTGAGCCTTTTCGTACGTCTCGCGCTCTTCATCTTTCACCCCATAAAAAATTAAATTACACCTCCTACTACGGTTTTCAAGGTCATCAACCTCATCTACAAGCGCCTGTAGCCGAACTTGCTGCACTTCGCAAATCTGTTTGCATCATTGGATCATGTTGCGCACTTCCTCAAGTTTAGTAAGCGTCGTTTCTAATGTAGTCATACGTTCGTTCAGGTCTGATATTGCGGAGTTACTTCCGGCTTGGCGTTTTTCGATAGCAGCCAATTTTTTCTTCCTTTTGTCTGTCTAAAAGCTGTTTAAGAACAGTATTGTCGGGGCCTGGGTTCATCTCGACGTCACCAGACACAAGTAGTCACAACAAAAAACAAAATGCGAAACTGCGTAGCAACTTGAACCGATAGCGCCTACAAAACACAGGTCGATAGCGACAAGCATGAGCTCTTACATTCGCGAAAAGCACTGGGGGAGGTACCGGCAGAATGAGAATAGAATGAGCAACGCACGTTGCATTCTGACTGACCTGCACAAAGAGCATTCGCATGAGCGACGCACCCATAGCTGCGCCGGTACCACGCCCCAGAGGCAGACTGAGATTCCGCTGTATTTGTAGGCAGCGCGAGAGAGGAGCTGAGCTGCAGTATGCACGCGTCATAGATGACGAATTTCGGTGGTGGCAACACGGTGTGTGGTTACATTGCTTGAATACTAATTGCATTAACTCGACAGTCGTCTTGATATTGTTGCTGCCAGAACTTCTATTGATTCTTATCACCGTAGGAAGTGCGTTGCCGCTGTGTGAAAAAAAAGGATATTCACTAGCGATAAAACATGTCTGTCGCAGACACGATTCGCTTTTCCATCTATCGTGAAAACTTGCAACTTTCTGTGACCACAAGCTCAAAGTAAAAAAAAATGTTTAGTATTACTATAATGACTTGTAACCTTTCATCAACAGCTGAAATTATTGTTTCAAGTTATACTAGACTATATTGATATGAAGAAAATTAATGAAATAACGCTAACCTTGTACACCGCGCTCGCATCGATTGCTTTGTTTTCCTTCTACCCTAAAACATGAATGGAAATCGTTTAAGAATTAAGAATTATTTCACTGGAACACCTGCAACAAGAGCATTTTTTTGAGAGCGTGCGTCTATTCAAAAGGTGGTTAGTCTGCCTATTTCTTCAACGTCTACTGATGCATGGTAGTTATGAAGGTTTACAGTCATCGATAATAAAAAAGATCACCGACGATTGCGATACTCCCTAATGAGAAATTTGAGCGCTGCGCTATAATTGTGTTTTCATTTCGCAATATAATGGCTGGCGCAGACATTCTGCCTCGTGCGGCACGTTGCAAACCGAGCGAAGTGTGGTGCGACTGCCTCGCGAATCGGGATATCGCGAGAGGCAGCGCGTGGGTGACGCGTGGGAGCGATTCACTGCAGCGGCCGCAGACAGGCCGCCGGTCATACAGCGCTTTGTTTCCATATATGGTATCGGTGGCGTCATAGGCGAACAGACGACGCGCGCTTCGCTTGCGCCATCTCGTAGCCATCGTCGCCACAGAGCCCGTCTCGACACTACGCTTTTATTCTCACGCTTTCGCCATACCCTCCTCCTCCGCTTTCCGCCTCGCGCTCTCTTCGCTATCGCCGTCTTTTGTACCCCGCTGCGCTCCGCGTTCTCTCTTTGATCCTTCGCTGTACTCGTACGCTCGGTTACGAGGGAGGCCGGCGCCTACGCAGGAACGGGTGCAGGGCTATTCCAGTGGATCTCGCCGCCGCCGAACTGGGTTCCGCGCCATTTCGGACGCTGAATGTCTCAGTTTTAACTAACTGCGCTCTAAAATGGCGAGATTAGCCTCAACGTCGTGCAGTCAGCTTCACATGTGAGTTGCGACGGTTGGCCATGTCGTAAATAGGGGGCAGGCGGTAACACGAAAATCTCCGCAAGAACCTTTGCGTTTAAACTGTTCGTTATTTTACTTCATCTACCGTAATGCTTTGTATTTCCAGGGGCCATCAGCGGGGTCGATTTGCGCGATACGCATGTCCCATCGACCACGTGCGACGTTGACGAAGTCGACCGTGGCGATGTCAGCGCTTTTCGCAGGCACAAAATTGACTTGCAATTTGATTTAATGTTATTGAATGGCGGCTACCACGCCAACCCATGCTTGCTTCGGGACGTCGATGACGTTGCTTTGGTTTAGAAAAAATCCGTTCTTCTCTGAAGAAATTTCAATGGTGAAGCTCATTCGGACACCCTTCTTGACATACATCCAGTCGATTGCAGTGCCCGGAGCGATATCTGCGTTCATTAAAAAAAAAAAAAACTTTTGTTAATAAACTTTCCGTGACCCCTGCAGCGAAGGTATAGATGTTGCCTCAAGCAACCGCCTTAAGATTTGAGAAAAGCTACCGAGGGCCCTTCAAGGAAACCAGGGTATACAAGTGAACGGGCTCTTGCACAATTAGGAAAGTGCAACATATGAAGGAAAGAAGAAGAAAGAAGTCTACTGGCATCAGACGTGTCTTTAGAAGTTAAAAGCACATTACATTTCGTGCAAGTGTGAGCGAGGTAGTTTAATTTCCACATGAGCTGAATATTCCAGTCATCCGCTAACTGCCACGCCGAATCAGGTAAGCACAATACGAACTCCTTGAAGTTATATGAATGGTTTGGAAAGCGTACGCAACTTCATGTTGAGTTCTCTCATATTCTCGAGATAACTTAGCTTTAAATACATAAAATTGTGGAGGAACATCAATTCGTAGATTATAATACATGTGCCATAGGGTAGTTACTTAAAAAAAGTTTATTCGCGTAATTATGTTAATTATTCAGTTAAGCATTTTGATTTTTCGTAGAAGTAATGGCCGCCTCATTGCGTAATTTAGATCAAGTCAGAATTTCGCTATCTGCCACAGGCAATTTTTAAAAATTTGGTGCAGCTAAAAAAAAACTCTATAGTACTATATAACTAAGATTCATGCACGTATACTATACTCGGGCGCGGCGGTCGCAACCATGTTTAAATCAAGACCAACATATTTTTATCTTTATTGTTTGCTGTTATGAAGCTGTATTTGCGACGAAAATGCGTCACGATGTGCTGGGTCAGGCATCCGCGACCTTTGATCGTGTACTCACAAAGTAAGGAAGATATGGATCCGGCTTTGTAGAGGGTGCCGCTAACCTCCTGTATCGCCGCGACTGCTCGATTTGCCCTCGCCATCTGAAAGGACATGCGCAACAAGAGGACTGAAGAGGGCCGTCGTGAGGAGTGTTGCAGGCTTTCACCAAAACACGCGTGCATGCGCAAAAAGGTTGCCTGAAGACTACGCCAACAATCCCTAGATTCAACACAGTTCATACTCAAGACGTTCCGTAAATAAACTTATCAGTAACAGACTTGCAACGCTAATATTTCTCATCGCGGTTTTGAATCAGATTCGCGGGATACTTCCATAGCAAGTCGGAATCAAGAGGCAGGACAAGAAACATTTATGAGAAAAATATGTCATGCAGAGCATAAACACCAGAAGTCGCCCCGCGTATTCCAATTTGTTGGTTCCTGTGAATCTCCGTCAGTTTTCGAGCATCCATCCATCCATCCAAATTAACGACCCAATAACGAGAACAGAAAAAAAAAAATAACTGGGGCGAGTCATGAACCGTCGCGGTACGGAACAGCGTCCGTCCGGCTGTCTATGTACACAAGCGATTACCGACAGTGCGCTCCCGTCGCTTCGAGATCAAAGCAAAGAGAAGCACGCGCTCTTGCCGCGCACGCGGGGCGGCGCTGAGGCCACACCAGCAAGGACAGGTGGCGGCCAGCGCGTACCAGTTCGTCGTAGTCCGGCGGCCTCTCGGAGCGGAAGCTGTACGGGATAAGCCAGAGGTCTCCAAAAGCGTGGAAGCTGAAGTAGAAGGCTATCCTATTGCGGAATTGAGTCACGTATTCCCGGAAGGCGTGCGACTCCGGCTCCGAGAAGGGCGCCTTGCCACAGAAGGTCTCCTTGCAGGGATCCGCCTCGTCGGGCGTGCCTGCACATACGCACCGCGTGTGTACGCGTGCACACTGCAGCGACGCGAAAGCCGCGCGCGCGCTGTGTGTGCGCCCGGCGTCTGGACATCGGCAGTCGCGAGAGTTTTGGGCGTCTCTTCAAAGACGAGTGCTACATAGCAGTCGAGCATAGAAAGAAGGGGTCAGTCGTGCGTAAGAGCGGCAGTCAATCGCCCTTCTCGCAAAGAGCATTTAACCCTGCAATACTCAAACCATATCAAGCCATATCAAGCGAAATTGGAACAACTTGTTCACCGCTATTTTGGCCATGCAGCAATTTTTTCACGAAAACAAAGGAATGCTATTTCATTTATAGCTTTATCAATATAGCAATTACTAATTTAATTCATTTGTTGAACTCCACAGTTGAGGAAGGGGGAGGGAAGCACTAACCTCCAGCGTTTCAAAATCGCCACTAAGCGCTTTGCGTTAAGTTTTACGAGCCTAAATCGGCATTTCGAGGCGTCAAAGTCAGCGTAGGATATATGATACGCTTGGCGTTACGGAGTGCATCTCAGAGATTAACAGTAAATGTATGCGCTGACCGGTGGTCTTAGTTTTGTTTCCTGTTCTGTTGCGAATTTTCTTGATATATATATATATATATATATATATATATATATATATATATATATATATTCTCATTGAGACTTTTCATGTAATTATAATATTTGGGAAGTTGATTAATTAAGTAAGACTGATCGTCTAATTAGGCGGAATGAAAAAAAAATTGAGTATCTCCAAGCGACGGCAAACAACATTACTTAGGTTCTGTCCAGCTACGTGGTATTCGCATATTTTTAAACTCTGGCTGAAGTTCGCTGGGACACCCTGTATATAGTCTGTATGTAGTTGGTGCACTCAGCGCTGCGCCCTGTCTTTTTTATAATAAATGCAAATTCCTATAGCAGAAGTTAATAAATATAGCCCAGAAAACCGCAGAATGAAATTAACTCACGGTATCTTATATTCCCCCCTCCCCCCACAAAAAAAAAAGGGTTACGTACGGAGAAAATCGTACACGCATTAACACCTGAAAATACTCTCGTTCCATTACAAGGTGGCATTTTTTGTTGCTTATTATTAGCGGCAATCTTAGCTGACCTTAATGTAATCAGCGGTTTACTTTCTCACTTGTGTTCGTCTGGGTGCACTTCACCGGTATATCACTGGCTGATGCAGTACTACTCACTCCTATATATCAATATGTATAATTCACTTAGTGGTATTTCACTGATGCGTCGCTTCCACTACACTGAGAAACAAGCAAGGGAATTAGAGTCTAATTAAATAATAGGAATTGGTTAGAAATTACTGCTTGACGCGCTCTGATTACAGAGGTTATTTTTTTTTATTTGTAGAATCCCACATAAACAAAGCAGAACAACACTTTTTTGCGTGTGTTTCAAAAAAATGTTTCGAAAACTTACTGCAGAATGACACGTCGAAATTACGGTTGAGGTCGGTACCGTAACACTTTGTGCCATTGGACGAGTACTGAACTGATCGATTCTTCCTCCACATCCTGTTCTGCATGGCCGAAGAAAAAGTACTTCGTTTATTTTCCTATGCAATACACTGGTCACGTTTCATAGCTATAAACACATCACAAGCTTCAAAGCTGCGATCCGAAGATCAGCATTATCTGACAAAATTTTCTTCCACCGTAGGAAGCTATAATTACTAGGAAGCCGACTAGTCGTTGGAAGCAGTACTAATGCACTCTCGCGGATGATCCTGTTGGCACGTATACACGTGCAAACAAAGTTCAGTGGCACGTATGCAAATATATCTGCAATGGTATTTGGATGACAAGAGTTGGTAAGGGAACTGAAGAAATAAAATGTCACAGACTAAGAACATTAAGCCCGCTAGCGCTAGGAAAAGCGATAAAGTATAGTATACGAAATTATCGCACTAGAATTCGTGAAAGAAAACTTTACGGCATGTTCACGATCGGCAAAGTTTACACACCGATTTCCTAGAGAACTCGTATCCGTCGGGATTGAGGCAGGGGATCACTCGCCACTCGTAGTTGAATATTTCGGAGACGTCTGAGGTTCGCTCCTGATGGCGGCTGACAAGCTGCAACAAGAAAAAATAAGTTTTTTTCTGATGATAACCTTCCAGGCCTCTCTTACTTCCAAACGGTTCGTTGTGTAAGCAGTGAGAACAAGCTTCTCCTTCTATTCCTTGGTTTGAAAAGCTGTGAGTTTTTCATGGCTCAGAGACTTTTGATACAAAACCAGCGAATCGCGCACGTACATGAAAGGGTGTGCATGAGAGGTGCCTGTTCAATTTGCTGAATTGCCCTGATGCTTCGAAATGCCATCCTGAGTGAACTCTCTTGAAATTCACTTTCATTCACGATGGATCGACTAATGATCTTGTCTGTCTATCCAACGGGATTATTCTGCAAATAGCGACTGATCTAATCTTTCCCACTACGGCAGATTTGTGCAGGCGTCACGCGGCAGTCTCGGCCACGGTGGTACGTGGTCTCGGCGGATCATGAGCGGCATCGCCTGCCTAGCGCATTAGTTTACAGTTTCTTATTGATTGCATGGTTTGTGTTTGAAAAAAAAAAATAACTTCTTGCAGTATTAAGGATTTCACATTGCCTTGAAAAAGAGTCCAATGCGTTTGGCAGAGTCCATCGACTGCGGAATCGTCGCTAGGATCGAGAACGGCATTAGAGACAAAAAGGGGAAAATTCTGAACCATGGTAACACTGTTTTTGTGTTCTTCAGATTGATTGATATGGAAACGAAGGGATACAAGAGCACTAGAGTCATGCTTGGACATGTCGCTCTTCGATGCACCCAAAAGTCACGTGCCTGTTTGCCGCGACCGTCGCTAGCCTACAGTATTGCGGAGTTACTACACCGGAATTGGAATGAATGTGACCCCGCAATGGAATGGAATGGCGACAACGTTTGGAGGAATGTAATGGGAATGGAGTTACGTCTTTTTGTGAAAATAGAGCCATTTCTCGTTTACGCGCTATTTTTGGCAAAATATGCCGAAGAACCACCCAGCCCACGTTCAAACATTAGTAAGCCAGAGCCTCGAATCTAACAATACAGTAGTATAACGTAATAGTTCTGCGGAAACCCGCAAGGAGGAGAGAAGTAAGTAGCTAAGGGGAAATGAGGCATCCACCCAATCGTAGCAATTGCTACAAAGGAAACCCATACGGGTTCCTCGAAAGAAAAGCCTCGCAGTTGAAGAAAAAAAAGTTTTTTTTTTGTTGTTGAAGCAGCCGTCATTAACACTTCGGGTTTTCAAAACTAAACGCCGAAGCGCCCATTCAGTTTATCACATTGTGTTGCAAAATTTTGATGAATAAAGCCAAAATAAAGCTTCTTTTTGCACCTTGAACTGCCTGCGACCTTTATTGCAGCATTTAAATATCACGAGGACACCTAAGCAAAAATACGCTACGTCATCATTTTAGCATTAACACATTTAAGCTTAAACAATATTAAAACATCACAAGCCGTTAGAACATGCTGACCATGCAAGCACTAAGGTAGCGGGCGAACTGTCCCTATGGGAATTAGTAGGATGGTTGTACTGCACGAGATATGTCCCCAAGCTACTATCCCTCGACCTTGGTAACGTGTTTCGCGTATTTTTGCAGTTCTTAACACGTCTGACGACATCAGCTTGATGGTGCGTTCATTTGGTAACTTGATAAAACTACCAAGATGCTTTTCCTACGTTGAGGAATTACAGGAATGGAATTGAACTGCCCGGCCATTCCCGGAGTGGGAATGGACTTTTGGAATGGAGTTTTTTTTTCATTTCGAGGAATCGAAAGGAATGGAATCGCGGCAAGGTTCTAAATTTCCCGGAATAGAATTGGAATGGAATGGGGGCGCCCATGCCGCAACACTGCCCCCCCCCCCCCCATGCAACAAAAGGTATGCGCGCCCTGATTGTTATGTCATCTAGTAAGCCAAGGCCGATGCTACGACTGAAAACCGCGCTTTAGAAAAGAGGCGGTCATATGGTAAGCGTTGCCGACGTGCCCCATTGAAATGCATGAACTGTCGACCTTCCTGCGTCACGTTACTGCTCAAAGTGCGCGCATGACCTGGGTTGTGAAGGAGGTGTTGCACCGGTTCGCACAGAAAGCATACAGGCCCGACTGCCGTAGAGCAGCCTACTCGCCTCGTTGACGATGTACATGCAAGCGGAGATAGTGACCCACTCCCTGGCATGAACACCGCAGTCGATCAGAATAACAGGAAGGTCGCTTTCGCTGGCTACCTTTAGAGGAATGAAAGAAAACACAAGAAGCAGTTGGTTACCAAATACAGGAAGTGGCAAGACAACATGATATACTTCAATAGGCGTACAACGCCTGATATAAACTGCTGCACATGTTCTTTGTAGGATATTCGAGAAAAAGAAGGAAACGTGGCCACAGGAATTTCATTAAAAATACAAGAAACAAGAAGTTCCCATTTTCACACACAAAAAAAGCGTGCGACGCTGGGCTAGTTTGTTACATATGACTTCTGACGGCAAAACAGCGCAGGAAGCGAAGACTGAAAGTAAAGAACACACAATGCTTGGTTCGCGGGATCGAATCCTGGCCGCGGCGGCCGCATCTCGATGGGGGCAAAATGGGAAAACACCCTTTTAGTTAGCTTTAGATGCACATTAAAGAACCCCAGGTGGTCCAAATTATTCCCCCACTACGGCGTGCCTCACAATCAAATCGTTGTTTTGGCACGTAAAACCCCATAATTTAAATGTTTTTTAGTAGTTCTTGGTCTTGCGTGTTCCTTCCTCTGTCAATCTTCATTTCCTGGATGCAGTGTTTAACCATCAAAATTCACAAAAGAAGCTTCGCAAAGAAGTTCACAGAAATAAGCTTCAAAGTGCGCGTATCAAGAATGTATCGCGAGCAACTTAAGCGGTTAATTTCGCGGAATATTTATCGCAGCGGCCCGTCGTGTAAGCATTCCCTCTGTTGGGCTCAATGAGGAAAAGATGCCGCTTACCTTTTCGATTAGTGCATGCAGTCCTTGTGCCTCGAAATTTGAGCGATTTACCACCATCTGCCTGCTTTTCTTCTTTTCGTTCCCCCTTCTAAATCTTATATAGGCCACCTTTCACGCAATAAAAAATTCAGTTGGTAGTCATCCTGTATCCGTGTATCTGTACCCCGTGTTTATAGAGCTGTTCGTTCCTTAACGCGTTCAAGTTGCAAGAGTCTTACAAACACTGCCACATTTATCGGCCACATAATTGCGTTTTAAATGTCGGTCACCGAAGGCGCTTAGAAGCACGTTAAGATCACCGATAAACAGCCACTCTCTCTTTTTTTTTTATAAAGTAATACCTATGCTTCGGCCATATATCAACGTGTGCATAACCAACGATCCTACGCTAATTTTTCGTTGCAGTATAGTGGGGACAACAAACCTGAGATGGTGCCTACCTTCACAGCGATGATGTCGTTGTCATCGTGAGTTTGCCCAATAACTTGCGTTTCAAGAAAGCTGTGGACTTTCGCAAATCCCAGCAACGCCTTCGTTACCTGACAAAACCAACGAAGTATAACAAGAAAAAAAAAAGGTGTCATGGGCGAAAAAAATAAAAGGGCAAAGCAACATTCGAAACAGACCTTGTAAGATGAGAGGATGTGAAAGTAAAGTTGAATACATGTTTTAAAAAGCGACACGTAGGTCACGTCGCACTTAAACGTACTTATATTCCGACACGCTCTGCGGGGCACAAGATTTTTGACAAGCCATGGCACTGGTGGCAGTTCGCCTATACCGCGAGAGAACAATTCGTTGTTGCATTTTCCCTTGTTTATTTATTTACTCCCATTCGAAGAATTCAATCACCTTGAATAGTGAGTAAAAAAGACTGCAATGTCATTGGTCCTGTGACGCACGCATTAGCGAGTTACAACAGATAAAGCCCTGAGCGAAGGAAATGTTTTTTCGCATACAAGAGCGAATTCCAGCGCGTGCTAACGGAAATATTGTTCTTCGTAGAAAAACAACAATACGATATAAAAATTGGTGCCTTATGGTACCCAGTTACGAAGGCAACAACGCGTACAAATTGTATTCGATACGGGAGGGATTTAACGTTTGCAACTTTTTCTTGCGCTTACTTTCTGTTGACGCTTGTACAAGACTGCATACGGGCGACTGAATGTTCACCATGCGAAAAAAAAGGGACTTCGGCTTACGGCACAGCTGCCCCGAAATCCCAAGTGTGAACAGGATTTTTATATTATGGGGCCTAATTTTCATGTGCAGTTGCATATGAGAAGAAAATTAAAAGAAGAAAATGAATGGTCCGCTCTACCCAGAAGCTCCTTCCTTTTTCGTTGTTTTTTTCCCCCCATTCATTTTACTGTTCACTCTTCCAAATATATTATTATACGTGTACTGAGTACGCACAATCGAAAATAAAACAGATATCTTTGTTGTATTCGGGGCACGTTAAATATTCTCTGGTGGTCAAAATTAATCCGGAGTTCCCCACTACAGCGTGCCTCATAATCAAATCGTGGTTTCGGCCCGTAAAACGCCAAAATTAAAAGCTTTGTTGTACAGGGCCAAACAATCCCACCATGCATGCGTGCGGGACGTCTAGCTTTGCTCAGCATATATAGCAGGCTGCTTAGCTCGTTGGTCTATAGCGTGTCTCTAAATGTAGCACGGCCCGCCGCTGTATAACTCCGTGTCTATGGCGTTGTGCTGCTGAGAACGAGGTCGCTGGCGCGATTCCAGCCGCGGCGGCCGCATTGCGATAGGGGCGGATTACAAAAAACGCTTGTGCATCGTGCATCGGATGCGTGCTAGAACCCCAGGTGGTCAAAATTAATCTGGAGTCCTCTATTATGGCGTGTCTCATAATCAAACCGTGGTCTTATTTGGCACATGTTTTGAAACCCCTATAATGTATCGCGAACTGATGTGAAGTGCGAAAAGACGCGAATATATATGGCGCTTGTATTGTCTTTTTTTTTTTTCGTGTCTGTTTACTCTGCTTCGAAAAAATAAAATGGCGGCTGTACCTCCCACGAAAACCACGTCACTTGCATGTAAACTGTTAAGCAACGTGGCCGTAGTCGACTCACAGACTTGTAGCTGTAATAGCGCGCGTAGTCGAGAAGGTCAGAAGCCGTTTCCCCTTTGGTAGCGCTCGCATCGTCGGGGGCGATGAGGCGCTTCTCTTCGTTCACCAGACTGCGAAGGAAATTCGGGTCTGTGCTCAGGCGACTGCCTGCAGGAGTGCACAGCACCTAGGCACTACAGCGGATCACTGGCCGCAGTGAACCACGACGTTAGAAAGATGGCAAATAAAGAAACTGTCAAACTGTTACTGCAAGCAGACGTTACGAACTACGCTGGACCGTGTTCGTCCGTTCTCTGAAGCAATGCACAACGTAATCAAAATGACATATCCCAGCAGGTGTGCCTGGGATAGAAACAACCGACACACACTTTCAAGTCAAGGATTTTACATTGTAACCAAAGTACGCCCCGACCGTACTGCGCAAACGACGAGAGATGCCGGCATTAGGGGCGCTGGCCGACGGTTTTGCGCATGGTACAGTCATATCACAGCGTTGACCGAGACGCGGTGCCTGCAACGTTGGTGGGAATCTCTAAACGATTGAGGTACGTGTCAGCAACACATACGATTGTGTCTGCAGTAATCGAGCATGAGGCTTTTCTTCTTCGAATGATTGCTTTTGACTTGTTCCGTTCCGATATCGGGGACATATGGGTGCCTTCGTAGCATTCTGGTATATACAGTCACTTGGATAGCAGTTTTTCTAATACGATGTTATTCTGATTCTGCGTGGCCTGAGACTGACCCTAAACTCCTAAAGTGACAGAAGTCACCAAGGCTGCTTTGTGTATCAATGGCGACACCAGCTTTACTAAAAAGGCAATGAAGGCGGTGACATTTAAGGACACGCGCCTGCTAACCTCGCACGTATAGTTTAGCCTGAAGCGGCTGCTTGTGGACAGGATTGCAAGCGCGAGCTCCCATCGGCCGGAAACGGGGAAATACCGTCGCTACCTTATGCACCCACTGCAAGGTGGCACAAGCTTGGTTGGAGCTTGGCCGCAAGAGTGTGCACATAAATTTGGCTATAGTACTACCTACAGTAATTTAAGCTGCCCCGTACTGAGCTTGTAAATTTAATTTTGTGCGGCATAACAAACAACTTGTTGCCTTCTATTGAGGGTAACTCCATATTTACCCGCGGCTAAAATATTCTATCAATCGTTAACTTTCGATGTCACAAATGTTAGCAGCACAATACAACAAAATCGATGAAGGTGAGCAGTCTTTGAAATAGTCGCGAGCTTTTAAGGTCCTGGATATTGAAGAAAAGAAAAACGAAAAACAAAAGTGAAAAAATCTCGTCACTAACCTTTGCAAGTTGTCCGAGTTGACGTAGTACTGTATGCCCGCAGACTCCATAACATCCACGATTTCGTTGATGCTCTCCGGGGGTACTCTCACCAGTCCAGTGTGACCCTCTTTGATTGCATGACTCCAAAAGTCTAGCTGTTTTCCAAGGAAACGAATATTATACCGACACAAGCACTAATTAGTAAAATTAACGCAGTACGCGACGTTCTTTAAACAACATTGTTTGGTCTTTCGACACTCACTCCACTAGCAGAGACTGCTAATGCGCAAGTAGCCAGAAAAGCGTACGTAGCGTGAATACAGTGACGAATATAAAATTTTCAGCGAAACGGTTAGTGCGATTGCAGAAGCGCTGAAAACGTCATATGCGTGTATTCCCGAACTAGATCATGCGCCGAATATATATTTGGAGGGAAAGAGAGGCATGTTAGGGGTTATTTGCGGGCACAGGTCGAAATGTGCTGGTTAATTAGGGGCTAAATGAAAATTACTAAACACATGTTCTCTGCCTGCCTAAAGGCGTTATGCGAAACACTTACAAAGTGTTCTCGGTGCCCTGGGATAAAAAAAAAAAAAAATCCAGAAATGTTATGTTTCTAGAGAATTGGTGACCATATTATGGGTGGTGCGCACTGAAAATTTGAAGAATGCAAATTATTTAGGAGTCTTGCAAACAATTACTAGATCCTAATTTTCTTCCTATTTAGGGGCGTTAATAAAAAAAAAACGTCTACTTCGTTTGTCTGGTGTGCTGGGAGAACAAAACACGACACCAAGATACAGTATATGAAGATGGGAGGCATGTTGTGGGTGATGTACGATAAACGTTTAAACTGGATATGTTAATTACAGCCTTTGCAGAAGATTAATTATGCAAGAGTGCCAGAGGGAGGGGGGGAGGGTTTATAATGGTGTTTTACGAACCGCGTGCGAAGTTTACCCGATGTCCTGACAGAGCTGAACGTGCCACAGAGCTTTGCGCTTATATGAAATAGGAGGCATCTTATATGGGTGATGTGCGGGCAAAGTTTCAAGAGCGTCAGGTAATTACAGGCTTAGCGAAAAATGTATCAGGCAAATGCTAGAAAGCGTTACACTACAGTTACCCGCAATGTTCCCCAGTGTCTCGAGAGAGCTCCAGATGAGCTCGAGTTCACATTTGGTGAATACGAGGAGCCTGTTAGGGTTAATGTGTCGCGAAACGTTAATGCTTTTATATCAATTACGAACTTTGCCGTTAATTACTAAATTATCGTTTCCTCCATATTTTCATGCGTAATACGACGCACGTTGTATAGTTTCCCTGCTGTCCTCAGTGAACCGATCAATGTACCTTGCTTATATTTGGTGGAAATAGTGGGCAAGTTATGGGCAATGTGTAGGCAAAGTTTAAGTTGTCTCGGTTTTTTACGGCCTTTGCAGTAAATTATTCATGCAGGCGCTCCATGGCGTTGCAAGTGCGTTCTACGAATAGCGTAGAATTTAGCCTCCTGTATTGGGAGAGCTAATATAACTGGCACCGAGTTCAAATTTGGTGCATATGGGGGAAACAGCGTGGCTGATGTAGTGCATGCGAAGTATAATGTGTGTGGGTGAATAATACCCTTTACAGGAAATTACTTGACGAAATGCCCACGTCCTGGGAGAACTGTGCATGTCACCGAGTTCACATTTGCTGGATCTGACGAGCATGTTACAGGGAATGTGTGGCGGAAGTTTAATGCGTCAGGGTTAAGTAATGGATTCAGATAATTACTCAATACTCATCTTCCATATTTCAGACGTTATACGAAGCACGTATATTCTTCGTCTATACTGTGCTCGGAGGACTTATACAGTAGCACCAACTTTACATTAAGGACAAATTAGGGGCACATAATGACTGATAAAACTTTATGACATGAAACGTTAATACGTGTGGGTTAATTACGACGTTAAACACGCGTTATACGCATGTTTTATCGGTATCATGAGATAAAGTAATGAAGACACTGAGTTTAAAATTTGCTCGAAATCGGGTACATATTATAAGTCATGTGAATTATTCGAATAAATATGTGAATAAACTTGTTGGAAGCAAGTAGTACCCTTCTGGTATACTCGTATACCTTCTTATATATAGCTAAACTCTTCTGGTATACTCGTATACCTACTGGTATACCCTTAAGAGGGCGCGGCACAAGTACCATGACAATGTCTTTTTCGTGCATATTAGCAATCCTGCGCCACCCCATCTTTCGCTTTCACAAACAGAATTTGTTTTTCGTGAAGCTTACTGCAACATTCGTAAAGTGATAGACCGAGTCCAAATTTGTAAACTTTACGAAAACTTCGGGAGAGTTGGCAGGTACGATGACATCTTTCATTCCGAAGTGACACTTTGTGTGAGTTCCAGTGCCTCTACAGGCATGATGATGTTATTGATCATTTTTGCGGAGCAGTTTGTTCTAGAGAAACGAGATGGCGCTGTCAGCGGCGCGCCGCACGTCGCCTCAGCGACAGCGCACGAATGCGAAACCATTACCGCTGCCACCTTGCTTCTGTGCGATCAGCTGTCGGAAATGCAACCGAGTTTTCGCTAACGCACTGTGATCCAATCATGCCGGATTGAATCATGTGGATGGAACACGTGTGCAGTAGTTGGCTGCAAAACTAGTGACTGGCATATTAAGGAATGGAATGAATCTGTGTAGCCAAGTTCGCGGACCGTTGCTGCAACTGTCCGTATATGTGTTACCGGTACTTAGAGACGTACGGCTTTCTTCGAAGATACGGAAATTTTCTCATCCGCCAGCGTTGTATCGCTAACCTTCAAAGAAAGTGCTTCAGCCCCGGAACGTCGGCCAATGTGAGTACCACTCGTTAAACAATGACAAAGGGAGTAGCGCCGCTTCCTGTCGTAGTACGTTTCTACACACATCTACCATAACTGGGACGGAATCTTACGCCCACTCTATCGCCAACGTGTCAATAGGTGAATGGGCGCACACTTGAATATATGCGCACCATACACGCACAATAAATGACGGTCTACACCGATAGTACACGAATGATCCAAGCTGAGTGTTTCGTGAGTCTACAAGAGTAAGCAAGTTACTAGCGATAATGCGTCTTTGCTACAAGGTATTACAATGTATAAAACGGCTACGTTTCAAGCCTTGCGCGTAGCAAGAACAAATACATCGGAACACCCGCGAGCTATTAGGCAGAAATAATCAGATAGTGACCGCAGCCAGTAAATTTACTGAGTCAGTAATGTGACAAGCCGCTGCTAAAGAAGGAAGAGCAAAACACACTAATCCTGATTCAACTCATGAGCGGAAAGTTTGGATAGCTTGGAACACATATTTAGCCTCTCTCTTAAAACAAGCCCCATATATACGCTGCTCGCGCCGTTTAGACATAGGTTAATCAGTTTCCAAAGCGGTTTTGCGTGTTCAATGAAGCTGTGGCCAAAACTTCGTGTCGTCCACCCATGATGTCACCGTATACCATCTCTCCCGAAACAGGCTTTTACTGAGCCGCACCGGCGTCATACACACCCATTGTAAGCTCGGAGGCAACGGATACATTGAGGCAAGCAGTGGACGCGTCACCACGTGATCAAACATGGCTGCACCCACGGGATCGCCGCGAAAAGGGTTAATAGGTCGTCAAGCGCTGATTCATGTTCCAAGTGATGCAGGCTCTGGTTCTGTTAGAATTGCCATTGCGGAAGGAAATAAACTAGGAGGGAGCATTATAGTTCCCGCAGCCAGCCTATGCTCCGTGAAGACATCCCCTTTGCTTTTTCCTCCCTAAAAAATTCTGCCTAACACGTGATCCTGCGCGCGGCGGACTCGCCCAGTGTGCTGGGTTCCCGCTAGGGTTTAATCGAAGCGCACGTGCTCGGGGTTGCTCCCCCAAACGCTATGTGCAAATTTTCTCCCGATGTGCTTGTACAACTTGGGTTCGTTTATATTGCAGTGTATACATTTGCCGTCACCATTGCAACGTGCGATCGTGCGCCAGCCGCACGTGGCTGACGCACCCGTTCTCTTTTCGAAAGAGCATGCGCTGAGCGCGGCCAGTGCACGCAGCAGAGGGAGACACTAAAACTTACCACGACCTGATCACGTGCTGGGCCGACTTTTCTTGGCTTCAAATTTGCTACGTAATGCTATCTCCTAGTTATTTCCTTCCTCCGTGAAAACTGCGCACTGCAAGGTGGGAATCGTGTAACAGTCCTATTGAAGCTATATTCCTTCTCGCTCCTATCCATCGGTCCAAGTGGTGGCTAGCCTTCGTTTTCAAAAGTAACGGCCGGTCCGTAGCGGCGGGTTGAGAAGAATGAAAGAGAATCGTTGCGAAAAGAATCATTACATTATACCGGCCAAGCTGCGGTTGCTTTCTGGTGCATCGTATGCAGTGGTCATCGAGTCTTCGTAGTTCGGCAACAAGAAACGAAGGCATCACATCTTTAAGTAGCAAAATGTTGAGCAATGATACGGTCCTTACGTCGAGATTATCTTTCACATCCAGTAGGGTCTTCAGGTGTGCCTGGCTGTCAATTCTCACTGAGAGGAGGTGGTGCCTGCATGCGAAATAACGCAATCAGCATGAACGTGAATGCGAAAGAAAATATGCCACATAGAGAGAAAGCGAAAAGAAATAAAGGAGTGAAATATTTAGTAGCATTGAATAGATTGTAAAGATAGTCGATGTTCCTCGCATCTGTTGACTGCATTTTAAAAGTGAAACATTGGCGACTTTTAATATTTTGCCATAGAAATAGCCTACTAGCTTATCTGGCTACTAGAGTAGACAAAGTAAACATTTGAACTGTTCGCCCGACACACATGGCAAGGCCCCGAGAAAGGCTCATATTTCACTCACTGCTTGAACTATAAAGGATTATGCAAAAACGCACAAAAACGAGCATTTTGGTGTTGTAGTCCATTTCCACCAGCATTCCGGCCCTTACCAGTGTACTTCCACGGCATAATGCTACTCCCTTAGCCAAACTGTAGAGGTGCAACTATATAGTTCTTGCGTCACTCAGGGCGTCACCTTGCACTCCCTCGTTCTCAGTGACGCGCCACTGTGTTGCACCATTACGATCGTGACCGGGGTGGTCGTCAAGAGCACTTTGTTCATCCTTATTGGAAATTACATAAAGGTAGTTACACCTCTACCTAATAAAAACGCCTGCCAAAAGTTTCTGTTGCCAATCGTGGAACGTTGACTCCGGGGTTGCAATTTAAAGATGGCCGGGCAGTGTTTGACAAGGCGGCGAGTGCTCACCCGAAGAAGGTGGTGTCGATGACGGCATCGACTGCGCCCTGGGCGCCCCTGCATAACTGGACCCAGACGAAAGCCAGCAGCAGGGCGGCTCTCGTGGACACGGCCGCGGCCATGAGACAAGCCGCAGGCCGTCCCGGGACGGCACTGTTGCTGGCGCCCGCCAGAGACCGCTACTCCGGAAGAGCCGCGACGCCACTGCGCTGCAATAGGACACCGAGACGGGCAGCTACACGCATCCGCTTACGAGGATTCCGTGCACGTCCATTCAGTGCTCAACTTCTACCACGGACGGCCAATATGTGCTGGGAAATGATTGGGCATCCCCTTATCTCGTACGTAAATGTATTAAAAGAAGTTGGACTATGATGGTCCGAGAAGCAACATTTACAGCAAAGATTATCACAGTGAAGACTTGCAGGGCACAGTTTAGCAGCTTGACTGCTCAATTGTTACAGCGTACCGCAAAAAAAAAAAAGAAGAATCGTTAGCGTCGCGCATAGTTTGCAATTGCGATTATGATGTGCAGTGAGTCGAAACCTGCTTCGTATTGTGGCTCTGAAACAGCACGAACGGCAGCCTCGGTGGTACGCCGAGTGAAGGGACTTGCAATATAGATGCTAGACTGTTGAAGGCCATAAGATAGAACAATGTTGCGGCCCTCTCATCAAGCATCTTTCTTCCGAAGCTCTATGTTAATCTAACTTTATCATAGGATTTGTCGGGAAGTTCACGGTCTACTATACGCGGACAATTTTTCCTTGGTCGTGGTACGCGTGCAAGCTGTTGAGGATTGATACATGGTCGATGTTGTCACAAACCTTTTTTATATATGGGGTGTCCCAGCTAACTTTAGCCAGAGTTTAAAAATATGCGAATGCCACGTAGCTGGACAGAACCAAGGTAATGTTGTTTGCCGTCGCTTGAAGATACCCGGATTATTTCTTGCCTTCCGTCTAATTAGGTAATCAGTCTTAATTATCACCTTCTCAAATATTATAACTATATGAAAAGTGTCAATGAGAAAATTGTAGAGCGACATAAAAAACTCGCGATGCACCTTTATTTTGCTCAATACGTGCTACATAAAAGTGTTTTCCCGAGCGTGAAAGAAACCCGTGAAAACACGCAAAGTACCTCGAACGGCCAGTCGCGTGGCAATTCTGAGTGCATTGGCGGGCTTCATTCACGCTCGGAAAATCCCTTTTATGCAGCACGAATTGAACAACATAAAGTTGTATCGGGAGTTTTTCATGTCGCTCTACAATTTACTCATGACACTTTTAATCTAATTGTAATATTTGAGAAGTTAATTAATTAAGACTATTTATCTAATTAGGCAGAATGAAAAAAAAATAATCTGAGTATCTACAAGCGACGGCAAACAACATTGCCTTGGTTCTGTCCAGCTACGTGGCATTCGCATATTTTAAAACTCTGGCTAAAGTTAGCTGGGACATCCTGTATAGACTTACTATCGCTCCTATCTGACAGGAATCTTGTACTGGTAGAAACCTTCGAGGGAAAAGAAGAAACGACACAA
This sequence comes from Dermacentor andersoni, assembly GCF_023375885.2. Taxonomy (NCBI): domain Eukaryota; kingdom Metazoa; phylum Arthropoda; class Arachnida; order Ixodida; family Ixodidae; genus Dermacentor; species Dermacentor andersoni. The sequence goes on from NC_092814.1 coordinate 79,124,173, forward strand.
TGTTGCGTCGTTTCCCTCGCGTCGTTCGTCCCATGTCTGGCGATATTTTCATTGTGTCACGTATGATTAACATAGTCGTACAACTGCAAGATAAGTTTGAATGATTTGCAGTTATATTCTTTTATTTTTTACCTCTCTCGTTCTTTCTTTCGCTCTCTCATCTGTTTACTCGATGCGACCAGTTCCATGTATATTGGCATTATTTGCGATGTCAGAAGTGATACAGTAAACGTTACGGTGAAGGCAATTCTCATAAATCTCGCAGTTACTACTGCATAGAAGAACGGCGCTTCCATTTTACTCACCGTTATCTCCACTGCAATACTATATCGTAAGCTGCGAAAAAGGAACAAGTTACATAGGCTCTCAGCTGACTGCTTACAGCAGGTGAATAAACAAAGTCAGGCATATTCTTTGCCCTGGCTCCGTGTTACCAACTCCGCGCAGTATATATGGCGTCAACCAATCAGGAACGTGAACCGGATGCCTACGTCAAACGCCATTACTCCCGCGAGTCATCGGCGATCCCTTTTTTAATTCACTGACGCGTGCAGTCTGCCTGCGTTTCTAATTGGATGTCGTGGAGCCTTCGATGCGCTGCATAGTGCCGGTGAGACAGAGTAAATCTACATTACACGTAATGCTTCGTACTGTCTGAATGAGCGGAAGAAAGAAGGGTTAGCAGACTTCGTATGGCTTCGTATGGTGCTTACGAAGCCTTGTGCTTGCTCCATGGCTGAACTGGTGTCCTTGCCGCCTTTTGTAGCTCGGTCGGCTACAGAAGATTGACGACGGACGCAAGTGGATGGTCCAGACTTTCAGGCCATCCTCTCGCGCGTTCTGGGTCGCCGCTTGCGTCAGCACCACTCGGCAACGCCCGAGGGGACTTCGAAGCATTTCAACTGATGATGATGATTTCATTAACTGTGGCGCGTACCCACTGTGGGGTATTGACCAAGAGTTGAGCGGTGTGAGGAAAGTAAATTTGAAAATTTTAAAGAAATACAGAAAAAAATTGAGAGTATAATCACACTGGTACGAAAAGAAGAGACAGAGAGAAAGGAAAAAATATCAAAGCAGGGGAAGATAAAGAAATTATGAGATTAAGAAGATAGACGGCGAAATTCACTGATCAAATTTGCCATTGATGTGTAAACATTTCTGCGACTCTGAGCAAAAACGGACACATAAAAAAAAAACGATGACAGTTTTAGTGCTACTCACACTAGCGCAGCCTTCTGCGCCCTGCGAAAAATAACAAGCAAATGTGACAGCAAGCGACAAATAATAATTTAAAAAAATTACGGCAGAACCTATCTCACCATGAATGTCGATGTTGACGCGAGTGGCAATGTAGCAAAGTATAGCGACAACGTATTGCCACCGCAGAGATGCGTCATATATTTGAGGCGTATATGCACCCGGGCTTCTCTCTCGCACTTCCCTCTGGACATGCTCGGCCATATCGACGCGCCGCCGCGAAGGCCACACAAGTGTGCCTGAAGATATAGGACGCGGGTTCGATTGCACCCAAGTTGCACATACCCACTGGCATATGCATACCCATCGAGCGACGCAGGTTGGCATCAATGTGGAGCGGCGATTACCCAAGTTGGCGTCAAAGAGGTTCAATAAGGAGCAGCACACACCCAGTGACCCAAGATGCTCCCGTGGTTGGTTTCTAACCCGGTTCCCTCAGCACAGCAACCTGATCATTACCCATTAGACCACGGACTTCCGAGTGACCCACCACGTGAAGACTTCCATCACATTATATTGGCATGCCCATCAGCTCCAAACAGCATCAGACACAGCATAAACCACAACGCTAAAATAAAACCCCTGAGTGGTGGGAGGCTGTAGTGCTCAGTGAATGCCCGGAAGACCAGCTCTGGGCTGTGCGGCTGGCGGAGGACGCCGCTACGGTTCAAGGCTTGGTCAGCGTCTGACGCAAAGGGGAGCTTTACGGGGCTAGCCTCTCGGCCTCTCCGTGCCCCTTTCGATGTCAGCGGGAACTTTTCAATAAATCGGTTTTATATTTCTCTTTCCCAGAGACACAAGTTGGCGGGAAAACGCTTAGATAGATAGATAGATAGATAGATAGATAGATAGATAGATAGATAGATAGATAGATAGATAGATAGATAGATAGATAGATAGATAGATAGATAGATAGATAGATAGATAGACAGACAGACAGACAGACAGACAGACAGATAGACAGACAGACAGACAGACAGACAGACAGACAGACAGACAGACAGACAGACAGACAGACAGACAGACAGACAGACAGACAGACAGATAGATAGATAGATAGATAGATAGATAGATAGATAGATAGATAGATAGATAGATAGATAGATAGATAGATAGATAGATAGATAGATAGATAGATAGATAGATAGATAGATAGCCCCCTAAAAGTGGGTGAAGTAGAACAAGAATGCTAGTCGCATTAAAGAGACGATACGTGTACCTGCGCGCTTCGTGCACACCGCCAGCTCACCAGCCCTATTTTATACGATATGATCACTTCCGCTATGCCTTCGGAACACAAAAGAAAAAAAAAACGTAAGGCGCCGAGACAGGCGCATGAGAAATACAATTTCCCCTGAATTTTTGTCTGCACAGATCTAGCTTCGTGACGTCCCTTCAGGGCGCGTTCTGCATGAACCCTAAGCAACTGATCTTTCCGCCGATTATCTATGACTTTGAACGATGGATCACGGACAGCCCAATGTATAAACCACGGTTGCAGTATCCCTATGAAACGGGCTTGCATGCTTATATTTAGTTTCCTACTGACGTTATGCCGCTTGGCAACCCAAGCGAGTAAAAGAAAAAAAAAATCTGTGAAGCGTGAAACATAAATGCTCTCGTTAGACGACCACCAAACCAATTAGAATGAAATTAATTGCATTTAAATGAGAAGGCCAAATTCTATCGACTGTTTGGAGCTAAAATTCTATTTATGGCCTGATCTTTTTCGCCCGAATTCGGCATTTTTTGCGTTCCGGCACAACGTTTACGACTCCAAAAAGAATAAGAATAAGAAGAAGCGACAACGACAACAACTATAAAGATGCAAGTAGTGACAAAAAAGTAAAGAAGGAACAGCAAAGAAAAGGAAGAAATGAGCAAAAATCCACGGAAGCCATTGTGATTGTTTTACTTTTCTCAGACTCCTTTTCGTATTGCGCATCGTTATAAAGGGTTTCGTCATTTCGTTTGGGAACAATAAAGTATTGCAGTTAAGCACGAAGCTATCAGCCAGGAATAAAACACAAGAAAAAATGATGGCGTCCGAAAGCATGTAAATGATAATGTCACCCCCAAAAGACTTTTCCTTTTTTGCCTGGGTCTAACGTCTTAAAGCTACAACACTGTATGTGAGAGACGCCGAAGTCCCAGACCAGCGGTTGGATTAACGTCGACTATAAGGAATTACTCGGCGCGCACAGAAATATCAGCACATGGCCGCCGCTGTAGGAATAGGGTCACCGTGGCCCGGAAATGAACCGATGACTCTGAGCTGAACATCACAGCGCCTTAACTCCTGAGCTACTGCGGAGAGTAACAAGACCGTTCAGAGGTTCTATTCTGGACATTTCGCCGCTATCAAGTTGTACATTAATTATCATATGTCAATATCACATATCAAGTAGATATGTCATAAGGTGTTATAGAGCGAAAGCGTTCGTCAAAACAATATAACACGTATATGTATGTGTTCCCGGTGGGTGTCACATTACGACTTCGAGAGTCCAGCATCCCCTGTGCCAGAAGTATCTCATAGTTGAAACGACAGGGGAAAACACGGGGGAAGAAGAAATGGAAAGGTTGTGGGCATCTTGACTGTCTTACTTTTTTGGGGTACCTGAACTGCACTGCTGCCTCGCAGGTGTGTGATGTGCCGATATGAAGCGCAGCGATAGCCGGCACGACCACAAGAACTCATGTTTTGCAGCGTTCATTCATACGTCCGTGTTCCCGTCCATAGGGCACAAGCAGTACCGTCTTATGCATTAGGGTGCCTCAACGCGCACCTCCTCCTCCGCATGGAGCGGCGGGCGAGGAGGACATCCAGGCGCGCTGTTGCGCATGCTTCGATAGTGCACTGTGGAGCTAAAGCCGATCGTCTGAGCTGCGATGATTAAAAACGTGTCTGTTTGCACGGAGCTGCATCAGTAAAAGATCATTTGTTCCTGACAGTGAAGTGCAATTATTTAGCAGCACCAGCACATCTTTGTTTCGACAGCAACGGAATAGCACTAGACCTATGATAAACATAACAAGTCACAACGGAGTTAAGGAAAGCATTGGGGAACTGAACCGTTCTTTAAACACTATAATAAATTATATAATTCATGCATGAGCTTTAAGTTTGAGATAAACTTCATGCTTCTAATAAATAAAAAATGAATAAAGAAAGAAAGAAAGAAAAGTAAATCCCGCTAGTGGGTAGTCACATGCTCGATGTAGGCAACAACAGACAACTTTGCCGCCGATGGGACGTATACGTCCCATCGGCGGTATGTCACGCGGCGTATCGGCGTATCGGCGTCACGCGGCCATCGGCGTGTACGTCACGCAATACGTCACGTATTGCGTGACGCCATGTATTACGTGATGTCTGCAGTTTATTGGATATTACACATCCGCAGTTGTGGGTGGCGCTGGCTAACACTGCCTTGGCTAGACAATACATGTATGTACGTAATCGCTTACCCAAGAAAGTGGACAGCGCTTCAGCCGTCGTATACTAGCTCAACTGATAGCGCACTTCACGAATCGTGCAGTAGTAGTAAATTCGGTTCCCACCGGCGGAAAAGTTGTCCATCGTCTAACTTCCATTTCTTTATTTATTAGGGATATGAAGAATACCACACATTTAGGCTTAATATGTAATGAATTGAAGAGTTAATTTGCCCTATTATTTCCTTGGTTTCATTGTTCTGTTTGCATCATACGGTCGTTGCTAAAATATAGCCCCTTGGTTCCTTCAGGCTCGCTCATTCGATATGTGATAGAAGTACGTTTCAAAGAAGAAAAAAATTAGCAAATAAACTTAAAATGTATACACAAACTGAAATTGCACGGTATAGTACCCGTGGGCGCCAAAGTAGAGTGGCAAACATCAGTATGTGTTTCTGATAGATAAATGTTGATGATGCAGCATATATTTCAAAGGTTGCGCTCGGTAGGAGCAATCGTAAATTACAGTATTTCTCCCTTCCTTTCTTTTTTTCCCCGCCCATCAACATAACTTCTCCTGTGCCCCACAAACTGCTGAAATTCCATGCTCGCCCTCCGTGATCTATTCTCGCTATTCTTGTATCACTTCGTAATTTCTAGCCGTGTGGCAGAAACAGTTAACGGCGCTCAGTTTCGTAGCCGCTCTTTTCTGGCGAGAACTCAATAATAGTATCACAAGGACCCATATATCACAGAAACCCCAAATTCTGAAATTCGGACCGCATAATATTGTTACGTAGGAAGACGCAGACGAAAAGCTATGTACAAATATATTGACAAGGAAAATACGCTGCGCTTGGCCAAGAGGCAACAGCCCGCGCTAGCTTCTAATCGTCGTCGTCGTCTTCACACTGCTGGCCTTTCGTGATCGCGCATATTGTGCCGTAGCACTACCCCCGGCTGCAAAAGCGCCGTCCCGGAGCGACTAAAGATCGGACTCGGAAGCAGTGTAGTAGGCCTTGAGCCTAGTGACGTGTACGACATCACTAGATGCCACAGGAGAGGACGAGGTTGAGGCCACAGGAGCAATTTCGTAAGTCACAGGCGTCACCTGGCGCAGCACGCGGTAGGGCCCTGTGTATCGCGAAAGGAGCTTCTCTGAAAGTCCGACGTGACGAGAGGGCGACCACGGGAGCACGAGCGCACCAGGTGAAAACTGTACGTCACGATGGCGGGCGTTGTACTGACACTGCTGAGTGGTCTGTGAGGCCGTCAGTCGAGCACGGGCAAGCTGGCGTGCATGGTCAGCGAGGGCGATGGCGTCGCGCGCATACTCGCTTGTTGAGACCGCAGCAGGAGGAAGTGCCGTGTCTAGGGGCAAGGTAGGTTCGCGACCGTACAGTAGATAAAAGGGAGAAAATCCGGCGGTGTCGTGCCGGGAAGAATTGTACGCAAATGTTACGTAAGGAAGGGCAATGTCCCAGTCGTGGTGGTCCTTGGAAACGTACTTGGCCAGCATATCGGTAAGAGTACGGTTTAACCGCTCTGTCAGGCCATTGGTTTGAGGATGGTATGAAGTAGTCAGTTTGTGTTGAATGGAGCAGGAACGCACAATGTCAGCGATAACTTTCGAGAGGAAGTTTCGACCACGGTCAGTCAGCAGCTGTCGCGGGGCGCCATGAAGCAAGATAATGTCACGCAAGAGAAAGTCCGCGACGTCAGTGGCGCAGCTGGTAGGGAGAGCCCGAGTGATAGCGTATCGGGTGGCGTAATCAGTCGCGACGGCTACCCATTTGTTCCCAGAAGATGACGTGGGAAAGGGACCGAGCAGGTCTAATCCAACACGAAAGAACGGTTCCACAGGGACGGTGATCGGCTGGAGATGACCGGCAGGTAGCACCTGAGGTGTCTTCCGACGCTGGCAGGGATCACAGGCAGCAACATAGCGTCGAACGGAGCGAGCGAGACCAGGCCAATAGAAGCGGCGGCGGACGCGGTCGTACGTGCGGGTTACGTTGGGGAGAATACGATAACGTCGTCCAAGTAGCACAGGCACGTAGACCATTTGAAACCGTGAAGAAGGGAGTCCATCATGCGTTCAAAAGTGGCAGGGGCGTTACATAGACCGAACGGCATCACTTTGAATTGATAAAGACCGTCGGGTGTGACAAAAGCAGTCTTCTCGCGGTCGAGATCGTCCACGGCAATCTGCCAGTAGCCGGAGCGAAGGTCAATAGAAGAGAAATAGCGAGCACCGTGGAGGCAGTCAAGGGCGTCATCAATCCGAGGTAGGGGATACACGTCCTTTTTGGTAACCCTGTTAAGGTGCCGATAATCCACGCAAAAGCGCCATGAGCCATCCTTCTTTTTGACCAGTACTACAGGTGACGCCCATGGACTATATGATGGTTCAATAATGTTCTTGGCAAGCATTTTGCGAACTTCTGCGTGAATAACTTGACGCTCAGCTGGTGACACTCGATACGGGCGGCGATGAATAGGAGGGGCATCGCCGGTATTAATGCGATGTTTGACAGCTGTAGTTTGGGCTAAAGGACGATCGTTAAAGTCAAAAATATCGTGGTAGGAAAACAGAACGCGGTAGAGTTCACGAGCGTGCTCGGAGGGCAAGTCGGGGGCAATCATTTTCCGTAAGTCAGCGATGGTACAATTTGCCGACTGCGATGGTAGAGGAGTATCGGATGAAGTGTCGTCTACTGCAATGGATGCTACTGAGTGATCCTCGAATGAACAAAGCTGGGCCAAAGACATCCCACGTGGCAGCACTTGTGTCGTCAAGCCAAAGTTGACCACTGGCAGGCAGACGCAATTCGCCGTAATAGATAAAACTGTATGGGGTACTGTGATCCCATGTGTAAGGAGGACGTCTTGCATAGGAGCCGCGATGTAGTGACCGTCGGGGACTGGTGGGGATGACACTAGGTCAACGTAGGTCAGTGCCGAAGGTGGCAAGCGAACGAAGTCGGCGGAACTGAGGCGACTGGGGTGTGGTTCAGCAGGATCCAGAACAGGCAGGTCAAGGCGGAGAGTACTGGCGGAACAATCGATGAGAGCAGAATGTGCGGAAAGGAAGTCTAAGCCGAGGATGATGTCGTGGGGACAGTGGGCGATGACTGTGAATAGCACGATTGTTGAGCGATCGGCGAAGGAGACGCGGGCGGTACACATACCAATTACGGGGGCTGTTCCGCCATCGGCGACACGGACAACAGGCGTCGTGGCGGGCGTGATAATTTTCTTGAGCCGGTTACGAAGGTCAGCGCTCATTACGGACAAATGCGCCCCAGTGTCTATGAGAGCAGACACAGAAACACCGTCGACTTGCACGTCAAGAAGGTTCAGATGAGTGGGCAAAGTCAGTAGAGGATTTGGCGGCGTAGGGAGCAATGCAGCGTCACCTCGAGGCGCTGCATCGTCTAGTTTTCCGGCTGGGAGCGGCGTCCGAAGGGAGTCGGCGAATAGGAGCGACGGGGCTGGGGAGAGCGAGATTGTCGTCGTTGGGGCGAAGGCGAACGAGAATAGGGGCGGTTCGTTGCAGGAGAATCAGTGGCGGCATTATCGGAGCGTGCGGCATAAGGACGAGAAGGGCCACCTGAGGGGCGAGAGTAGGCAGTATAAGTAGGCCGGCTCGGGGAACTCCAGCGACTACGACAGTGCCGAGAAATGTGCCCGATTCGATGGCAGTGGAAACAAATAGGCTTGTCGTCAGCAGTGCGCCATTCAGATGGGTTGCGGAAACGTGGTGGGTAAGAAGATGCGGGACGGGGCGAAATCGAAGAAGCCGGGCGGGTATTAGGGCGATGGGCCGAGCAGATGGTGTGAAGACCCATGTTTTCAAACTCCTGGCGGACAACTGCCTGGATCAGTGAGACCGTGACTGCAGATGTGTTGGTGGGACTGGAGTCGAAGGCAGCCGGATAGGCGGCCTCGATCTCACGCCGGACGATCCTGGTAACATCGGCAGTGTTGTTGGGACGAGGAGCGTCGGCACAGGAAGATGTCGCTGGGGTGTTGGGCAGACGGGCAAACTGCTGGTCAATACGTCGGCTTTTGGCGAGTTCCAGGCGGCGGCACTCTCTTATAACAGCATCCACCGTCGCTACGTTGTTGCAAACGAGCAAGTTGAAGGCGTCATCGGCAATGCCTTTGAGGATGTGGGAAACCTTGTCTGACTCAGTCATGTGGGTGTCAACTTTGCGGCACAGAGCCAAGACGTCCTGAATGTACGTGACATAGGGCTCTGTTGACGTCTGCACACGGCCGGAAAGCGCCTTCTGCGCGGCAAGTTGTTGACCGTAGGGGTTGCCGAACAAGTCTCGAAGCTGTGTCTTAAGTGAATCCCAACTGGTGAGCTCATCTTCGTGCGTGCGATACCAAACTCGAGGTGTGCCACCGAGGTAAAAGACTACGTTGGCGAGCATAATAGTAGGGTCCCACCGGTTATTGCGGCTGACGTGTTCATACAGGCTGATCCAGTCATCGACGTCTTCCCCATCTTGGCCCGAGAATACGCCAGGATCACGGGGAGCGGGGAGAGTGATGTAGGTCGTCGAAGTGGCAGCAGGTGTCGGAGCCGGCGGAGTCGGGTTGTCGTCGCCGGGAGCCATGAAGGAAGGCTCGACGTACCGTCCACTGCGAAGCTCCGTGACGAGGTACAGGGAACGTCCACCTCCACCAGATATGTTACGTAGGAAGACGCAGACGAAAAGCTATGTACAAATATATTGACAAGGAAAATACGCTGCGCTTGGCCAAGAGGCAACAGCCCGCGCTAGCTTCTAATCGTCGTCGTCGTCTTCACACTGCTGGCCTTTCGTGATCGCGCATATTGTGCCGTAGCAATATAATACACCATGCTTTAGGCCAGCACCGTGTTCGAAAAGCTGTTGTGCCGTGTAAAAATATGACACGCAGAAATGTGGGTCTACTACCTCGCTTGGCTTCGCTTGGTTTGGTGCCTAATGGTATGGCTGAACCCACTACGGCGTGCCGGCTATTAGTCGGCCGGTTTCGCGTTCACTGACAACTTGTTGTGAAAGACGAAGAGAGAAAAGCAGCGACAGCAAACAATGAATGCGTGTAAGAAACTGCAGCACTTTAACAGCACATAGCGCTTTGATCCTAATGTTGTGCGTCGTAGCCAAGTCTAATCAGTGTAGCACTGCGCCGTTTCTAATCAGTGTGTGTGCTTACAACAGGTTTCATGAACGCCGATACTACGTCGAACTTCGTGTATACCCGAGCAACACCGCTTGCTTTCTCTTCTGTCAACTCACAGGCGACTGTTACTGCCAACACATCCGTGCATGGCCGGGCTGAAATCAGGAGCCGTTCAGCTCAGGTAAGTAACGAAAGTACAATCCCGGTGCCTCAAATGAAAGTGGAGCAACGCTGCTCATTCGAAAGCAACATGGCAAGGCTTTTGATTTGCAACAAACTTCTGTCCACATATGTACTTTTTTTTTTAATTTAAATACACGGTCTATTTCCGATTGTCGTAAATGTTCCACGAATTTGCGACTCGGACTTGTGAACGCTTTTTCTTGTCATTCTTCTGTTGCATGTTCTTAATCTAAGCCCCTCCATACATATTTCCGCTGACCAAAGCAGCGGTGGAGCGACAATGGAGGGGCTTTAGCATATTCTGCCTTTGCATTCTGCAGCTACGGTACTTTCGTACAATTGCAGTCTTTTTCTACTCCAAGTGCTATATTAAAAGTTAAATTAAAGTGTGTGGTTTTAGGTGCCAAAACAACGATCTGATTATGATGCACGCCGTTGTGGGGGACTCCGGAAATTTGGACTACCTAGGGTTCTTTAACGTGCACCTAAATTTAAGTACACGGAGGTTTTCGCATTTCGACCCCCATCGAAATGCGGCCGCCGTGACCGGGATTAGATCCCGCAACCTCGTGCTTAGGAGCCCAACACCACAGCCACTAAGCAACCACGGCAGGTCAAGGACTATCTTCAATATGTCATCATGGCGCCCTCTGATGTGCGCACGTCAGAACAGCACTCTGTCGCACTTTTCTGATTAGGCTGTCATGCTCAGTCCATCTGATTAATCTATAGCGCGGCTTGTTTCCCGTTCTCTGTCTAAGATAAACATAAAAGAGTAGTTTGATTTGATTATTTCAAGACTGCATGTAGCGGGAAGTACATAACTGATATCACAAACTCCCATATAAGTAGTGTAGAAGTCTGGACGACTTTGATATTGATGTTGAGCTTACGGTCTATCGAAGAGCTGCCGCCAGCGTGAGCTCAACCTAAGCTTTAACGCGGACCGCGAGGTTCGGAACTTCGTTCACCAACACAAGTTGATCATGGGGAGCAAACTGACGTGACTTTGTTTTTTAGATGCTTAAGCATTGCTTTGCCTACCCAACGAAGAAACCCGTCCGTCCGCCCGTCACGTAAGACGACTCGCTACAAAGAAATTAATGTACAAAACAAAGTAAATTCGAAAGGAAAAAAAAAACGTTGGCGGTGGTGAGTTTCCAACCTACGATCCCACGCTCAGAAGCCAAGTGTCTTACCCACTGGGCTAAACACCCATGCTTGCAAAAGGTGAATAGATCTTAACCATATGAATGCATTGTACCGGCGGTACAACACAAATGTAAAAGGAGAACAGTTTTTTATAAATGCTTTGTTGAAAGATTTGGTGATGGTGGAATAAACGCCATCTCTAGAACTACATGTAGAGCCGACTTAGTGCATTGTAGACATAAGGAAAAACTGAGACTTTGCGAAATCTAATGACAAACGCGCCACATTCCCAATGTGTTTCGGTGGTCGCGGGATGCGCCTCCCGTCGGGGTGTTCCTTCACCGAACAGAATGCCACCGACCCCTGAGGGCTCATGCGCTTGGCGTCGCGCAACACTGATAGATAAGCAGTCAATGAGTTCATAAGGATGATAAGAAGTGATTAGTGGTTATGTACGTCTCATCACGGCTGATAATGGTTCGGCGCGCGTACGTATAAGGTGCTAAAGAGCGATAACGACTTACAATGATCGGAACAGTTCTGATAAGGTTGCTAAGGACCCATAAAGGGCGGATAAAGTCTGATAAGGTTGATAAGGATCGGATCTATTGCGATAAGATTGATAACGACCGATTATGATTGACAAGGGTCGGATAGAGTCCGATAAGGTTGATAACGACCGATAAGGGTCGATAAGTGTTTATATTGGTTGGATCAAGTTATATAATATTGATAATGACACCGAGCTGCGTGGAGATGAGCAAGTGGCACAATGCTTACGCATACTCAGACAACTCCAGTGGAGTTTCTGCGTGAACGTTTTATCACATGTATAGATCGATCAGGAACAATAACTAAGCCTGCATAAATGTACGTCCCATTAAAGATGAAAAATGAGATATCGCCTAGTTTTAACAAAAAGTTATCGAGGCCCCAACTGCGGAAATACATAAATATGCCGCTCAAAGCTCAGGAAGGCTCTGCTTTTTGTTTGTTTTTTTCTGTTTTTTCCCCTCTAAGACCACGACGGCACCAGTCGCGGTATAGCCCAGTGAGTATGACATTGCGCTGGTTAGCTCGAGGTCGCGGGTTCGACCTCTGCCGCTGCAGCCGGTGTGCCTCATACTCGGATCGTGGTTTTGGCAAGTGAGGCCAAAACGACGATCTACGTTAATTCCTGCGTTGTGAGGAATTGTACAACTGCACTCGGTGTCGCTATCTCCATCCACGCGCTATGATACCCGGCCTATATCTATCTATATTAGCCCTGACAGATTTTTTGAACAACCTGACTGGACCAGGCTTGTGGATATAATGAACATAGATCATCAGACAAAATTCGGTGCTGCACATGACCAAGCGTACGCTGGTATTGAGCCCTGACATCGCACACCACAATCAGATTTGTCCGTTATGCACAGCAACTTCCGAAAGAAGCATGATCTAGGCACACGCGTTTGACTGCGCTGTCGTTCCAGTAAACCCACGCATGTGATCATAAAGGCCCGCCGGCATACTCCTCCAAGATGGTGCGAGTTTGAGGCAAAGCAAGTTCGATAATTCGCGCAGCATTGCTTAGAGTGAATGAAGCGCCGTCGCTTGGACAGCCAGCCCGCACGTTTCACGTAGTTTGCTCTGCATGTATACGCACGATCCGCCCACAGGACGCCCACGTTGCCCGCTCGTGGCCTTCGAATTACTGCGTACTGCTGAGAGAAGCCTGTCGCCCTAGTTCATCGCCCCTTCCCGCCCCACCCTCCGCAACCTCTGAACGAGTTACACAAGTACGAGCTCTTCAACGCAGGCGCGGCCTCGAGCGAAAGTCGGCAGCGAGACCCGCTTGCTCGAGTGCCCATCGGCCGGGCGGCTGGCGACTGAACGAGGGCCCTGGCAACGTGGGTGAGGCGATCGCGGAGAAGCTCGTCAAGTTGCTGTCCTCGGATGCGGCGAGCTCGCTGCACTCAGTGCCCTTGCCTCTGCTCGAGGCGCCGGACGCCGAATTGCGTGGTGCCAAGTTGCTGGGCCTAGACCGCTTTCGGCTGCGGCCGGACGACCCGGCCCGAGTCCTGCGCACGGACAAACATCTGCTCGTCCACATCCCGCTGCAGGCAAGCAGTTCGGTCCGCGCAGCCGTTGCTGCAAAAGACAGATCGAACCCTGTGGCCATTAGGCGTGAGACGGTGCACATGCGTGCGCGTTATAGAGGCGATCAGCAGTCCATCAACGCTCGCCCAGCACTTTTACCTTCCGCCGTCAGTACAAGTCATGTGTAGTTACAGATGGTTGTCAACGTTGAGTTGCGCGTCATCCCAGTAGGCCGGTGGCAATAACGACAAAACGCACCAGGAACTTATCCCGGTCCACGTTGTGCATATATTTATTACATCGAATTCCCGAAGTAGAACTATAGACTTAGCACAGTGTTGCGGGTGAAATGACATTACTCCCGTCACTACAACTATGGAGGTGGCAGTCGTATTCATTTAATACACCATCACCCCCTTTCTCAGTCTCTCTATTACGATACCCACTACCTTCACCCACCCCGCTTTTTCTTTTCTTCTTTCGCTGCATTCCCCGTAACTCAAAGGGGCCGAGGAATAGGTGGGGCTGCTTATTTGCTGCTTCACTACTTCTTCGCGACGACATCATATCTAATCGATGCCGCGGTCCAGCGAGTCCGTCTGAAATTTCACAAGGATTACGTTACTTTGACCGGAGAAGTTGTCGTTGATATTTTACCATAGCTGGCGCAATTAACAAATTATTCGGGCATCAAACATTTCGTAAAATAAATGAATAACCCTAGCTGCGGATGATGATGTCAGATGGCCTCGCCTTCTGGCGCACAACGCAAAGGGCCTGTCATCATCATCATCATCAGCCTAGTTACGCCCACTGCAGGGCAAAGGCCTCTCCCATACTTCTCCAACTACCCCGGTCATGTACTAATTGTGGCCATGTTGTCCCTGCAAACGTCTTAATGTCATCCGCCCACCTAACTTTCTGCCGCCCCCTACTACACTTCCCTTCCCTTGGAATCCAGTCCGTAACCCTTAATGACCATCGGTTATCTTCCCTCCTCATTACATGTCCGGCTCGAGCCCATTTCTTTTTCTTGATTTCAACCAAGATGTCAATTACCCGCGTTTGTTCTCTCACCCAATCTGCTCTTTTCTTATCCCTTAACGTTACACCTATCATTCTTCTTTCCATAGCTTGTTGCGTCGTCCTCAATTTCAGCAGAACCCTTTTCGTAAGCCTCCAGGTTTCTGCCCCGTAGGTGAGTACTGGTAAGACACAGCTGTTATACACTTTCCTCTTGAGGGATAGTGGCAACCTGCTGTTCATGATTTGAGAATGCCTGCCGAACGCACCCCAGCCCATTCTTATTCTTCTGGTTATTTCAGTCTCATGATCCGGATCCGTGGTCACTACCTGCCCTAAGTAGATGTATTCCCTTACCACTTCCAGTGCCTCGCTAGCTATCGTAAACTGCTGTTCTCTTCCGAGACTGTTAAACATTACTTTAGTTTTCTGTAGATTAATTTTCAGAACCACCCTTCTGCTTTGCCTTTCCAGGTCAGTGAGCATGCATTGCAATTGGTCTCCTGAGTTACTAAGCAAGGCGATATCACCAGCGAATCGCAAGTTGCTAAGGTATTCTCCATCAACTTTTATCCCCAATTTTTCCCACTCCAGGTCTCTGAATACCACCTGTAAACATGCTGTGAATAGCATTGGAGATATCGTATCTCCCTGTCTGACGCCTTTCTTTATTGGGATTTTGTTGATTTCTTTGTGAAGGATTACGGTGGCTGTGGAACCGCTATAGATATCTTCCAGTATATTTACATATGGCTCATCTACACCCTGATTCCGTAGTGCCTTCATGACTGCTGAGGTTTCGACTGAATCAAATGCTTTTTCGTAATCAATGAAGGCTATATATAAGGGTTGGTTATATTCCGCACATTTCTCTATCACCTGATTGATAGTGTGAATATGGTCTATTGTTGAGTAGCCTTTACGGAATCCTGCCTCGTCCTTTGGTTGACAGAAATCTAAGGTATTCCTGATTCTATTTGCGATTACCTTAGTAAATACTTTGTAGGCAACGGACAGTAAGCTGATCGGTCTATAATTTTTCAAGTCTTTGGCGTCCCCTTTCTTATGGATTAGGATTATGTTAGCGTTCTTCCAAGATTCCGGTACGTTCGAGGTCATGAGGCATTGTGTATATAGGGCGGCCAATCTTTCTAGGACAGTGTTCCCACCATCCTTCAACAAATCTGCTGTTACCTGATCCTCCCCAGCTGCCTTCCCCCTTTGCATAGCTCCCAAGGCGTTCTTTACCTCTTCCGGTGTTACTTGTGGGATTTCAAGTTCCTCTAGCCTATTCTCTCTCACCTTATCGTCGTGGGTGTTACTGGTACTGTATAAATCTCTATAAAACTCTTCAGCCACTTGAACTATCTCATCCATATTAGTAACGATATTGCCGGCTTTGTCTCTTAACGCACACATCTGATTCTTGCCTATTCCTAGTTTCTTTTTCACTGCTTTTAGGCTTCCTCCGTTCCTGAGAGCCTGTTCAATTCTATCCATATTATAGTTCCTTATGTCCGCTGTCTTACGCTCGTTGATTAACTTAGAAAGTTCTGCCAGTTCTATTCTAGCTGTAGGGTTAGAGGCTTTCATACATTGGCGTTTCTTGATCAGATCTTTCGTCTCCTGCGATAGCTTACTGGTTTCCTGTTTAACGGCGTTACCACCGACTTCTATTGCGCACTCCTTAATGATGCCCATAAGATTGTCGTTCATTGCTTCAACACTATGGTCCTCTTCCTGGGTTAAAGCCGAATACCTGTTCTGTAGCTTGATCCGGAATTCCTCTAGTTTCCCTCTTACCGCTAACTCATTGATTGGCTTCTTATGTACCAGTTTCTTCCGTTCCCTCCTCAAGTCAAGGCTAATTCGAGTTCTTACCATCCTATGGTCACTGCAGCGCACCTTGCCCAGCACGTCTACATCTTGTATGATGCCAGGGTTCGCGCAGAGTATGAAGTCGATTTCATTTCTAGTCTCACCATTGGGGCTCCTCCACGTCCACTTTCGGCCAACCCGCTTGCGGAAAAAGGTATTCATTATCCGCATATTATTCTGTTCTGCAAACTCTACTAATAACTCTCCTCTGCTATTCCTAGAGCCTATGCCATATTCCCCCACTGGCTTGTCTCCGGCCTGCTTCTTGCCTACCCTGGCATTGAAATCGCCCATCAGTATACTGTATTTTGTTTTGACTTTACCCATCGCCGATTCCACGTCTTCATAGAAGCTTTCGACTTCCTGGTCATCATGACTAGATGTAGGGGCGTAGACCTGTACAACCTTCATTTTGTACCTCTTATTAAGTTTCACAACAAGACATGCCACCCTCTCGTTAATGCTATAGAATTCCTGTATGTTACCAGCTATGTTCTTATTAATCAGGAATCCGACTCCTACTTCTCGTCTCTCTGCTAAGCCCCGGTAGCACAGGACGTGCCCACTTTTTAGCCCTGTATATGCTTCTTTTGGCCTCCTAACTTCACTGAGCCCTATTATATCCCATTTACTGCCCTCTAATTCCTCCAATAGCACTGCTAGACTCGCCTCACTAGATAACGTTCTAGCGTTAAACGTTGCCAGGTTCATATTCCAATGGCGGCCTGTCCGGAGCCAGGGATTCTTAGCATCCTCTGCAGCGTCGCAGGTCTGACCGCCGCCGTGGTCAGTTGCTTCGCAGCTGCTGGGGACTGAGGGCCGGGGTTTGATTGTTGTGTTCATATAGGAGGTTGTGGCCAAGTACTGCACCAGGGTGGCCAATCCTGCTCTGGTGAGAGTGCGTTACCGGTTCTGGTCACCGGGATCAGGCCGCACTCCAGGCCTGTTTGTGCAATTTTCTCAACACACGGTTTTTTTTTGTATTTTCCGGTGGAGAATTGTGCGGCATCGGGATTTGAATCACGGTCCTCTTGCACGGGAGGCGGATACTCTACCGTCCCCGTAGGAGTTAAATTAAAAATTAAATTATGGGGTTTTATGTGACAAAACCACTTCCTGATTATGAGGCACGCCGTAGTGGAGGACTCCGGAAATTTCGACCACCTGGGGTTCTTTAACGTGCACCTAAATCTAAGTACACGGGTGTTTTCGCATTTCGCCCCCATCGAAATGCGGCCGCCGTGGCCGGGATCCGATCCCGTGACCTCGTGCTCAGCAGTCTAACACCATAGCCACTGAGTAACCACGGCGGGTCCCGCAGGAGTTGTACGCCTCATTTAACCTACAGTGGTGCCCTATTTGATCAGTCAAGGTGGACCAATCTGAGCTCGGTTATACCGCACGGACGGCACTCGGCTAGAGAACCTGGTATTTATGACCTGCACATGTGTGGCCATACATAATTGAAGATATATATCTTTCTTTCTTTTTTATTTTAGGAGGGTTCCCGTACAGTGATAAAATAAAGGAAAAGACATTAAAAAGAAAGAAAAAAAGAAAGAAAAAGGGGGAAAAAAAGAAACATAACAAGTGATTTGAACTCGTGACCGTTGGTGTAAACCTAGCTAAATACCACAAGCAGCCCTAAAAGCTAGAACAATAAATGACTACGTTTAAAATGCTTTGCACAGAAACAGTGGCGCAGCCAGACATTTTTTTCGAGAAGGTGGGGTGGGGGGCAACCGCTTGACCGGGGACGGAGAAGGTGATGTGAGAGGTGGGGGGCTGGGCATGCACCGTATAAAAACACTCATGTCGGGGGGGGGGGGGGGCACGTGCCTGGTGTTCCACCCCCTGACTACGCCACTGCACACAAGACACTTTTTAACGCACCTGTGCTGCAAAGTAGGTTTAACGATTCGCTCATTTTAATAACTACACTAGTCCTTTGGCCGCGTGGCTCAAGCGCTATTTAGAGTACAGCACGCGTCACGCGGATCGAAGCTGTGAATTCAAATTCCTCGTGTTTGCACATAGGCGTATATACAGGGGGGTGGGGGGGAGCACTTGCCCCTCTTCTTTCAAAAGTGGGTGGTGGACAAAGTATGTTATTTGCCCCTATCCCCTCACTTTTGAAAGCGGGCACTTTCGGCTGCACGCTGGACAGTCCAAGAAAACTACAGCTAAATTTTCTTTATCGATAGAGTGACCACATAAGTAATGCTTTCCTTTACTACGCATCCCCTGCTTGGACAGCGAGGATTGCCTGTTGTGCCTTCTCGGGAGGCCCTGTAGCGGACGACGCGCGGGATTGGCCATACACACTCGCGTTACGGAGAACGCCTGACGCTGGGCAGTTTACGCCCTAATAAATGTCAGCTTGCGTAACTTGCATCATGCCCAGTTCTTTGGGACCGCTACATCCGTATTCGAAAACACAATCAGCTTGGTACATTTAACCTGCGGGAGAGGGGGAGGTCGGGATAACGTATTATGATCAGCCGCGCCCGACTGGTGTGCCTTACGGCATGAAATCATTGGATTGTCAAATGCGGGAACTATTTAATCTCTGTCTGAGATAGCCTACGTAGCGTTGCAGTCTCGGTTTCTTACCAAAATCAACAATCTAATCAAACCTCTTACAGCTGTAACTGCCGAATTTCATTGTGTAAGCACGACTTATCGTAGATATGCTCGTGAAAATGACCGTGGTCGAACGTGCAGACCCATTTCAATACCAATAGAACACTGATTTGATTCTTTTCTAAGGCATGTGCCACTTTTGACTGACGATTTCATTTTCAGGCTTTTTCTAAATAAGAGCTACACTATTACTTGTTTTCCGGCAGGAGAAAAAAGCAGCAAGTTAGGTATTCTGTAAGAGTCCACCTAGTGGACATGTCCATTTCGTCTGCTGCTGAAGTTCTGATTGGCTGAGCTGGACTGCGCATCCACTGCAGCCAGGCACCACAGCTAACCAGAACTTCAACAGCAGACGAAATAAACATGTCCACTAGGTGGACTCTTACAGAATACTTCCTCAGGTATTTCGTATTTCGAAAAAATGAGGGCCACTTTTTGGTGAAGTGTGCCAAAAATTCGCACTGTGTAGGTTGCTATGTGCTCTGAAAACAGTTCCTCAGTAGTCGCTTTCTCCCAATTTTTATGCGCCATACTTGGCATTTAGTCATTTTCCCCTGGTATCCTCGCTAAAATATTCGGGGCATGGTGTTTATATTTACTCGAAATACGAAGCGATGTTCTGAGTGACGAGCGATATATTTTTATTCTATGTAGGTTCATTACAGCCTTTGTAGAAAATCACTCAATGAAGCGTTCCACAGTGTCATACTGCCGCTAATCTAAATGTGTCCCAGATTCCTAGTACAACAGCCCAACAGACGGTTGACATTCCGTGAAAATTGAGAGAATTTTAAACGCAATGCGTTGCGAAATTTTCACTTTCCTGCTTTAGATGCAAGTGTTGCAGATAATTACTAAACTCCCCTTTTTCATGTGTTTTCGTGCACCATCCGAGATTCGTAGTTTGTTTCACTGGTGTCCTCGGTGAGCTGAACAAGGGATCTTGTTTCTATTTGGGGAAAATTAGGGGAATGGTATTGCCTATTTGTAGGCAATGTTCCAAATGGGTGGGTTAAATGTGCATTTTCCAGTAGAATACATGTACAAGTGATCCATAGCGTTATTAGTATGCGATTTATTGCAATTGATTGTTCGAAAGAAACAGCTTCGCTGCTAATCGGGTTGTGATTCTCCCAAGGTCGCACACATCTGCTCTTTCTTTCTTGGGAATATTGCAAGTAATCTATGTTGATTGTACTTCGTTGAGTATAACCTCGACAATACTATTAACTAAGCTAGCGATAAGTTTATGCTGTATACTTAAACATCAAGTACAATTGCTTGTTTAATTATTAAAATTATTTGCAGCAAATGCGCTTTTTTATGTGCGCTGTACTGCTGCTTCTTGGCGGGATCTGGGATGTCTGTGAGGTACTTGTTACCTTTTGTCCCTGTATCAGCTTGAAATATTATATAGTTGCAAGAAATAAATGCAAATTCAAATAATTTTTCGGGCCCCCATGGTCCACCATGTGTGAATGATAAATAGGTATATGCCTGTCAACCCTTTAACTAGCAAGATAAGAAAGGCTTGGCCTAGAACATTTTCATTGCTTTATTTCTTCATTATATTGTTCAAATACACATCAGCTGAAATATTGAGGAGATTGTCTAAAAGCTAAGCGAGATATAGTAGGTGAAAAATATTGTTGACCAGCTGGTTGAAGGTCAATGTATGGTCAAAAACTGGTGTTTGATACTTGCTTTGGCAAGGTCAATGCGTGTTCTTGAGATGCACTTCTATAGGGATAAAAAGAACAGCTTGCTTAAACAAACGACCACCATGTGCACTAAAAGAATGACGAAGTCCTCCAGTTTTTCATCAAAACATCTGCTGCTGCTCACGACTGAGATTTTTGTGTATGCCACTGTTGAGCAGGAACATAAAAGGATATAAATTGAGAGGCACAGACTAATATTCAGATTTGGCTCGTTTATGCAGATGTTTTGTTAGGTCCACAATATTGTTGCGCTACCAGTTATATATATATATATATATATATATATAGAGAGAGAGAGAGAGAGAGAGAGAGAGATTAGATCGTTTGCGGTTTGCCCCCGCTCCCTACACACACACACACACACACTCGAGAAATATTTCCATTTTCACTTCTCATGAAGGTGCTTTAAAAGAAACAAGAAATGTCCAACTAAACACACTATTCAGGCGCATATACTTTCTTTCATGGCTTCATATGGTTCTTCGGCTGTCGCTCATCTCCGGTAGCTTAATTCCCCCAACGCCTTTATCACGCGTCGGGTGCACGCGTGCTTAAAAGCGCTATTTGCAGCAACAAATACACCACTGACCCCGCAGCCGGCAGCGATCCGAGCATTTGTACGCGGGTTCGTGCACGCAATAACAAAATCGTTTCATATTTTATGAACCTCTGTGGCGAACACCTGAGCTTTCTTCTCGAGAAGATCCGCAGTATACGCATCAGTTGAAAAAAAAAGTAGGCGGCGGCAAAATAACGTGTCAGAAGTGGGATTCGAACCCACGCCCGGAAGACCGGACTGCGACCTGAACGCAGCGCCTTGGACCGCTCGGCCATCCTGACAACGCTTCGTAGAAATGCTAAAACACCTTGTAGTATACACGCTGGTAAACCAGCTCATTTTCCAAGGTTATTAGATACATGTTGTTGACCATGGAGTTTCCTTCCTCCGTGTTGTTGACAATGTATTGTCGTCCTCGAAAAATTCTCCCTTTGCGAAACCGTGTGATCAAGAAAACGGTTCGAGCTGCAGGGCTGTTCAAAACAAGGTACACACCCTCACCTACCGCAGTGCGCAAACATGACACTTTCCTGAGCGTCTTAAATCTCATGCATGTTAAATCTACATTTGCCGTCTACATCACCAATTATACCATTCTCGTTACCCGTAGAGGCAGTGGCGTAGCCAGAAATATTTTTCGCGGCTAGTACTATCACAGAACACCTAGAATAACTGGATAAGAGGGGAGGGGGCAAGCAGGTGTTGTCGCAGGCCGTTTTACTACAGCCTCTGTAGTTTTACGCCGGGGAGGGGGACAGACTCTTGGTTATCCCCCCGTGGCTACGCGGCCTTCCTCCAGGCATAGCCGCCTATATATAGGCGGCTATGCTCCAGGTATGTACTAAGCTTTTATGTATGGATGGATGGATGTTATGAGCGTCCCCTTTGGAACAGGGCGGTCGGCTGCGCCACCAAGTTCTTGTTATTTTATTGCCTAATGTCCTACCTATGTTAAAAAAGAAAAAAATGAAAAGAAAGAAAAAACACGATGAATTCCCATAACGAAAGTTTCTCAACCCCTGTTGTGGGGTTGAGAAACGTCTCCGTTGTTTGTGGTTTCCTTACTTTTCTTTCACCAATTATCCAATCGCCTTTTACTGATCTCTGTTGCGGACATGTTTACTTTCCCCCTGCTCTGGCTGAACTACAGTGTGCTAGAATAGTTTGCATGAACTACCATGTGCACACTGTAGGTTGAACCCAAGGGTTTCAAGGAGGCCAGTGATTACTAAATCGACAACTGGGCAGATATCTGTGTACGGGTACGTGCCGCCATCTGGGGACAAACTACCGAGCTAGCGCCGGATAAACTGCAGATGGGGTAGCTGATGGGTAGTACACTTTAGCTGTACTGGTTCTCTTGCAGTTTTTATCTGCGTTTCACCGTTCTTCGATAACATCGAAAAATACCAAAGCTTTTCTTAATTTTCATTTTTAACCTAAGATGGTCACGTTTCCGAACAATGTGGCACAAGAAAAAAAGTGAGAAAGATCAAATTTGCAGTGTTATGGCTAGATAATGGTTGTTTAGACGCTGAAAAAAAAAGAAAGAAAAGAAAAAAGAAAGCTGTTTTAGCCGCCTATAACAAGCACTAAAGCTGCCATTTAAGGCATATATAGGCACCAGATACTGTCCTTTAGGCATGGAGTGGAAACTCCGCTGTTTGCGGCGACCAGTAAAGGTCACAAGCCCGCGGATATGTTTTCATGCTGGCGGCACCTGGCGGCATGGGAAGAAATTACCGCCGTTTCGGTTGCCAGGGCAACCGGTTGAGCGTGTTGCTCCCGTTCGGCCGCGCGCGCCTGACTTCTACCACGGAGTGGCCGGAGCTACCGGAGCCGCCGAGCCGCCTGCCGGGCGCTGCTTTTTTTTTTTTTCCGCTGCGGCTTCTACGACGCGCCGCATGGTGCCGCCACTGTATACGGTAGCGTCGGCGCATGCAACAATTGTGACTTTATCTGATCGCCCGCGCCCGCTCGCGCTGACGGGAGTTTCACCTCCTATATGTCTTACTCCGTGGGCGGCCGCATTTCGATGGGGGCGAAATGCAAAAACGCCCATGTCTCGTGCATTGGGTGCACGTCAAAGATCCCCAGGTGGTCGAAATTTCCGGAGTTCCCCACTACGGCGTGCCGCATAATCATGTCGTAGTTTCGGTACGACAAGATTCGTCTGAAATCTAGTGTGACAATACGAGAAAGGTTGTGAAAGCAGCGGCAAACAAGCACCGTCTCAGGATGGTTTGATGTAGTGCGTTTTTTTTTTTTTTCACCTGCATTACGTAGCATAGGCGCAGACTACGAGGGGGCTCCGGGGCCCGAGCCCCCTACGGACTTTTCCAGGAGGGGGGGGGCTCAGCCCCCCCCCCCTTCCGGGCGATGCTCCCTCCCCCCTGAAACCCCCCCCCATCACACACACACACTTAAAGTATCAATAGGAGAGCTTTGTCACCCACATAATTTGAGGTTTCTTTTGAATTTCGTCCACCTTTTCACTTGAAATTTTACTGGGGCTCATATCTTACTGCATCATTGTGGGCGCGGACATGCAATTGATACTTCCGTTTCATTTCTGCAAATTGTGACAATAGGAGGACACAGGCATTAGAAGCACTAGCGGCGGTTGCGTCATCTGTATTTTCTCACTTCAACATTGCTTTAAACTTCCACTGTAAACACCATGCACATACACAATATATTTAAATGTACACACAGGACAAAGTTTATTATACTTTGGAAAGAGATGGAGGTAGCATATTAAAAATTCTTTCTAAAGGTGTGGATAGCCTACGACTAGAGAATGAATATGATGCTGCATGTTCACCACGCTTGAAATTGCTTTGCGTGCTTTTTTGACCATGGAAAAAGACCTATAGACTTAGTTACCTCATCGGCAGAGTCTTTCATGAATGACATGTGAAATGCAAGTGAATGTTGTGTGTCTCAGTGTTGCTTCCCTTTCCAGTAATCAATGGTAACGACTCATGACAAAAAATCATTTCTAATAATTTACAACATTTATTAGGCGTGGAAACATCATCACTTGCATGCAAAGGCCATAATTAAATACAGGGTGTCCCAATTAACTATAATGCACCGAGTTTATCAAAGAGCAATGCGTTACTCAAACAAAACCTAGCGCATATTGTTTACAGTACAGTGGAGTAGCTGCCAGTAATTTTTCGTTACTGAGGTTTAATTGGGTAATTGTAATTAATGATCTAACTCGAGACGTAGTATCCTAATTATCAAAGCGTCAATGAGGCATTTGAAGGGAAAGCCAAGGGACATCCAACTGCAGTATATTCAGCAACATACTAATTGTGTACTAATCTTTTCCGACTGATAAATAAACCCCACGAAAAATAAAAAAATACCAAATGACTGTGTTCCCACCTGCATCATAAAGCAGCGCCCTCGAACAGGCTCCCTCTGAGTTATACAGAACGAAATAAAGCAAACATTGTGATCGAGCTAGTTCCTTATATGCCGCGCCCCGGCCGAAGTAACACGTCACATTTGGCGTTAGTTGGAAACAAGCTGTGATAGCTGTTGTCTTAGCATAGATAAAGTGCACAGATTTTGTTTGTTTTTTGCCACAAGATATATCACCACAAAAACAAATTTACAAGATCAGTGCAAAGGTTTAAAGGTGCGTTTTGTTTCTTCCCATTCGCCATGTCTTTCTCTAATGAGCAGAAGGTAAACATGATCCTTGCCTTGGGATCTGCAAACAGTAACAAGAAGAAGGCCGCAAATATACATATCAGACATCGAAGTGTGGCGGTAGACCAAATCATCGACTATCATCAATAATTATGAAAACCTGAGACGGACCGGCAGCTTCAAGAAACAGCGGTGGAGACCCGCCGTGGTTGCTCAGTGGCTATGGTGTTGGGCTGCTGAGCACGAGGTCGCGGGATCGTATCCCAGCCATGGCGGCCACATTTTGATGGGGGCGAAATGCGAAAAAACCTGTGTACTTAGATTTAGGTGCTCTTTCCGGAGCCCTAAATCTTAGGTGCAAATTTCCGGAGCCCTCCACTACGGCATGCCTCATAGTCAGAAACTGGTTTCGGCGCGTAAAACGCCATAATTAAAAAAAAAAACAGTGGCGGAGGACTTTATCTTTGAGTTCTAGCCTACGCACAGATGTTCTAGCATTTATGGCCTCAAACCCTCGTGCTAGAGTGCGGGACGTGGCCACCCAGGCACCAATTTCCAACTCATCAGTTTGGAGGATTCCAAATGACGGTCTTTCATCCGTATCACATTAACTAGAACCAACGCTTGGACGATAGGGACCAGCGGAATCGTCTAGATTTCTCGAATTGGGTCTCACAAAAGCCGATGTGTCACCGGACTTTTTGGGCATTGTCATGTGGACGGATGAAGCCAATTTTCGCAGGAATGCCTTGGTAAGTTTGCATAACGCACACCATTGTAGGGACTCCAATCTACACTGGGTAAAGCGCTATCGGCACCAGTACCAGTGGCCGCTCAATGTGTGGTTCG
Organism: Dermacentor andersoni; assembly: GCF_023375885.2. NCBI lineage: Eukaryota > Metazoa > Arthropoda > Arachnida > Ixodida > Ixodidae > Dermacentor > Dermacentor andersoni. The sequence goes on from NC_092814.1 coordinate 79,149,811, forward strand.
GAATTTATGCCGGTTCTATAATCGGTCCCATCTTCTTCAATCACACACTCAACTGGACAGCGTTACATGAACGAAATCCTTGAAGGAGTGGTGGATGAGTTTCTCAGCAAAGTCCCGCTGTAACGTCTTCCATTTCTATGGTATCAGCAAGATGGAGCACCAGCACACAACAGCAGCCGAGCACGAAACTAGTTGATGTGTCTTTTTATGCGCAATAGATTGGAAGGCACGGGCCTCTAAATTGGCCGGGTAGGTCACCTCACCTCTCCACTCGATTTCTTTGTTTGGGGTTATGTGAAAGATTGTGCTTACACGATCGAGACGGACGTCAGATTAGTTCAAGGCAAGGATGATGGATGTCTGCCGTAGAATTCTCTCTACACGTTGGCCGCTTCCCAGTCTGTTTATTTCGCTTTTATTTTCTGACACGAACCTGTTTTTGCAGCACTTTCATGAAAAATAAAACGGTCACATTAATTTGGCTTTGGTCCGATCGAAGCAAGTTTCTGGCCCAAAATATAGCTTTGCGCCCACTCTTTCCATGCGGTGCAATCAATGCTCGGAGTTTGAAACATGCTATGCCTATTCCATTGCTTTTCGCATTTCACGCGTGGTCAGAACGACGCTTCAGCCGAATTATCAAGGGGCTTTTGCTACCAATGTGATCAGTCGGCCTTGAGAGACGGATAATAAACGTGATGTAGAAATGAGAGGAAGGAATAGCTGCTAAGCCGCGAAACCTGCTGTTGGTGCTCCTTTTGTACACCATTATTAAGGTGATGTGCTGTCTCTTCGGGTTTGCGAGAGGCAATTCAATTGCTTTCAATCAGCTTATTTGAGGGCGCTGCTTTATGATGTAGGTGAGAGTGCAGTCACGTGATATTTTTCATATTTCGTGGGGTTTCTTTACCAGTAGGAAAAAATTTGTACGCGATTAGTGCGTCGCCAAAACACTGCAGTTAGGTGTCATTTGAGGGTGCCTACAAATGCCTCATTGACACTTTGAAAATTAGGACAGTACTTCTCGAGTTAGATAATTAATTGCAATTACCGAATTAAATCTCAGTAACAAAAGAATTACTGGCGGCTACTCCACTGTACTGGAAACAATATGCACTAGGTTTTCTTCAAGTAACGCAAATACTCTTCTTTAATGTCTTGGTACATGATAGTTGCGGAACACTGTATAATTCACTCAGTAACCGAAACGAGGCCCAACCGGGTTCACTTGAAATCAGAATCAACAGCAGTCATGAGCCACAGCGCTCGTACTCGGACTCAAAGAAAAAATTGGCATTGGCTTAGCTCGGCTATGCCAGGATATGCGTAGCGAAAGCTAAGGCATAGCATGGTTAGCCTTGGTTAATCTTGATTGCAAGTCCAGGTTAGTCTGGTTGTCTAGCTATGCGGCGTTTAGCCAGTCGTTCAGCGCGCTGTTCGTATGTTTCCTGGGCGATTCGTTTCCTCTTCATCTCGTTCCGATGTCGATTCCAGGCCTCCTCCTGCTTATCAGAATTGTCGCCGTCCATACTGCCGCTTCAACTGTGGTTGCGGCGCACGCGAGCTCTCCTTTTCAATCCTCCGACATGTTATCAGGCATGCGACACAGCTGGCAAAGCGAGCGGAGGCGAGCGCAACGACGAGGAACGTGGTGTGACGTCATACCAAACGGCAGTGGCGGAACACCTGTGACTCGGTGCTACTAATGCGTGCGCAGTAATGACTAGGGAGCGAGAGAGAAATATCCGCAGCGAGGCGCGCATTTTGACGTCATGTGCCTCCTCGGCGAAATAGCAAGTTCGCGGCCAATAAAGCTTTCGCTTTAAAAAAAAAACGAGCTAGAGAGAGAGAGAGAGAGAGAGAGGCTGCAGTTTCGCCGGAAAGGCGAAGCAGTATTAGTGATAACCAAGTACGCGACAATTACACGAAGCACTATTACACCACCGACAGGATTCAGGCTGTGAAATTTAACTGTCTCCTCCTATGAGGCCTTGTATAAAGTCATAAAGTCATATAATGCCGTCACTTCAGCATTCAATTCTTTGAGGTTACACGCAGTTTCTTCAAGTGCAAGAAATTATATACATATATATATATATGTGTGTGTGTGTGTGTGTGTATGGTTCGGAAAGCTGGTCAGCCCCCCGGAGAAATGAAAACTCTCCGCCTATGTTACTAAGTATTCAGAAAAGGAATGCTCAGCATGCACTAAGTTAGCAGCACATACTTGTACATCAGAATGTTCGATGATCCAACGCCGTCTGGATTTGTCGGATGTTTAGTCAAAACTGTTGCCAATTCTTTCACTACCAAAAACCCAGGATTTTGTACAATACGGATTGAGGTTTCGAACTCTGTAAGCAACAGCTCCATTGGGGATGCTGGTGAACCTTTCCTGAAGATCCAGAATGAGTCGCACAACATTCTGGGTAAGAGTTGCGCCAGACAATCACTCATGTCGGCTAAAAACGTGAAGCACACAAGAATGCTAAGTCACGTTCAAGTGTATCGTTGCGTAGAGCAGTCTGAGCCCTTCTGATCTAGTCTGTTGCGAAGCTAGTAATAACAGCCTTTACACCAGCATGGACGCAGCCTGAAATCAGTGAAAAGGAAACTGGCATAGGACAAGCCAAGATGTATGCATAGTAAAAGCAGCGGAAGAATTTTATACCTACCTGTACAGTACCCAGAGGACTCAGGAGAACTCCATTCGAAACAGTAATGAACAGGATACTTATATAGTGACCCAGAGCAGCCACGCTACCCTCATTCGAAGTAGTAATGAACAGGATACAGGGGCTCCTCCTATAACAAGCGATGAGGTCAGAAGGGCCTTGCAAGACATGAAACGGGGAAAAAGCGGCAGGACAAGATGGAATAACAGTATATTTAATCAAAGATGGAGGAGACATAATACTTGGAGAGATGGCGGCTCTATTTACAAAGTGCCTATCAACTGCAACGGTCCCAGAAAACTTGAAGAATGCTAACATTATACTAATCCACAAAAAGGGAGACGTTAAAGAATTGAAAAATTATAGGCCCATTAGCTTACTCCCAGTATTATATAAAATATCCACCAAAATAATCTCTAATAGAATAAGGGCCACGCTGGACTTCAGTCAACCAAGGGAACAGGCAGTTTTCAGGAAGGGATACTCTACAATGGATCACATCCATGTCATCAATCAGGCAATCGAGAAATCTGCAGAGTACAATCAGCCTCTCTATATGGCTTTCACAGATTACGAAAAGGCATTTGATTCAGTAGAGATACCAGCAGTCATAGAGGCATTGTGTAATCAAGTACAGACCGCTTACGTAACTACCTTGGGAAATATCTACAGAGATTCCACAGCTACCTTAATTCTCCACAAGAAAAGTAGAAAGATACCTATAAAAAAAGGTGTCTTACAAGGAGACGCAATTTCTCTAATGCTATTCACTGCGTGCTTGGAAGAAGTATTCAAGCTATTAAACTGGGAAGGCTTAAGAGTAAGGATTGACGGCGAATACCTCAGCAACCTTCTGTTTACCAATGACATTGTTCTATTCAGCAACACTGCAGACGAGTTAAAACACATGACTGAGGACCTTAACAGAGAGAGTTGGGTTGAAGATTAATATGCAGAAGACAAAGATAATGATGAACAACCGGGTAATCTGTGAAGGAGCATGTTTACGTAGGTCAATTAATCACAGGGAACGCTGATTATGAGAAGGAAATTCATAGAAGAATAAAAATGGGTTGGATCGCACATGGCAAACATTGTAAGCTGCTGACTGGAATCTTACCGTTATCATTGAAAAGGAAGGTGTATAATCAGTGCATTTTACCGGTGCTGACATATGGGGCAGAGACTTGGAGACTGACAAAGAAGCTTGAGAACAAGTTAATGACCGCACAAAGTGCAATGGAATGAAGAATGCTAGGCATAACCTTGAGAGACAGAGAGTAGTTTGAATCGGAGTGCAAATGCGTATAGCCGATATTCTAATTGATATTAAAAGAATAAAAATGGAGCTGGGCAGGTCATGTAATGTGCAGGTTAGATAACCGTTGGACCATTCGGGTTACAGAATGGGTACCAAGAGAAGGGAAGCGCAGTCGAGGACGGCAGAAAACTAGGTGGGCCGATAAAATTAGGAAATTCGTGGGCGCTAGTTGTAATCGGTTGGTGCAAGACAGGGGTAATTGGAGATCACAGTGAGATGCCTTCGCCCTGCAGTGGTCATAAAATAGGCTGATGATGATGATGACACCAGCAGACTGTTTGTGATAATAATTGACTACCTTCAGGCAAGTTTTCCACCAGGTTATAAGCAAAATGAGGCTATGAAAAAACACGGAAAAAGGCAGTTTTAGGCTCTAAAAATACAATACAGACACCAACACTGAAATAGGCATTGATAAGCATGATAAAGGTGCTACTAAAATGTTCCTAGACCCATAGTTTCTGCTTATGTGTTAACTTGGAATAATAAGAACGTAAGAAAAAATTGACATTTTACCTAAAGTTCCAGTTTCTAGTTATGGCATGTGAGCAACACATAATTGCTAAACCGAGTTTGTAACAAAGTGGATCATGCTTTAAAAATAGCTCAATATGTTAAGTAATTTGATATACCCGATCCCAGGTATAATGTATGTTTACAAAAATTTATGTTGAGCTTATTATACATAACAGAACAATCCTGCACACAGCAGTTTTGGAACATTTCGTGGCTGCCTGATTCTCACACTAACACCTGCAAGTAACACAGCAACTTGATACAATTTATAGCTCTATCAGGTCATGCGTCATTTCGCACACTACCTGGTTATGTACTGAAACATGTTCAGACAGCATATGCACAAAAACAAAAGCCTATGTCGCTATTTTTATACGCAGGTTGTAGGCGCTCAAGAGTTCAATATATGAAACGTGTTTGTTTTGAGGGATTTATTTTGCATGAATATCATCAAGTTTTGGATGTTGGATATAAAGCATAATTCACTGTACGTAGGTTTATGAGGTTTCACTGTATTGGTAAAACACAATAAGTATATTCACACAAGTCATAAATTAGCTTGTGTAGTGTGCCCCTTTTTTCGTCCCTTGAGTTAGTGCCAAGTTAAGTTTGTGACCATGAATCCAATACAACTAGCCCAATTTGCTGGTTTCTTTCCATCATGGCTATATGTGACTCTAAATATCCAGCTTACCTTAATTTATTATCTTTGGATAATTTAGTACAGCAAGTTTGAACCAGGAAAGAGGAAATAGTGTTTGCAGCAGCAGCATATCTCAGCCTATCTAGGCATATCACAGAGGCTGCCAAAATGACAGGTAAACTTTTACGTAGTAATCATTGAAAGAAATCTGGTACTTGTGTGCAAATAGCCACACACATTTCTTTTAATATTAGCGAGTTTTAGAACAGAAGCCCCAAACGTTTGGGGCCCCAAAAAAATAGTGTCGAAGCCACTGTGCATGTGTGAGACGCAAACTGCGTTTGGGTTGGACAAGAAAGTTGAAGTCTTATAAATTCATGCTCAGCAATGATACAAGCTGGTGTAAAATCATATGAAGGCACGTGTTTATCAGAAAGCTGCTGCAGACTTCAGTTGCCATCTAAATATTTCAACATAAAAGCAGGATGCCCGGCAATATTACTTTCGGTTTATGGGTGTCGCCATCTTGGGGTGTCCTATGAACAGATTAAGTTGATGCTGAGTGATGTCTAGTTAACACAGTGACCACACATTGAACACACCTCTACCATCATTCTCATGCATATCTGTAATGATTGTATACTGTATATTGGGTGCTGCATTTAACGTCCATGTTAGCAACCAATTATGGCAGCATTCTGATGCTTTCTTAAAACGGTGCATACCAAACCATTACAAATTGCATAGCTCTGCACATGAACTTACCACACCACACAGGGAAGATGCTGTTGCGGCACTCGCTGCAGCTGCCACTTCCATGCGATCGTCAAACAAGTAGCCAAGCGGCTATGTGGGCGTAGAAGAGGGCAGTAGGGCTCAGTCAAGGCATCCCCCTTAGTGTAGTCAACCCTATGCAAAAGGCTCGTTTTCGCATCTTATTCCTTTTCTTAGGCCCTGGATGTTAGACTCCTCTTGCCTTACCCATGGACCAAAAGCAACAAATTTGGCCATGCCTCTTATCAGCCAACCACTGTATTACTAGAATGAAATTCCACAGAATAAAAATGGTTACTTTTCGTTCACTCTTCATAACACACATTTTTATTACTAATGGTAGTCTGCCTACATTCTATCATGTCCAAGAGCTGAAAACGTTAGAAAAAAAGAATGAAACACCACTGCAGCAAAACTTAACTACATAGACACATTGGTGTGAAAATAAATGGTAAGTGGCATTTTAATATAAAACATCTGGTAACTAACATGTGAAGCTGTAGGTGCTCTATAAATTAAAGGGGTAGTGGAATTTTACATGGTGCCATACAAATCAACATTCCCATGCTAGTGGTACTGGCAAAAAGTGCGTTTCAGAGTTCCTGTTGCTCCCTGTTGCCATATGTATGCTTCAGATGCAAATGGACTGCTGAAAAACCCCACCTGAAAAAAAATCCTGGCAATGCCACTGTCTCGTACACAGGTGCAAGACCTAAATGTAACTGGCAAATACACCGCACTGCGACCCCATGTCATCACGAAGGGGAAGTTCAAGGCACGTCTGCAATGCCTGCAAATCTACACAGAGATTGCCATCTGCAGTAGCCATCCAAAACTGGAGACGCTCGAGGTCAGTTTGTTTTGGAATACTAAAAAACATACTCACTTCATTAGATGTAGTCTTGTGAGCAATACTACATGGAACACTCAATTTATATTCAAGAGGCCACAGTGGCTCAGCATCTATGCCAAACATGTCCCACAAGGCTGCCTGTTCAAAGGTAAAGTTGTATACTTGGCACATAATCACGTCTATGTGCAAGACCACATTATGCTAGCAATTTTTGCTTGAGAAAAAGATTTGGTGTTCCCTTTCATATTGCTCATGGGTGTTCAATGCAAGCGATATTATGCACGGTTGCATCTCTTTGCACACCAGGAAGTTGGGGAGCAACAAAACTTGTTAGCAAGTTTGTATATAAGCTCAAATTATTCCCTTGCAGGTAATGAAAATGGAAGGACTCAGCCTCATGTCTGCAAAAGGCATGACTGTATTCCTGAACTGGATGCTGCTCACTATGATTGACAACTTTGTTAATCGCAACCAGGCACAGTTGTTCAGACTAATCAGAGAAGCCTCATGGAAAGCCTTTGCAGTGCATGTGATGAGTGTTCTGCCTCACCTTGATGTGAGGTATATTTCAAAGAAGCAGCCATGCCACCATGAAGAACCAAACTGAACATCTTCAGAAAACAGCCACAGGAACCTCGTGGTCCATTCGATTCGCATTCGATTCGAATTACTAGAGAAAGCCAAACCAACTTTGCATGGCTATCAAAATGAATAAAAAAAAGCATTCTACAAAGGAATATATCAACGTTTTTTCCATCAAGCATACTGCTAGTACAAAGTGGCATCAGGTAAGTGGACCACAAATGTTTCCACGTGCCTGACTTTATAAAACAAAAATGTTATAGCAAGTACAACGGTCATACGTACATGATCACTAAGAGGCTAAAGAGCAAGTGATACATAACTACTTCCAAAAGGCAGTCAGGCAACTGAAAGACACACTACTCTTTGCTCACGAAATTTTCATTGGCAGGTTTGTCCAGGTGGGTGCTCAAACTCCGAACTGCTCCTCGCAACAAGATTCACATTTAAATACTTAAAAAAAAAAAAACTGGCAAAGAATAAGCTATCTTGAATGACACATTCTTAACACAATTGTTTGTGTTCATTTTCCAATTTATTTTTATCATGACATTACAGCAGATAATTTAAGTTCTTGCACAAAGATGATGCCTAGTCTATATCTACTCATTTTACATAGACTAGAAAAGTTGGCAGGGCAGTTGAGGCAGTGCAAGAAATTTACAAATTATGCTGTGAAGTTAGCCATGAATGAGGTGACAATATTCTTCAATTTTGCATCTGTAGCTGCACTGATGTGGCCTTCTTGAGCAATGGTAGCCAGGACGTCCTTGTGGTGGCTTCGAATGTGCTGAAGGTACTCCTTCTCAAAGTCGTTGATCTTGGCAGGGTCGAGTTTGTCAAGATACCCACGGACACCAGTGTAGATGACTGCGACCTGGTCTTCAATTGCCATTGGTGTGTACTGACCTTGCTTCAGCAGTTCTGTGAGCCGCACACCCCTATTTAACAATTGTTGTGTGGCTGCATCAAGGTCGGAGCCAAATTGTGCGAAAGCAGCAACTTCACGGTATTGGGCAAGTTCCAGCTTCATGGACCCTGCGACTTGCTTCATGGCCTTCGTCTGGGCAGCTGAGCCGACACGACTTACAGACAACCCGACGTTGATAGCCGGTCGAATACCCTTGTAAAAAAGTTCAGTTTCAAGGAAAATCTGGCCATCGGTGATGGAAATGACGTTGGTGGGAATGTAGGCCGAGACATCACCGGCCTGCGTTTCGATCACTGGCAAAGCAGTCAGGGAGCCGCCGCCAAAGTTGTCGTTCATCTTGGCTGCTCGCTCAAGGAGACGGGAGTGAAGGTAGAAGACATCGCCAGGATACGCCTCGCGACCTGGGGGCCGTCGCAGCAGCAGAGACATTTGACGGTAGGCGACGGCCTGCTTGGACAAATCGTCGTAGATGATGAGGGCATGCATGCCGTTGTCGCGGAAGTATTCGCCCATGGCGCACCCAGCATAAGGAGCGAGGTATTGAAGCGGAGCAGCGTCCGAGGCGGTGGCACTGACGATGATGGTGTACTTCATGGCATCGGACTGGCTCAACCGTTTTAAAATTTGCGCAACTGTACTCCTCTTCTGTCCAATGGCGACGTAAATACAGAACAGCTTTTTCTTCTCGTCCGAGCCTTCATTGAAGCGCTTCTGGTTGATGATTCCATCTATAGCAATAGCAGTTTTGCCAGTTTGCCTGTCTCCAATAATGAGCTCTCGCTGTCCACGACCGATAGGGACCAAGCTGTCTACGGCTTTGATTCCTGTAAGCATAGGCTCCTTTACTGAGATACGCGGTATAATGCCAGGCGCCTTCACGCCGACACGAGCACGGGATTTGCAAGCTATGGGTCCCTTGCCATCTATGGGATTGCCAAGGGCATCCACAACGCGACCAAGGAGTTCGGGACCGACCGGCACGTCGACAATAGCTCCGGTACGCTTCACAATGTCACCCTCCTTAATAAGCCTGTCGTTACCGAACACGACGATACCCACGTTGTCCGCCTCCAAGTTAAGGGCCATACCTTTCAACCCACTCGAAAATTCCACCATCTCTTCGGCTTGTATGTTCTTGAGGCCATAGACGCGGGCGATGCCGTCTCCAATGCTGAGCACGCGGCCGGTTTCTTCGAGGTCAGTTGCAGAGGTCTGGCCCAGGATACGCTCCTCGAGGATGCTGGAAACCTCGGCCGCACCGGCGGATGCATAGGAGCATGGCGTGGTCGAAAGCTTTCGTAATGCGAGCGCACTTATCGCTTCGTGAGCGGACTTAAGTTTCGGCGTTTGCTTCGGGAATTGCCTGGCCAAGGTGCAGGCCAATCTGCGAGAGACGAAAGCCATACTCGCTGCAAGCTCGAGCTACAATGCTTAACAGCCAAACGCCCGGCGAGATCACCTTCCCCTACACCGACGAGAGGACGTGACCTTCCTTGCCGGCGCGGTTGCCAGACGGAATCGAGCGCGCGCCTTCGTGCAGCGCGCGCGCCGCCGCGCGTGTCGCGTCCGGTTTGCCGCTTGTGCGGAAGTGCTAATTAACACGGTGTGCGATCAAATGAAGCTCAGCAACTTGCCGAAATGGAAGAAAAATGTGGTAGATAACATGACGTTAAACTTTTCCATACATTCAAGAGAGTATAAGCGAAGGCACGAAGGTAACCATTCGACAAACGCAACTCGCTTCTACATTTTGAGAACGCAAAAATGTTTATATTAGGCAACTGTTCAATCGAATCTGGTGTCAGACAGGAACGAAATCCTAATTCAGGCCCTCGAACTAAGAAAAAGAAGAAAATCAAGAACGAGATCGAAAATTGCAATATTAAATATAAATGTTAAACATCGATTTCGCTGTTTTCTAATTCCGTAACAAAAACGGGTGGCAGTATTTGACAATCATGTTAAAGGGGCCCTGAACCACTTTTTATCGAAGTGGGGAAAGACATTTGAAGTGAACATACACTGTATAGAACAGTTTACACCCTTTGGATTGCCCCTTCTGCCACACAACGATAATCGCCATCTGCCTTGATGCGTTTCCTTTCTTGAAAACGCCGCGCCCGCTACTTTCCTGTCGGGAATGCTATCATGCTGATAACGCGCATGCCGTTCGTTACTGGAAAGTACCGGGCTCGCAGCGTTAAAGAAAGGAAGCGCATTAGTGCAGATGATGATTATCGTTGTGTGGCAGAAGGGGCACTACAAAGGGTGTAACTTTGCCTACACTCTTAGGCAAAGTTACACCCTTTGGCTTGCCCCTTCTGCCACACAACAATAATCGTTATCAGCCTTGAAGCGTTTCCTTTCTTTAACGCTGCGAGCCGGGTACTTTCCAGTAACGAACGGCACGCGCGTTATCAGCATAGAACAGTTTACACCCTTTGGAGTGCCCCTTCTGACAACGCGCGTGCCGTTCGTTATTGGAAAGTTCCGGGCTCGCAGCGTTAAAGAAAGGAAACGCATCAAGGCAGATAACGATTATTGTTGTGTGGCAGAAGGGGCAAGCCAAAGGGTGTAACTTTGCCTAAGAGTGTAAGAGTGTAGGCTATTTCAGAACCACTTTGCCGCAAAAATTACTTCAATGCGTTCAGCAGCAGCGGAGTTATCGGCAATGCAATCACCGTGGCGCGCAGTTCAAATGTCCGATTTGGTGCCAATGCCGCGCTAAACGTAAGCCAAACGCGGCTGTCCTCAGAGAGCCGTAGTGCGCTTAGCCACTGGACTCGTGGCGGCACCTCGTGGCGGCCGCGGTGTAGCCAAGCGCAGCGACCAATAGCAGCCGCGTATTGCTTTATGACGAAATAAAGCACACAGGTGACTTAGCGCTCCGCTTGCGAGCTCTACGGACCGCGTACGACAACAGAACTTGGCTGAGATGTTCACAACAGCGTATGCTACCCGCGGACTATGTTGTTTCACCAAGCCCGAGGGGTGGTACAGGGCCCCTTTAAAGGGCCGCAAGCGGACGTTAATTAACGCGATAAATTTTATCCGTAATCGTAAAATAAACAAACAAATAATCTTAATATAACAACATTGTAATACTATAATATTTATAATATGCCTGACCTAATCATGGTCTGCAGTATGTACATCAATTAAAAAAATATAATAATAGTGAGTAATCATGGTCTGCAGTATGTACATGAATTAAAAAATATAATAATAGTGACTAAATAATATTACTTTATGTTCTAAAGGCCATAGTTAACGCACACAGATTAAATTTGCCCGCGGACCACAAAACAGCCAAAAGCTCGGGAGCACCGGCACACCGCAGGGATCGGTCCTTTCGCCCTAGCTGTCCAATCTGGTAATGATCAGAGTGGCCAAGAAGCTCGCGGACATCGAAGACGTTAGGCACACCATCTACGCGGACGATATCACGCTGTGGGTGACCGGCGGCAGCGACGCCCACATCGTGATCGCGCTGCAAGCCGCCGTCAACGCGATAGAAGACCAGCTGGAAGGCACCGGACTGAGATGTTCGCCGAGCAAATGGAAGCTTCTGATACTCCCACCTGCCAACAACGGCAGAGGCAAGACCAGACAACGCGAATACGAAAAAATCAGAATCGTAACCAAATCCGGCAACGTGATCCCCGAGGTCGGCAAAATCAGGATCCTAGGCATGGTCATCGAAAAGCACGGAAGAAACGGCGAAACCATTGCCCGTCACACTGCAAAAGCAGCCAACGCGATTCAACTCCTCAAACGAGTCACTTCCCGGAAGGATGGCGTGAGAGAGGAGAGGCTAATTAGGCTCGTCCAATCCTTCGTCATCAGCCACGTTGCGTACGTTGAAGCTTACCACAGATGGCTGCAACCAGAACGCAACAAAATCAACGTAATTATCAGAAGAGCGTACAAGACGGCGCTGGGCCTGTTCGAGTCCACGAGCACGACCCACTTCTTACAACTCGGGATACACAACACGCTCGAAGAAATAGCCGAAGCGCAACGGACCTCTCAACTAGAGCGGCTGTCCACGACCAAAGCCGGAAGGAAGATACTGGACGACCTGGGAATAGGACGCTTCAACGAGGCGGAGATGAAGCTCCCCATCCCCGAAGAGGTCCGACGCCAGACCAGAATTGACCCCATACCCAAGAACATGAATGCCGAGTTCAACAAGGGAAGAAGAGCGGTGAGGGCAAAGGCTCTAATCGGCCTGCACGCCAACGACGAGCACGCGGGGTACGTGGACGCGGCCGAATACCAACGGAATGCCTTCGCAGCGGTCGTTATAGACGTGTCAACCGGCACCACGAGGACGGCAGCGAGCGTGACAAGCGCCGGAGCGGAACAAGCGGAGGAGGTAGCCATCGCCGACGCAGACTGCCACACGGTGCTGAGTGACTCGACACAGGCGGTGCGAAACTTCGCCAAAGGCCAAATCTGCAGGGAGGCTGAGCACTGTAAGAGTTGGCAGTCGTAGCTGGTAGGACGATCGGAGGAACTTGGGGCGACAGGATTAGGCGAGCAGGATTTATTTGCAGGATTTACATTTAAAACAAGGCATATATCGACTGTCTAGCGTGACTCCCAAATGGAGCACGCGAGACGACGCATACAGCAAACAGCTTACGAGCACACAGCTTACTAGTACATTTCTAGCATGACAACGAGCACTCAGCTCCCGACGACGAGCACCCTCTAGCAGCCGGCAATCGCTGCTTATAAGCCCTTGGTCCCCCCTTGAGTCCCAGTGGACGGAAACGTTCGTCCAGTCATCGTTCGTCCAGTCATCGTTCGACGTCACCGTTCGACGTCACCGTAGATGACCCGCCCTTTTGGAGGAGGGCGAGGGCTGTTGGAGGAGGATGATGACTCACATACACGTGCCGCACATACACACAGGTGAAAAGGGCCGGAGCCGACATCAGAGGGCTTCGTAGAACTCTGCTTTGTCCCGGGTGGCGCGGCCGAGTACTACATTCCTGAGCTGACCGCGCGCCACGTGGCTGCCGGCCATTCGCAGTTCTCCGAAGTGCGCCCCGTCCGGCCGGATTGGAACACGTGCAGCGGGCTAAAAGCTGGCACGTTGTCACCCCGTACGGCCATTCCTAACAGCGCGTACTGCGAGCAGTCAAACTACAATAACGAAAAGTACGACTCGAGTGGTTCCCGGCGCATGCGGGCGACGCGTCGGAACACAATGAGAACCACAATGAGACGGCACACGTAGCGGCGCGAGCGCTAACCAACCGCGCCCCGGCGACAGACCGTCCAATGTGGTTCGAAGCGAAGCACCGCATGACGGACTACAACGACATCACGAAGGCCTACCGCCTGGCTCGCAGGACTCTCCCACCCCCGCACCCGAGGCTGAGTCGAGCGGAGGCGGTACTACTCCAGACCGGATCGCTACCGAGCCCGGGACTGATGCACCGCATGTACCCCGAGACATACCCGACCGATAAGTGCAGGGTCTGTCGGAGGCAGACGGCAGATTACACGCACATCTTGTGGAACTGCATCAAAAATCCAGAAGAAGCAAGATCAAGAACGATCCAGCCGCGGCTCGAGGCAGCCGCGAAGAGCCATGACCAAGACGAACAGCTCTGGGCCGTCCAGCAGGTCCTCGGGGCACTCGGGACGCTCGAAAGGCAGGGACCCAGCGAGCCGGCAACGGCTAGCCGAGACCCGCGCCGAGTAACGGCTACCTCGTGGATGACGTAGGCCCTCGTCGGGGCGCGCGAGCGCCCAACTGCAGGCACAAATAAAGTTTGTTCCAATCCAATGTCTGCGTGCCTCTCCTAGCTCGCCCATGAAAACGATTTAAATTGTCCACTCAGCGTGACATTACGGCCGTTCAAGCCCTATTCCTCAGGTAATTACTGTATTGCGCAGTAAAATTCAGCTCCCACCAGTCATTGGAATTGAACTCCTGCATTTTCAATCCATCAACTTTCGTAGTATCTAGGTTCAGAAAAATATATATATTCTGATGAGAAATTTTCTGGAGTTTCACGTGTATTTCGGCGGAGAAACTGGATCGGCCGCGAGAAAAGTCATTCCTGTCGATGAATCTTTTTGAAGGTAGCGTCGCATCGCAAAAGTAATGGTGGGTAAGATGCTTCGTGGATCCGCTCGCAACGGTAGTGTGCCGAAACACTTTTCTCCTGCAATACTTTAATGATATTTGTGCCCACAGACAAAGGCGGAGAGTTTTAATTTGTCGTCCGAGGGGGGGGGGGCGACAACCTTTCCGAACCGTGTATATATATATATATATATATATATATATATATATATATATATATATATATATATATATATATATATATATATCTTGCACTTGAAAAAACTTCGTGTGACCTCGAATTGAGCGCTAAAGTGACGGAGTTATATGAATACATACAGGACCTCATAGTTGGAGACAGTTCAGTTTCACAGCCTGAGTCCTCTGGGTGGCGTAATCTTCCTTTGTGTAATCCGCCTCTTGCATGTTCCTGTGCTGCCCTCTGACGCACGCCGCTGGAAACGTTTTGGAAGGGTGCCGGTGATTTCGCCGGTTGATTTATGTACCTGCGCCATGTTGAGTGTGCGTCGGTTGTGTGTTTCGTGGATCGCGATTTAATGGTTTCTCCGGGGCAGCATGTCGTTCACCCATCGACTATACTGGGTGAACAGGCCCGAGTGTGCTGTTGTGGTAACTGTGCGGCCGATAAAGGCCCGCGGAGTTGCGCCTGCCGACGCGGCTGCCTTAGAGTTCGTTGTCGCTGGTTTCTGTATTCCTTTTACACATCTACTAAACATTTCGCATATTCAAGAAGCCTTCGAGAGCAGCCTTCCCAGTGGCGTAGCAACAGGGGGGGCCGGGGGGCCGTGGGCCCCGGGTGCAAGGGGCCACGGGTGCAAGGGGGGGGGGGGGGTGTCATACGCCTGAAGACAACCCTCTTTCCGCCGGCTTGACTGGGCGCAAATGGCAAAGAATGCTCCAGTATCCAGTAGCCCGAGCTCATGTACCCGATGCGTTGCGCCGCAGAATTGTCGGCTGCAGCTCTATCCAAGACCCCACGAAACAATTGCAGGAATGTTCGGGCTAAAAAATTTAATTCGCAAAATGGTCACTAAACTATTCGCTTTAGCGGAACGTTTCATGTGGGGTGCGCTCGTGCTGTGCGTTCATGCTGGAAGCAGGAGTCGCTAAACATACAGTGAGGCGTAAGGCTTTGGGGCTCTTGGGTACCTCTTGCGTTCAGAACGCGCAGCGAAGACGAACAAAGACAGCAGCAAGAGGGCGTTGAACCAGCGCGCCCGGCGCGCGCGTTTACGGCGAAGCGTTCGTTGAGAGCGACGTTGCATAAGAGGGGCCGTCAAAAGTCGCGAATGAGATTCTCTGGATCGTCTTCAGACTCGGTTGGGCCGAAGAGTTTGGCGGCGTATGACTCGACAGGCTGTAGTCGCGGGCCCGCCGCGATGTCCGGCTCGCTTTTACTTCCCCTATCCCGCTCGCTCCGAGAAGCCGCTGCGAAACCTGCCGTTATGTTTCACACTTTCCTTCTTACCCTCGAAAGTTTCAGAAAACTTGTTGTGTGACTTCATGTCACAAGTACAGTGTCTGTTTCAGCTGCACAGAATTTTATATGAAGAAAGGTGAATTTTGTAAGGATATTTCCCGATCGAGATTCTATGAAGTTATGTCTTTTTGTGATTACTAGGAACTCGGTAGCGCGAAAAATATGGCAGATAAGTAATAACCATATCCTTAATAATTCCGTAATTTGTACTTATAGAGGAAGCACTTCAATTCGAGAATTGAGAACTCAAAGTCATATTATTAACTCAACAAAAACTTCTTAAGCAAAACCGTTTTGGGTGCTACAACCTACAGTACTTTGGCACTGCGGGCGGCGCCAAGTATGGCAGTAGCGAAAGAAATATGAAATAGTGGACCAGTGACGTACGTTGATCCCTAAACCATCTCCAATGCGAGTGCAGACCAACAGGTTTCGCTGGCACGGGCTTCATCGCGGTCTTCTTTTTTTTTATGGTGACGCCAAGAATCGACGCGAAGCGTTGCTCTATTCTGTTCCCAATCTTTTGGTGGTACCGCAGCTCGGATAATCACGTTTGTCCGTATAGCAGCAAATAAAACAAGGCTGTATTGATCAGAATGAAGAGAACTAGTAATTGTGATAGCATTGGCGCCCGCGCAGCAGGGAGGCAGTTGGCGTTTTCCGTTTTTCTAATATGGTGGGGAGATCAGCGTCACTGAGACAATTTAATTTTCGTTTTCGTCCAGGGCTGCCCACAGCCAAAATACTGCGGGCCATAGTACCTACGACGATTTTTGTGAAGTTGTTGGGCAAGATATGAATGTCGGCCTTCAATTTTGCAAATGCAATGTTCCCGTTAAAATTGGTAATTAAAACTTTACAAAAATTTTTTTTTTCTTGTAACGTGAGTGGTATTTGCCACGATGCCGCATTTGTATTGGTTGTCAAGCCTTACAGTCTGACAGAAGATGTGCACATGCGCTTATCATAAGTTATCAGTGCAGCACCCTGTGTTATTTGGCGCAGAAAAAACAGCGTGTATTGGCCTCGAGCTCTACCACTGTAAAGCTGGCGCCACCGTCGGTGTGACGTGCTATTAGGGATCACGTGGACATAGCGGCCGCGTCGGCTGCTTCGGGAGCGCTGAAGCGAGCTGGAAACGAGAGTTTAAGTTCCCTCGTACGCTGCGGTCTTCATTTAGTGGCGAGATTTTCCCGCTTCGAGTGTCTCCTTTACAACGATTGAAAGCATTACAATAGGTAGTGGCTGCCTTTGAAGGCGCGCAACATGGTAGGCTACTGCTCAGTGCCGCAGTGCCGGACGTACGCAACGGAGCCCGGTGTCATCCTTATTCATACGTAGCCGCAGGAAAAGAAGCCGCGTGAAGCTTGGCTCGCGAAACATAAAACCGGCAAACAGTCATCGGCTAATACTCGGGTATGCAGCAAGCGCAGTCGCGAGGAATATTTATGCCACGGCGCCGGGTCTGCGATGTTCGAAAAACGCGCCCTGAGACGCTCGCCCGAGTCCGCTGCCCGACTAATGTCATGACGGTTTGGTTTATGAACTTTTCGATGCTATAGATACTGGCAAGTTCACTGGAGTGGAAAGAGAGCTGTAAGAAGCACATTAAAAAGAAAGCATGGCATATGGTCATGTTTGTGTTATGAAATAATGCACTGGATTACAAAAAAAGAAGCAGCACGAAATCGCACACTGAGAACACCGATGAACTTATAGTCCGACCCAACTCGAGAAATATTGAAACGTCCAAGAATTTAGAAAAAAAAAAAAAGATTCAATCGTCGCGATGGCACATCACAGTCGCCGTAGATATAGGCGTCGAAGTCTCTACAACGAAATTATTTTTGAACAGCTCTGATAGCGCACACGCAACAATGGTTGCTTGTATACTGTCAAATGCTCATATTCTGCGGCCTAAAGCTCATGGCACGGTGCGAAAACGCGCACGCGGCGAAAGCGAAACAGTGCGCGGACAAGCATGCAGACGCGCTGTCGGTCGCTGCGAAGCTGTGCGAACGCTGCATGGAGGCTTCATTCTATTACGCTCGATTTAGTTATACCAACACTATAAGAACATATTTCACATAGTTTGCTCTCAGCGTTTGCCTACCTTTCACGCAAGAAGCCGGTTCGGGAGACTCCATTGCTGCAATTGCGCACAGTGTCGTTCACTTTACATATTCGGTAAAGAGATAGCGTCTGTAAACGATTCTGTGCTTTCAGTTTGCCCAATATTTTTATTTAGACAGTAAAAACTTTCTCTCGTTTCGAAAGTACTCACAGAAATGTCCGGGAGAGCTCCCGCGTGGTGTTTTCACTGAGCACTGACAGCAAAACCTATGAGGAGCGCGCCGCGTGATCTCTCAAACTACGCCAGCGAGGCGCTTCCGATAGATGGCGACTCCGTAACTCCTCGGCGCCAATACCTGCTGCATTCGCGATCTCTGGGAAAGAAAGCGAAGGAGAAGGGGAGCCGGGGGATGTGCGAGGTATGCAAGGCGGCTGTACTAGTGCTGAAACCCGGAAAGTGTCGATATCCTCGCCTTCCTCGACTACACCCGGGGCGGGGGGGGGGGGGGGGGCGACAGAAGACCTATGGGCCCCGGGTGCCAGACAACCTAGCTACGCCACTGAGCCTTCCCCGTTGGATTTGCCAAAGCGGTGCATTTGTTTACAACTACATCTACAGCTTCAGGTCGCTGTTAGCTTCGGATATTGTAGAAACGGCGCATCACTGATACTCAAAACGTAGCAAAACGTACATATCTGCGCAAATGAGCCGTATTGTTCCACGCTGAGGCGAGTCAATATAATCAGCCGAGCCACTTAAACAACTGCAACTGTGATCCAGACACATATATATTACGGGCTGTTAACTACTGATTCTCGCTTTTGTTCAACTTCATCATACTTATACTTTGCTCGTACCATAAGGTGTTATTAGGGAACACCGTGCTCGGTATAATGCCTAACTTATAGGCCGTGTAGTTCTCTCGCGGAAACGCGGATGCCATCGCTGACACAGTTGGTAACTGAGCGAGTTTATGCTGCTGTACCGAATGCACTGTCTTTTCTTTCCCGTTTGATGCAGAGGTAAAAAGTGCTTCTCTGGAATAAAGAAATGTGCCAGCATAACAACACACACAGACCAACCATCTAGGCGAATGCAACGGGCAGCGTCGGGAACGGTGACCAAAGTACAAGATGTTGGCACAGCGCTGTGTCACCGCTTGCCGCTTATTGTGTACGTGCCGGGCGAAGTGAAGAGTAGTCGTCAAATCCCACAACTGAACTATAAGAGCGGTTTTCTTCGTCCTGACTGCTTATTTTTAAGTTCAGGTCCATCGCTAGCGGGTGCACGATCTCGACGGGATGACGCCTAACACAACCTTCGCTGAACAGGATCAACATTGGCTCAAACTTCACGTGCACAGCTTGAGACGACTGAATCTTATGCATTTCAACTTCGAAGGCATGTCGACGCATTTTGAGCGCGAATAATTATATATACAAGTGAATGAGCTGCAGCTATCGCGTTGTCGGTTCGACGGCTGATCGCGTAGGGTTCGGTCAAGCTATCGTGGTCAGCACGCTGATTTTGTCGATGCCGTCGACAAGAAAGCCCGTCGAGCTGTATGACAACTCGCACTCGTCTGTCGCGTCGTTGTCGGCCTATTATGATCAAATGGTCTCAGTGACACAGTGCTGAATAGTCGTCCAACCGTCGGCGTCAGCGTCTTGTCGGTCTCGTATCGACCCAGTACGTCAAGTCAGACATTGCACTGCCACTATCAGCAAGAGTAGGTTGACTCTGCTGCGTCAGCAACGTGTTGTTGAAGTGTCGCCCAAGTGTAACGCAGGGATTTATCAATAAATTTGACAGCCGTCAATGCAGGGCGGTAGCTACGTGGTTGACGGTGCAGTCCAGACGAAGCCCTGGCCCTTTTCTGTTTTAAAGTGGAGTTGCAACTTATGCTACGCACGTTTTCGGCACCGCACCGACGTCGAACTACCAGCAGAGTTTCAACGCGGTACACAGCACAAGTGTTCGCAGCAGTCAGCGTCCATGCGCTTCTTTTTTTTCTGGGTACTTCCCCCGATTACCCCGCGCGTCCGCGCGCACGTCCCTGTCAATATGTTTCGTGACTAATCCGCTAGGGCAGGGCGCATGCGCCGTCTTCTTCTTTTTCGTGATTTGGGAGAGGGAAAATACGCTCAATTCTGCAGCCCATATGGGAGCAGGGCGCAGCAAATGCGCCGTCGCGCCGTGAAAAAGGCGGCTGTCACTAATACTGATTTGCCTTTCCGGCGAAACTGCAGCCTTTCTCTCTTCTTTAATGCTTTTTTCTGTGAGTCCGAGTATAAGCGCTGCTGCGCATGACTGCTGTTGATTCTGATTTCGAGTGAATCCGGCTTGGCCTCATTTCGGTTGAGTGTACTATACAACGTTCCACAATTATCATGCACCAAGACAACGAGCAGTCGCGTTACTCGAAGAAAACCTAGTGCATATTGTTTCCAGTACAGTGGAGCAGCCGCCAGTAGTTATTTTGTTACTGAGATTTAATTCAGTAATTGCAATGAATTACCTAACTTGAGAAGTACTGTCCGAATTTTCAAAGTGTCAATGAGGCAATTGTAGGCACCCCAAAATGACATATAAGTGTGGGGTTTTCAGCGACGTACTAATTGCGTACAATTTTTTCCGACTGTCAAACAAACCTCACGAAGTATGAAAAATACCACGTGAGTGCGCTCCCAACCGCATCACAAAGCAGCGCCTTCAAATAAGCTGAATGAAAGCAACTGCAATGCTGTCGTAAACCCGAAGAGAGCGTATCACCTAGATAATGGTACGGAAGGAGCACTAACAGCAGGTTTCGCGGCTTCGTAGTGTTAAGAACGGCCCGCTGACATGCAAGTTTTAGCTCTTAGCAATGGCCTGCCGAGGTGGCAACGTGCAAGTTTTGCCAGCCAGTTGCGACAGCGGCGGCAAACTTTTCTTGGAACGCCACAGCAAACCTCTAGCCACGGCGTGACTAAGTCGACTGTGTGTGGAGAACAATACGCGCGTCCTCGACTCTCCGTCGCTGGAGCCGAGTTTGACGAAGCAGGCTTTGTGCCTGAACCCGCCACCGCGGACCTGATCTGCTATGAGCAGGGGAGTTGCCGCGGGAACGTTTACGGAGACCCCTTCCCACGCGCCATACCAAGAAGCAAGACAATGGACACCCCCATCGGGGGGGGGGGGGGACTATGAACCTGTGCGGGTGTGTGTGTGTGTGTGTGTGTGTGTGTAAACCATCGCGAGGAGGCGGCTCGTCTCCGGGTCGAACGTTTCCCTCACCTTGAGATCGAGGAAGGACCGAGTGTTTATAAACCGCTGTTGTGCGGCTGCTCAGTGCACTTTCTCTCGCAGTCATGCTAGACCGATGAACTGCAACATCCTGATGTAGATACTGTAAATAAAGCCATATTCCTCGTTCTCGATGAGAAGCAGTCCTTCCCTTCAACAGCGTCCTCAGCGTGGATAAGTTGGACGACGGAATGGGCCAGCTACCTTCTAATTCATGCCCGACTCCAATCTTGACAAGTGACTACGAGCGATGGGATTGAGCCCCCAATCCTGACAACTGGCTGACAGCGGTGAGATGGACTTTGCGACGTGGTGCTGTGTCTGTGGTGAGTGCTTGGTTCTTGCTTTGACTCTCTAGGCTCCATTTTGTGGTTGTTCTGTTTAGAACTGTCGGGAAGCTAGATTGTTGATTGTTAGCTAGGTTGTGTTTTCCTAGGTAGATTTAGCGAGCAGGCCCAAGGCAGTAAAGCAGCACTCATGGAGTTAAGGAGACTGCTGAGAGACGAATTGTTGATTGTTGGTGAGGAACTGGGCCTAGATGTACGCAAGGAAATGCTAAAATCGGAATTATTGCAGCTAATTTCTGAACAGGCCAGTGAGGAAGAAATTGAAATGGGGTTGGAACTTCTGAAAAAAAGACAGAAACGGGACAGAGAGAGAGAAGAACGGGACAGAGAGAGGAACGCGAGTTAAAAAAAATGCAACTTGAACTTGAAAGCAAACGTTTGGAGTTGTCTCAAGGAAGTGAAGGGGCTCTGGGACGATCAAGTGAGGCAGAATCATAGCGCATGGACAGGCTATTAAAGCCATTTGAGGTCGGGACCGACATAGGCTTGTTCCTAAGCAATTTTGAAAGGATTCGCGAGAAGATGAACTTCGGTCCGAGTACATGGCCACAGCGGTTGCTGTCTATGTTGCCGTGTGAGGCGGCGGAAGTAATCGCCAGACTCAGTGCATAGGATGCATATGATTATGCGAAAGTTAAGGCTAGTCTCCTGAAGAAATACCGCCTTTCAGCCGAAGCTTTTCGGCAAAGGTTTAGGAGCACAGGCAAGAAAGATAGCGAGGGGTATCCGGAGTTTGCATACGGCTTAAAGGCCAACCTAGTTGAGTGGCTGAAAAGCGCGGAAGCGTACGACAGCAGAGACATGATCATTGAATGCATGTGTCTAGAGCAGTTTTACAAAAGCATCCCCCAAGCTGTGAAACTGTGGGTGCAAGACAGAGGGAATGTAAACACTGTGAACAGGGCGGCTGAATTAGCCGAAGAGTACGCAACGCGTAGAAAGTTGAACGCCGAGGACAGAAATTGGGACGGTCGAAATGGACCGCGGAAACCATTTCCGTTCAAAAAAGGTTCGCATACTAGACGACCGGAGCCTGTAGACGTGGAGGAAAATCCCTCAGAAAAGAGCGAGGAGAAATCAAACGGGGAAACATTACCAAAAGAGCAGAAAAGAAAATTCGAATCTTTCAGACCAATCCGCTGTTATAAATGCTACAAACTGGGGCATATAGCTATAAACTGCGGGAAGCCTAGCGTAGTTTTCTCCTACGTGGATGAAAAATGGGAGAATATGGAACTTTTAAGCCCATATCTTCACGACCTGCAAGTTAATGGCAAACCATGCCGGGTGCTAAGAGACAGTGCCGCCACGATGGACATTGTCCATCCGTCTTACGTGACGGTAGATGACTTCACCGGAGAAGTAGCATGGATCAAACAGGTTGTAGAAGAACACAGCGTGTGTCTGCCCATGGCCAAAGTCAAAATCAGTGGACCATTTGGGGAGCTAGTGACCGAGGCTGCAGTTTCCAAATTTTTGTCACTGCAGTACCCTTACATTTTTTCGAATCGTTCAAATCGGTTACTGCATGAAAAAGGGCTTAAACTGGGAGAAGGCATAGTACAGGCATTGACCCGAGGCAAGCTCGTAAAATCGCGTCGCTTTCGGCTGAAAATGCACAAGCTGCTCCAGCAGAAGCAGAAAAAGGGACAACTTCAATACCCGAATCCGAGCTAGGCCCGAGGGACAAAAAAACTGTTGAGGAGAGCCTGCCAGCTGACCAGCTCAATGAGAGTGTATCACTAGAGTGTCAAAGTTCAAGCCTGCAGGAAGAGCAAGCTGACGCAATCGCAAGCGAGACAGGGTCGTTATTATCACCGGCCTCAAAGTACTTTGATCAGCTCTTACGTGTGGATAGAGAGTCACTGGCAGCCGAGCAAAAGAATGATGAGAGCTTAGCTAAATTACATCACACAGCTAAAGAAGGCATTGCTAGGCGCAACGTGACGATACATGAGAGAAGAGGATTGTTGTATCGGCACTACAGAGATAGAAAGGGTAGGATTTTAGATCAGTTAGTCGTACCTACTAAGTACAGGGAGGACCTTTTGAGTCTTTGTCATGGAAATGGGTGGTCCGGCCACCTAGCCATAAACAAATAAAAGCAAAGATTGCTTATGGAATACTACTGGCCTGGCTGTTTCAAAGACGTAGAAAACTTTGTAAGATCATGCGACGCCTGCCAGCGCTCGGGTAAACCAGGAGAGACATGGAAAGCTCCACTAAAGGTAGTGCCCTTAATAAAAGAACCTTTCAGACGACTTGTGATAGACACGGTATAGGCCTCAACCAAAAACAAAATCGGGTTACAGGTACTTGTTTACCATGCTGTGTCCGACTACAAAGTTTCCAGAAGCAATCCTTCTGAAAGAGCTCAGCTCCACCGAAGTAGTAGACGCGCTTTTGACAGTGTTTGCACGAGTTGGGTTTCCAGCCGAAATTCAGGCGTATCAAGGGTCAGTATTCACCAGCGCACTGACTTCCACATTCTTGCAAAAGTGCGGGGTAAAGTTAATACACAGTTCCGTCTATCACCCTCAGTCAAACAGTGTAGAGAGGTGGCATTCAGTGCTTAAGCGAGTTTTGCGTGCGCTCTGTTACGAGCACAAGGAGGACTGGGAGAACTGTCTGCCGGCAACTTTGTTCGCTTTGCGAACGGTGCCACATGAAGCGACAGGGTTCTCGCCAGCAGAACTAGTGTATGGGAGGACACTCCGTTCTCCACTAAGAATGTTAAGAGAGATGTGGGAAGAAAGAGGAGAGAGTCCTACAGTGGTTGAATGCGTGCTAAATCTGCTGGAACGGCTAAGCGCAACCTAAGAACTAGTCGAAATGAACATGGGAGTAGCTCAAAAGAACGCCAAATTCTATTACGACAAGAATGCGAGGCTTCGTACGTTTAACGCCGGAGACCAGGTAATGATCCTCAAACCTTCAAGAAAGAACAAGCTTGAAGTTCACTGGGACGGGCCCGTTAAAGTGTTTCACAAACTTTCAGATACAAACAATGCTCTGAAAATGCCCGGTCGCAGGAAGGAGGTGAGGATATATCACTGCAATTTGATGAAGCCGTATGTAGAGCGGAGCGGAGTCGTTAACTATACCATCAAAGAGCAGGATGGCACTAGTACCAAGTTTAAGGAGTATAGGGAGACCTCCAACTCTGAAATCGGCCTAGAAGAAGTAGTAAAACATTCGGTAAGCTCGCACGCTCTTAGACCCGAGCAGCTAGATGAGCTAAAAGAGGTGTTAGGGGAATATCTCAACAGATTCAGCGATCGGCCGGGTAGAACCGAACTAATAACGCATGAAATAGAGCTGACATCGACCGAACCCGTAAGATCAAAGCCTTACAGGGTGTCGCCAAGACAGAGATTATGAAGGCAGAGATAGAGCGCATGCTAGAGTTGGGAGTTATTGAGCCCGCTGAGGGTGACTACACGTCACCGCTAATACTGGTAGAAACCTCTAACAAGGACCCTCGTCCGTGTGTTGACTACAGGAAGTTAAATGCCATCACTAGGGATCAGCTGTACCAGATACCCAACATTGAGGAACAAATTGAAAGAGTTAGCGCTGCTAAATACATTTCAACTATAGATCTCGTGCGGGGGTACTGGCAAGTTCCCCTTTCAGAAAGTGCCAGCCGCTATGCCGCATTTATCTCACCTGTAGGCACTTTTCGCCCTCTCGCACTCAGCTTCGGGCTGAAGAACGCGCCATTTAGCTTCTCTAAGTTTATGGATATTGTCCTAAAAGACTTGCAGGAGTTCGCCTTGCCATATCTTGATGATGTAGCAATTTTTTCGGACAGCTGGGAAAAACACGTATCGCACCTCAAACAGGTGTTATCACGGTTGAGGGAAGCCGGCTTAACGATGAACGCGGGAAAGTGTAGATTTGGTTGTTCGCAGGTTACTTATCTGGGCCATGTTGTCGGCCAGGGCACGAGACGGCCGGCCGAGCTGAAAATAGCTACGATTGGAGAATTTTCTCAGCCGCGCACGAAAACAGACCTTCGTTCATTTTTGGGACTTGTGGGGTACTATCGACGGTACATTCCGAATTACTCGCAAATGGCAAGTCCATTAACAGACGCCCTCCGAAAGGGAGCACCTAGTAGCGTACACTGGGATAAGGACAAAGAGAACGCTTTCCAAAGTTTGAAAACGCTATTGGTTTCTCGTCCTGTGCTTCGCGCGCCAGACTACACAAAGGAATTCATAGCCCAATGCGACGCAAGCGACAGAGGTATGGGCCTGGTACTTAGTCGGGTCGGCGACGATAACGAGTAGCATCCTATCCTCTATGCCAGCCGTAAACTAAATGTAAGAGAGGAAGCCTACAGTGCTTCAGAGAAGGAATGCTCTTGTTTAGTTTGGGCCGCCCAGAAGTTGTCGTGTTACTTGTACGGAGCGAAGTTCATTTTCGAGATCGACCATTGTCCTCTGACGTGGTTTAATCAAATGTCACACACAATAATGGCCGCTTGCTCCGATGGAGCCTTACTCTCCAAGAGTACAACTTCTCCGTTAGATATAAAAAGGGAAAGTTGGATAGCAATGCGGATGGTTTGAGCAGGCTAATTTGAATTCTGCGTTTAAGGGT
The DNA here is from genome assembly GCF_023375885.2 of Dermacentor andersoni. NCBI lineage: Eukaryota > Metazoa > Arthropoda > Arachnida > Ixodida > Ixodidae > Dermacentor > Dermacentor andersoni. The sequence continues at coordinate 79,176,006 of NC_092814.1, forward strand.
CCCGCCTAAATTTTAGGGTTACTATTGCTAATTTTGTTAAGCCAAGAAGATCCCTTCTCATTTAGCAGGATTCCCTCCACAATTGCTGAATTTGTCAGCTCAAAATTGCTTCAAAAACTGGCATTTTTTTTTTCTGCACATATGTTTTCTTTGAAGCCTAGCGGGTCTAAAGTGAGATCGAAGGTACGTCATCTCGGCGCAGAGCCGTGTTGTGGGGTTCGTTTTGCAGTTGCCTGTCCTTGTTGGACGTTTTGGGGCGGTGACATCATTACACAAGTGGTCGCTGCGAGCCAAGGCATCACCCCCTGGCCACCAGCCGTTCTCTTCTTGCCCAGCGGTTGACAGCGCTGGACAGTCGAGATTTTCCGGGCCATGGAGGCGCTGTTAAAAACGGCCCGCTGACATGCAAGCTTTAGCTGTTAGGAATGGCCTGCCGAGGTGGCAACGTGCAAGTTTTGCCAGCCAGTTGCGACAGCGGCGGCAAACTTTTCTTGGAACGTCACCGCAAACCTATCGACGGCGTCACTAAGTCGACTGTGTGTGGAGAATACGCGCGTCCTCGACTCTCCGTCGCTGGAGCCGAGTTTGACGAAGCAGGCTTCGTGCCTGAACCCGCCACCGCGGATCTGATCTGCTATGAGCGGGGGAGTTGTCGCGGGAACGTCTACGGAGACCCCTTCCCACGCGCCGTTCAAGAAGCAAGACAATGGACACCCCGGCGGCCGCGCTGAGGGGGTCAGCTCCGAGTCCTGCGAAGGCCTTCTGCCTTCGGGGGGGGGGGGGGGGCGTGAACCTGTGTGTGTGTGTGCGTGCGTGCGTGTGCGTGTGTGTGTGTGTGTGTAATCCCTCGCGAAGAGGCGGCTCGTCTTCGGGTCGAATGTTTCCTTCACCTTGGGATCGAGGGAGGACCGAGTGTTTATAAACCACTGTTGTGCGGCTGCTCAGTGCACTTTCTCTAGCAGTCATGCTAGACTGATGAACTGCAACATCCTGACGTAGATACTGTAAATAAACCCATATTCCTCGTTCTCGATGAGAAGCAGTCCTTCCCTTCAACAACGTCCTCAGCGTGGATAAGTTGGACGACGGCATGGGCAGCTACCTTCTAATTCATGCCCGACTCCAATCTTGACAACTGATTACGAGCGATGGGATTGAGCCCCCAATCCTGACAGTAGCTATTCCTTCCTCTCATTTCTACGTCACACTTATCCGTTTCTCAAGGCCGACTGATCACTTTGATAACAAAAGCCCATTGATAACACGGCCGAAGCGCCGCTCTGACCACGCACGAAACGCGAAACACAATGCAATAGGTATAGCATGTTTCAAAATCCCGGCTTTGTTCGCACCGCATCGAAAGAGTGCGCGCGAAGCTCTATTTCGCGCCAGAAACTTGCTTCGGACGAAAGCGACATTAAGGTGACCGTTTTATTTTTCATGAAAGTGTATACGTGCTGCAAGAACACGTTCGTGTCAAAAAATAAAAGCGAAATAAACCGACCGGGAAATGACCAACGTTAGAGAAGAGGCAAAACCGATGCGCTCAAGAAAGTACGTGATTTTTCACTCTATGTACAAGGCCACCAACAATTTAATTACACTTACTCTCGGTAGCTTTTTAATACAGCCAGTTTCGCATTTCACATACTTTGGAGTTATTTTTGAATGTAATTTACATTGGAGAGAACCAATTAACAACGTATGTAAAAATTTGACCTTTGGATGCCACACGCGCTCTTTAAGGCGAGATATTGTTTTCCGTACGGCGTACGACGCTCCCTCTACTATGCTTTCTGTCATTCCCATATCAGTTACTGTTGTGAATCTTGGGGGCAAGCATATAAAACCTACTTATCGCCTTTACTTCGTCTGCAAAAACGAGCATTGACCGCGATAACTACTAATTCCGGTCATTCCGGGAGCAACGTTTTTCATGATAATCAGGTACTATCGTTTTGGTTCTTGCGCAACTACGAAACTTCGCTCTTGATCAACACTATAATAAACACTACTTCTCCCCTTCCGTTAAACCTCTTAATTCGTTTTACCTTCTCGTAGTACAAGGCAAGCATCCAATTGCAATTTTAACCTGCCCAAACGTAACAATGCATGTATGAACGCCTGCTCGAGTTCAGTGGTGTCAAAATATGGAATGAACTACCGGTAGAGGTTAAAGCAGCGAGAAATTTTAAAATGACCACCAAACTGCATTACAAGTGTAAGGAAACTGTCTGAAACTTTTTTTATGTGACTGAAGCCCTCGGCAGTTAAGCAACGTGCGGTTGACCTCTTGTCAAGACATAATCTTGATAGGGTTGTCTCTAATGTCAAGAAAGCAAAATCCCTCACCCTAGAACTATTTTTCTCAGCGAAGACCCATAAGCAAGAAATTCCTTTTTGGGCTATAGTGTCAGAGAAAGGGACGTGGCAGGTCTGTGTCGCTAGTTACCTGCAGAACTGCTTAGCTTCACTAGTTTTTTCAGGCCCCTTTCGCTTGCGTAATTCTCAGGCACTAGTTGAGTATTTGAGAGAGGAAAATCCTGGTGATTGTACAGCTTTTAGTATGAATATCGAAGACCAGTATTACTCCTTGCCGTATGACGAGTTGCTAAATTCCGTAAATGAGCGCATTAAAGAACAAGTGCAAGAGTCGGCTTTTATTGACAGATGCGGTGTTTCCACGGGAGCTTTTCTAGAAATTCTTTCAATGTACTTAAAGTCGACGTTGATTGGGTAGAGAGATGGCGTGTTTCTGCAGAAATCAGGCATTTGTATTGGCTCAAAATTTGCCCCTATTCTTAGCTATATTTACCTGAGTAAGGTTGACAGGTGCTTAGAGAAAGCCTTAGGTGATTGCGTTATCAACATATTTCGTTACGTTGATGATTACCTGATTTTCTGCAATAGGGAAGAATTCGATTCCACTGATACCTCAGTAAGTGAGCAATTTAAACTTTATGGAGGAGGATTAAAGTTTACCAAGGAATTTCCTCAGCGACGCGTAATTCAGTTTCTAGACATTTCCTTGGTCTTCGAACAAAATCACGTTTGTTGGCAGTACTCCCCAAGATCTTCGAAGCCGTTGTTAAATTTTCAATCGAAGAATTCCAAAGTAGTAAAAAACGGAATTGCCATGTCCTGCCTTAAGTCTTCTCTCACCAGATCCTGTATGTACAAAATGAGCTCCAGTTTTAATGCACAGGTCCGGCGCCTATTAGAAGCAGGTTATCCTAGCGTAGCAGTGGCCACTGTGGCTGAACGCCTAAAGAAGTCGGTTTCGAGGGGGACGGACGTGATTACAGAAAGCAGTAATAGCAAAAAAAGAGTAGTGGATATTCCGTACATTCATTCAGTATCGCACAGGCTTAAATATGTTGCAAGTATATATGATGTTAATGTTGCTTTCACTGCTCCCAATAAGCTAGGTAAGATATGCGCTGCCGTGCAGAGGAAAAAGGAGCAGGTAAAAGGAAAAAAAAGAACAGATATTTGTCCAGTGAAGCACAATAAGAACAACAGGTTTACTGACTGTCGTATGGGTGTGGTTTATAAAGTTCCTCTTAGCTGTGGCCAGTTCTACGTAGGGCAAACGGGGTGGTGTATCAATCAGAGGCTAACGGAACTAAAAGGTCGTTAACCGGTGGATCGCCTTCTAATATTTCCCTACATTGCCAAGATTGTAACTGCACGCCAGAGTTAGATGAATGCGCGATATTGTACAGGCACAAGAATGAAGATACGCGTCTTGTGGTAGACGCATGGCATATCTATAACGGTGGAAGTGCGTGCGTGAGTCAGCCTTCGATTAGTTTACATAAGAAAGGGATTAAGTGCCTTAACAGCTATCTCTCGCGTACACCGGCACATGTACCGGACTGACACGTGGTGATACCATTCCAGAGCTTGCGCAGATGAGTTTTGTGTTTTCTTTCTTCTTTTCGCATCAGTGCTCCCTTCAGTTGACAGTCGGCGTTCGTGTTGTCCACTTCTCTTCTCTTGTGTCCTGTCTGCACGCCTCACCTTTTTGCATAATGAATCCTTACCAACTAGCTCAGCTTTCTGTCGTTCCAAACTGATGACTTGGAAATTAGTACCTGGGCGGCCACGTCCCGCACGCTAGCATGGGGATTTGAGGCCATAAATGCTAGAACATTCGTGCGTAGGCTAGGACTCACAGGTGCAGTCCTACGCCGCTGTTTCTTGAAGCTGCCGGTTTGTCTCAGGTTTTCACAATTTCTGAAGATAGTCGATGCATTTAGTCTACCGCCACACTTCCACGATATATATATATATATTTGCGGCTTTCCTTTTGTTGCCATTTGCAGATCCCAAGGCAAGGATCATGTTTACCTTCTGCTCATTAGAGAAAGACATGGCGAATGGGAAGAAACAAAGCGCCCCTTTAAACCTTTGCACTAATGTTGTCAATTCGCTTTTGTGGTGATATGTTCTGTGGCACAAAAAAAAAAAAAAAATATCCGCGCACTTTATCTACGCTAAGACAACAGCTATCACAGCTTGTTTCCAACTAATACCAAACGCGACGTGTTACTTCGGCCGGGGCGCGGCAGATAAGGCACTAGCTCGATCACAATGTTTTTCTTTGTTTCCTTTATTTCGTTCTGGGTAACTCAAAGGGAACCTGTTCGAGGGCGCTGCTTTATAATCCAGGTGGGAGCGCAGTCACGTGGCATTCTTCATATTTCGCGGGGTTTTTTTATCAGTCGGGAAAAAATTAGTACGCAATTAGTATGTCACTGAAGATACCGCAGTTCGGTGTCCCTTCGCTGTTCCTTCAAATGGTTCATTAACACTTTGATAATTAGGACAGTATGACTCGTGTTATATAATTAATTATAATTACCTAATTAGATATCAGTAGCGAGACAATTACGGACTACTACACTGTACTGTAAACAATATGCACTAGGTTTTCTTTGAGTAACGCAACTGATCTTTTTTTTTTTTAAATCTTGGTGCGTAATAGTCAATTGGGACACCCTGTATATATTTATGACCTTTGCATGCAACTGACGATGTGTCCATCCCCTATAAATGTTGTAAATAAACATCGTTCTCGTAGCATGAGCTACACGTCAGAGCAGACTACATCGTTCTGTGGCTCGTATCGGCGCAGCACACCGCCTCCGATGAAGTTGACTAAAAGCACACGCGCCGCTCTCATAGCTGATCCTGGAAAGGGGGAAGCAAGCATACCAGTTTCACTGACGACCAGGGAAAGTTTAATGGCCCAAGCTCGCTGAAGTTCTGGGAGAACCTCCGTCGTCTCGTCCTCATGAGCACCTCTAATTTGCCGTCACTGACAGTAGCTCAGTGTCCACGTTGACTCGGTAAAATGTTTGACGTGGGTATCACAATGGTCCCGGACTCCACTCTTCAGCATACGCCAAACAGCGTAAACCAATTATGGCAGCTGCTGGTGCGATCGCGCTCTCCAGGATCACTATTCTACGCTCCTGCAGTACCGAAAGAGTGGCTGAGAGGTAGATTCCTGGACTGTTAATCTGTTGATCGTAAGCTCGCCTCTTCACTCCACAATGACAATTTTTCTTTGTAATTTTCTCGCAAAGGATTTCGGAATCCCAGCGGGGGACGGCGGCGGACATCAAAACGACCAAGGAAGTGAACCCATAACAGCTAGCGCTGCAAAATCAGCCCATAGATCAAGCAGAACGAGCAATAAATTGCCAATGATGGATCAGAAAGATGCGTTGAATATTCGTGTACAACGTGGTGACAGCAGTTGAAATTTGAATTATAAAGAGAGACTTGTACAATAACAACTGCAAATTCTTCGGAAGAAAATGCTTAAAGCGATTGACAATACCAGTGGTACTAGTCAGATTTGATGCAATGTGGTCTATGTGATGCTCCCATGACATATATGTGAGTATAAAAACATTACGCCAAGGCATTTCAAGCAGTCAACGATTTCTATTTGGCGCGAGTTCATTATAATATGAAGCATGGACGAATAAAGTTATTGTTTTTCAGACGGAATATGACTGATTTTGCTGTAGTCATTTCTTTATGTGCATATAATTTTTATTCGGCTATTTTTATAACTCATTAATTGGCAACAACATTAGATGTAGTTATAGATCATAAATATCAGTTCCAGAGAAAAAATGCTGTCATTAATAGCCCCCCCCCCCCCCCCATAAGCAGTTAACATTGAATATAGTGAATTTGGCTTCGCCTTCAAGGTTTACATTTTTGTCGAATATGCGCATGGCATAGCATGACAGGCGTTAAAATTCAGTTGGAATCGCATGAACAAAACGTTCGGTCACGGGTTCGTCGCAGGTCTCGCGAATAAATCCCAGAATATTATCGCTTGCTGCGTTACTACACCGTGACAATATCAAGAAAAGTGAATAGCTGAAAAAAAAAGAAGAAGAAAAGAACAAAGTTGAACGATGATTTCACTGATGTTTACAGCCTTGACGCACGGGTGGCATCAGGATTTTTCTGTTGTGGGGCAAAGCGTACTTCTCCATTTTCGTTGGGGGTGCAGGAGGGCACTCTATGACATGGCACATGGGGGGGAGGGGTTGCCGAATAAAATATTGGAGGGTATAGTACACTATAGCTAAGCAAAGCAAGCTGTTGCTCAGCTTAGTAATTTGTACTCGCGCGCAGAACAAATCCAAAGCGGCGTGCTTTGTGGGTGCGACAATAGATGGCGCACCTAGCCTCATGCACACTAAAGTCTCTCAAGTGATGCTGAACCTCTTAACAGGAAATTCTTTCACGATTTAACGCAACTGGTGAAGGTACCCACCAGCGTTCCAAGTGCCAAACAATCTGTCCTAGATCTCTTCTTGGTCAATAAAAATACACTAAAGCGAAATCCTAGTATCCATGTCTTCGAGGGCATATCGGACTATAAAATTGTATGTCTTAGAATACAATTGAACTATATATGCCCGTAAAGCAAATAAACGAAATTAAATGTACCTGCATTCTCTCGTGCAAGCAATGTTCATATTCTGGATGTGCTAGACAGCTAAGTTTCATACTTTGTCTGTCTCTCTCTGAATCAGATGAGCGTTCGGTTGACCACATAGGGAATTTTTTAATTACCATTACATTAAATGCATACGTGACTTAGTACTACACAAGCGGAAAATAACTCGGAGCAGAAACCCCTGGCTAACCAAAGAGATATAGTACGCTTGGGACGAAGGCTCAACCCCCCCCCCCCCCCCCCCCCCCCCCCCCACACACACACAACAAGAATATAGGCGTTTAAACGTATCATCTCCAACGATCAGATTTCTGTGCTGGATCACAGCTAAAATCGCCGGTACTAAAATTCGCTATCAGAACGTGCACTTAAAAAAGTTTCTTTGTGTCCGGGCAAATGTTGGAGCTATCTTTCACCTAAGAACAAGCCAGTACCTAAACTTTTTATAAACAATATTGGTGTAATTGATAACGCAGAAATAGCACGCGTACTCATTCAATACTTTTGCTCAGTTATTTTTTTTCTAAAGTCAGGGGAAGGGGGCGGCAGGCTCCCCTCCGTTAAATAAGTTGGGGCTGCCCCCCTCCTCTGTTAGGTGAACTTTGGCACTGCGGCACTCATATTCGACAAGCGCTGGAGGCGATCTTATTACCAGTAGTGCCATGCGTTGGGCAATTCCAACTCTACAATTTCTCAATTAATGATTTACTCGCGATTAATCGGTTGATGTGGCATGAGAAAACACAGGAAGGCAGGTGTTATCGTACTGCTGCAGGCATTCCCCCAAGGCATTGCACATGACGGTCACCAGCCCTTTTTCGACTAAGACTCTTGGCACAGCGTATACTGTTTCATGAACCACCTGAGCGTGAAAGTACCTGATCGTGAATTTGTGAAAGTCCCCCCTAGCTTTTTTAGGCTACGATTCAACTTTCATTCGTTTAGTTAGAGATCAGATAGAATACGCGGAACTGTCAAAATTGATCAACAAAGAGAAAATAAGGGATATTCGAAATTTTAACGTAAGAAAGACTGAGGAAGCAGTAAAACATGGACGCAGCATGAAATCAGTAAGAACAAAACTTGGCCTAGGACAAGCCAATATATATGCACTGAAATATAAGCAGGGTGATATCATCAGCAATTTTGAAGAGTACCACAGCAGCCACGATATCTCCATTCGAAGTAGTAATGAACAGGTTACAGCGGCTCCTTCTATAACTAGCGATGAAGTCAGAAGGGCCTTGCAAGATATGAAACGGGGAGAAGCGGCAGGAGAAGATGGAATAACAGTCGATTTAATCAAAGATGTAGGAGACATCGTGCTTGAAAAGCTGGCGGCTCTCTAAACGATGTGTCTATCGACTGCAAGAGTCCCAGAAAACTGGAAGAATGCAAACCTTATACTAATCCACAAAAATGGAGACGTTAAAGAATTCAACAATTATAGGCCCATTAGCTTACTTTCAGTATTGTATAAAATATTCACCAAGATAATTTCCAATAGAATAAGCGCAACCCTGGAATTCAGTCTACCAAGAGAACAGGCTGGCTTCAGGAAGGAATACTCTACAATGGATCACCTTCATGCCATCAATTCATCAATCAGGTAATCGAGACATCCGCAGAGTGCAATCAGCCTCTCTATATAGCTTTCTTAGATTACGAAAAGGCATTTCATTCAGTAGAGATACCAGCATTCATAGAGGCATTACGTAATCAAGGAGTACAGACCGCATACATAAATACATTGGAAAATATCTTCAGAGATTCCACAGCCACCTGAATTCTCCACAAGAAAAGTAGAAATATACCTATAAAAAAGGGGTCAGACAAGGAGGTACAATTTCTCCAATGCTATTCACTGCATGCGTGGAAGTATTCAAGCTATTAAATTGGGACCGCTTAGGAGTAAGGATCAACGGCGAATATCTCAGCAACCTTCGGTTTGCAGATGACATTGTCCTGTTCAGTAACATTGGGGACGAATTACAAGAAATGATTGAGGACCTTAACAGAGAGAGTGTAAAAGTGGGGTTGAAGCTTAATATGCAGAAAACAAAGATAATGATCAATAGCCTGGCAAGTGATTAAGAGTTCAGGATCGCCAGTCAGCCTCTAGAGTCTGTGAAGGAGTTTACCTAGGGCAATTACTCACATTGGACCCTGATCATGAGAAGGAAATTTACAGGAGAATAAAAACAGGTTATAGCGCATACGGAAGACATTGTCAGATAATGACTGGAAGCTTACCATTATCATTGAAAACGCAAGGTGTACAATCAGTGCATTTTACCGGTACAGACATATGGGGCGGAAACTTGGAGACTGACAAAGAAGCTTGAGAACAAGTTAAGGACCGCACAAAGAGCAATGGAACGAAGAATGTTAAGGATAACCTTGAGAGACAGAAAGAGAGCGGTTTGGATCAGAGAGCAAACGGGTATAGACAACATTCTAATTGACATTAAGAGAAAAATATGGTGCTGGGCAGGTCATGGTATGGTATGAATAACTTTATTTAGGTCCTGAGGGATCAGTCTGGGACTGATGCGGGTGCGCAGATTAGATAACCGTTAGACCATTAGGGTGACAAAATGGGTACCAAGAGAAGGGAAGCGCAGTAGAGGACGGCAGAAGACTAGGTGGTGCGGTGAAATTTAATTCGAAGGTGCTAGTTAGAATCGGTTGGCGCAGGACAGGGGTAATTGGAGATTGCAGGGAGAGGGATTCGTCCTGCAGTGGACATAAAATATGCTGATGCTGATGCTGATGATGATGCGTTGTGTATTAAGAGTGCTGTGTTATACCAAAGACGCATGCAGTTTGTCCACCTTTGTAGGTAAGTAGGTGCAACGAAAAATACATTGTTGTAATGCCTGAGGTTGCCAATGAAGCAAGGCAACTAAGGCTCTGTGTTGCAGCTAGACTTATTTCCTTTTATTTCAGATATCTTTAACCCTTTACCTCCCGAGCTATTTCTGAAAAATCGTTTCCAAAATCTAAGTGCTTGACTGAATCGGCACGTTAAATAACTGCCCGAAATGCACTAAGAATAACCTACTTATTTGAAGAACACCTATGAAAATCTGTTTAACTCTCTCTCTCTCTCTCTCTCTCTCTCTATATATATATATATATATATATATATATATATATATATATATATATATATATATATATATATATATGTATATATATATATATATATATATATATATCCAGAACAGAGCGAGTCGTTTCATTTCGAAAAATTATAGTAACTAGGCAAGTATAACCCAAATGAAAGTCGATCTTACGTTGCAACCACTTACTCGCCGTGATATGGCCCTTCTATTATTATTTCATAGATTCATTCACACAGTTGGTCTAACCTTATCAAACCTGAAAAAAGGATCCTCTACGTGACAAAGACTGAACAATCAGTTCAGCTACACCCGAATTTATGGCAACACACACGCTTTTAATTTTCCAGCTTTGCCCCGTGCGGTCCGTTTATGGAACGCTCTACCAAATAACATCGCTTGTCAATCTAAACACAGTGCATTTCGCAATCTTCTAATCGATCAATATGCCGTTTCAACCGTCTAAACACTTGTCCTCTTTTAATTTCTTTCCTGCATTTTTCTACAAGTTAGTAAAAGAATTTCAGTGATCCTAATATTTTACTACACTTACTGCTGTATATATGCAAAAACGTTTATAATGTTATTATGTTATTGTGTTTACCGTTTATTGTTATTGCTCTACATATTGTATTTCCTAATGTCGTATTAATTTTCCGTGTTGCGTGAATATTCTTTTCATTATACTGATGTTTTTTTCCCGATTCCATAGTGATATGCTACCGTATTTTCTCCCTTACACAATGTGTTCGCGAAGGCCTGTAAGGTACATTATATATATATATATATATATATATATATATATATATATATATATATATATATATATATATATATATATATATATATATGTGTGTGTGTGTGTGTGTGTGTGTGTGTGTGTGTGTGTGTGTGTGTCCTTTACTGAAGGGGTACTTTAAGCCCTGGATGACGGTAAATCAGGCAATATCATCTGCGTATAGACCTATATACCGGGTGTTTCAGCGAACACGTCCAATTTTTTTTATCGCCTATGGAAGGTAGCATAATTCTAGTCCATGAGCTAGTCTACTCGAGGAGGCGCACATTACATGCGCAAAAATTTGAAATTAGTAATTGACTAATTCACGAAAAATTACTATAATGTGCTTCAATGCATGAAACGACGTTTTGTTAAGAAAGTAAGTGGAACGACAGTGCATTTTTACCGCAAGTTTGACAGCGCTTACCTTCTAAACGGTGTCATCCACATGCACAACCCTTTTCAAGTGGATATGCCTTGCAGTCTCACCTGATAGAATTTTTAAATTGCAATATGTGCCATAAGGCCATTAGTTAAAACGAATTTGTATATACGCATCTCTTTCATATACCATCATCATCATTCATGAGCCCTCTCCCTCCCCGTCCCTTTTCCCCAGTGTTGAGTAGCAGGTCAGAGCAAGTTATAGCTCAGGCCGACCTCTCTGCCAATAAATCTCTCTCTCTCTCTCTCTCTCTCTCTCTTAATTAGTGGATTTTTGTGAATTAATCAATTGTGCATTTCAATTTCTTGTGCAAGTAATGTCCGCCTCGTCGAGTAGACCAGCTCATGGACTAGAATTGTGCTATCTGCCGCAGGTAATTAAAAAAAATGTGTTTGCTGAAACACCCTGTAGCTGTTATGCACGTGTGTTAAAGTACTAGAATACATTATATACAAACAAATTTCAGTTTTCATCGAAAGTAACAACATAATCGACAGTCGACAGCACGGTTCTCAACGCGGCTTATCGACAACTACGCAACTGTACTTGACATGGTTCATGGCCCTGCCATTGGTTTAGGCAAACAGAGCCAAAATGACATCCTAAATTCTTAGACTTTGAAAAAGCCTTCGGTGGCCTTTCATACCGTAAGCTGCTTATCAAACTAAAATGAAACCTTAAAAACAATTTTTTGGATCGAAGCGTATGTAAACAGCAGGCATCAGTATGTCACAGTTAATGGCATCAATTGGCCATCTGCACCGGTTCAGTCCTGCATACCACAGGGGTCCATCTTCGGGACGTTTTTCTTTTTGGTTTTTATTAACGACATCCTACGTGATATCCCGCGCAGGATACGCCTATTCGCCGACGGCAGTGTGCTTTATCAGGAACTTAACGCCCACAGTGATCAAGTCCTCTTGAATCATTCTTTATCTAAAATTCAGCATAGGTGCTGAACATGGAAAACGAACATTAACGCGGAAAAAACTTTAGCGATGACTGTAGCCCGTAAGAAAGAGTACTTAAAACTCTAGTACAAACTAGGGAATCATTACTTGTCTTTTGTTTTAGCATATAAGTACCTAGGCATTGTCATCACATCTCACTGAAGATGGAACAAATACATGGCATGTTTAAAAAAAAAAGCCATTGAGAAAAAAAAACTTGGACATTTAAGAAGGGTGCTCGCTAAAGCAACCCACAAAATTAAGCTCCTTGCCTATAAAACGTATGTAATACCAATACTGAAATATGCGTAGGCTGTTTGGGACCCGCACACACAAGTGAACATAGTGAAACTTGAATCAATACTGAGAAAGGCTGCAAGGTTTATATTTAACGCCTACCAACGCGACATATTTCCATCGGCTCTTTTGGAATGTGCTAACTTGGAAACGTTATAAACTAGACGGTATCGCGAAAGAATTAGGTTTTTTTATCTTATATATCATGGTACGTACGTACGTTAGAAATAGACAAAAGTAAGTACGTCAAACCTTTCAACCGCCGCGAAATGCGTTCGTCTCATCCAAAACAAGTAATCGAACACTTCTGCCCTACTAACGTATACAGGTATTCCTTTTTTCCCTCGTACAAGTAACGACTGGGACAACCTGCCACCGGAATTTTAGAGAGCGCTGATCTGAATCACTGGTGCGTTGCTTGCAATATCTTAGTGAGACTTCGCTCTTGTTTTAATTTATATTGTGCTTTGTCCTGATCCTGCACGTACGCAAAGTGATTATTTCATTCGTAACTGTATTTGTCGCCACTTTTGTAACTGGACATGCTCTCGTGTTGTATATATTAATCGGGATTGTTAGCCGATTTTGCCCCTCAGCATACTGTGATGCAGTCATTATATACTTGGTATTCGACATTATGTTTCCGTGGTACCTGCATCTGTTTTGTCACTACTCGTTATACTATACAGGGTGTCCCAACTATAATGCACCAAGATTTAAGCATATTGAAATACCACGTAGCTGGACAGAACCAAGGTAGTGTTCTTTGGCGTCGCTTGGAGATAGTAAGATTTTTTTTTGCATTCTATCTAATTATATAATCAGTCTTAATTAATTAATCAACTTCTCAAATATTATAATTAGATGAAAAGTGTCAACGAGAAAATTGTAGAGCAACACGAAGAACTCCCGATACAGCTTTCTGTTACTCAATACATACTGCGTAAAAGTGTTTTTCTGAGCTAGAAAGAAGCCCGCCAATACACGCAAGATTGCCGCGCGACTGGCAGCTCGGGGCACGCTGCGTATATTTGCGAGCTTCTTTCACGTTTGTAAAAACACTTTTACGTAGCACGTGTTGAGCAACAGAAAGCTGTATCGGGAGTTTTTCGTGTTGCTCTACAATTTTCTCGTTGACACGTTTCATCTAATTATAATATTTGAGAAGTTGAATAATTAATGAAGACTAATGTAATTAGGCAGAATGCAAAAAATAATCTGAGTATGTCCAAGCGACGCGAAAGAATATTACCTTGGTTCGATCTAGCTACGTGGTGTTTACGTATTTTTACTGTTTGGCTCAATTTGCGCGGGACACCCTGAATGTGGCTGCTTGCTTACTGTGCGCTGCGCTATCTTGCAGAACGTTCGCTGTTGATCCAATTCCGCTGTGTTGTTTTTGCCAAATCTCTTTCTCAAAATATTTGAAAGCGTAGACTACCTACAGCGTTGTGGTGACACAGCATTTCCTCCGGGGCAAAATTTTGCTAATGCAAGAACCAAAAAGAAAGGGGGGGGGGGGGGAGAGCAAAAACGATAGGAAGAACGTAGAAACGAGATTAATGGAATGTTGAAGTATAGGCATGAAACAGCTGCCGAAAAGGGCAAAGGACAAAGTCCAGCAGCTGTCAAGCCTCCGAACTGCAGCGTATAACTTATTCTTGTAAGTATGGAAAATGAAGATAAAGGACGAACGGGGCATGTGAAATACCGTACCAGGTGTTTATTTTTACGCAGAACACGTTTTCTTTTCTTTTCAAGTAAACTGTCATATCTAGGCCGCTGCAGTTTTTACCTATAGGCTACGTGGCTAGGCGGATATTAGCAACAAAAATATTTAAATGATAATTTCGCTAATATGACTAAATATGCTAATTAACATTTTAATTACTAATATTATAGGTAACGCGTAATTGCAAAGTTGAAGCTGAAGAGCAGTGAAGTCGCGCCTGCTTAGCAGCAATTGTATAAGTAGCACTATTTTCTAATACGCTACCTGAAAATGTGCTACGAAAGACATGGGCGTTCGAGTTAACAGTTTTCTAAAAACGTGCCTCTAACATTTCTGAAAGATCTTATGTGGGACGCCGGGGCATTTTTTAACAGATTTTGGCGACAAATATCGCTAAAGTAGAGCTAGTTGGAGGATTTATGCTAAGTAGACATGACTCTACTACTTCTCGGCTTCAATTTCGCAATTATATATGCGCCCTAAAGTGAGTAATTAGGAAATCAATTAACGTATCTAAGTTAATTAACGAAATTATATTTGAACATTTTCTTGCTGCTAATGTCCGTCCACCCACGTAGCATATCTGCAAAAACGGCATGGCCATGGATATGACAGTTTCCTAAAAAAAGAGTTCTGCATAAAGATTTAACGTCTGATATACAGGGTGTCCCAGCCAACTTTAGCCAGAGTTTAAAATATGCGAATGCCACGTAGCTGGACAGAACCAAGGTAATGTTGTTTTCCGTTTCTTGGAGATACTCACATTATTTTTTCCATTTCGCCTAATTAGATGATTAGTCTTAATCAATTCATCAACTTCTCAAATATTATAGTTACATGAAAAGTGTCAACGAGAAAATTGTAGAGCGACATGAAAAACTCCCGATATAAGCTTGCTGTTGCTCAATACTTGTTGCATAAAAGTGTTCTTCCGAGCGTGAAAGAGGCCCGCGAATACACGAGCGCGAATGCCTCGAGCGGCCTGTCGCGCGACAATTTTGTGTGAATTCACCGGTTTCTTTCACGCTAGAAAAAAACACTTTTATGTAGCACGTATTGAGCAACAGAAAACTTATATCGGGAGTTTTCTGTTGCTCAAACTTATATCGGGAGGAATGGCTTATTGCCCCGTAAGGTTCATGGCTACTCCGACTTCCTCTCGGACGACGACGAAGTGATCCTATTGCTGAGTGTTTGTTCTCCGTCACCAGTATTTTGTGGTAATTCTCGCTTTCTTCCGGGGAACACTGTTCCCTGCCCGACGGGAATGGAAGTGGAGCCACCCGCACTCCGACCTGATGTAGCGGCGCCCGCGTCGGCAGCCTCAAGGAAGCGGAACAGCCTCTCGAGCGACAGCGAGGCTACCCTGATAGACTCGACCGAGAGCGACGACAGCTCCGACGACGACTACGTGACTGTCCTGAGTAAGAAAGCAAAGCGGCGGATGCTTGGGGCCTCTGTGGACACATCTACTATGAGGACTCCGCAAAGTTCGCCAAAGTACACCATCCTTTTCTTACCTGTGCTACCCACCGACAACATGAGGTTCCTCAACAGGCAAGTTGCATCGGTTGAACTCGAGAGACTGTTGCCAAATGGCATTGAGGACGTACGAGTCAACCCTCGGAAGAATATTGTCGCGGTAGACGTCGCCCAAGCGTCGGCGTTAGATTCTCTGCGAGCTGTCACTGTTCTCGGTGGCATGAACGTCCGTACCATCATCCCGATGGGAAAAGAGACTACTACAGAGGTCATATATGACATTGATGCGGCCATTTCAGGCGAGGATTTACCACTTTTGATAAAGCCTGCCAATCATGGGACCCACATACTACAGGTGGCCCGTCTCGGAACTTCCAGATGCGTGAAAATTCTCTTTAAAGGTGACTGCCTTCCATCGCATGTGAAGGTAGGTCATTTTCGACATGCTGTCCGGCCCTTTGTTCCCAAGCCGCTTCAGTGCAGAAACTGTCAGAAATTCGGCCACGTGAGCGCCGTCTGTGGAAAGTCTGCTATATGTTCCCGCTGTGCAGCACAACACTCTGCAGGCAACTGCCAGGCAAAAACTTACAAGTGTCCGAACTGTCAAGGGCCCCACGATGCCTCATCAAAGGATTGTCCTAGAGTTAGGCGAGAACTCTCCATCTTGAAGAAAATGGTTAGGGACCGGTCGACCCATCGTGAAGCAGCTGCTGACGTCAGGCGACGTCGTTCTCGTCGCAGACGCTCATCAAGGAATTCTGCTCTCCGCACAAAGAATACGCGTGCCGCACAGCCTCTTGCTGTTGAATCTGCTCCAACCTCAGTGCAGAATGTTTCCAAACCGTGTATAGATAACGGAGCATCTGAAAAGACTGCCGTGAATGAGGAATGGCCACCACTGCCAAGGATAAGCCCTGTGGAAAAACCCCAACAAGGAAAGGCACCACAATGCTCCACCCCTCACCCAGATGAGCTGACAGAGCATGACCGCCGAATTGTAACAATGCTCAAGTCTTTGATAAATGCGATTCGCACGCTTGTGGGAACTCGAATACGCCAACAGCTCGAAGCGCAGTTCAAGTGTTGGATGCCCTGAGCCCAGTGCTTGCAAATCTTGCATAAGCACAATGGCTCTTCCACTGCCTTCACTCCGTGATGAAGTGCGTAGCGCGACAATTTTCCAGTGGAATGCCAGAGGACTTAAATCACGGATTTCATGTTTCCGCCAATACGTTTTCACGAACCGATTTCCTGTAGTGGTAATATGTGAACCGAACGTGTCGAAAGCGCTAAGACTCTCTGGATACGAAGCCTTTATGGCGTCAACGTGCGGGCAACCCAGCAAAGTAATTGTTTACATCCGTACAGAACTTACTTACATCCCCCACTCAGTGCAGCCTCATGATGGAAACCAATACGTGTGTCTCCGCATTACAAAGAATAAAGCGGCCTTCACCCTTATCGGCGCCTACATATCCCCATATAGTCGGTTCGACGGCGACCGATTGCGAGACATCCTGACGGCAACTACTGGACCCTGGATTATCACAGGAGATTTTAATGCTCATCACTTGGCTTGGGGAAGCTCCAGAATAGATTCCAGGGGCCGGAAACTTGTGGAATTTGCTTCCGACCATGAACTTTGCATTATGAACGATGGCAGTCCGACGTACTTGCGTGGTGCGAACTATAGCAGTTGCCTAGACTTGACCTTGGTGTCACGGCAACTTGGTCAAAATGTTCGATGGTTCTCTGACATCGAGACTCATGGTAGTGACCATATTCCCACCTACTTAATTATCAATGGATTTGGAAGCTTCTCCTCTTGTACTTCCCGACAAGCATATATAAGGTGGTCAACGTATAAGACAAAGGTGGAAGAGGCATGCAAAGAAGGATTTACCGGCACCATTGAAAACCTTATTACAAGTGTACTGGAATCGTCTAAGTACACATTTACATCTGCGAAAAAACGTACGGATTTTGACATGGAACTTGAGCGACTTCGAACGATTCGCAGAAGAGCCGAGAGGCGATACAGGCGCACGAAGTCAATTAATGACCTTAGAGTCGCTCGACGTATACAGAAGAAAATCCAACGTCGTATGGACAGGTTGGAGGAACAACGGTGGAAGACGTTCTGCGAATCACTTGACCCCCGCAAGCCTCTGTCTATCATATGGAGGACGGTGCGCGGCCTTGGCTCGTCTCCACAGCAACGACACCCATTCTCAGCCCTAGCCCTCCATCAAGGCCGCTCACAGGTCGATATAGCCGAAGATTTCTGTGTGAAGATTGCGGGCAGTGTGGTCACCATCAATAGTGAAATTCTGGGTGAAGTTCCTGCGACACGCTTCCCAGAATTGAATGTGTCCTTCTCACTTGAGGAATTGGACGCTGCTCTGGCCTCATGCAGGCGCTCATCGTCGCCAGGACCAGATGGCATCACCTACGCTGCTTTATGCCACCTAGGTGAAGATGGCCGAAGCAGACTGCTGGAATGTTATAACCAGTCATGGAATGATGGCGTCGTTCCTGAGCGGTGGAAGTCCAGCCGCTTGATACCACTCCTGAAGCCTGGAAAGTCGCCACTTGACCTAGCGTCCTACCGACCCATTGCGCTGTCCAGCTGTGTTGGGAAGGTCATGGAAAGAATGATTCTCACCCGCCTAGAATGGTATCTTGAGCGCCACAACGTATACCCCGATGCCATGGCTGGTTTTAGAAGAGGCCGTTCCTCTATTGACAACGTCATCGACCTAGTCTCGTCTGTACAACAGGAAAAACACCACAAGCGTATATCGGTTGCACTATTCCTCGACGTGAAAAGCGCCTATGATAATGTAACGCATGAAGCCATCCTTGATGCCCTGGAAAATAATGGAATAGGTGGACGCATGTTTCGGTGGATTCGGAGCTATCTATTCAAAAGATCCTTCTTTGTGCACAGTGCAGATGGCCGAACTGCTGACCATTACACTTACCGTGGCGTCCCTCAGGGTGGGGTTCTTAGCCCCACTTTGTTCAACCTTGCAATCCTTGGCCTTGCCGACGTTCTACCACATACAGTAAACCTTTCTATATATGCTGACGACATATGCATATGGGCCTCGGCAGTTACACGTCTCCAGGTGCGTGCACGGCTCCAAAAAGCAGTGACCCTAACATCATCGTACCTGCGTGCGCAAGGCCTCAGCATTTCGACCGAGAAGTGCGCCTTAGTCGCCTTTACCCACAAGCCCATGACCTGGTACCCCCATTTCTATTGACCACCAACCAATTTCCTACGTAAAAACTCACCGATTCCTAGGCGTTATTATAGACAGAGACCTTTCATGGAGCCCCCACATCACATATTTGAAGAAGAGGCTTACTTCTATCTCCCACATACTAAGGTTTCTCGCCGGTAAAACGTGGGGCACATCCGTGGCATCTATGCTTCAACTATACAGGACGCTCTTCCTGGGATACTTGCGATACAGCACACCAGTGCTGTCCAATGCTAACAAAACTAACATCCATGTCCTACAGAGCATTCAAGGCCAAGCCCTTCGAACATGTCTGGGGCTACCTCGAAATGCTTCAACCGTGGCAACAATTGCCACCGCGAGAGACCACCCAATAAGGACCTATATAGATATCGACGCGCTCCGGGTGCATGTTCGCCATATATCCCGAGTCCCTGACCACCATCTCGCTCGATTGCCTGAGAAAAGACCCAGGGCAGCGTTCTCCAGATCAATTGCGGCTAACCGGCACTCTTTGTCTTTGAGGCACTCACCCGCAACAAGAACGCCATCCCCTATGTGGTGCTTGAAGAAGCCTCCTGTGTACCTTGCTGTTCCAGGAATAGTGAAGAAAGCTAGCCTGACCACCGCGGCTCTCAAGCAGATCACACTGGAACTTCTGCATTGTTCATACTCTAACCGAATTCATGTTTACACGGATGGTTCCGTCTCGGAAAATTCTACGGGCGCCGTTGTTCTACCATCTCAATCGGTCGTCATCAAGTTTACGACATCACACGTAACGACATCTACAGGCTCTGAACTGGCCGCTCTTCGCGCTGCTGTCGAATACATTGAAAAAGAACCGTCCAACAAATGGGCAATATTTTGTGACTCGAAAGCAGCCCTCCAGAGCTTGAGAAGTTTACGACGTGGCAATTATGAACAGCTGGTGTCACAAATCTACGAAACCTGCCATTGCGCTTCTGAAAGAGGACATAATATCATATTTCAGTGGCTGCCGGGACATTGTGGCATCGTTGGTAATCACCTCGCCGATGACGCTGCCCGACGTGCCCAGGCTGGCTCACCGACACTCCTTATACCTTTATCCAGAGTCGACGCTGCAAGAGAGCTTCGCAGTCTCGCTCGTACAATCACGTTAGGTTGCTGGCATACACCTCAGAACTCTAAGTGTCGTTTACACAGCCTCGACCCATCACTGAAACTTACATTACCAGCGAACCTTCCACGACGTGACGCAACACTGCTGTGTCGGCTGTGGGTAGGAGTAGCATTCACCAACTCCTACAGCTATCGTATTGGAATGGCGGATTCACCAATGTGCGCGAAGTGCAAGTGTGAAGAGACCATCAGTCACCTTCTGTGCCACTGTTCTCGCTTCGATAATCAACGCGAGACTCTCCAGTGTGCCTTAAATAGACTGGATGACAGGCCATTTACGGAAGCGAAGATCTTGGGGGCCTGGCCTCATAGTTCAATGGCCCAGAAAGCAGTTCGAGCGCTTTTTCGCTACCTGAGGGAAACAGACTTGAGTGCCAGACTGTAGACATCCTATACCTAAGTTCTCTCTCTCCCTCTTTCACTCCCCATTCCCCTCCCCACGTGTAGGGTAGCAAACTGGACTCAGTCTAGTTAACCTCCCTGCCTTTCTGTCTTCCCTTCTCTCTCTCTCTCTCTCTCTCTCTCTTATATCGGGAGCTTCTCATGTCGCTCTACAATTTTCTCGTTGACACTTTTCATCTAACTATAATATTTGAGAAGTTGCTGAATTGATTAAAACTAATTATCTAAGTAGGCGGAATGCAAAACATAATTTGAGTATGTCCAAGCGACGGCAAAGAAAAAAACATTGCCTTTGTTCTCTCCAGCCACGTGGCATTCGCATATCTTTAAACTCTGGCTAAAGTTAGCGGGGACACCATGTATATAACAGAAAAGGAGCCCTGCGGACAACGAGCGGTAAAAGCACCATGCCCGCGAGAGAGTTCAATATACCTCCATATACAGAAGGCTCGATCAACAATCTATTTCTTTATCATCCTTTTATCCCCATATCTAAATTCCCCCGCCTAGAAGCAAACCAGATCAGTTGAATGGTCAACTTCCTATGCCATTCCTTCTTTAAAAATAATTAAATTATGGGTTTTTATTTGCCAAAACCACTATCTGATTATGAGGCACGCCGTAGTGAGGGACTCCGGAAATTTGGACGACCTGGGGTTCTTCTAATGCGCAGCTAAACCTAAGTACATGCGGCCGCCGTGGTCGGTATTCGATTCCGCGACCTCGTGCTTAG
This sequence comes from Dermacentor andersoni, assembly GCF_023375885.2. NCBI lineage: Eukaryota > Metazoa > Arthropoda > Arachnida > Ixodida > Ixodidae > Dermacentor > Dermacentor andersoni. The sequence goes on from NC_092814.1 coordinate 79,197,359, forward strand.
CAGCCCAACACCATAACCACTAAGCAACCACGGCGGGTAGCCATTCCAAGTTGCCAAGTGGCGAGATTTGGGCTCATTCTGCGGCAATTATTGTCGCCCTTTTTCCACCTTATCTTCATGTGTATTTCCAACCTATATGCATTTCGCTCTTGCCTAACATGTCCGCCACCCTTTACGACACTCTTAGTGTGTAATTCAGTACTATAAAGCTAAGGAAAAAAAAGTAAGTAAAATCAGTCGCCAACTGGTACACGATTTCTAGAACTTGTATTCAGCCAAAGGAAAAAAAAATGGAGGTTTGATGAGTTCACACATGACTATGCATGCTTTACTTTCACTCTCTTTCTTGTCTTTCTTTCTTTTTCTCATTTTTCTAGCCGTCCTGGCAGCTTGGTGGCTATGGCGTTGCGCTGCTTAGCTCGAGGTCCCAGGTTCAATCGTGGCATCGGCAGCGGCCGCATTTCGATGGGGGCGAAATGCAAGAACGCTCGTACTTAGATTTAGGTGCACGTTAAGGAGACGCTGTCAAAAGCAAAATATGCGTTGAGCTGTGTTGATGAATTACCCTTTACAATGCCAAAAAAGTCGCTCTTACCGCGAAAATCACCCTGGTAAGTCAGACGCAAGAACGAGAGGCTGGTGGCGACGCCACCTTTGAGTTTCCGCAACAGCTCGCCGTGACGTCCCCGATTTTGACAGCGACTGCTCAGGCCTAGTTGATTTCTTATCCGCAAAGATGGAGTCCTTTGTTTTCTGAAGAATCCAAAGACTGAACTCGGCGAGTTTTAAGAACATTTACTGAGCCACAACGGCCAAAATGCGAAAGAAGACCTCGAAATCTGTGACGTCACACCGACGTGCCGACCGCGGGGCTTCGGGAAGGAATTCGTAAAAGTGAACTTCGACCTTCATTTTCTTTCCCAATAATCTGCCTATTACCGCTAAACTAATTAAAACCATGTTTCCAGATGATGATTTATCACTCTAAACTGATTTAGTGTTTCTCTTTATATAGAGCCCTTTAAAGAACCCAAGGGGTTCTTTGAACTACTACTATACGTCGTGCCTTATGATCAAGGCGTGGTTTTGGCACGTAAAACCCCAGAATTGAATTTTTTCTTTCTTTTTAATTCTGGAACCATCCCATGTTTTTGGTCATTTGTTGGTTTTACACCACAGCCCAGGATATTCCCTTCCACCTCTTACCCACAGCACCGCTTACAACGCTACTGCTATTTATCTTACGAAAGATCCCAGCAGTCTCGGCCTGTAATAAGCCTTTTGAAACAACTCTAGGATAATTCTGCTAAACCCACTTACAAAGTGCACGGTAGTATAGCGGCACTGAAATTTTATCTTATCTCAGCTGCGCCTGCTTTTGTATGGCCCCTCACGCGATCATACATGCCGACACAAAACGGCGTTGAGGTGTTGATGACAGTAGGTCAGCGACGTATACGATCCCCTCGCGTCACGTCATCCGTGTTGCCCTGTACGCTTCTCGTTTTGGAGGGACGGCAACAACAATTCCGAAATGCGTTAAATGGACATATCCTGTAGCACTCGGTACGTTGCTTTCTGTCCTTGTCTGACGAAGCGATCACATAGCTCATGTGGTGGCTAAGCTCTCCGCGGCACAGGAAAACGCCATTAGTGTTACTGTGGAACCCGTACTGTTGCATAAAATACATGCGCGACACTTTTTCATTCTAACATTGCGGGCAAAAGCGGAACAGAGGTGAATACAATATTCAGATTAATAGTTGTCCCTAAGTGTCAATCTTCGCAAGCGTGTTGTCAAAGAGAGACAGAAAGAGAAGATGCTGAATTAGTTTATCCACAAAGTAGACTCCGACAGTTATTGCACTATTGCCCATTGATTGAATGACTGATTGCTTATTTGCTTGAGTCATCGATCGATCGATGGAGTTCAACGCCATGGTTACGAGAGAAGTCGCAGTAGAGCCCTTGAGATTAGTTTTGACCACCTGGTGCGCTTTAAAGGGACACTACTACCGAGGAACGATAAATCTGCTTAGGGTTAAAAAAATAAGTTCAGAACTTTACTTGCATTTATTATTAAAGTGACGTCACACCGACGTCACTTTAAAACTAATATTATAAGACTAAGACTAATATAAGTATGTTTGCCGACGATTGCATCTTATATAAAGAAATTAACTGTTACAATGACCACACCGTACTCAAAACTGCTCTAAAATCAGTGTCAGAATATCGCACTGAGTGGCAGATGACATCAAACGTATCCAAGTCAGCAATAATAAGGATAACGAGGAAACAAAGTGTATCCAACTTTTCCTGCACTATCGGTGACACCGAACTAACTTTTTTTAAAGAGTACAAAGTATATTGAATTAATCATATCAGATGACCTCAGATGGTAGGCACAGTTAAATCATGTAACGTCGTCAGCATTAAAAAGACTGTCTGTTGAATACTACAGAAAACAAAGCTGTCAGACCAATGCTTGCGTACACGCTAACGTTGTTTGATTCTCGTCCACAAATAAATAAATTTATAAACTAGGAGTTCAGAAAAAAATCAGTTAGGTTCTCATTTAAAGAAATACCGTTTATCTGATTCTCTTTCAGGTTTAAGTTGCAAAACTGGAGAGAGAGAGAGAAAAAAAAAGGTGAAAGGCAGAGAGGTTAACCAGATTAAATGTCCGGTTGGCTACTCTGCACAGGGGAATGGAATAACCTTACGTGAGCGCACTAAATTCGCACGTCAGAAAATGATGTTCAACTTTTCCCTAACCAGCTTGACATTGATAGTTAGGTACCTAACAGAGAAACTAAGCACACACGCCACAAACATCCCCAAACTCTACACGAATACCGATTCAAAACTGACTGCTTCAAGTATTCATTTTTTCCCCTCAATCACTTCGAGAATGGAATAGCCTGTCAACATGTACAACTAGTTGTAATGATTTAGATAATTTCCTGTCATTACTCGAAAGCCACTTACGTGTCTGACAGAGACGAACTGTAACACCGTAATTGTCGCGTGCACTTTGGTATAACATGTTCATCAAGTCCTGCATTGCTGCTCTTGTCCTTACCACATGCATCTTCGCTTACCCGCCGAGGTAGGCAAGCGATTATTGAATAGTAATAATAATAATAATAATAATAATAATAATAATAATAATAATAATAATAATAATAATAATAATAATAATAATAATAATAATAATAATAATAATTAAAAAATTAAATTATGGGGTTTTACGTGCCAAAACCACTTTCTGATTATGAGACACGCCGTAGTGGAGGGCTCCGGAAATTTCGAACACCTGGGGTTCTTTAACGTGCACCTAAATCTAAGCACACGGGTGTTTTCGCATTTCGCCCCCATCGAAATGCGGCCGCCGTGGCCGGGATTCGATCCCGCGACCTCGTGCTCAGCAGCCCAACACCATAGCCACTGAGCAACCACGGCGGGTAATAATAATAATAATAATAATAATAATAATAATTATTTGTTTTGTAAACATATATATACTAGACAGGAAAGGGAAAGCGAGGAGCAGGCTGGCACCTGCCACCGGAAGGGGCACAACGCCTGCCTACTCTCCAGAAGGGAGGTGACAGCAACATAGAAATTGAAGATAGGAAGGAGGGCAGGAAAGAGGAACGAAAGGGCAAGGTGACAAACGTCAAAGAGTAAAGCAGAACACACACAGTGCAGGTCACACACAGTATATAGGGCCGATCACAGCAGGTCACGCCACTGAAGAATGTAGAAATAGAATAAATAGTGTCTGAGATTCCGTCACCCGAAAAGAGAAAAAGGCTACAAATGTGAACCTAAATTTTTTTCTTTGTGGAAAAGTAAGAAGAGCGCGATGCGCCTGACCGCTTCGAGACGCACAACCACTGAGGTACAGACATTCGTCGGGTGCCGTACACCGCAGGCCGAGGAAGCCTCTCCTCACTAGCGACGTGTGTACGATTGTCCCGTTGTGCGCAGAATTACTGTCTCTGGCAACAAAATTGCATCACTTGCAATTCCCAGAATTTAAAAGAAATGCATCTCTCTTCGTATTAATTGTGTAGAAATAATTGATTAAGCAACCTAATCCTTAGATAAACAGTCGCTATTACTAGTAGTTTGTCTTATTGCTTCCTATTAAGCTAGTATTGTGCTGTATACAACTTATTGCTTTTGTACCCGTGCTCGTTATTTTAATATGTTTGTTATGTTGGTGTGACCTTCCTGCTAAAAATGCCCGTTAGGATTGCCAGCATGTATGGCATAAATAAAGTACTTCGTATTTCGGGTCACTTTCGATCTGAAGTTCTGAAAACTTGATCTTGGTCCCTTTAGAATGCAATATAATCATTCCTTATCGCTAAAAGATTAACTAGTTTTGAGCAGATGCTGTCAAAATCAATGACGACAGCTGGAACTAATGCGGAAACTTCGAGATGGCTTCGACCAGCTATCTTTACTTTTTGTTTGTTTTCCGGCTTACCAAGCCTCTGCTAAGAGCAAGAGTGGGCAAGATGACTCTTGTTCAATCTTGGTTTTAGGCAACGCAGCAGCGCTCAAGCCAGGGGCGGATCAAGAGTAGCATCAACATGGGGGAGGCACTTATAGTGCACACCCAGTTCCGTTAGCGCAGAAGTATACGTACGTATCGAGGAAAGGGGGGGGGGGACAGGTTCCCGTCCTCCTGGGTCCGCCAGTGCTTCAAGCAGGGCAACATCTTTCGGACACAAAACTAAAGGAGGAGCGCTGTTCTGTCATTCGTCGCGTCTCCCCCGTTTTTGCGTGCGTCAGCTGCCGCGCTTTTGAAATCCTCCGTGGATAAGTGATTCCTATTCCAGAAGAGTAATCTAACAATCAGGGTTGACTTGATATTCCCAAGGTTTGGGCACGTTGGTATACGATATGAATGCAGCTTTTTGTGCACAGGACGTGGACAGAGACGAGGCTAAGACACACGAGCGCAGACTCACAAGAGTGTTTCATTTCGAAGAAAACAACCACATATATGACAAATTCCGTGACACATCACGTGTGCGCCGCCCGCAGAAAATTCCTGTCTCTGCGCAAGAAATATTCCTACTGAACGAGCAAAATCCCTTTGCGATATCCCTTTCAGTGCAAGCAAATCTAAGTACACGAGCTGTTTTTCAATCCGCTCCTATCGGAATGAGGCCGCCGCTGTCGAGAATCAAATCCCGACCTCGTGCGCAGTAAAGAAAAAAAAAAGAGAGAGAGAGAGAGAGACAGAGAGAGAGAAAGCGCCACAGCCACAGAGTCACTGCGGCGGGTCTCAAGGCTGTCAAAGGGATGGCGATCAATCAAATACCGATTTCACGACTTGCCGACGCTTTCACCGTGAGGCTAACGTATTCCGTTGGCGGCGCAACGTAGTCACCGTCGGAATCCAGTATAAGGAACGCTCGTCCCGGCTCACAGAGAGCGATAGATGGAATATACGGGGCGCCGAAAGAGCCAAACGCTCAGGACAGAAAGAAAGAGTACACAGAAAAGAACAGGAAAGTGATAGGCATACCGACGCCTTTCGTTTCTCACATCTCAGTTGTGAAAACCTCAGTAGCAAACCCAGAGTAGAAGGTGAGCCCAGTCAAAGGAGGGAGACAAAGACAACGCCGATGACTTATACCTGCTCGCTAAAGAGACTTTAGCGGACATTTTCATAGAGCCAAGAGGCGAAACCCATACGAGATATGTGGGGCAGTGTTTACGGTAGTACAGGCTCGTAATTACAGCCGCATTTCAGCTGCTTCATGCACCCTGGAGGACGACATAAATCGCTTCTCGCCGCACCTCCGTGTATCAGTGGCCGTTATATGCAAGTCGAGTAACTGTTGTCACAGTAAATTTGTCAGAGCCGGATGCATTGCTGAAACCTGCTTATGTATTAAACGAAGTAGAGACCGATATTTGACATAGGATGAAACATGTTTTTCGGCTCATTGCGTTTTGGTCCCATGTTTGTCGCTACGAATTATTGAGGAAATAATATTCTCGGTGAAGCCGCTGAGTGCGCTCGTTTGCGCGAAGGTCTTGCTAAGGTATCGTTACCTAGTGTTGCGTTTTATATCTTCGAGCTAGTTCTCAAATTGGACGCGGACCACAATGCGTCGGTCACCGGGCTCTGGCAGGTGCTCTGTTAACGAGCCAGGCGCTGTGTTAGCGGACACCGGGTGACCAATGCATTGTCGGTACGCGAATCGATCCGCAGGGCAGACATGCGGTGGGCTTCACCTCACACGTGCGGCAGTCAAATATAACAGGCTAACCCCGCCTGCTACCGCAATCATCACCACCACCATCATACACCACCATCAACTATAGCAGCGAAACTAAAAAAAAATGAAAAAACTTTCCTGAACGGGAAATATCCAAGATATGAAATGTGTTATACGTGGTAATTGATGCGTAGGGGGTTATGCTGATGTAGTATACGTCATTTATTTATATATGCGCGAGAAGTACGAGCAGTGAGATGTACATATTTACAGTGCCCAACATAACTTTGCCTCTGTTTAACGCATCCTCTTGTTTTGGGTCCCCTTTAGTCACCTTCCATCCTCACTGGTCGGTGTTTATCAGGGTGTCCCATACTACTTGCTGTCCTCCTTTTAGTATAGGCTTGGGCGTTTCTGGCATTGGTGTAACGCCTCCTTTCTAGGTATGGTGTATGGGGAACGGTGAAAGATGGACGGCTTCGTAGAATGTTTTGCCGGCCGGCGTGCCTATTGCTTATCACGGGCAGTGGGCTTGAATTGAATTTTTGGGTTTTACGTGCCAAAACCATGACTTGATTATGAGGCGCGCTGTAGTGGGGGACTCCGGAATAATTTTGACCACCAGGGGACGTTTAACGTGCCCTCAATGCACAGGACCCATTGGCGTTTCTTCATTTCGCCCCTATCGAAATATGGCCGCCGCGGGGGAATGGGTCGTTTGCCACTGTACTCCGGACGGCAGCTATCAACCGCGCACACAATGGACTTAAACAGCGCATTCTCGCCATGTATTGGGAAAGGGGTTTCCTGGCTTCACACGGAATTTTTCAATGGGCTTTCCATATAAGGCTACGCAATAAAATTGTCTACTGGCGTGGACTTAATTGACCTTTACCCTACCAGCCCTCCAAATTTCTTTGCAGCTACAGCACATGCGTGTACGTGAGTGCACACACACTTCGCCGTATAATAAAACATAAACTGGCATGCATGGGGCATTTTGAGCGCTTCTTTTTTTAATGTGAAGCGCTCTCAATATATGTTCCTACACCTCTTCATATTAGAGAATCCTGTCGAAACGCGCAACTGTGTTAAAAAACATAGTTGCGGTACCTCCTTCCTGCTCACCTCCCGCTTAGACATTTCCGCTTAAACATAGACATCTGGTAGTGTCCTTGGCGCTTTTAATGTCTATACGGGATAAGAAAGCAGAGGTATCTAGCACAATTTGAACTTAAGATTAGCCCAACTTGAGCCCCAGACGACTAAATAGTTCGGAGAGAGACCGGGATATCTAAACAGCAGAGAGTCATTTCTTCTACGCCGCTAATCATGTGGAATATATAGAGGCATGTCTGACAAGTATAATTTGTCGTTTTCTCCACTCAGAGGCACAACTTAGTGTTCTGTGGTGCAGCTGCAAAACTTAGTACACACAGAGACATTTCTGAAATTTCGGGCAAAGTGAATATCAAATAGTTTGAGGGACAACGCGTTTGGTCCGAAAATACGGCAGAAATTTAAAAACCGTTAACAATATGCTTCAGTTGTTCACACGCGGAGACAATACGCAGGTCGAATGAAGTTTTCTATGAGCAAGGTGGGCACTAAAGAAGGCAGAACCCCTGTCGGTGCTGATATGTCACGCCTGTGCAATAAGGAGTTCGAAAGTGTTCGTGCTGTGATTCGTGCAAACCATGGCATGACCATCTGAGAAGTTTCTGATAAAGTGGGAATAAACGAGGGATCACGCTATAGAATTTGAATATCCAAACTGCAAGACTTTTCATTTATATATATATATATATATATATATATATATATATATATATATATATATATATATATATATATATATATATATATATATGGCAACGAAGCTCGCCAACTACTTCAACAGGCAGCCTCTTCTGTTCTCTGCTCAGGACACAAGGCATCACTTTTGCACTAACCGGAAAAGAATTGGAATATATATATATATATATATATATATATATGTGTGTGTGTGTGATGGAAACTTGTTGAATACCATTATAACAGAAAAGAAGACACGTCGTGCATTTCTTTGCGGCAATCGACGAAGACTGTTGTGAATAAGCTCAAATAGGTCTTCAAAGTTGCATATACTTAAACGCATCGGCGGTTTAAGAGTTCATTCATGCTTTGTCCTGCGCTTATTCGTTTGGTTCCTGTACGTATTCAGCAGTATGTTAGGTGTTGCGTCACATAGTTTAACTCCTCTGCTAATTTCTCAAAACTTCATATTCCCTACGCTTCTCGTGTCCTTCGTCCTGAAGTGGTGTTTTCGCTTCATTCAGTTTCTCTCCCCCCCCCCCCCCCCCTCCTACCCTGCTTTCTTCGGGTTGCTAGCATTCTTGTACACACATGATATCAGTAAATTCATTTCTGGGGTAAGTTCTGATGGCGGAGTAATGCCACAACATACATAAAAAAAAATCAATTTCATGCGGTCGCAAAACAAATGGTCCAGAACAAAACCCAACGAAAATCAGTTATTTTTTTTATTTGCAATGAAAACCTACAGCGCCCTTATAGCATTTGAGTAGGAGAGTGAATAACACAAACGAAATGTCAAAAAACAGGCCAATGCAAATGGAACAACAAAAAGGAAAGCACTACAACTAAATATACAGGCGTAACGTGAAGCGCCACTCAAGCGTAAAAACAGGGTTCATGGTACAACAGGATTACAGGGTGCTACAGGGCATCGTTGAACTGGGTAGAGGGTACCAGGTTCACAACCTACTATCAATGTCGTCTAAAAAGTTAGGCATACATACTGTCTTATCCGATAACTCATTCCATTCGCGAATTATGTTGGGAAAAAAACAAATACTTGACAACATTAATGCGACACTTATTTTCTCTCACTTGTTTATTATTGTATTTTCGCTCCGATACGTAATGCGGAAGGAGAAGAAGCTTATATTTATCGATACCGGTGCGTTCATTGTAAACGTTGTAAATTTCTTTTAAAATCTTCATGCATTTCTTCTTGAGGACAATGCTTTCCAGCGAAGTCTCCTGGATCTTCTGTTTCGTCAGAACTTCTGACGAAACAGTTGCAATTACCGCTTAAAAACTGGTTGGCGCATGATTGCCTCAGTTGCTTCTTCACCATAAAAACCTACACAAGTAACTAAATAATCGTTTACAAACCTTGCCGCGCGTTTCTGTGCTATTTCCAATTGATTATCTAACATTTTTGTGAGACAATTACAGGCAACAGACGAATATTCCAGAATTGGTCGTGTATATATATATATATATATATATATATATATATATATATATATATATATATATTGTCACGTGGTGGTGACGTTAAAGAACACAGTAGCAACACTGTGAACGACTAAACTAAATTATTTTATTGGGCGAACCTGTACCCACAAAACAGGCTACACTTATAGCACAACGATAGCGGCGAACACAGTCGGCGATCGTCGAAAATCTGATCAGCGGGCCAAGCGCGTCGGCTTTTATACAGCAGTCGTCGACTGTTCCAGACTAATCGTTGGGACCCGCGTGCCTTCCACAAAGTTCTACACCATTCGCGTCACGCGATGAAATCTGATAACACAAGGCTCGGCGACAACAGACAGCCGGATAGAAGCATCGATAACTTTCCAGAAACTTCGGATGCATGCAGGATAACATTTGTTAAGCGGCGAAACGTGGTCGCCCGATAAAGATAAGTACACGTGTCAATACATACATACATATATATATATATATATATATATATATATATATATATATATATATATATATATATATATATATAATTTATAATTTATAATTTATAATTTATTTATTTATTAGTAAAAATACAGATAATTGCATGTGCGTAGTATACATAAGGAGGTCCCATAGTCAAGACTGTATCGGGACCTCCTGCTAAAGACACTTATGATGTTATACAATGTTTAAAGCAACAGTAGTACAGATGAGAGCGAAGAGTAATATCAAAACATGTTTATAGCATATGAGTAATAAGAACACTTGTTAACAGCAAGACAGTATAAAAAAAACGGAATAAAATTAAAAAATTAAAAAAACTAGAAGAACAAAACTAAAAAAATAACAAGGAGAGTTTCAGTAAGTATTTATTATGAATGATTTTAGTTCTCTTTTAAATTGGTATAAATTTTTTGCATTTTCGATGATAGGTGGTAGAGTATTCCAAAGCGATATTGCGGAAAATTCCGCAGTCTGTTTACCATAGTTAGTTCGCACTTTAGGTAGAAGGAAATTATTATTGAGTGCAAATCTAGTGTGACTATGAGCTATTAGGTCACAAGGTGAGAAGCAGATTGATGGTAGTTCCTTAGTCATATATTTGTAGAATAAAATTCCTAGATTATATTTGGTGAGTTCCGAAATGGTTAGGATGTTGTTTTCATGTAATAGGGATTTTCCATTAGCAAAGCGTGAACTCCTTGTAATTATTCTTATGGATTGGTTCTGGATTACCTGGAGAGATGCCAAATGGGTGTTATAAGTGTTACCCCAGCATAGTATGCCGTAGTTAATATGAGAGTGAATGAATGAGTGGTATAGCGAGATTAATGTGTTATGTGTGAAGAAGGGACGAGTTTTAATTAGAACGCGAATACCGTATGCTATTTTCTTTTTGATGTGAGAAATGTGATCTTTATATTTCAAGCTACAGTCAAGAGAAATACCAAGAAAAGATGAGCATGGACTGGGAGAGATGGAGTGTGAGCCGAAAGTTAAAGGGGAGAATGCCGAATGTTGTTGATGTGAGGAAAATACAACAAATTTAGTCTTGGTGGCATTAATAGATAACAGGTTGGCATTACACCAACTTAAAACATTTTGTAGATCGGTATTTAGCTTGTTAATAAGAAGTGACATGTGTTTATCAGAGGAAAATATGGTAGTATCGTCAGCGTACAGAATGCACTTAGTAGAGGACAAACAGTTAGGTAGGTCATTGATATAAATCAAAAACAGTAGTGGTCCTAAGATGGATCCTTGAGGGACGCCAATGTTAGTGGTTTGTTCTCTGGAGTATATATATATATATATATATATATATATATATATATATATATATATATATATATATATATATATATATATATATATATATATATATATGTATATATATATATATATACATATATATATATATATTGGTAAAATAAAAATTTCCATTCAGGAAGCGAGGGGGCGTTCTCGAAGTTTTTTTCAAAGACTTATGGTAGGCGGCAAGCCCTTTTCGTAATCGCATCTATGTGAGCAGTCCAATCTCGGTGTGAAAGTAATACCCCGGTATTTTACCGTATCAGCTTTTGTTACTAACTTGCTGTTTCGGAAGTATGATCCATCGAGTATTTGTATCTTGTTAGTGAACTGAATGAAGTAACACTTCTCAGTGTTTAAATGCGTTGCCCACGTGTCACACCAGCGACAAATCTTATCAATATCTGCATGCAGAGTAGCAGTCATGTCATTAATGCACGTGACACAGGATGATACACAACACAGACGTCGGCGTACAGCCTGGCGGAACACCGTAGATCAACGGTTGTGTCATTTATGAATACCAGAAACAATAGGGGCCCGAGCACATAACCCTGCGGCACTCCAGACAATACATCAGCAGATGTCGGCGATACACCATTCAGAACGACACGTTGTTGGCGCGCGCTCAAATAATAAATCTTTCGCCCAATATATAAACCTATTAAAGTAAATCATGTCGACTATTATGCTGGTAATAAAGTTGATGTTGCAGATGAGCATAAAACACTTCTTTCTTTTTTTCCCACACCACTTTAGCTGGAAGCCTCCATTTAAGAACGTACTGTTATGTTCTGCAGAATACCAGGCTTGGTTTGACAAATCCGCCAGTTACTACGTCAAGTCAGTACGCAAGATGCGGTCGGTTGTAATTATGGTCCTGTCGGCACGTAGATTTTTTCTCCCCGCAGGTGTTAAACTTCGAAGATATCGCGCTCTATTCGTGTCTAATACAAATTATTGCTATTTAGTTTGGGCAACAGCAACCCATGCAAACATAAAAAATGCTCACCTTGCATAATAATAATATTAATAAACACATAAAAAGGTTTCTTCGCTATGTTGGACACCTGCCATACTTGTCACCTACGGGTCAGTTGGTTCGTGAATATAACATTATTTCAGGTACTAATTTGATGAGTTACATATCTTAGTTTTATTGTTCACGTGATTTGCTTAAACAATTCGTGTCAGTCCCAGCCGTATCGGCATGTAACAACGACATCTATTTAATTTCACGTTTTCATACTACCTACAATTTACGCTCATTAGAACACAGCCCCATGTATGCATCAAAACGGTACACACACGTAGTTTGGTGCGTGCATAATTGCTATGAGGTTGCGTAACCACTTGTGCTGCACGCCTTAATAAGGCCCATTTAAAAGAACTTCCGTTTGGTCTGCACATCAACTATACAGTTCTTCATATTTGGTATACTATATAAAATTTCGTAGTACGCACTATGTTTTCTTAACTACCTTTATATTTTGCTCTCTTGATGTTAGACGGTCGCGTATGCATAATGTTACATTTATGCATAAAAAATATGACGGCTGATAGCTGCGTTGGAAAGGAAGAGGGAAGACATCGACTCTGGCGAACAACAACAACATCGTTGCCACTCTTGAGCTCTGCTGCACGACCAAATCAAACGTTCTCTGCACTTGTACAATACATTTACTATACTTCTTTTTAAGAGTTCACTGTATATTGTTTTCTCCACAGCGGTGCAATTGAGTGTTGATCGGATGTATTCGTACACTGCCATGAAAATGTTCCTAGGACTCTATCAAAGTGCAACTTAGGAAGCTTTACACACACACACACACACACACACACACACACACACACACACACACACACACACACACACACACACACACACACACACACACACACACACACACACACACACACACGCACACGCACGCACACACGCGCACGCACGCACACGCACACACACGCACACGCACGCACACACGCACACACACACACACACGCGGATGTCGAAGTGTCAGGTAGGGGTAAAGTGTAGAGATAATAGGTAGCTGTGTGTGTGTGTGCGTGAGTGTGTGTGTGTGTGTGTGTGTGTGTGTGTGTGCGTGTGTGTGTGTGTGTGTGTGTGTGCGTGCGCTGGACTGCAACACATAGTAGGGGTGTACTAGAGTGCACCAAAGAGGGAGGAAGTGTAAGGAAGAGATTAGGACATCCGTGTGCGCTTATTCCTAATATACGCGCCTACGACGAGTGACAGTGGCAAGTTGTCAAGTTGGCACAATGCGAAGCCCAGTCTTCAAGGACGCCGCGTCTATAACGGTCCGCGAAGCACGAAAACGGACTCGCCTACAGATGACGGGTTTCGACAGCGCCGGAAGGCAATTTCTGTTAATGCTGAGGAAATTCCCGCGAACGCCCAAGGGAGAGAATGGAAAGGGCGTACCAGGTGCAAGCGACGATGTTCACTTTCGCTACCTGATCCCAGGAAGGCAGGAGCAACAGACCGCACTTCGCGTCGACAGGCAAAACACAAAGTGGCGTGGGAAGGTGACCGTGTCGACCCGAGTTCCGAGCTTCGGCCTCTGGCAAGTGCATTCGGTACTGAGACTCTCTTACTTCCTATTGCTAGAAAATGTCAGCGTTGTGGAGACTGCAGCCAGTGGCAGTCGATCAGAGACCGAATTCACAAGGTTGTTCGCGCGTAAAAACAATTCGTGACTGCGCGCCGCCTTGATTGTGGTAGAATCTAGTTGTGGCAACTTCGGCTACCGCGAGTGCCGAGCGCAGGGATTTCAGCCATTCACTTTTACGCGCCAGGTTTTACGCGCCATTCTGCACATGGTTAATTTGACTGGCACCAACTCGTTTTCGCCATGCTACGCTGATTTCAAAATCTTACACGTCATTTTTGTCGCATATTGAGTTTATCTTGGCACCAAGTAGCTGCTAAAGGAGACCGCCGATAAAGACTCAATGTTCCCTCCGTGTCTTCTTGGTACGCCTTTGGAGGAAGCAGTTTAATACGCGAAATTGTAGTAGACACTACGATACCTAAATAATTACCTGAAGCAAGCAGTTGAATTGAGATAGAATAGAAAAAGAGATGCTCGGAGATTTAACTTCAGGTAGAGCATCTTACAAGCAGACTAAACGATAGGTGATGAACTCCTGCAATGAATCGTATCGCCAAGCTGAAATTATTGCTAGCCCCACAAAGCTTGGATTGTGAATTATGTAGCTTGGTCACCTAAATTCGTCCAAGTCTTTAAATTTTTTCTGCTTGGTACAACTGCGTACACGCGATCTAAATCTAGCCGTGTCCTACTGTTCTCTCAGCGACTGTTCTCACAGGGTTCTCTCAGCATTTGAGAAAGAGGAACTAGATATTTGTTGGCTTTTGCGTCTCGAAGAATCACCTTAGCGGGACCACTCTAAGACTCAGACCTCTGAAAGTCCTTACGCACCAAAAAACAGGGGCCGTATTACAGGTAATTAGTTTTTCGTAGTTAAAGACCTTTTACCACAGGGTGCCGCTTACACGATCATTTCATTATCTACCACAAGATTAGCTTACGAAACGATGTTGCCTGTTATCGGCTTTATGAACCATGGTATCCAACTCACCTTCTTTGCCACATATCGTTCACGTGAAACTACCTGTATGATGCAATCACTATAGTTAGTGTTCAGCAGCAGAAAGCCCTTAGCTGTCGAGGTACAGCAGGCCGGGGAGGGGATAGGTTGTGAGGTGAGTTACAGTAGTACTGTAGAGCAGTGGTAAACGAGACGGACACACGTCTTTTCGGTAACAAGGTCTAGTTTATTCTGTCAAAAGAGAGAATTGAGCGGTCGCGCGCAGCGCGCCGGAAGTGGCGAGGGCTTTAGAGAGAGAGAGGAGAAAAGAGGGAAAAGGAGCATAGAGAAGTGCGGTGCGCGGACCTAGTGCGAAAGGAAAGCAGTAAACAAAGTAATCACAAAAGGGAGCTCGCGCATGACGTTCGGCACAGTGAGTCGAATCATGTGTCCGTGTGCCTGGTGTCCAACACTCGCGAAGGTCCGCTTACGGGAGGCCCGCGGGACGCCCTGCGGAGTCGTTTATGGCTGCGGGGATAGTGCGCAGCTCCATCGCCGCGCCGCTACAGTACCAACTATCATTCTGGGAGCTTGCGCGCCCAAAATTTATATCTATCTATCTATCTATCTATCTATCTATCTATCTATCTATCTATCTATATATATATATATATATATATATATATATATATATATATATATATATATATATATATATATATATATATATATATATATATATATATATATATATATATATATATATATATATATATATATATATATATTCAAGATCTCTACACATTCAAAAATCTTTACAGGTTGCCTGTAGCATATATTGCAATTCTCGTTCATGAGCTGGTCAACTCGAAGCGGCGGACACTACTTCCATGAACAACTGATATGCGAAATCAACTAATTAACAACAATCCACAACTGAACTTTTTAACTATACAGTTAAAACTCGGTCTAACGAAACCCGATTTTACGAGGCTCCCGATTTAACGAAGTAATTTCCATTCCCCGGCAACTACCCATTTGTTTCAATGTTGTCATCAACTCGAATTAACAAAACTAGCTTGCATTAAACCCGATCTAACGAAGTTTTTTCAGAAGTAAATGAGTAAGAAAAGAGATTATTTCTTTCTAATTTTGACGCAGACGGGTTTTCTTTCTCCAGCGTGTCCTCTCAAACGCTATTGCGTTAAAACATCTAGGCACCCTAGTCAGGGCCCTAGCTTTATTTTGACGAGGCTGCACGCCACGCCCATGCACGGAACAACGGACGCAGCACAGCAGTCGCTAGCGTTCTTACGTACCAGATGGCGCAAGGGGCGGCGGTATAGTTGGGCCGCCGTCGCGGACTTTTTACACGCGCAGGCACGGATTAGCGGCAAATACAATGCTGCAATACCTTTTGGGTGTCGCTAGGCTACAATTTTAGATTTCGAAGAACCAAAAAATCCCTTACTCGTTTTTCCGAACTTCCAGATTTAACGAAATAATTCGAGCATCGTCATCACTTCGTTAAATCGAGTTTCAACTGTAATTACCTTATGGTCCATATTGCAATTTACAAATTCTAGCCGTGGAATTCTCAACGCGGATCCACTTGGAACGAATTCTCAGTATATGACACGAGTCTCGATATATTCCCGAACTTTGCAGAGAAATGCATTAGCGTTCCAGTGAAACGCTAATGCATTTCTCCGCAAAGTTCTGGAATTATTATCTCGAAACTGGTGTCATCCTGACAATTCGTTCCAAGTGGATCCGCCTTACGAACTCGATCCACGGCTAGAATTTGTAAATTGCGAAATGGGCCCTAGGTTAATTAGTTAAAAACTTAATTAGTGATTTTTGTAAATCAGTCAATTTTGCTTCTCAATTTTTTGTGCAAGTAGTGTCCGCCACTTCGGGTAGACCAGCTCATGAACTAGAATTGTGACATCTGCCACAGGCAACCTTTAAAAAATTTTGAAAGTGTTCGCTGAAACCCCCTGCACATGGCTACCCGTAATATACTAGTGGACCAGCGTGCAGCGCCGTAGGCGAAACTGCGCGAAAAGGTCCAGAGAGGTCGAGCAACCAGCTCGCAGTCGCTGGAAGACAGGCTTATGTTTCCCGTCACACTCAGGGCCGACACAATACTCCGCCCGCGAGAACACCCCCTGCTTATTAAACGAGGTTTCGCTTAATAAGGAGGTCCGATCTGCTTCTGTGTGCTCTTTCCCAGGGAACCGTGTTGCGTTTCCTTCGCCTCCACCCAGAGCTCTCGGCGTTATTCCTGACCAGGCGCCGCTCGCGGTGGTGCGTTTCCCGAAAGGCACTGCCGCGCTCCGTGAGTCAGTGCATGAGTAATAACCGCGCCGACTTGGCATTTCCCAGCGGCTGGACCCCGAGCGCAGTGGCCCCCTCCTCGCCCTTCATACGCAGGAGTGGCGGCATGGTCCTTGGGGTGCGCGCGCGTTTCGTGCTTCCTTTGTTTTCTTCGCGCCGCCCGTCGGGAAATTAAAGGATTAGGAGGAGCGAGAGCACCAGCGGGCCGCGAGGGCGGTCGCAAACCGGTCGCCCTCTTTCTCCTTCCGGAGGTACGACGCCAAGGCCACGCGGCGCCCTTACCGCGGCGAGAGTGAACCAGTTTCGTTTTGATCGGCGCGCGCTTCGCTGGGTCAGTGTACCGGCGAAAGGCTCCCACCACGCGCGCGCGCCGGAACGCTCCCCGCCGGGACTCCGCGCTGCCGCCGCCGCCGCACGACATCGTCCCGCAACCGCCGGCGCCCCACAGGTGAGCCACAGCACGGCGGATCCGTCCGCAGCGCCCTGTAGCGCGTGCTTCCGATTCGGGCTGACTCGGTTTTCGCCGAACCACAACGCGATGTCAAGCCACTGCCGCTGCGCGCGAGAACGAGAAAGATGAGAACGCTCCGTCTCGAGAACAGTTCTACGGTTCTCTCGTCAGAATTGAATCCCTTCGATAAAGGCTGTCGGCGAATGGCAGCAGCGAGTGTCGCGTGACAGAGATGTTGCGCGATGCGTTCTTCGCGAGCGCGTCGTTTGCTTTCGCCTTGAATGTCTCTTCTCCGCTCGGCACGCACGCTTTGCGCAGCTTGCACGAGGGCACAGAGGAGACACCTCGCGCGCGAGTGGGCGGTCGCTGTGAATTAAATTTCATCGCGCGCACTTGTAAATGAATGAATACCTTAATTGCTGGCCTCAATGCCCCACTGTTTTGACCATTTTCTTAGGAAAGCCGTGCGAGTCAAAGGACTATTTGTAGCTTTTTCTCTATCACATGTTTGAGGTCAATGTGCCAGCTAATTCATTCTACACTGTTGTGCCTAGCTATTTTGTATTTGTTCCTTTCATTGTAGAGAATATTTTCGTATGGCGAAAAGACACTGCCGACGCCCACAGTGCATGCATGCATTAACATATCCCGAACGTTGCAGCATTTCAGGGCCATTGCGTGTGGGGTTCAGTTGAAATGTCTAGAATGAATGAAGTAATTGCGGCACATATCACCCACCCTCCCTCTTCCAATTAACTGAGATTATGAGAGGGTACATCTCTAGAAGTGTATATTACGGGAAGTAAATTTTAGTGTGCTCTCGTAATAACTTACTAGATCACAGTAGAATATACTTCCCGTACGAATTGCGTGCGTTTTAACCAATAATCGTTTCTCTCTCTGGATGTGTTCTTGCGTTCGATGATTTCGCCACCCTTCGATAATGGTCTTGTCTCTTGGCTTGAGTAAAGGGCACGGCCGTTCGAGGCGCAAACACTGATTAGCACACCCTATAATACTATTACCCGGAGGTTTGGTGGGTACTTGGGATTAGAAAGACATGTTTATAATAACGATGCTGGATGACTCATGTTCGTGCGGTGCATTGTGAATGGGATATTAGCTGAAGCTTGAGTGATAGTCGCAGACTGCCTGGAGCGGTTCCAAGCCAAACCTGGCACGTCGTGCAAGTCAGCAACGCCCTCCGTCAGAGACCGGCCATGAGCGCTGTAAGGCTATAACGGGCACCGGTCGCTCAGTGGAGAGTCAACGAATCGCGTATTCACAGCTCGCACAGACTCGAATGCGTAAATGTTCAAAAAACAAAACTTTCTCTATCAGCTCGGAAACCTATTAAAAAACTTCTCAAAGACGTTAGTACGTGCTGCGATACACAAATATGACTGCTTAATGTTTATCTCTTCGAGCACTTAAGTGTCTGCCTTGTTTATACTATTATTAAAATGAGAGAGGGAGGGAAGCATTTGCTTGAAGCAAAAAGTGTAAAAGAAGGCTTTACTTAAAGAATAACAGCTGACCTTTATCTCTATGGTACGCGGGGCATTAGAGGCAAAGCGGTGTGCATACTTCTCTAGCAACGAAAAACCAACAAAAACGAAACAAATAATGAAGTGGCCGTTAATGCACGCGAAAGATACACGTCCATGGAAATGTAACTTGCATTAAATAAAAACAAAACGAAAATGCGACTCTCTGCTTTCGGGTCGTGAGCAGAAAAATAACAAATGTCGGCGTGTTTAGCAAATTACCGCTCATTCGCGGAAAGAATAAAGAAGTGCAGGCAACTAGAGTTTCACGAAACCTCAAGTAGAGGGTGCCAAACGTTAAAGGCAACAAGTGGACGGCCAACGCTTCGAGACGGCCGTTTGTCCGCGCCTCGTGTTGTTCAAAAATGGCAGCTCGCGCATCGAGCAGCTACGTGTAGCGCACTCACCACTAATATACGCGCATTTTCGCTTGTGCGGCGAGATGGTCACCAGCTAGGCGCGACTCCACCAACATCGCGCGTTTACATCGTATGGAATAACAGGCATTCCATCACGTCATCGCTGTATAGCAAAACAAGCTAACAGCGTTTTTTTGTTTCGCTTGCATCCAACGGCAAGGAAGGGGGGCATCAAAAAGAAAGAGAGAGAGTACGAGGTCGAAGCGTCGAAGTTCATGGGCGCAAATTTCCGGAGCGCGCAAACTCAGCGCTGACGACGTGTGGTGTGCAGTGGAGCGCACTTTCCGCCAATGCGCTGCGACTGCAGGGGTGTCGGTAGCGCGCGAAATGGGCCCCGTGGCCGCTGTATAAAGTCGGGCTGCCACCTCCCCACGTCGGCAGCCAACAGCGCTCGTGTACCGCGTCGAATGTGGAGGCAGTGCTACGGCGGGTGAGTTACGAGACCCGAATCACAAGAGGTGGCTATGCAAGCCTCATTTCTTTCTTTCTTTCTTTCTTTCTTTCTTTCTTTCTTTCTTTCTTTCTTTCTTTTGTTATTTCTTTATTTTGTCAAGGCATAGTTTCTCTACTCAAGGAGGCCTTTGTTCATCGTTTGCAGTGCCGCAGACTTTGTTAGAGCCGGTGCGCGCGATCCTAGCGCATGTAATGTCTGGCTATATAAACGTTGATCTGCCTGGTTCAATATCTTTCATATACGACAGGCCTGACCAGTAATGCGGCGTTGCTTCCACACGCGTTCGGCATGTCTTGCGGAGCAAAGTGGCTCAAACGACGTGTCATAATAACACCGTTGGTTTGAAGTAGTGCGTGCGTTGCTGACGAATGCCTCATTTAGCTACTTCAGTGATTTAGTGACTCTAACGAAAAAAAGAAAGGATTAACCAGCAGTGTGGCGTTGTTTTCAACCACTTTGCACATTTAGGCAGACACAAATACCATGAGCGTTAGGTCATACCATTACCGTTAGCTTAGCTTACGCATTCGCAATTACCATGTTCTGCGTCATTGCAGGCGCAATACCTCCGCGATTTTAGCGTCAAGGACATTTTATGTACGTGCAGAAATCATTTTACAAGTCGCTGAGACAGCAATACACAGGGACACAATGCGAACCACGATGAAGCAGCAGCTGCTTAACCTAGCCGGTCAGGACTATAGAAACTACTCTAGCTTTGTATATCTGTGCTCGATTTCTTTCTGCTTTTTCATTACTTAATTTTCGTTTACTTTTCCTCGTGCCGTTCTTGCATCATTTCAATCGCTGTAATCAAAAGTACTGAGCCCTGCATGTGACAGAGCTGACGTCTTCAACTTTCATTAACCTCTACCTCTCTCGCTGTTTCGCTCAGTTTGTTTAACCGGTCGTAGACAGCCTGATACTTGGAGCAAAACGATTGCTCTCTGAAACCGCCTATCAAAAATTTCCCCTCGCATTACGTGAAAAATAGCGCGAGCGTATTCAGCAGCGAAAATTTAAGTTGCTTACCAAACACGGCAGCCCTCACGATCGCGTTGCCCAGCGATTGCGGCGATGCTAGCACAGTGACCGCGATCAACTCCGGGTGAAGTCGTGTGCATCCGAGCGCTAACTTCTGAGTCGCCAAGAGCGCTGTCCTTGGAGTGTATATGTGTGCGTACGTCTATTGCGCAAATGGCAGCTATAGGAAACGGTAATGGCCCTTATTTGCGGAGCAGTAAGGACAATTACCCGGAATACCCATATATTTATCCTGGAATACCCCTATTGAATATTTAGCAAAGCGTCTAAGGTTTGTGTTTGCGTGCATAATTCAAGATATATTTGTGGTGCATCCCTGAGGAAGACCTTTTATAAGGCGTTGCGCA
Organism: Dermacentor andersoni; assembly: GCF_023375885.2. Classification (NCBI taxonomy): domain Eukaryota; kingdom Metazoa; phylum Arthropoda; class Arachnida; order Ixodida; family Ixodidae; genus Dermacentor; species Dermacentor andersoni. The sequence goes on from NC_092814.1 coordinate 79,218,858, forward strand.
TATCTGTCTTTAGGTATGGATTAACAGTTTACGGTCCTGCATCTGCTTACAAGTTCAACTCATTAAATTCATTTCTACGTAAGATAGCGGTTCTCATAGCATATGGAACACATTGTGGAGACGACCCATTACACATTATGAACCGCTTCAGCATGCTTGACGTACACAGATGAATTGTATTCGATGCTATAATTAAATACCACTACTCCACTACCTTCAAAGTTGAAAATATTAGACAGAGACAATTGAGACATACAGATAATTGCAAACTCCCACAGGTGTTCACAAAATGTGGAAGGAGAAGCCGTGCTTTTTATATTCCATTTTACTTCCATAACTTGCAAACTAGATTTTCTTCCAGTTCACTTAAATTTGGAATTTCATCAGGTCGTTCATTAAGCATTTGTACATTTAAAATGACGTGGAAAGAAGCGATATATGTGCCCACTAAGCGCTATTACTTAGCTGTACGCTGTTATCAAGCAGTGCATCTGCACTTTTCTTTTTAACCCTCTTTTTATTATCAGGACTGTCTAAATTTTGAATATTTTCTTCTTTTTCCTGTGTACTTGCCTGATACTGATACGTTTTTTAATGAATTTAATTACTTTGTTTTATGCGTGATTTACGTTCATTCGTACAATTACTTACGCATTAACTTTTGATCCAGTTGTAAAACTGTTCACAAGCTTCTGTGTAATTACCATGGCTACTGTGTTTTCCCCTCTTTTACTGATGACGGCCATTAAAAAAAAATAGGTGCTGATGAGCCGAGACTGCCCAGACACGCACACACGCCACAAGGCTTATGCGCACTGGAATTTACTTGCGCATACTTATTTGTCTCGAAATAAACATTTTATTCTATTTGATTCTAAGTAGCACGTGACTTAAACAAAACGATACGGAATTTACACGCCGACACATCTCTCAGCACTGAAGACCTACGCTGCGCAGGCAGAAAAAACAAGAACAAATCAAGCCATTAGGTTACAAAGCTGGAATGCACTTCTGTATCAGACGCTAACGGCACTGCAGTAATGGCACCACGGGAGGCGACCTGCCGTATTTTCTTGGCACTGGCCGTAAGGGGATAGGAGTGCATCGGAAGAGGAAAAAAAAACGATGAAAAAATCCCGTGAAGGTGGAATGGAGGCGACTTCGTGCGGGTCACCCGTGGGTCTCTGTGTCTCAGGCAGGGCACGAACGACAAGGGCCTCCAAAAATTGGCGGAAATATATCCAAAAAACCGGACGCACCCGTGAAAACTACCCCGGTTTGGCAACCGGTGAGGCACTCGCCAAACCGGTCACGCACACTTCAGTCGCGCCAGCACCGTCTGGAGCAAAACCTCGGCGGCGACGCAATAGTTCAGATGTTTCCTTCGGTGAGGTCAAGATTCCCCTTGTCGCCGTAAAAGATTATATATATATATATATACATATATAGACGACTGCATCGTGGCATACTTATCATCGAGGCAATCGCTATACTGAGGCGGCAACGTTTACTGCAGGACACACCATGTTCTCGCGTAAAGGGCGGTTCCGATGTGTTATCTCTGTGCAGCACAAAGTAACGCCAGTCCTATAGCCACACGGTCACTTGTCTCTTTATTCAGTCTCTGTCCGGCTAATTTACGGCAGCAGCGGACGCGCGTCGCTGCTAACAGCGCGAGGGTGCTTTATTGCGTCATGCCGAAATGACTCCCGTGACGTTATCGCGGAGCACTCAGCCGCATTGCGCAGAAGTTGCGCCCGTCCTCTTGCTTCTTTCTCGAGGCAAGAGTTTGTCAAAAAGCTGACGACCTTCTGATTTTTTTTTGTCGTGGTTTATTTTCTTTTCGAATGAAAGAGAGAGAGAGAGAGGGAGAGAGAGAGACGTATGAACAAAATAGCAACGTTCAAAAGAAAGGGGATACTATGCATTTTAATAACGAGAAGGAATTGCAATTGGTTTCAGACCAAGATTCGCAGGCATATGAGAACTCGTGGCCACTACTGGCGTTCCTGTAACGCGATGCGTTGCCGGATCGCAGCGCCACTCAGTCCGAGCGAGCTAATGTCTGGTGAGCTGAATTAGGCTACTAAGTCCCTAATACACTCAGTGCCTTTTTCCTTGTACCAGGACAACGGGTTCCTGCTTTAACTCCGGGAGTTAAAAAAGAAATGTAGAGTAAAACTCACGGTCAAGTTATAACAAAGTGGAGATTAGTATAGATTCGAAGATATATGGTGTGGTATTGTCGGCATTCAAAACTACGTGACGCTTTGGAGTGAGTTCGTCACCAGATCTTATTTGAAAACAAATGCACATTCAAAAACAGCAAGAACAAGCGCAGAGTCCCTTCAGATTTCATAAAGGTTTTACCCTGTTCGTTGCCACATAGCGCCCGGAGTTACCTTATACGACCTTTCCGAGTACAGCATCGCCTGACCAAACCAAGTTAGAGGCGCGTAGAAAGCCCCCGCGGCTGCTGAAGTGTGACGGAAACGGAGAGAGAGAACGACCGCCAAAGCTGCCAAGGAGGAATATGATCTGGCGATCTCGTGAATAAATATCGCGCCAGTGGAAAGCACTCTGGCGCTACAGATATTCATCATCGCCCATGCAAAGCTTCGCACGTAGATTTTGTTCATCATAGGTGACACGAGAGAGACGAAGGGGGAAAGGCAGGGAGGTTTTTCAAGGTCGTGCCCGGTTGGCTACCTTAGGTTTGGGAGGAGGGGTGACGCATATATGAGAAAAAGGAAAGCGTTGTAAGAAAACTAATAAACAAGCAGTCTGTGTGAACATACTCGCAAGATGATGCGCCAAGCCTGAGCAGCTATAGCTTTCTGGCGCGCTCCGCACAAGCTCATCCGAGTTGGACGACGCGCCCATAGATAGGGAAAAGAGACGCATTCCCTCTCGTGTGTATCGCACCCACTATACCACTTGAACAACACACACAAAGCCCCGTTTAAAGTTCAATCACAGATGTACGACATAACTTACCCCTTCAGACCACACGGTTCTACATGGTAGTGTGGAATAAAATCGGCTTTACTGTGGCGCACAAATCTTGGCGGAAAAAAATGAAAGAATGACATAGCGATTATATCCGCAGTAACATTATTTTAGTAAAAAAAAAAAAAGAGGTGTGCACTGTTGCACGAGTCTGCACCCTATTTTTGTTTAGTTCTCTCTCCCTTTTATGATAGTTCACAGGGTAGGCTTTCATGTTACTGGCGAGGCACACGGTGGCATTTATAACCTCGATGTAAAGGTTGAACATTTACTTTGTTAGCTTAATCTGCGCTAGAGGTATCCGCGAACACCGTATGCGTGTCCGATGATTCAAGAAGCAAAAGTGGTGAGAGAACTACGGCTCAGGTCGGGCTTCACCCTGTTAGTTCACCCTGCCTCGGGCCGCCCATGTAATGAGCCGAGCAAAAAGCTGTGTTAAGTACCGAAGAAGGCACCTGCATGTGTTTACAACCTCTAAGCGAGAACTTCGTCTCAGTCGGTGGGCGTTCGCCTCAGATATACGAAGGCAGACCCCACTTTGACGGAAGACGCCCGGAGGCGTAGGTTCCGCCACAGGTGTGCAGTGGCTGCGCGCCTGCCCAGCACGCACAAGGCGCCGGACGGCACGCTGTGCACGCCCGGTAGCGCCAGGCTCGGTGCGCTGCATTCGGCGCACGTAGCCCCTTCCGTTCCGGCAACGCGACCTCCTCCCTCGGCAGAGGCTACGCAACGCGCCAGGGAGGCCCGTCGGCGGAGAGCGGCCAAAAATTGTTCGCTCCTCTTTTCTCTTTTGTTTTCTCAAGTTCGTCAGCGCAGCACTCTTTCATCCTCCAAATCCTCTTATATACAACGCAAGAACCATACTGGAAATTGGCACCATTGCCAATTGGTGGGACGGAAACGTAGATCAGGACTAATACGGATCGATGTTGACCTTCATGGGAGTGTTTTATGAAAACTTGTACGGGGGCGTGTTATTTGTTTCCTGCCCCGCTAAAAGCGGCTTACGCGGTCATAGGTTTAGACTGCACTCTGGTATGAGAAGCCGGGCGACAAAGCCACCCACTTGGCGATTTGGTAGTCTTTGATGACAGCAGCAGACACTTAAGGCGTTCAGTAACGGCCGAAGTGGACACAACAGCGGCGGCACGCGACATTTTTTTTTTTTATCACGGACATGAATGACGCGTTTCATCTGTGCAGTTGGGCATCCGGTAACACCGAGCTGCGTTTCGAGGCTCATTGTCGCTCTCTGCTTTGCGACCTAGTTCTCAATGAGGGCGAGCGGATGATGTCAGGACATGATTTCCAAGAAACCGCGCCGACGTTTCTCCCGGTAGAAGTGGCGGCTTGCGGAACGGCTGAGCAAGGGGCATGACTTCATTTCGGAGCAATTTGGAGCTAAGAGTGCATGCAGCCAGCAGCGGGGGTTCGCAATAACCTTCGTTTTCTTCTTATCCTGTGCGATAGAAAAGTGAACTTCGCAGATACATTGCTTTCTACGGCAGTAATATAAGCGAGAAAGCCGGGGATTTTTTTTACAACCGCGCTGCATCCGGTACAGACCCCTCGTGCAGGGTATGTATACCCGCTGTTTACTTTCTGCGCTCTGTCTACCGTCCACTACGCGAACACATATATGATGCTTGAAGAAACGCAAGCAATGGAGTGCGCAGGAGGCCGAAGTGACAACGTCGTAGATGCGTCAGCCTCGCTTGCACAACAGCTATACAACGCGAACAAATCAGCCCAATGAAGTCCATTAGCTACCTCGCTCGCTCATTTAGCCACATTGTGTTGAAACAAAGTCTCGACAAACATCTTCCCCTTTTCACTTGTGAGCCACGAAGATGCTTCCGGCCTTCCTCGACAACGAAGCTTCTACGTTATTTTGCCCTTTTTCTTCTTTCTATCTACCTTCGCTCGCGCAGGATAACCAACCAGGCGTCTGTCTAGTTAACCTCCATGCCTTTCTTTAATTTTTTGTTCTCGCGCTCCCTAGCACAACAAGGCTTAATAGCATGCTAGTGCACGTGTGTGCGTGTATGAGCTCGTTTGTGCCCATAGCTTGTCCGTGTTCGCGAAGTGTGTCATCTCATTTTTCACTGTAAGCATTCTGGCCAGGGCATGTCAGGCCTCCGGCCGAACTCAACAAAAATTTTATCAAATCAACATATGTCTCTCATTTTCCGAAATATGTAGTGGAATGTGCAAGCAATTTTTGTAAGAAATGCTATGATGCAAGCCATTTAGTCATTAAGACTGTTTATTTTTGTCATCAAAAAAAAAAAAAAAAAAAACATGGTAGATTGATGGAGTCTTTCCGAAGCTGTTCTGGAGCTACGATACCACCTAGCGTTATTTGATGTGCACCGAAACCTCGCATCTTGTATTCCGCCCCCATCGTATGCTGCCGCCATGGCAGGGGAATAAAACCGCGCACTAAAGGTTCAAGAAACGCCCCACACGTTTCGGAATAAGCCATGTTTTCTCGTCCATTCTCTCGGACGCTTTTGTCTCGTATACGAACTTCATGACAGGGCAGTCGATTTCTTCCAAGTGCAGTCAGCGCTTCACTGCTGTGTCAGCTCTTTTGTCTACCATACGTGGGCACTAATGGACTTATTCCCACTTTTGCTCGCGCCTATACAGATTTCCGTGCTGCTATTATTTCAAGAGAAATAGCACAGCTATCTGGTCAACATCAAAACATGTAACTTCTATCTTAATCGGCAGTGGTATACGGCTGCATCTACTGCTAGAGATGTATGTATGTATGTATGTGTTCGCGGCCGAGGCTCTCCTCGTCGCGCTAGAGCGCAACTATACTCAAGCTGAGGGTTGGCTGCGTGAACGTGCGCGAACGTTTATACAGACAAGGACGTGTGGCCAGCCCATCGCGTACGTCTTGAGGCTGCTGCGAGACACTTCAGCACCTGATATTTGAGTGTCCTGCTTTCAGTGCGCAGCGCATGTCGCTAGTGAGAGACTATCATCTCTTTGGCCTGCGGTATACGGCCCTCGACGGATTTTTGTACCCCAGTGGTTGTGCATCTCGACGTGATCAGGCTCATCGCACTCTACTTATTTTTTCTAGAGTTAACTAACTTAGGTTCAAGTTTGTAACGTCGATACTATTTCTTCTATTTACCATTCTGTAGTTGCGTGACCTTCAGCGACCTGGCTCTACTGTGTGGGATCTGTACAGTGTGTTCTACTTTATTCTTTTAGATTTGTCGTGTTGCTCTTTCTTTCCTCTTTCCTTCCCTCCTTCCTATCTTCCATTTCTGTGTTCCTGTCACCTCATTTCTGAAGAGTAGGCTAGGCGTTGTGCCCCTTCCGGTGGCAGTTGCCAGCCTGCTCCTCGCTTTCCCTTTCCTGTCAAATGCATATATGTTTTCAAAAGAAAAAATAATAATATGTTCTTCTCCCATCTGCATCTACGTATTAACTGGATAAAATTAGAAGAAATTTTTTTCTATCGCCAAGCATTTCAGCCCTTTCTTGTTCACAAAAGGGCGGCATACAGATTTGCAATTTTTTCTTAAGCGATGTTTTATTTTGAATAATGACGGCGAACCAGTTTTACTCCGTAAGCACAGAAGCATTTGTTAATCCGTCTCAGAGCAGCGAATTTATTTACTTATAAGCTGTGCGGCATGGCTTGAGAACGTTGGGAAAGAAGAAAAGCGAGTCCTACCGGCTGGTGCTATACCTCGGTCAACAAGGCGCGGGTAGGCGCTTATACTCTCCCTGCATCAAGTAAGTAAGCAGGCTAGTCGAACACACCGTGAAAGTGTTCCCTAGAAATGAGGATACCGTGACACCGAAGCGCAGCGTCAAGGTCGCCAATTACATTTGCACTCTGAATGGTTCCCAGCGTCGCGCTTGGCGCTTTTGAACCACGCACTCGGCCCACAAACATTTCAAACATCGCCAGAAAAAAAAAAAAGTAAAATGGAAGGAACACGTCTCTCGGTGCAACAAAAAGCCCCGTTATATTATTATTTTTGTAATGTTATATGGAGAGTATACGCTTTCGGAGTGATTGAATGAATGGGGCAGACGGGGGCAAACGGCCGGACGAATCTTAGTGTGAAAACTATTTCTTTTACGGATCGTCCGTAACAAAAAAGATAATAAATTTTAACGCCTGAATGTTTCGTTCTCGAAGAGGAGAATTCGAAATCCGGCGTTCCGCTGCGAGGTTACATGCAGTGGGCAGCAGTGTATATGCCCTACTTTCTAGCACAGTTACTCACACGAGGCCATTTCCCGTTGGTAGCGCAGCGCTGCGTTTGGACCTCATAACCGATTCACAACTCCATCCGGTATTGTCTAATACAGCGTCAGTGAAGCCTTGCAGTTTCGTTTCGAGTAGCAAGAGCACAGAAAGCGCCGACTATGCCAGCTGGCGCTAAGAAAGAAACGTATAGGCGCTCATTATGTAAGCCTGCTTTAAAGCCCTAGGCAGCTGCCCCGTCGTAACGATCTGGTACTTCATTCTCGGAAATGTCGATGCACCATCCGTTTCAGCAAGAGAAAGTAAGGGCAAAGGCGTTTTCTCTTCCCCCCCCCCCTTTTTTTTTTAAGTTTGAGGGTCCGATAGGAGTTATGCTCCAAACACAAAGAAATCGCCTAGAGCGGAACGCCTGAAAGTTGAGTGCAATCAAACGTCACGAATATTCCCAGAATGACATCGATGTGCTGCGTACGCCTACCTTACGTATCGTGCACTTATTTAAAGCGAAGCTTTCTTTTCCTCTTACCCGGGGTTTGGCGCGTTTCCATGCCGGATATATTTGTGCATATATATATAGACAACTTGGACCACTGGGTACGTGACCGTATAGTCACCTTGCTGCTGGCTGCTGCGAGGCCTATATAGCAGACAACTTGAGCCATTAGATATATGTGCCCGAACAGACAACTTCGGCATGGGTACGTGCAACTGGGTACGTGCCCATTCGTGGCCAATCCCCCATAACGGATGTGCCACTGCGACATAAGGGGTATGAATCCTTAAACGTATTTAGATATGTGTCGTACTGTGCACACACTTTCTATCAACATTCTTCACGAGACGATGATGATGATGGCCTCATACTATGGATGGTACCCATACTGGGGGATTGGCCAAGGATTGTGTGCTTGAACTTTTACTTAATGCTTTGAAGTATTACATATTCGATTAAAGAAAACGCACAAAACAAACAAAAAAAAAAGAGAAAAGAAAAGAACATTCAAAAACTTATTCGTTTAGTTGATTGTATGTAACCGCAAACGGCATCAAACACGTCCCTGTGGCTAAAACCCACAAGTGACGCACCTAAGGATAGTATTATTTCTGATGATCAGATTAACCCTAATTTACGTAGCACGCAGAATTTCTAGAAGTCTTTTTACTAATAATTTGTATCGGCTACATAAGAAAAAAATAGTGATCTAGGGATTCTGTTTCTTGGCAGTGTGGACACAGAGGCGATAGCGTCAGACGAGTCCTGTGTAAATACGGGTTTAAAGGGGGGACACGGCAGCGTAATCTGGTGATCACTAATTCCGATTGTCTTGACGGACACCACTGAATTTTCCACAAAAATTTTAGGCGCTGAAATTCCATGACGGCCTGGTACCCATAATAGTTTTACAAAATTCTCCTAGACACTCACCATACATCGTCTTCGTCCTCGTGAAGCAGACAGCTAACAGCTACATCCGCTACTGCTGCTACCTAACTCAAACAAGTTTCGTGTCATTTAGATTCCAATACTGCGTTGGATCTGCTTGTTTTTTTTTTCTAATATCCTTTGAGCGGTTTGGCCATTGTTATTATTTATTTCCTATTTCTGCAGTTGTTTTACTCCTGACTTCCTCTCCCTTCCCTTCTTCTTTTTCTTTTCGGAAATTTGTCTGCATTTTTTTTTCTCTTTCGGCTAGTTTTCCACACGACGGCCAAGCAAGACAGAGCAAGAGGCTAAAATTTATGTGAAGCCAGATACCTCGTAACAATTAAGCGATAAAGCAAAGTATCAGCAGCGTCGCTTTCCGAGTCGTAAATGCTGATGAAAACAGACATCGATGGACTGACAAACGGATGAAGTGAAATGGAGCATTAGAAAATGCAGCAGCGCCGTGCATCTTCTCCACTCATAATGTTGCTACTGTTGCTTGAACGGTACTGTTTGTTGGGTGAACAGAGAGTAGCGAAGTAGAAGTTCGTGGTGCTCTAATAACAGGAAGGCCGGGAACGCAAATGCAGCAGCAGCGTCTGGCGGGGCTTCTCAAGGTTAAGCAAAGATAACGAGAGAACAGGCTATTTAGAACTATACGCGCGTACTAGGCTGCGGCGTCAATTTAGCGTGAATACTTCGTACTCCATTTGGTGACTAACATCCTGTTGGAAATGGGTAGCCAAACCAATGGCAAACAAGTTTCCCTGACACTGTTCTGCATGATTACGGCTTGTACAAAGCGCTTGGGAACGAGTGCTGTGAGAAACGCGCCCTGCGCCACTGATCACATGTGAGTTGCGAAAGCCATTAGAAAATCCAAGGTCCCGTTAGTATAGGGCATCAAGTTTCTAGCCAGACCGATTCGAACAAACCTGCATAATGATCGATCGGTGCGCCGCTGAGTCCTGTGATTTCAGTGTGCGAAACCTGTATAGATGTCTTCTCTCCGCGTCATTAGATGTCACTTTACATTCGCAGTGGAAACAACGCTAACGTTGCATTTGTCGCTCGCGCCGAATCACTGCAAAGCGTGCGCCGGTAAAGTCGGTCAAGCACGCCGTTGCAAGGAAAAAAGAAGGGGAGAGAGATAAATGAGCTCACTTTGCAGGAGGCGTACGTCGGGAAGCTGCAGCTCGGTTGTAGAAGAAACTGCTGTCTAATCTCTCCCCAGCTGTAAAGGCAGCGTTGCGGTATGTCAACAGACATCATAAACACTTGGTAGCTCAGCTCCGTTGTGTGCGTACATGCTGCTGTATAGACATACAGTGGAGCTCGCAGTTGGACGCAAAGGAAACACAAGGGCACGCAGCGAAGATTGTCGCAAGCGTTTCATTGTACTATTTTGAACAGTATGATGAAAATTAAGGCGCAAAGGCACGCATTATAAGCGCCCAACAGAAAAACACGAACACGGTGCGAGGTAAAGTGTTTCTTATGTGTCTATTAAGAGCCCAACGCTGTATGCACCCGTCAGACTCGTTCCTGTACAGCAGTTTCAGTGATTCAAACTGCAGTACTGCACCTCCCTTCGTCGTCCTCCCGACTCGTTATCCGCTCGGTGAGTGTTGGCAACGTCATTCACGCAATCCCACGACAGTACAGGGGAACTAAAAAGAAATGCAAGCGTCCGAACTTGCGCTCTGAAAGCGCCGCAGCGCTCTGTAACTGCCTTGTTCCGAAAGGCTAGGCCCTATAGTATGGCTAGGATCTAGAGTAAGATACTGTGCACAAGCACAACCTTTGAGTTTCCCAGTTACAGAGCGCGGTAATGCTCTTAGAACGCACGCTCAGGCGTTCGCATTTCATTTTAGTCCCCCAATGCTTGTATAAGAGGCACAACAGCTGAGCTAATCTTGTAATTTTATATTCCAAGTTGCCTGCCAGCAGAACATTGCAAGGTTTAATATGCCCGTCATTTCTTAAAGAAAATGCACAAGCTTTTTCTAAAACGAGGCACGAAACAACCTCCATTCAGTTGAGAATGTCACTGACTTTGAAGTAATCGACTGTTTATTGCGCTGTGAGTTACATTAACGCCGCCAGAAATAAATCGGTGTTTGCCCCAGACAAACATCGCCAGTGATTTCCAATGAATGAAATATGTGAACTTCTGCATTGATGTCTCATGCGCTTCAAGTTCCCTTTCAACACTGCTTCCTTTAGTTCGCGAATAAAATCGAGTGACTTTTATAGGGAAACGCCAAGAGTAGCAATCATGGCTATGTTTATGAATCGGTGTTTAAAGAAGCTGCAGCGTGACTAGAAGAGCCGCGCGTAAATGAACGTGACCCAGAGGGCGAATTCAGAAAGTTTTTCCTTCGTATAAATAATCCTAGTCATTAGTCGCTTTCATATATGGTCGTGCATGCATCGGGCCCGCAAGCGACAGCCAGGAATGCGAGTTACAAGTGCTAAGCGTTCCGGTGAGAGCTCAAGAGTGAAACTTGCTCTTCATCCGGAGTCCACAAGTTTTCTACCTGCAATGTAACAAAATATATCGCACCATGGCAAACTGCTCCACACCAACATCAAATTGTTACTTCCTTTTCTATTATCGGCGAAACAAACTTATTAATCTAACCTAAACGACCTATGATCTGAGCTGTAATTTCGCTAACAGGGAATGAATAATTAGTCACGGGTCGTGTTTCACCATACATGGCTTTGCGTTGCAACTTTTTTGCACCGCGTCTATACTGTTGGCTGAAGGGCTCTTCGACTCTTTCTCTTCTGTGCGGTTTCGATGAAAGAACCTTTCCCTTCAGTAGTAAACGCCACGCACGGACAAAACACGAGTAGGCACGAAACCAATATTGCCATGACAACGGGTCACCGAAAACGACACGCCTCCTTGCGTGAGACTTAAGACACACCGTCAGACAAGCAGAGGTCACCGGCGTCGCACAACAGCATCTTACGTGGACTAACCTTGTATTTTGTTTCCAACTTTAACGGATGTTGACAATTATTTACTATCGGTGTCGTCGCCGTCAGAAGAAAGGCGTGCGCACATCGGATCATTGTTAGTGACGTGAGTTTTTATCGCCTATATTTGCTAGAAAGCGGCCCTTGAAGAAGATTCGTGCTTGTTTATCGATAACAATCACGGCGGAACGGCAAAGAAAGCTACGTAGTTTGCTATGAATAACCACTTCTGGCAGGAGGAAAGAGAGCTTCATCGCAATAATAGAAGTTTTAGAGTTGGTGAACGTGTCGCTGTACGTTTTAGGGAACATAATTTTGTGAACAGAGTTTGCTGTGACTTTGTTTCTGACAGTCGCCCACTTGCCACGACGAAGTTCTCTTCACAACGTTCATGTATTAATATTCTGCAATATCCAGCAAGTGCTGTGGATTATGTAAAAAGGAAGCCAACGTCAACAGTTGTATATGAGTATCGATGCTTTCAGAGCACATGGCGCATACATCCTTGAAGGCACACACTGTGCACATGCATTCAGATGTAGTAACGGCTATGTTGGCGTGGGCAGTAGCCAAGGTTCAACTTTTATCGCCGTTATCAACAGAAACTTATGTAATTTGCAATCGGTAAACAAAACTGCAACAACTTTATTTTCCGGCACAACCGGTTACGACGTCCAAGTTTATCCCCGATATTTGTTATGGGTCGTTTTTGGCAACGGATTTGTTCAAGAGCGCGTGTGTGTGTTTCCATCGCCAGATGTGCGGTGCATTGCATAAGCGAAAACTTGGCCAGGGCGTAAATTGAATGCACCCACACCTCTGCGAAAATGGGAGCATCTGAGAGCACATATTCAGTGTATGCGCTCCGAGCAATGCTAAAGACCTTGCACGTACGCGACATTGCGGGATGCACACATCTTCAATAAATTTGTTGAAAGCATGCACAGCTACTCTTGCATTCTTATACCAACTGCGCAATTGCGATTACGCGTTATTACGTGACCAGTAGTGACCACGTTATTACGTGATCAAAGTAGTGAGTAAGAAGGCCTCTTATAATTTTGCCAAACCAACACCTTAGCTCAGACGTTTTGCTGTCACCGTATGCGCACAGCGCTTCCTGCGGCTAACTTCAGTGTATTTTCAGGACGCTCCAGTTCAAAGCAGCATTACTCATGCCGTGCGAATCGGGTCGACGTATCGCCACCTCAGACATTCGACATGAAATAGAGCCGACCGCTCCTAGCTCGTATTCGAGGGAGCGGCGTGGCCTCACGGGGAGCTTCCGGAGATAAGCGCCTGACCCGTGCGTCCTGTGCATTCATAAAGAGCGTGTCGCATTTGCAGCCTGCCCATACAAAAGGAAGGCAGAGTATACGTATATGTACGAAGGGTGCGTTCGTGCGGAAACAGGCTTTAAGAACAAACGTTTGTTCCATGCGAGACGGGCGCGCATTTGACCTTGGTGGTGCCGAAAAGTCGTTCGCAAGCGTTGCTCATTAGTCCGCTCACGTGAAGCGGGTCGCCCCCAAGCGAAAAGCCGCAGAAATTTGCGTATTGGGTTGCTCTCCAGTGGAATATCTCCGCCTTGTCGCTTAAGCGTGCTAACTTTTTAGTCAAAGCTACAACAGGGTACGGATGCTGGTTGGTTAGTTCTCTAGCTCGAGGATGTTGGGATCAACTGAAAGCTGTCAGAGAATTCCTCCAGACGGACAAACTACAGTGCACACCAGCGAAACAGTTGCTGTAAATTTCTTCTTATTAAGGACTCTTTTCCTCCGACCTTTCTTCGAATACTCGCAGTGTGAAGTGAATAGCGGCAAGGGTTCAAAGCCGTCGTGTATAATCAAGTATGCAGCGCGGTTCGTGAATTGTTCCTCACTAGTTGCGCATGCGGTGTTGCTAATGTGTCGTCGTTCGTGCAGAGTTCATTGGCGCCACATTGATAATTATTAAAGAGCAACGCCTACACACTCCGCACGTCTTGATCAGCAATCTGGCCTCACGAAATAATACACGTGGATGCAAGCCTATCTGTTAAAATTGTAAACTGTTAAAAAATACAGCGATCAACTGCACAGCAAAATATATGATGCGCACGCCATTCGCAAAAGAGACGAAGCAGACGTAAGTTCTACCAAAGGAGTAATTTCCCTGAATAAACAACTAACGTTAACTGTCCTTGGCAATAGCTTGCTGCGCTTATTGCTTTGCTTCTGGTTCACGATTGCATGTTTTCATTTAATTTAATTTCATTTATTATACCCTCAAGGCCTCTCAAGGCTTTAGAGAGGGGAGTGGGTTACAGGTAATATCAGCAATTACAAGACAAAAAAATACAACGTACAACATACATACACTTTGACAAATAATTCGGTAGGGATACAATGAGTAGGGGGAAAAAGAAGCTATTACAAAAAATACAAGGTATACAGGTGCATGAAACCGCATTCTAGTAAGTAATGTTGTCTAAGCATCACGAAATAAAGAATTATTGCTGATGGATACAATGTTTGCGGGAAGGCGGTTCCACTCTAGTGACGTCCGACGTACGAATGATTGGGAAAATGTATTTGTGCTGCAAGAAGGAACGCGAACCTTTTAAGAATGATCTATGCGACGGGATACGTAGTGTGGAGTATGAACGAATTCGTCATGCAGTGTTGTATGGTGAAATATTTTGTGAAATAATGATAAACGGGAAACTCTACGCGGAGCTCACAAGATGGAAGAGAAAGGCTAGTTTTGATGGCTGTTACGCTGGCAGTTCTGTTATAATTCGAAAGAATAAAACCAGCAGCGTTATTCTGAACTAATTATAATGTGTGAAGTTTATGTTATTAGGTTCCCAGACTGCTGTAGCATATTATAATTTCGGGCTTATTTGTGTTTTATAAAGCAACAATTTCAAAGAGTCTGGAGTCTTAAAAAAAGTTTCGCCTTAAGTAACCAAGAGCGCGGTTAGCATTGATCCTTACATTATTAATGTGGGTTGCCCAGGTAAGGCTGAATGTGATATGAATTCCTAAGTACTTGTAAGAGCTTACTTGTTCATCAGCTATAGAGCAATAATGCCATTAATTGTTAGCCAGCGCCAATTATCTGTTTCTCAATGTTCATTCATCGTGTCTCGTACGTTTATGTATACCCCAAGTACTGCAGAACTGCTTCAAAGATTTTCGATGTTTCTCGACGCTTGTAACCTAAATTGCCATATTAATGTATTCCCAAACTGGCGCAGCACAACAAAAAAAGGAAGAAACAGCCGAGGCGGCCAAGAGAAGAAACAGAGCGCCGACTTACAACTGGTTTTATTAGCAGATGGCACGAATTATATAGCCACGAGAAAGCATCAGATAATATCGTCGAAACACGTCACAAAACGTCGCATCGAGAGAGAACCGCACCATCGTTGGTCCCAGAAAACGTGCACGAATAATTTGCACGTGTTCTGTGACGAATGATGGTGCGGTCCTGGTGCGAGTTGATGGTGCGATTTGGTTTGAAATACCAACTCGCCTAAGCCTCAACACTAGGATATTAAGGTAAATGCAAACTCCTATTGATTGAGTGGTTTTAATGTCCCAAAAGCAACACCTGAACTCTGAGTGACGTCGTGTAGTGGAGAACATCCGTTTAAATTTGCCCCCACCGGTGGTTATTTAACACTAACACAATTCACAGTACACAAACACCTTTACAGCATCCCATTTACATCGGCAATTCTCTTGGGGGGCATGTGTCTGGTCACAAATTTTTCCAAGACATTCACTTTATAACAGCACAAATCGCAGTGGGACAGCAGACCGTAGTTAGCAATATTGATACTGCATAATGCACAATTAAGTCGTGGGACTGTGAGCTGCGTGAAAAAAATAGAGCAAAGATTGCCTCGTAGGTGCCTCGTATAAGTGCACTTTATCTGTGAAGAAATTTCGGTAGCCACAATGTGTCATTTGGCGAAGTCTAAAGCATTGCTTGCGTTCACGATGCATTGAAATGTTGCTTCCAAAATTCTGGGGTTGAACAGTCAAGAGCACGGTGACCGGCTTGTTCAAGCAGCCTGGCACACGCTGATAAATGGTACCGTTGATGAAGCGAAAAAATGCTGAAGGATGTGTTTACAGAAACCGAGCATCAGCTTTCGGCTCGTTCGGCTGCAGCAGTGCCTCGCGAAGGTCGGCTGACGCGAAGCGAAAGGCGGCGAAGATCACAGCGTGCGCTATATTGCAAACACTTGCACACGGTGCGCGTTTGACGATCGGTTAGCATTGGGATTCCTTCTCACCTCCAACGCTTGTGTTGCTCGCGGCGCGGTCAGGAATTTCGGAACGTGGTTCTGCACTCTCGGGCCTTCGAACTCATTTACTTTCTGTAAGATACACTCTGCAACTCACGAAGCTGTCCCACATTTATTCTGAACAGCGGTACTCGACCGTCGCCTGTAGTGCTCATAAAATGTAGGTGATGTGATGTGATGTGATGTGATTAACTCGTGTTTATCTAAACCACACAATACATACTGAGGTGGCTCTTTGGCTAAAGGCGACACTGCCGGTCACGTGAGTGGGCCCTCGGAGCCGCCATGCACGCAATACAACAATTTCGGTTTGCCAACATAGTTGAGCACAAAATACAAGCGTAGCAGAAAAAAAGAAAAGGAAAAAGGACTACAGAAAATCCATACACAGCACATATATTACAATGTAAAGTCAGCACCATCAAATACGGTATAGTACGTCCTATACTTTATAAACAAAGGAGCGGGGAATACATACAGTAGTTATACATAAGTTACAATAATCAACAGAGAATTTACAAAAAACAAAAGGTTTATTTATTAACCAAAAATGGCAGTTTCTACCGTTTTCTGAAAAAAATAAATAAACAAGGATGTCGGTTTTTCTATTTAATATATAATAGCACCATAGTTATTTAGGAGATTTGGAATTTGCCATTGAAGTATTTGTTCGCCATATACAGTTCTGTTTATCAATGTGTTCTGGAGTTTCTTCCTCTCCTTTCTCCCTTATTTTTCTCTCCTATACAAACGAGTGGGCGTGGTTTACATTTTATACATCTGACCGTGTTTCCTTTTTATACATCTGCATAATAATAATAATAATAATAATAATAATAATAATAATAATAATAATAATAATAATAATAATAATACAACGAAACGAATGCACCGCCGTTTAGTTTAAGCGCACGGTACTGCGAAACCACGCTACTTGGCCAGAAATTATTCATTACTGCCCTCCCTCCTTTTCTTTAATTTTTTTCCCGCTAGCGAGCCGATGCCTAAAAAAGTGGTGCCTTTTTCTATTCCAGATTCCATATAACCATGATACTACGATTGATTCTTCTGAGCTGGCTAGTAGCCGGCGGTCTCTGCCAAGGTAATCCATTGTTTTTCAGCCTTTAAAGCCATTTTTGCATTTCCTGCTTTGGCTTACCATCCACAAACGAATAGGAAAAGGGCCAATGATGATAACAAGTGGCTTATGTTATACACAGTGCCCTCCTCAGCCCTCGTACCAACTCGAACGTTAACATAGTTGTAAAATAAGATTAGACATTCATAAAACAATGACTTAAAAACAACAGGGAGTTTTTGAAACAGCACACCCAAGCGTCCTTGCACGCACAAAGCCCCGCGCCCTGCTTGCGTTTTTTTGCGCTTCATTTGCGTTAGCTTGAACGCAGGGCGGTTTGTGTCCGCTAATTTTGGGTGCGCCGCTGTTTACACAAGGACAAACGCTCGTGTCGCCTGTGTTATAAGTGATGTAATTTCTTGTGACTTTTAAGAAAGCACAGAGAGTCATTCTTAACCTCTGCGCAAGCGTACATGTCTGTAATTTCCACCTTTTACGACCATAATGTTTGTTTCTGGACAGCAAGAAGTAATTCCGACACCTTCAATATTTCAAAAAAAAAGAAAAAGAAAAGAAATGTTTGACAGAAGCGTATACTATAGTTGGCATGAAATGAAACACGGCTTTCACGCGCAGCTTACGTCCATGAATAAGGGACGTAAACACCCAGCGCCCCTGCAGGCCACGAGCTGGAAACAGGGCAGTCATTATTTTATGAGAGAGAGCCAGTTTTCGCAAATAACTGAACACGGAGGCTTGAAACTAGAAATTTCTCAAGGAAACAGATTCCACCCGCCTACAGCTGCACATGTGCTGCTGTGAGAACCCGTTCCAAAATGCAGGCGAAAATTGAAGAATGGGGAATTTGGAACCATTTTTTGTGTGCAAAAAAAAAAAAAAAAGAAAAAACGATTTGTGAAGAAACTATACGGTGTCCATTAGAGAATGTATCGTTTCTCATTTTTCTTTAAACGAAGTTCAAAGGCTCCACTTACAGCTATAGCTCCTTGCAGCGCGTCTCCAAACGACTAAACGGTACTAAAGTCTGAATCCGAGCTAGTTCATAAAGCAACATTTTTGAACGGCACAGCGCAAAAGACGAGACAGGCGTGTGGCAGACACACACACAAAGCACTGACTGTCAACTCGATTGTGCCTGGGCGGAGTTAGTGACCGTAAACTCGCTGATCGGCTGAACGCGAGTTTGTTGGTTCGATACATGCGCAAGATGCATGTTTTCTTTTTCTCCGCTCAATCTGGCTTATTCAGTTATTGACTGCACACGGTTTCTCTACGTCACTGTTTAAGTCATCACGGGAAGTTCTAATATTGCGACTTACAGTGTGTCGCGTGGAGGTGCAGCAGCCATAGAGAGTGGAACAAAATTATGTTGTGAGCGTATACAGGACAGTGTCCCCAAGCCTGCGAATTTTGAGTAAAGTTTCGGCAAACATGACATGCACACCGTTCCTGGTTGCTGCTTGCTGTTTCCCGACTCCATTCGCATTAACGTTACAAAGACGTACATTCGGCAATCCACCGCAAAACGAAAGACAAGAAAACTTTAACGAGTTCTACGACACATCTGTTGGTGTTGAAAGCTCACGTGCAAAAGTGGATCTACCGGGTGTTCTTCCTTACGGAGAAGCCGTCTAACGAGCCAGTCCTAAATACACTACTTACAGCAGAGAGTCCGAAAGTGCTGCTGCGTGGGGGTTGGGAGCAGCAAAATGATTAAGCGAGAGAATGTGCGTGGTGCCTCGGGGAGCCACAGGCAGGCTGTCGCGTCTGTATGGCTGTTCTTGTAGCTGACAAACGCTTGACAAATCGCGCGCTACTGTGCGCGCCACACTCTTTCGTTCACGTTTTCCCTCTTACTGTCCTGCATATGAAAATGAAGGCAGGACTCTGCAGACTGTAAATACAGCTTCCCCAAAGTGAGGCAAAGGGCTGAACAGCTCAGCTCGGTTAGGTTGTCCGGCTGCTGCGTCCCCTGAAACGGCTCGATTCTTCCCTCGCCAGATGAGTCGACCACCACGACGACCCTGGCGGACGACCTGCCGTCGGCGTCCACAGCAGCGGGCGACACGGCGCCCGCGCCGGCCACCACGGCGAAGCCCAGCGACGACAGCGAGGACGACATCAACGATGCCAACGACTTTGTGGATCAGATACTGGAGGAGGTGCAGACGAGCGAGACCATCCAGTCCAAGATATCGCCGGCGTCGCTGGGCACGCTGCAGTACAACGGCTTCGTGCTGTCCAACGCGCTTCTCTATGGCGTGAACTCGGTGTACCGCAGCGACAACTGCACTTTCCGCTTCGGCGACTCCTCGTTTGACGTGCTCGTGCACCTTGGCGCGCGGGACCTGGTGCTCGAGTCCGACTGGAAGAGGACCTGGCTCTTCATACCGTTCGGCGGCAAGCTGGGCGCCAAGGTAGAGGACGTCAGCATCTCTATGGACATCAATGTCGACAACAACGGCACACCCTCGCTCCGCAAGCTTAAGGTATGTCTGCAACGCGCGTAAGTTCCCGAAGTAGTTTAATAATAATAATAATAATAATAATAATAATAATAATAATAATAATAATAATAATAATAATAATAATAATAATAATAATAATAATAATAATAATAATAATAATAATAATAATTTATTTATTTAGCGTGCTCAGAAACAACCATGAGGTCTGAGTGCTGGCGCACGCATACACGAAAAAAAAAAAGAAGCAACAGGAGAATATAAGTAAAAAAAATACAATGACAGAACAATCTTGAAAAGAAGAGCGTACACACAGCAAGGCGCAAGGTGAATACAAAGGAAGAACGAGGAGAAGGGCAGCTAAACAATATGCGAAACTATGACATAACGCAAAGCTCGGAAATAATAAAGCACTGCATGAGTTATGAAAAATATTAAGACCAAGAAAATAAGAGTTATATCGACTCCATTCCGTGGACGGTTGAGTGCTGGTGATGACAGGAAGGAACATGGAAAGGTCTATGTTCTCTGGTGATCTTGCGCGGAATACGAAACATGATGCAACTGAGGAGTTCGGAGCAGGTGAGGATACCGTGAAGGATGAAGGAAACGAGTAACAGCGCTGAACGGGATGCGACTGAGACAGACGAAGCGATTCGTCTGTCTCAGTCTCGTTCAGCGCTGTTACTCGTTTTCTTCAAACGTGTACCAATCAGGCCAAATTAGCACGTTATTACAGTGAAGGAGTTTGAAAAGAAACAAGAGGTCAGCGCGATTACGTCGGCAGCGAAATAAGAGCAATGACAATAATCCAACAGTGCTAGAATCAAGTCCAGTATCCGTGTTAGCAAAGCGGTGATGAGATATGCTTAGAAACTTTTTCTAGACCCGAATCTATAATGTCATTGTTGGATCTAGAAATGCCATTCCAGACGACTGACGCGTATTCGAGTTGAGGAATAGAGATTATTGTGTACAACTTGGGGAATGGTGCAGGAGAATTGAATTCTCTCTACAGTCTGCAAACAGAGACAAGAGAGCGCCTACCCCGCATTGCTATGCGTTTAGTGTGAGCTGAAAAGTGTAAGGTTGTATCAAAAAGTACACCGAGATCATTGATCTCACAGACCTTACACAATGGTACAGCATCTACAGAATAAGAAAAAGAAACGCTTGTTGTTTTGCATGTGAAAGTCGTGACTTTGGTCATAGCAGCATTCAAGGTTGGGTTATTATCTTTGCACCATTTAGAAAAAGAAAACAGGGCAGACTGCAGGATGCGACAATCATCAACAGTATGAATTTACTTAAAAACCTTGATCTCACTGGCACATAGAAGGAATGAAGAATTCCGAATAGCTACTGATCGTTGAGGGACGCCGCTGGTTGCCATGTAAAAAGAAAACGTTTGGCCATTGACGTTAACATAACATGATTTTTCGAGCAGATGACTGCGCAAGAGATTGACGATTGATGAGTCAACACCAAAGTGCGTAATCTTGATCAGAAGCAGTGAGCGGCTGACTACATCAAAAGCTTTGCTGAGGTCACAGTAATTGGTCCACTTGCCCCCCGTACCGGCGCGGGGATCTGTGTAATGAAACTTGCGAGATTTGTGAGGTGGAGCGGCCGGTGAGACATTCATGCTGATTGGGAATCAATGAGTTCTTCACAGTAAACGACAATATGCTGTGAAGAACGAGTTCAAAAATTTTAGACATGGCACAGAGAAGAGAAATCGGGCGATATATAATGCGAGACGTCGTTTTTACATTCAGACTTAAATACAGGAAAAACACCAGCAGTTTTCTACATGTGATGGAAAGTGGGAGCATTCGAAGAGATATTAAATATAGATGTCAATACTGGGGCAAATATAGTGCCGTAAGCTATTAGAACTGCGGAGGGGTTGCCACCAGGGCCACAGGATAGGGAACGTTTGAAACGCTTAAGGCATTCGCTGATGAGCTTTTCATCAAACAGCACAGCACTAGATGTAGAAACTGTCGTGTGCTGCCGATTGACACCAGCTTTGAAACCTGAAGTTTTATATAAGGACGACAAAATAGGGCAGCAAAACAATCCGCGACTGCTTGGACCTGTACTCCTCTAGAGTCAAGCAGCCGAAAACACTCCCCACGTATATTAAAGCGCTTACGGATGCACTTCCAAAATTCCGCCAACCGGTCAGAGGCACTCTTTTCCAAGAATGCAATTAATGATTCGCGATCCTGCTTATCGAGGCGTTTGCAGAGAGCCCGAAAAAAGACAAAAGGCACTGTGAGAATTTCCTTGAGTTATGTTTTTAGAAAACTCGGCGTGATTTCTTCCATTTCTCTCAACATATATTTCTGTTAGGGTATTTCCTGTGAATATTATTGCCGGACTAGTTTACCGGCTTCTTACTGGGAAATCCTCCTCCCCTCCCCCCCCCCCCCCCCCGCACAGCGTGATTTCCCATCGTACAAAGGCAGCTTCTGCCAAACGTATACCGTGGCCCAACTATCCAACTATAGCTTTATCGACGCGTCTTAAAAGGTCTGCTTTCGAGTCATACACCACCGGAAGTGTTGAATCGGCTACCGCGAACGTGTCGAGCATGCACGTGCACCGAGCCCGCATGTCAATGACGCGAGCGCGTGTTCGCGCAGGTGGCTCGACTGAGCGACATCCGCATCACCCGGGCAACGGGCGCCAGCGTCCTGTTCAACTGGGCGCTGCGCAGCATCCTCAACTGGGCCGTCAACGCCAACAAAGGCCGCATCATCCAGCTGCTGGAGACCGACGGAGCGATGGCCATCAACGAGGCCATGAAGGACCTGGGCACCAAGCTCACCTCGCTCAATGAGTTCCGCAAGCGCTAGGTCGTGCGCGGCCACGGGAACGAGCGGGGGCGCGGAAGGTCACGGTGCGCGTAGTCGCCGCAGAACGCCCCGATGTGTGTACGCGCCGGCATCGCGATGCGCCGAAAAAAAGAAACGCGCGGGGCAAGGCACAATAAGCAACGGCGCTCCTCATGCCTGCGCTCCCTTACGAAGCCGAGCTAATACTATAGCAAGTTCAGGGTCTTTTATATCCGCGCGCACGTTACTGTGCCGTTATAGTAAACTTTAGCTGGGCATTACAAATGTGTTTGCGCGCGCTCCTGCGCCAACCATTAATTTCGTCAGCGACAACTATACGCGCTTTGTGAGAGTGTTCGATGGTTTTACGATATTCGCAAGAAATCATGCTATACAGTCAGCCAAACAGTGAACAGTAGTTATTACAAAAACGCAAAGTGCAGCCAGAAGTAAACGTATTAATATATATATATATATATATATTATATATATTAAAACAAGTTATAAGGTTTGCGAACGCTTGATCAGGCTCGGACTAGCTCAACGCGAAACAGAGAGTCAAGAGTCGCAAGTCCCGCATCGTGGTGTGCACACTTACGGGCCGCACGAACTTGTGAGTGACGTATGCGGTATATTTTAGCACAACCGAACGCAGGAAATGGCGATTCGCGCAGTTCCCTTCCACTGCATGACGAATGCTAAGGTTTATTGACCGAATCACTGTGAAAGAGCTTCCATAGGCTGTGTTTGTTGCTGTGCGTAACCAATTCAATCCGCGGCATTGTGGGCCAGCGGTTCGAAGCACACGATTGTAGGATATACGACAGCGCTGCACTATACCGTCGCGTTTCTCTCTTTTTGAAAGCGCGATAACTGTGATAATACACAGCTGCGATTCGCGGTTATTTGTATTTAATGTAATTATATTTTCCATAGAGTAGCACGCTTAAAATATTTACGCAGCTTTACGCTCAAGTCGCAACGTATTCCATCGCATGATTCACCTGCCTTCACACGAACGAGCTGCACGGTGAAACTGGTCAATCACGGTTTCCACGGCGTGGGAACTTTACTTGGAGCTTCACTATACACAAGCGCTTCATGTCACCCGGTGATGTTCTAGTACTGTAATAAATGTCACATGTGTTCCGAACGTTGAGTTTCTCTTACACTTTTTTTCTGCATTGAGGGCAGCCACGTGCCTCTGAAGCGACTAAGCGGCCCGGACATACAGATGGTCTCACGACTTCTGTACCTCGCCGCAGCGGTGGCGTATTTCTGTAACGGGAGCTTATGGGCTGATGCTTTCATTGAGGACTTGTGCGAAACACGCCAGAAAGATAGTTGAATTTTTTTTTTCTGTGAAATATCTGTCTGGGCCCATCACTGCACCTTCTTTCATTATACGTACACCTTCTCTTTCCTGTCTCTGAACGCAGTAGCACACCGGGCACGAAGGAAGGAAGGAAGGAAAAAGTGGAGAAGGAAAGGCAGGGAGGTTAACCAGTTTAGCTTAACCGGTTTGCTACCCTACACATGGGAGAGGGATGGGGAGATGAAAATGGGGAAGGGGAGAAGGAGAGAGAGCACATAGCACAGCACACACACCTCGTCCGTTGGAGTCCATCAATCTGGCATGGTACGTGATATCACTGTCACAGCCGCTTGTCCAATCCCGTCTCTTTCAAAAACCGAAATTTCCGTGTTAGTATATAAACTGCCCAGCCCAGCCAACCCTCCCTCCCCCATTTTCGAAAACAAAAAAACAAAACAGACTTTTTGAACGAAAACAAATCACAAACGTACCTGACACAAAACAAAAACTGAGCTCACTGTCGTCGTCTGAAGGTGTTCTTTATGACAAAACAGGGTACAGCGAGCCCAAACAATTCCAAGCTTTTTCATAGTTTCGTCGCAGTTTTGATAGATGTTCCGACCATTCGAAAGGTAGCACATGTCTTCTCTTCGACTATAGCACAACGCATAACTTCAAATCTCTCTTCCGCCGCCGACGCCATTAATCTTGAACAAAATCTAGCATAGAGCAAGTATATACGGGACACGGGCGCCGCGAGAAAATACGCATTTACTCGCGGCCTCGCGCGGTATCCTGAAGCTGACGGGTACACGTCCAGTGTTCGAGCAGCCAGTTTCTTGCTGACCCTACCAGTTCCCCCGTATAAAAGCCGCCGAAAAAAAAAAAGGAAAGAAAAAAAAACTTTTAAAAATGTTTCTTCGGCATGGCACGGGCCGTACCGCTGCTGACGAAACGACAGTGACCGTCTGCTATATATATATATATATATATATATATATATATATATATATATGCCCCCGCACTCTACCGCAAGATGATAAGGGTGTGCTAACGGCGAGAAAATGTAAAATCACAGTTTGAATGAATTCTGGGGTTATACGTGCCAAAACCACGATTTGATTATGACGCACACCGTATTGGGGGACTCTGGATTAATCTTGACCACCTGGGGTTCTTCAACGTGCCCACAATGCACTGGACACAGCCGTTTTTGCATTTGGCCCCCATCAAAATGCGGCCGCCACGGCCGGCATTCTATCCCACGAGCTGGTGCCTGCAGTAGCGCAACACTAAAGCAGCTAAGCCACCACGGCGGGTGAAAAATCACAATATCGCAAGCAAGCAACACTGTAGTGTATTTCGATGAAGGTGAAATTGAAAAAACGCTATAGTATACTTATATTTAGGTACACGTTAAAGAACGCCAGGTGGTCAGAATTAACCCGAAGCCCTCCACTACGGCGACCGTCATTGGAACCCACTGAGCAGTTGAAACCCATAATTTTAATCGTGATATCCCACACGCGAGACGAGGTTTTTCCTCCCTGATTTCGGCACGCTAGATGTACGCTCGTATTACATTCGGGTACCGAAGTATCTAAGGGTGTAAGTTCATTTTGGTGTTTCAGGACCCCCCCAAAAAAACGATTTCTTTTTTGTCATACTATAAGCGGATAAATACTTTATTTTTATTTTATAAAGCTAGCCACAGACAGAGCCTCACGCTTTACTGACACTGCACACAGAAAGTGTTACGGCGCTCTGCAGTTTCGTCACGACCGAATGCGTAATTTGGCATGCTGGATTCTGATTCCGGAAAACAGATGCGGCAAGGCGCTCTTCTGCCATTTGCGATGAAAGCAACAGCGCGTTAAAGCGCCCCTCACCAGGCCCCCTATAGCAAGTTTTAGTGATACGCTGGAAGTTGTTACGTGCCCTCTAAGGAGCATTCAGCCGCAATAATTTTTCAAATTGGTTCATTAATAGCCTAGATGGAAATATTTCTGTGCCGCGAAGCCATGGTTTCAGGAGGCGAGCGCCACTGCCAAGCGAGACACTCTCTCCACTTGCCGCGTCTAGCCTACGCAAGCGAAATTCCATTCCTGCGTTCTCTCATACCGGACCTCGAGGATAGCGAGACGCATTGGTCACGGGCTTTTTTTACGGCACTACCGCTGAGGATGTCCCGCCAACACCTCCTAAAAAGTGTCCCGCGCGAGCTGTTATGTTTGTCTCATTTCGTCCAGCGCACGATTGTGCGCGCTGTGCACGAGAACACCTGAATAGCGGTATAAGTCAGTGCTACACGAACACTGAGGCAGACAGACACAAGCGGATCGCATTGCATGATCGCGCGCTGGAACACGTTAGAAAATAGCATAGTTTCGGTGTCAGTGCGCGCGACTGCACGACCTGGTAACAAGCAGACGAAACGAAGTACATCTCTCTTGCTGCGGTGCGAAGTAAAACAAATACACGCAGACATTCGGATCGTGTGTTTTATTATTTCTCTAAGTCTTGATTCGTATAGTTTAAGATTATCTTAAATCTTAAGATTACACAAATAACCGATGTTGCCTTGAATAATTCTCGAAGTCACGAGTCACTAAGAGCGACGTCACATCAAAGACACATGTACGCAGGCGCACTAGCACGTATATATACATCATCCCTCCGGCTTGGAGCGCGGCACCACCGAGGAGAAGGGCAAACGGCGTTCGGTTTGAAATTTCAACTCTTTCCGCGGCGCGTTGCGATGTAATACTTAGCAGACGCGATCGGTAGCGCGCATTGTATGCACGGCGCTTGTCTGCTCAAATTGGCCAGACCTGGTGAGGGTCCCTTTAAGAAATGCGACGCGCAAGGAAAGTTCGACCAATTACAGCCAGCTGCAAGGAACGTTTTCGTGTGTGCATGGGTTCAGGAAGAAAGACTCGCGCGTTTCAAGCTCCCGCATGCGCGTACGCCGCCGCGAGAAGCAAAACACCGGCTTTTTCGAGTCGATCGAGGCACGGTTTATCATAGCTGACAAGCTTTTAAATTATGCGGGCCCCTTTGTGGCGACAGTGTGGTTGCGGAAGCCAGATGCACGTCTTCTGCGGCAACAAGATGTCACGGTGTTCTACGCTGCGAAGTCTGCTGTTTCTTGCGACATGCACAATGACCTCAGGTGAGTGTGTAGAGCAACATGGTGGCCATCACTATGAAAAAAAGAAAAACTGCAATCAACAGCTCGGCCCAGTTGAAAGATTAAGCTAATACATTGGGGTGCAGATATATATATATATATATATATATATATATATATATATATAAGGTCGGCTAATAAGGATATGTTTTTTACAAGAGCTAAATAAGCCAGTTGAGCAGCCATAGTGTGCGGTACATGTTTGTAGGACGAAATAAGCCCGCATAATGCGAAATTTTGCCTTTTCTGTATGGTAGGTCAATCACGTTTCGCAGAATTTAGCCTGGTTAGCCACGCGTGCGATCTATTTCTTACAACAGCGCCTTTTTATTGTGTGAACTCGCAGTTGATCTGTCCCCCACTCCGTACACGCACACACACGCACATACATACACAAACAATGTTGTCTGTTCCCACAAATTCTTTGATCCGTGAAAAACGCCAAGGCCATCGCCGTCGTTGCCCGCACCGTGCTCGCTGACAGGCAGCGTTTTGCCTCGTTCTGAAGGCTCGGTTCGGGGAGAACTCTGTTTAATTGGGCTTCTTTTAATTGCATGCAGCAGAGCGTGGAAAGCGCGTAAACGGACCAGCCTTGAACTGGACAGCACACATGGTCAATTTCGACACGAAGGAGCGCGCCTTTGTTCGCATATACACATTTTATTCGACAGAAAAAAGATAAATATAGAGAAGGATAGGAAGCTTGCGTTTTCTGTAGCTTTTATTGGCCCGTTCCCAGCTGAGTCACATGCTAACCGCATTCTAGCCAAGGCCGGCTGCTTAGAAATGCAGAGAAAGAGGAAAAGCTAATTTTGAAAAACAAAACGGAATGAACATAGTCTTGCCACGTATCAGGTTTCAGCGGGTTCCAAACAACTACTCTGTGCATTCGGGAAAAGGGAGAGAGATAAGAGATTCTTGTTTGGGAAGGAATAACATGGGGTAAAGTGCAGCGCAGTAACTGTCTCTCAGATGAGGACACCTCAACCGCGCTGCACAGGGGGGAAGGGATAGAAAAGAGTGGTGGAAGAAAGGGGGAAGGAGCAGCAGCGGTCGAACCGCCGTAGGCGTGGGGAGGGGGGGGGGGGGGGGGGGGGGGGGGCTCAGAGGCGATCAGCTAGGGCGATGTCCTCGGCGAACACCAGAATCGCTCGGAAGAGGCGCTTCTGGCTCGAGATGCAGCCCGAGGGGTGCAGTAGATTGTCCACCGTTGCACAGGGAAGGTAAAGGGAGAAAGACAAGACGACGGGCGATTGGGGCGATAGAACGGAGAGTATGTACTTACATATGCGCTGACCGGAGCTCATCCTTCGAGTGCGGACCACCCGCAGTGCATACAGCTGTCAGCGATCCTGACCCCAAAGATCAGAACCACTGATGCATGCACCCCCCATCTGTTTACCGGTCCAAGATAATAACTACGAAGAACTGCCAGTTGCCGAGGCGCGCCAAGGACCCTAGCGGTGCCAGCGGACAAAAAAAAGCATGTGCACATTTCACCAGGATTACTGCATTTAAGGACATTAAAGCCAAACGTGATGCATGACGACTAACGATCTGCAAAATCGGATAATGCGATGATTTTCCACCGGGTCCGATGCGTGAGCATATATGACACCGATTTTAAAGGCACAGCCTTATATCAGTCAAGCGTTGCAGGGTTTCATACGCCTCTCTCTTCGATTTCAGCGAACTGTCCTTTGCTATAGGTGGAAACAACCCCAGAAACGCCAAATTAATGCCCACGAAGGGTTCTACCTCCGCCTGCAACTTTTCGCCAGATATCTTTTGAATACTTTTATAGTCAGCTAGGCAGTGGCGAACCACCGCTGAAGGGAAACGAAATATCTGTTCGAACCCATTTGGCCGCTTTTTCTCTTTCCTAAAGTGTGCCGGGTAAACTATATATAACTACAGCCCATAACAAGTTTTCATGCCCTTATTAGGCAACTGTGGCCGCAGTAATACAAAGGAATAAAATAGAGGTGCGAAGGCTTCCCACGTCACAGATTGCTGAATATCTCTTTTCTCTTTACTGGGGCGCCTTAACCTGGGGAAACACACACACACCATTTATTGGCTATTAACTTCGAATAAAACCTAGGTATTCATTTTCAGTGCCTCCCGTCTCTATAAGCACCATTCCACTCACACGAGTTTTCCCGTATTCGTTAAACTGCATCTCAGGGTGCATGCCTCGCTTGACTGCCTTCCGCCCGTATTGTAATTTGCAAGGAGAGGTTCTTCAAGTTTGATAAAACCAGATTGATAGACGACTTAACGAGGAGACGTCGCCATTTCGGGATGCTCTAACAGTGTCGTTTCATGACACGGTCAACGCGCTCTGCAATGATACTGCTCGCTTTTTCCCGCACGTGAAATCTTTCGTGACATCTCATTTCTCATTTCTTATTTTTCTTTTCTTTTGTTCACCTTTGCGTCCTAGTGCAGGCTATGCCGTCACTGAATACAGACGTCAGCAATGAGTTCCATACTCAAGCACGCAGATCGCGTTTGACGCTGCCCTTGTGCTTTTGTGCTTTGCGTGACTGCAGCGAAGTCATGACATATGATTCTGTTCAAGAGTCCCGTCTTCGAGATGATCTTAAGGGTGTTTTGTGTCTATAACTCCCACCCACGGTGGTGCTCACGCCCTTACTGTGGTTTTACGTGAGTTAAAGGCTACTTTTCACCCTTAAGGACCCTTAAGACCGAGGGTGTAAATCGGTTTACAGAGTGGGACCTTTCAGATTCACCGCATTATCAAAAGTGCTGAACTCGTCGACATGAAGGGGAAGGGGCGCGGTGATGGTCCTCCTGCACCACCTCCGCACTCACACACACACGCACGTTTTGCGGAAATATCTCTCAGACATGGCTGGCCGGACAGTGTACACAGAGGCAATTAAATGACCGCGTAGCCTCCTATCCCTTTCTCCTCGCCTCCCCACCCGCTTACCAAGCTACAATGACTAGCAGGTATAGCTTCTAAACCTACGCTGTTGCTTTAAGATGCAATCAATGCTATACTATAGGATATTCTGGCAGCCTTGTTGGTTCGACGCTTTAACGTGAGTGCTACAAGGCGTACTGACCACGAAAGAAAGACGGGAACTAGGGGCACAGCGCTAACATAAAGTTTTCATTGAAAGACAGCTTGGTGATATAGGCTGACATATATATGTACGAAAAAAAAAGAATTAATATAATTAAATAAACCAATAAATATAATAAAAACACATTATTATGTCTTTTTTTTTCTTCTTCTCTGAAGGTACATCGAACGTGGCCTACATAATTAGAGTGCCTTCCAATAAAGGTTTTAGTTTTCAGACAGCGCTACTTCCCGTCTTTTCAACCATTATCTGTGCACGTTGCGCACTGACTCATCCATATAGCTTAGATCACAACTATACGCGGAAGAAATTGGGTAATAATTGGGAATATTATGCAAACAGCACGCACTAATATATACTCGGCACACAAATCATTATTGTAACATATTGTCCAGGAGTTCCTTGAACGAAGCGTACCTTCCCCGTGGGTAAGTTATTTTCCCGTTAAAGTGACAGCGAGTTCCCGCACAGTAAGTTGTTTCTTGACAAAAGGGAACGACACAATCGCGCTAAACTTTGTTTTCTTAACCTTCGTCACAATTTACTGTCACCTGCGCGAAGCCTCTTGGGCGAGGATAAAATCGTGTACCCTCGGGGAAGAGTGCGAGCGGTCCATCGCCCGAGCTGAATTCCGGAGCAGTAAACGCGCGGACCCGAGCGATGACCAATTCCGGCCGCGAGCGGAAGAGCCTCGCCGTGCCAGGTGCGCGCTTTTCCACACGCAGCGCACGCAGCGCGGGTCACGCCGCCGCGCCACAGGGGGCTGGACACGACGCGCCTCGCGAACGCCATCGTGGACGAGACGCTGCGCGTGTTCCGGCTGAACGCGGCGCTGGCGGAGCGCCTGACGCCGCTGCGCGTTCCGGGCGAGCTGCGCTTCCCGGGCGGCCGCCTGCACGACGTGCGCGTGCTCGGGCTGCCCGCGCTGGAACGCCGCGGGGACGTGGCCGCGTCGCTCAGCGGCGGCGTGCTCGCCCTGTCGGGCGGCCTGGGCCTCGACGAGCTGCTCGTGCAGGGCCGCTACGGCGCCGGGCCGCGACAGCCCCTGCAGCTGGCCGGCGAGATCGACGGACGCGTCACCAACCTCACTGCCGGCGTGCAGCTCGCCGTCAACGTGGCGCAGGCCAGCGCTGTCCTCGACGTGTTCAAGGTGCCCGCCCTTCGCACCGATCGCGCGGGCCCCGCTGCGACGTGCGCTAGCTGAACCACTGTACTTCATCGTGGTTGAACCGCAACTCATTTTAAGCTCACGCAAAGCCTTTCTTTTTTTTTTTTTTATCGTAATTGTTAAACGATGCATTTCTTCCTTTTTTTTTGGGTCTTGCTGCATACCCGACGTAGTTCCGTGCGCAGATCGATCTGCAACTGCAAGCATTTTTTGTTTTGTTTTGTAAATTTTCCGTACGCTTTCATTTCAAAAGATTTTACTTCCTTTTCTTATGTGCGCACTGAATGCGCCTAGCCCCAAACTGAAGGCTGACTTCCATTCGCTACAGCACAGCAAGGTTTGCTCACTCCTGTAGTCAACGTCATAATCATCAATAACACGCCACCATTGCTAAAGCATTTTAATAAAAAATTATCCATGTGTTATCTGGTTCCCGCGAAAGTTAAAATGCTGCATTTTCTTAAATAAGCACTTATCTCCCCTCCCCCTTCCGGTGAAAAGCCGGAACTAGGTCCTAAATCAAGAAATTGAATATTACTGTGTTAAGCCCATATCACGAATAAACTTCACCTCAAGAAACGCAGTGTCCAACCCCGCTAATACATCGAACACTGCGAAAAGCAGATCGTCAGCAAAAGTTTAAATATTTAAAGGATTTTATAAAACCGTCGCTACACGCGCGCCCAATGTATTCAAATACGACTATAGCGACAATCTACTAAATGGTATTTGAGGCGGGACGGGAGCAACAACAACACTTTCGCACATTCCGCGTTATTGCAGCCGGATGCGCTCATGAAACGCACATAACGGTACAGCATTCAGCCAGTAAATAGATATTTTCTGCAAGTTCCCTGGAAAATTTCAAATGAAATCAGACGCAGGCAATGGAGATATATAAATTTGACAAAAATTGCATTAGAATTTGATTAAATATACACTTTGAGTTGACACCTTGTACTGATGTTTGTCCTTTGAAGCGCTATCCGATAGAAAAAGGCTGCGGGTGGCGGGGCAGCAAGAGCGGTGCATACCTGCATGGTCATCCTTCGTGATGTAACATTCTTTTGCATTACCGGCGTATTTCTCAACAGCACAGGCTAACTCACACGCCGCCCAAAATCCCCGAGACTATACGTCCTTCTAAATAAACAGAAAATAACGGTTCGTTACGTTTATGCGTTCTCATAAAGACCCTCAATGCAAGGAAACGTATAAGGGAAACAAGTAATTATAACTGAGTGTCTTTCGGTATTTAACCCGTTTGTAGACTTAATTGAAATTTTATTGTTGTTGTTGATTCTCGTTGAATGCAGCCCGACATAGCCTCTCTGTGAAGTTTTTGAGCGTGAAAGTAGCAAAGTAAATAAATAAATAATTAAATTAGTATTCCTTTAAATTTCGAAACTTCTTATGGTTCAGACAAGAATGTATTTCTAAAACGGTAAAACACTGAGCGGGCTGTGTTCTATACGCTGGAATAAGCACACGCTGCGAAAGTTTTATTAGGATCAAACGCCCTGGACCGCCGACTCAAGCACCTAGCAATGCATTGTTTTTCTTCCATTTCACCCTTTTTTTACTGCGACAGTGGACCACGAAACTTGGCTGCCTGTGTCCGCCCTTTCCGTAACGCTTCCATCTTCGTCAGGCCACCTCCTCATCAGATTTTGCCGGACACCGCACTGGAGATCGAATTCGTGCACTTTGCTATAGTGCCTAGAATATACCATAACTTAGCTGCAGCGCAACTTCAGCGCTCCGCACGTTGCGCAGGGTTTTACGTGCCACGTGGTATCTTGCGTGGCTTTTGTGCATGTATGTTTAGGAGGCCACAGAAGGCAATGCTGCAGCGGTCGACAGCAGCGCTGTGCGCGTAGAACAGAGTAATTGACGCAGAAAGTTGGGCTAGTTGGTGTTGATGCATTTGCTGTCTCGGCGCGTAGAAAAGTTCTCGAGAAGATATGAAGTTGTTGGCTTTGAGAGCCTGCTGCTGTCACGGTAAACAAGTTCAGAGCACAAGCAATCGCTGAAGTCCACTTATTATTATTATTATTTTATCCGTAAAATCAACGCTGGCGACCTGCACATATAACGAGAGCTGTGCCTCGTATCTCCTCCCCACCATCTCGCGCCTTTGCGCAACATGTTCTGGGCGGTGTTGCTTTGCCGTGCGCTTCACTCCTCCCTCTCTTCGTTCCAACGTGTCCTACCACGGCCGCTCGATTAAAAAAAAAAAAAGAAACACACACACACACGAGGTCCTACACTACATGGCGACGGCGCGACTTCTCAGCGATCCCCCTCCTTTCGACTCTTACCCACTTTATTATTCCCTTTCCCCACAGTGCAGCGCTCGCTGCACATACAAGGAAAAGTGGGCAGAGATTGAGGAGCAGTTACACAGAGAACAAATAGGGGTGTATGCGGTTACAGAAACGCACCTTAGAGACTCAGAAGAGCCGCCAGTTATTGAGAATTATGTTTGGGAAGGGTGCAACAGAACTAAGTCGGAAAGAAAGGGAGGGGGAGTCGGAACGCTCATCCATCAGGGAGCCAAATTGAAAAGAGTAAATTCACAATGTCAAGAGCATCTTTGGTTATCAGGTACAATGAGTGAGAAAGAAACGTGGCTGGGCGTTACGTATTTGTGGACCGGAAAAAAATTGCACAGAAAAGAATAAAGAGTTAGTGGAGTTAGTGGAGTGGAGTATAAGCGCTGATATTAAGGGTTCCGGGAGTGGTGCTGAAATTGTCCTATTAGGTGACATGAATGCCCACATACAGGATTTAGACGGCTATACCGACAATAACGGGAAGTCAATGCTGGACCTTTGTGAGCAACATAACCTCGTGATCGTGAATACAGGGCCTAAGTGTGAAGGACAGATCACGTGGGAAGTGGGAAACCGGCAATCGACCATTGATTACTGCCTGATGACAGAAGGAATTCATGATAAGTTGAGAGAAATGGTCATCGATGAGGAAGGGTTTAACAGCATAGGGAGTGACCATAAACGCATCATTTTGAAAATGGGATATGTAGTTGGGAAAGAGAGCAAGGAGAGCAAAATGGCCAATCCAAATTTGAACGCTAAACAAATAGCAAATACAGTCACTAGAGTTGAGGAAGACCTTGGCAAATGGCCAAGTAAGGAGTGGGAATATGGTGAGCTTCTAAGTGTAATAACGACAGAAATACGGAAAGAAAAACAACATGTTCGTTGGAAAGGAAAAAAGAAACCGAAAAGCTGGTGGAGCAAGGAGATACGAGAAGCGATCGCTGAACGACAGAAAGCATCTCGAGAGCACAGGCAGGCAAAGAAGGCGCAGTTGCCACAGGATGAAGTAACCAGTAAATGGGAAATATACCGGGAGAAAAAGTCTATGGTTCAAATACTGGTGCAAGCAAAATTAAAAGGTGAAAGTGAACGTTGGTTGTCAGAAATACGTGAGAAAAAGAAGGCCGCACCTAGAATATTTTGGAACCACATAAAATTATTAGGCAGGAAGTCAACAACAATACAACAACATATCCTAGACGAAGATGAAAACAGACTGGAAGGAGAAGCGGCAATAAATTACATCCGAAAAGCAACAGCCGAATCTTTCCAAGGCAATGACGAGGTTGTACTTGATGAAAAAAAAAAAGAGCATGAAAGAGACCCAAGTGGAAAAGGAGCTGGTGCTGACAAATTTAAACTGGAAGAAAGCGACGAGAAAATTCCTAAGCGCACAGCCACAGGGCTAGACGAGGTTCCCGTTAGGCTGATAAATGAACTAGGACCAAAAAGTGAGGAAGCTCTGGTGAAAGCAGTGGAAAAAACTTTAAAAGATAGACGAATACCAGACAGTTGGCGACAAAGTAGAATGAATTTAATTTATAAAGGTAAGGGGGAGAAAGACAGAATTCACTCGTATGGACCGTTGACCACTACATCGGTAATATACAGGCTAGCAATGCAGGCAATCAAATTAAAGCTTCAAGCATGGGCAGAGAATAATGGCATTTTGGGAGAGCTTCAGAATGGCTTCAGAATAGGTAGGCGTTTGGATGATAACTTGTTTGTTCTTACTCAGTGAAATATCAAAAGCAGAAAGCAGACCGTTGTATGTGGCCTTTTTAGACATTACAGGAGCCTACGACAACGTAGACCGTAACATATTGTGGGATATTCTGGAAGGGGAAGGCTTAGGTAACGATTGTCTACAGCTTTTGAGAGAGATTTACCTAGAAAATACCGTTTGCGTTGAATGGGAAGGGATGAGGAGCGAGGAGAAAGTTCATATCAACAAGGGACTGAGGCAGGGGTGCCCTTTATCCCCGCTACTGTTTATGATGTACATGGTGAGGATGGAGAGGGCGCTAGAAGGAAGTAATATCGGGTTTAATCTCTCATACAAACAGGCGGGTACAGTAATAGAGCAGCAACTCCCAGGTTTATTTTATGTGGACGACATTGTGTTGCTAGCTATCAAGCAAAGTGATTTGCAACGTCTGGCTAATGTCTGTGGACAGGAAGGCAACAATTTAGGTTTGAAATTTAGTGTTAGAAAAATCAGGTGTTATGGTATTCAATGAAAACAGTGAACAGACAGTGGAGATACAGGGCCAAGAAATACCTCGGGTAACAGAATATAAATACCTTGGTATATGGATAAACGAAGGCAATGGATATATGGAAACACAGGAAAAAATCATAACAGTAAAGGGGAAGAGAAATGCAGCCATAATGAAGCACAGAGCGCTATGAGGATACAATAGGTACGAGGTCCTCCGAGGTATGTGGAAAGGTGTAATGGTTCCAGGACTTACTTTTGGAAATGCGGTTGTTTGCTATAAATCAGGGGTACAATCAGGACTCGACGGGAACCAAAGGTCAGTGGGTCGCCTCGCATTAGGCGCTCACGGGAATACTACAAATGAAGCTGTGCAGGGTGATATGGGCTGGACTAGTTTTGAAGTGAGGGAAGCTCGCAGTAAAATTCAATATGAAGAACGGCTGAGGAATATGGAAGAAAGTAAATGGGCTTGGAGAGTGTTCAGGTATCTGTACAGGAAAAACATTGATTCACAGTGGAGGAAAAGAACTAGGAAGCTTACCAGCAGGTATGTCGCCTGTAGGATGGACAACACAGCAACAAAGAAGGTCAAGCGGAAAGTCAGAGAAGCTGAATTAATCTCATGGGTGGCGGCAATGGAAAAGAAACCTCGCATGAGTAACTACTTAAGAGGAAAAAAACGAAATCAGGAAAGAAACCATTTATGATAACTCAAAGGGAAGCTCATTACTTTTCGAAGCGAGATCAGGATGCCTTAGAACACGCAGCTATAAAGCGAGATATGAGAAGGAAGAAGAAGCATGTGCTTGCTGCGGTAAAGCTAGGGAAACTACGGAGCATGTTTTATTAGAATGTGAAGACGTCTACCCAGCGGTCGATTTAGGCACCACTGGCCTCCTTGAAACCCTTGGGTTCAGAGGGAGTAGTGGTAAAGCAAACATGTCCGCAATAGACATTAGTAAGAGGCGACTGGAAGATTGGTGGAAGAAAAGTAGGGAAACGACAAAAGACGGAGACGTACAAAAGCACAGTTCGCAATAGGGGATCAGAAAATTTGGGCGTGGTAGTTCAGAGTGTTTTTTTTTCTTCTTTTTTTCATTGTTTAACCTAGGTAGGATATTAGGCAGTATAGTAGCAAGAGCTTGGTGGCGCAACCCACCGCCCCGTTCCAAAGGGGACGCTCATAATATCCATCCATCCATCCAGCTAACGTAGCCATCTTTCACTCCCAAACAAGAACCACACAGACAGAAAGCGATTGCACGGTCGTGGCGACAAATCAAGATTCGTGGCGAATCCTGTAACCGCTGTCTCGACGTGCGCCCGTTGCGCCCTTCACATGTCGGCTGTCAAACACCAAGGCTCCGGCGGGAAGCCGGCGCAGTTGTTACAGTTAGCGTTCGACGTCTGACAACGCAATGCTTTTTCTTTCGCTTTTTCGCTTTAGTGCTGCAGCGGGACGACCTTGACTCCCCCGTGCTGGAGAAAGGCTAAACACGAGTTTCGTTATATACATGCTTCGCTATTACGACTAATGACACTCATAGATAGAATAAGGGATGACTCATTCGTATTCGCACGGATTCACATACCACACCCGTCTAAATAGTTTCCGAAATGCATGCTCAAGTAATCAACGCCCATTCCCATTGTAAAGTACGCAATCCCGTATCAAAAATTAAACGAAGTCACACACAATTTTGCTGACCAGCGATAGCAATGCAAAATGACATCGATGTGAATCAGATGCGGCCCAACTCTTGCAGTGCACTGCCACCTATTTGAAGATAGGCTAATAATCCTGCATAGCAAACTGAACGAAAAGTTGGGCATGAAATCGGCATGAAAAGCGATCGTGCACCAGCGAGCCAGTTCATAGCGACCTCACTTATTCTTTTTCTCTGGATCCCAAGCGGAACGATTGGCAAAACATTGGGAAACAGTTAGCTGCGTGAATAGTCAGGCCACGTCTGGTGTTCAACTAACGCTGTTACAGAGTTGGCCAGAGACTTTTGTCCAAGAACGCAGTTGAGACCATGCATTTCCTAGTGTTGTAACAGAGCGGCCGGTAGGCCGCTATATGCGACGTTGGAATGGTACACAATGAAGGCTCGAAATTTAATTAATGAAATAAGACTTCTTGGTCGAGTTGGATTGATATGTATTGAAGCCATTGTAGCGCAAAGAAAGACAGACAAAGAAGCCTGGTGTCCTGTCCTCTTCTTTGTCCGTGTTTCTTTACGCTACAATGGCTTTAATTAATTTTGCGTGCCACAACCACGATCCGATTGTGAGGCTCGCTGTAGTGGAGGGCTCCGGATTAATTTTGACAACCTGGGGTTGTTTAACGTGGACCCAATGCACTGTAAACAAGCGTTTTTGCATATCGCCCCCATCGGAATGCGGCCGCCGCGGCCAGAGTCGAACCCGTGACCTCGAGCTCAGCAGCGCAACGCCATAGCCACAGGGCTACTGCGGCGGGTGCTCGAAATTTTAATTTTCGCGCGAGGAAAACATGCTTTGCGAAATAGCCGTGACACTGCGCTACGAGCCTCCAAGCTCAAGCGTACACTAGATCATGAGTAATTATTTAAAACTGACGTCGTAAACTCTGATTCGCCGCATCGCACCACCGGGGAATGCGGCGGTTCAAGAAATAGGGGATATAAACTTGCTACGCTCTGCGAGCAGCACATAAGCAGCTGTGCCTTATTCACACGTGTCCTCAATCAATCCGAGCTCAGAGCTCACGGTGAGATTCCGTGGCGGCAGAAGGTATAAAGGGCGTGGCTAAAGTTGTCTGCGGTAAACGTACCATGCGAAAATGAGTACATTATGAATATATGGTGCGTGACAGCTTTAGGATTGAATGCCTATCAAAACGAAATGTCCAAGTATATCTAATCCGTTTGCTTGATTTCGGAGATGAGACCCATCGAATGATTTGTCAGGCCATTCAAGGCGTAACGTAGGTAGCCTGGTGGTCGGCCGACGAGAGAACGAGGTCAATCTCCAAATTCCTACCGTATACATCTGGTCAAGGTCAGGCCAGAACAATTTCGCATTGGGATGTGTTTGGCAGAATTTGCGAACGGCAAACTAAATTTGTCACTTTTTTTTTACCAGAATGAGAGTATGGGGGTAAATCTCTACAACCTAGGGTGATGACCGCTTCTCTTTTTCACTGTTGCGATTGTAGCGCAAGGCAGTCAAATTTTCTTTTGTAACCTTGTTGTCCAAATATTCATTGCCAGTTCATCACCTGGGGTTCATCATCACAAAGCAGCGCTGCACGTGTACGGATACCGCAGTGGACGATTCTGGATATGTTGTAATCACACGGACACTGAGATCTCACAACACTTGTGTATCCACACTGAGCTGCGATTCGATCCCGCGACATCGTTCCACAGCCAATTAGTCAAGGCCCAAACACGCGCTAGCTCGCGTCTGCGCGCCTACGCATGCGCAGACGGCCCGGGACAGCTCGTGCGCGCGCCGAAGCTATCCGCGAGCGCGGACAGCTGCGGTGCGCGTTTCAGCATTTCTGCAATGGCAGATACGTATGCAAGCCCTGGGCGACGTTGCACCAGTATATGTGGTCGTCAAAAGGCCGACCGCACAGCGGGTATACTTCGCCTCGGCGCAAGATCCCGAGTGCAGCTATTAGCAGACTACCTGCGGCGGTTGGGTAGATGACGGCGTGCGCATGAGTATCTGGGACCACGCTTAAGTCGGAATGCTATTTCTATGGCGCAATACATGGGGTTTTCTACAATACTTACTAGAGGGAACTCTGGCGCTAGCGTCTACGGGAGCTGCAATGGGAGCGCCTGAGCCAGCATGGGAAGTACATCATCATCATCATCATCATCATCATCATCATCATCATCATCATCATCAGCCTGGTTACGCCCACTGCAGGGCAAAGGCCTCTCCCATACTTCTCCAACTACTCCGGTCATGTACTAATTGTGGCCATATTTTCCCTGCAAACTTCTTAATCTCATCCGCCCACCTAACTTTCTGCCGCCCCCTGCTACGCTTCCCTTCCCTTGCAATCCAGTCCGTAACCCTTAATGACCATCGATTATCTTCCCTCCTCCTTACATGTCCTGCCCATGCCCATTTCTTTTTCTTGATTTCAACTAAGATATCATTAACTCGCGTTTGTTCCCTCACCCAATCTGCTCTTTTCTTATCCCTTGACGTTACACCCATCATTCTTCTTTCCATAGCTCGTTGCGTCGTGCTCAATTTAAGTAGAACCCTTTTCGTAAGCCTCCAGGTTTCTGCCCCGTACGTGAGTACTGGTAAGACACAGCTGTTATAAACTTTTCTCTTGAGGGATAATGGCAACCTGCTGTTCATGATCTGAGAATGCCTGCCAAACGCACCCCAGCCCATTCTTATTCTTCTTGTTATTTCAGTCTCATGATCCGGATCCGCAGTCACTACCTGTCCTAAGTAGATGTATTCCCTTACTACTTCCAGTGCCTCGCTACCTATCGTAAACTGCTGTTCTCTTCCGAGGCTGTTAAACATTACTTTAGTTTTCTGTAGATTAATTTTTAGACCCACCCTTCTGCTTT
Organism: Dermacentor andersoni; assembly: GCF_023375885.2. Classification (NCBI taxonomy): domain Eukaryota; kingdom Metazoa; phylum Arthropoda; class Arachnida; order Ixodida; family Ixodidae; genus Dermacentor; species Dermacentor andersoni. The sequence goes on from NC_092814.1 coordinate 79,259,175, forward strand.
GCCTCTCCAGGTCAGTGAGCATGCATTGCAGTTGGTCCTCTGAGTTAATAAGCAAGGCAATATCATCAGCGAATCGCAAGTTACTAAGGTATTCTCCATTAACTCTTATCCCCAATTCTTCCCAATCCAGGTCTCTGAATACCTCCTGTAAACACGCTGTGAATAACATTGGAGACGCCTGACGCCTTTCTTTATTGGGATTTTGTTGCTTTCTTTATGGAGGACGACGGTGGCTGTGGAGCTGCTATAGATATCTTTCAGTATCTTTACATAAGGCTCGTCTACACCCTGATTCCGTAATGCCTCCATGACTGCTGAAATTTCGACTGAATCAAACGCTTTCTCGTAATCAATGAAAGCTATATATAAGGGTTGGTTATATTCCCCACATTTCTCTATCACCTGATTGATAGTGTGAATATGGTCTATTGTTGAGTAGCCTTTACGGAATCCTGCCTGATCCTTTGGTTGACAGAAGTCTAAGGTGTTCCTGATTCTATTTGCAATGACCTTAGTAAATACTTTGTAGGCAACGGACAATAAGCTGATCGGTCTATAATTTTTCAATTCATTGGCGTCCCCTTTCTTATGGATTAGGATTATGTTAGCCTTCTTCCAAGATTCCGGTACGCTTGAAGTCATGAGGCATTGCGTATAGAGGGTGGCCAGTTTTTCTAGAACAATCTGCCCACCATCCTTCAACAAATCTGCTGTTACCTGATCCTCCACAGCTGTCTTCCCCCTTTGCATAGCTCCCAAGGCTTTCTTTCCTTCTTCCGGCGTTTTTTGTGGGAAGTACATGGGTTTGCCTAAACTTCGTCCTTCTGGCTTCAAGCGGCTTCGTGAATTTGTAGACTCGTCATTTTCAACAATGCACTGCGTAATAAATAATTAAATAAACATTATTAAGGTTGTCCGACGGCAGGATTCCTGCACAGGGCCTCTAGCACAGAGGCCCGATATTGAAACCATTACGCCATGGACGGACGCATGCATCGACGAGCAACATATAACGCCCTTATGAATTTGTAGCGGGCAAGCCAGTGCCTTGAGACGCTTGGCGCGTTTCGATTTGGCCACCTCGACAAGCTGCACCGTTGTAATTAGTAACGATTGTGAGTGTTCGCAGCGTCTTCTGCACTTAGAATAGCATAGATTGCGCTGAAATTTACGACAATATGAAGGCATAAAAGTCGTAACAAACGAATTCACAAGAACATCTGAATCCACAGGCACGACGATTAGACAAATCCAGGTACTTCCCATCATTTCATAGAGCTTCATACAATAATTACTAGAGGGAACTCGGGCGCTGCAGTCGTTGTACCACCATTGGAAAGATGGGAAGTACATAGATTTGTCTGATCTTCGTGCTTGTGGATTCATACTTTCTTGTGGCTTTGTATATTACGCTATATAAATCTTATTGTCGTAAATTTCAGCGCAATCTATACTCTTCGAAGTCCAGAAGACGCCGCGAACATGCAAAATTGCTATTAATTACAACGATTGAGCTTGTCCAGGTGGCCAAATCGAAACGCGCCAAGCGTCTCAAGGCACTGGCATGGCCGCGATAAATTCATAAGGGCGTTTCGTTCGCTTGTCGACACGGGCGTCCGTGGCTTAATGGTTTCAGTTTCAGGCTTCTGTGCTAGAGTTCCGGTGTTCGAATCCTGGGGCGCTATAATGCAAAACTATTCCAATTCTGCAATCAGCCCACCGCGATTGGTCAAACACTTTTTTGAACCACCCCCACTTCATCTGTCTGTCACGCGACGTAACGAAAACGGCGATAGCACCCCATCTGATATGGTGTGTACACACTGATTATGCATAACTTGACCGAACAAAAATAGTCAGTTTTGATTCGACGCCCTTTTGCCATTAGCCCTCGGCTATTGGTCAAAAGTTTTCGGGCTGCACCCACTTCAGCTGCCTCTCACGCGACGTCACAAAAACGCAAAAACTTACCGCGTCAAAGTGACGCGTACGCGTTAAAGATGCATTAATATGCCGAACAAAACTGAATTTTCTTCTGAATAGCAGCAGGCTGCCCCGTTCCGAAAGGAATAAAAGATGGCTGCCGTCGATCGCTCCGGCACTGGCTACTCGCCCCTGCCGGAGAGCGCGGGTTTATTTGCATGCAATAAAACTTTTTGGGCGGCCGTGTAACGCTTTCGAGAACTTTCGGCACGTTTACGACCACGTTCTGCCAACTCTCCTTGGCTGAGGATCCGTTTTAGCGTCATTCTTAAGCTTCCGTTGCATGCCGCCGCGATTGTTGACGAGCCACCGCAAGCTAAGCAAGAGAAAGCGGACCAATCGGAGACGCCGGCACTACTCTCTTCATCCGGTTATCGATATTCAGTGCAGTGGCTTGGCCCCATCGAATCCCTCTTCACTTGAGCATGCTCCTCGCCTCTTGTGAGTCAATTAGATATGACAAGCCGCGCAGTGCAGGCAATGTTATTTGTTTTCCAAGTAAACAAAAGGGACCTCCTATGAAGGAGGGGAGCATTTTATTGGTTTGTTCAGACCCTGCGGGTGACCGTCCGATGCTTGCATCGGCGGCTACGCAAATTTGACGTCAGGAGATTGGAATAAAAACATATTGGAATAGTTTTACGTTATACGGCTCCTGCCGTCGGACAATTTTCATGATGTTTAGTTTATTCCGCAGTACATTGGTGAAAATGACGAGTTTACAAAGTCACAAAGCCGTTTGAAGCCAAAAGGAAGAAGTCTAGGCAAATCCACGTACTTCACATAATTCCCATGCTGGTACTACCGCTCTCATCGCAGCTCCCGTAGACACTAGCGCCAGTATGAAACTCTATGCAGCATTCCCATCGTGACTCAACGATTGCAGCGCTAGAGTTCCCTCTAGTATATTGTACTCTACGGTGCAGTTAATCATGTAGGACACGTGCCGTTTTAGCGTGACTTTTGGAACCGAAGCTTATCAGCTTATTCAGCATTCCGTGGTCTAACGCTGTTGACCCGCCGCGTAAAACAGAAACGCAGGGAAAGACGTCGTCATGATGCAAAACGCTTCTCTCCGGGTGGCTGCACAAACGCGGAGTGTCAGACCGGCGGTACTATCACTTGGGAACTAGGGCATGATTTTTGGAATCAATCCCTCCATGTAAATAAAAATAAGAACGGAGCCTCTGAATCACAGGCGGAAAGTTTTCGTTTTTCCTGGGGGAAACAATCTTTAATAACAGCTTCACTTGAGGAAACTTAGTGTGCCCTCGAAGAATTGGTCACTGTAGTGACTAAAGCCCCTCCATCCACGCGCCACCGCCGCTTTTTGGATGGAGGGGCTTTAGTAGTGACGGCCTTATATGAGAAGTTACAAGACCTCGTTCCCCTCCACTTTCTGGGATAATTATGTGTTGCTACTAGAATGGCGCCGCGGTAGCTCACTTGGTAGAGCATCGCACGCGTAATGCGAAGACGTGGGATCGTTCCTCACCTGCGGCAAGTTGTTTTTTCATCCACTTTCAGTTCCATTAATTCACAATTTCTTTATTTCAATTAGCAAGTACACGGAATTTCCCCTGTGTTGTCCTTGGTGTTTCTTTGTTGGCTTGTTACTGCAGAAGGAGCACTCTGTAAAACTGGCAGTCTGGTACAGAACGGGTTAGAGCTATGTGATAGCTCCCAACTTCTTTCTTGTATCAAAACTTAACGCCACGCAACGTTCATGAAGGCACACCGCTCCATTAGAACGAGAGCGAACAACTTTCCGAATCGGTCAGTTAAGCGCGCGTTTTCTCCAAGTTTGTGTGGACTGCGCTCGGCTGCCTGTGCACCTGAAGAGTACTACATACGCTGGCCGCACGCTTTATTTTGGAGGTAATCTGCGCTGGGTTCAAGCTTGCAATCCGAGATGGCTGGTCCCTTCGCGTGCGCTGTCTCCCCGCGCGCCTAGTATTATGTTCCCGCTGGTGCTTATACGGTGGAAAACACGCCTCCTTCTCAGCATCAGACGGGTTCTGGCAGAGTACCGATAAGCGATGTGCCAACTGTTCCCTTTGTCGTTGGTGCTCATGCTGTGTTTGTAGCCGGTGCACACTGCAACGTCCGCAGCCGCGGCTGAAGCGAGCTCGACGCATGATTTCTATTTCTCGTCGCCGCCATGATGTTCCGTATAAAGTACAAAAGCCATATGAATGAGCGACCCATACATCGTGGGCAAAAAAAAAAAAAAAAAAAGTGAGCCGAAATGGATGCAGGCTTGATGGGAATTATCTTCCCACGCGCTCAATATTCGGGTTAGTTGGAGGTTACGTGATCAAACGCGCGCTTGGGAAGGAGATTTTGCGGATTCTCCTCTATCCCTGCCGTTGCTGCGAATGACTGTGCGCGGCTGACGCTTACGCGGCCCGCGTGCCGTATCTAATTGTTGGTAATAATTGGTGGATGCAATGATCCAGGGCGAGCAGGGATGACTGCTAACTTCATGCGCGCTGTCTCTCTTCCCGGGCTGTCTTTCCGCGTCCCTAGTGTTGCCGCTAGCGTAGTCTAAGTTCAGAGAGAGAGGTAATTGGAGATCGCCGACAGTAGCCGCACTGTAGCGAACATAAAGATAGACAGATGATCAATCTAATTTGCGGAGTCGTGGTGAATATCGCGGCTGTGCGAACCGTTCGTCCTCGCTACCGGCGTTCTTCGTAATGCCAGCGTTGCGACGGCGATTGCTCGTAGTCATTTAGTGAGATACTTGCAGGTTTACGTGGTCCGTGCAGTACATTATGCTTGCTACTTTAATTAGTAAGTGAACGTTTACTATTATTTATATGGCCGATATAACTAACGTATAAACTCGTGTAAAGGCCGCACTTTCTTGTCACGATTTTGACGAGCCTTACATGGGACAGGACCATTTGACCTAATTTGCTCTGAATCACGTAACATGTCCTCGGGAAAGCAAATATGCGTAAAAGGCCTGCTCATTCTAAGAGTGACGGCGTCTGTTAGTTAACATGCGCTGGAATTGAACCGTGTGCTTATTCTTCTCCGAGAAGCCACAAATGCAATACGACACTAGGTACTTCAGCCATCTGAAATGTCTGCAGTATACAAACGCCTATTTATGTATCAACGATGCTTTGCTGCAGCGCTAGAGCTAACAACCTTTTGTGTCCGGTGCAGTTCAGCGACATCGGCGACATCCAAGTCACACGGATGACAGGAGCAACACCAGCATTCAACTGGCTCGGTGTTCTGATCATGAATTTTATACTGGAAGACCAGGCAGACACACTGCGCCAGAAGCTTGAGGAGGAAGCCAAGGCAGCTCTCAACGAGTCCCTTGCAAACACTAAAATCCCATTAACAATAAACTGATTTCGACATGTTATGGCAGAATCCAGTGAGTACGTATGATTGCAAAACCCCGCGTAACCGCGTTAGCATGTTTTCAGTTGTTTGCTTAGAGGTTATAGCACAGGTCCTGGCTACAGCTCCTGAAAGTAATACATTCCAAAGCACATTTTTAATGAATGGAAAAATTACTCCTGTAGCTCCCCAAAAGATATACTATAAAGTTTCTACCAAAGTGATGCGAGCACCACCACATAAATTATTTTCCAATCACTGTTTCACAGAACCCCTGGAACACACATGTGCACTTAAGCATAATTGTACGTAAGTCTTCAATACACTATATATTACATATACAAACATTAGTTTAACGACGAGGGAAAATAAAGGAAAGCCTATCCCATTTGTATCGCACATTTTTTCAAGGTAAGTTTGCATTTCAGAACTTTTAATTGTCTCATGTTGAATAAAATATCGTTTAACAGAATTACGGATGTTAAAGCCGATCCCGGATATATTGAACCCGCAGGGAATGTCGAAATAGTTCGATATACCAATAATTCGATATAAAACAAGCTTATCTGAAACCTCCACGCGTCTCGGGCCAGTTTCGCGCGATCGAGAAAGGCGGGAATTTACCGATTTGCTTCTCCAACACCATATCGAACGCATAAAAGTATCCTTTTTTTTTTTTTTTTTTTTTTGCTAATTCCGCAACTCGTGCTGCGGGGTGGTCTTCGATACCCGCGGTGCGCCTCGCGCGCGTCGAAGTGCTTGTTGCACGTTTTCATTGAGGATAGGGTAGAAATGGGCTCAACAAGGAAGCAAACCAGCCTGTGTGGATATATGCGCTGTGCAGCCATCAGCGCACTTGTATTGCGAATCGGGCGTCAACGCGCCCGCGGCAATGTGTCCGCTACAATAAGCTGTTCAAACGGCCGATCGTCGTACGTCGGCAACGAGTCAACCAGGCAGTTGCGTCGGGTTTCAGAACCGACTTCCTGTTGGAGACACTCGTCCTCGCTTTTCGTACGCCTGCCCCTCCCAATTCTTGCCTGCCGCTCGGCGCTCCCAGGCCGCGCGCGGTCCCTTATTTCGTTCTTGGCCCTTCGCCTGCGCCGCTGCAACAGTAATTGCCGACACTGCGCATACGCCGTTAGAATCTAAGTGGCTTTTAGCTTGCAGAACACCCGAGTCCATTCCTACTCACGTGTAAACCGGGGACCACGAAAGTAACGCGTTCAGCTGGCTCAGTGCGCACAGTGACCCTGCGAATCGCACAGCGACGAGTCTTGTGCGCCGCTGGCGTGATGGGTCTTTTCGCGAAGTGCGGATGGAACGTGCGGCGTTGTTAAATGCAAACTGTGATATAAAATGGATATCATAAAGTGGGGGATGAGGTCAAACTCGTGTTGGCCGCTCGTGGAAACCTAAAATGCCGTTTCCAGAAAGCCACTGTCTAGAATAAGACAAACCCGGCAGCGCAGAGATCTCCAGTTCGGTATCCCATGCCCGGAGCAACTCAATGAAAAGATCGAGTGTCATCCACACTTTCTTGTGGAACGCGTATCGGACCGGGGAGGCCTTTCGAGTTCTTGAAGAAGGCCGCCTGGTCTTGCCGATGATGAACGGCCGGCCGCTGTTTGCACGAGCCATCCATATGTGCGAAGCAGGCATACGTGAAACGCACCCTACTCATTTTTCCTCTGTGGCATGTACATACTGCACGCCGGAATGTCTTGATTGAAACAATTTGCCAAAACAGTGCCGTTTCGAGTTAATCGGCATTAAATAGTTCTGACGGGGCGAGATGCGATCGCGTCCCCGTTAGAAGAAGCGCGCTTGCAGGTGTGCGGCGCAGCGCTTCATACTGTGGGGATGTGCTACTCTCACGCGTCCCGCGATGTTTTCCCCGCACGGATACGTCTCCTGTAATCAGGCTTCGCTGCGTGGCTTTACGGCAGCGGTTGGTGTGGTTGAAGAGTAGTACGAGAGACGGCGCGAGCGTTGCGCTACTGACGCCACCTAACGGCGGGGTTACTTGGGCGCAAAACCGGAGAAGGCTGTTCCGCTGTTCCTCTTTGGCTCGGTGTCGGCAAGCGGCGCAGACATTCCGCGCGGGCGCCGATCCATGCTTCTGCGAGACCGTCTCGCGAGGCATGATCATTTGCATAACCGTACACACGAACGACCAGGCGCTGGTGTCCAGCATGGGGCAAACATATTCGCTCGATATCCAGTAGCGGTGAGTCGGACTTCCTAGATTCGTCGCGTGCCCATTGGCATGTTCTGTGGATAGCACTTCGGCTTGCAGACATTATTATACGAAAGGTGCAATAAATGCCCTTATGATTGCACTACTGTGTTGTCAATCGTTTGTCCCAAGAGTACTGGTGTGACCCCCAAAATATATATTGACAATAATTCAATATATCTGAGTTTGATATATCCGAGATCGACTTACAAGCAATGTAAATATTAGGTGGCATCCAGAAGTTCCTGGACTTGGTGTACACAACGGTTTCTTGTTATCATACAGTGGTTTACGCTTAGTGTCCTTCATGGTAGTCTCTATGGGACTGAATGCATCTGTCCAAGTGCTTTTGCTAGTCTTGGAACACTTTCTTGAAGTAATTTTTTGTGAAACTGTCGAGGACCTTCTGCGCTTCTTGTTGAATGATTTCCACGGTGTCAAAGAAGTGACACCCTTTTGAGCTTCCACATCATTTTTGGAAACAAGGCAAAGTGGCATGGGGCCAGGTCGGGTGAGTAGGGAGAGTGGGGTACGATTTCCATGGTGTTCTTTGCCAAAAAATCAGTGGCCTTGGAGACCCGTGTGAATGGGTGTGTTGTCATGACGAACAGCCATTTTTTTGTTGTGCCAAAGTTCAGGTTATTTCCGGGGAAGGCCATTTTGCAGGCATCGCGGAACATCAAAGTAGAAGTCTGAATTAACAGCCTGCCCTTTGGGAACAATTTCCCTGTGGACTACCCCTTTTGCATCAAAGAAACCTATGAATGTGATTATGGTAGCTCTCCTCACTTGTCTTGCATTTTTTGGTCTTGGTGAACTCGGGCTCTTGCAGTGGAAAGATTGCTACTTTGTTTCGGGGTTGTACCCGTGCACCTATGATTCATCAGCAGTGATGACTCTGTTGATGAAGGTTGCGTCTGCACTTGCAGTGGCCCTCCATGGACACATCAACACGCCGTTGTTTCTGGTTGGAAGTTGACTCGAGGAACGAACTTTGCGGCAACATGATGCAGATAAGCACCTCGTCACTGAACCAGTCCTTCAGTGAGAATTGTTTGGCACTGTGCTTAACTTCTAGCACATCACACAGTTCATGAATGGTTCAGTGACGATCCCCTCGAATCAGTTCTACAATTTTCACAACATTCTCCAGTGTGGTGCTGGTTTGTGGCTCTCCTGAACACTCGCCGTCTTCCACTGAGGTTTGACTGCCCTGCAACCGAGACTGCCACTCAAAAGACTGATGGCGTCCTATAGCAGCATCACTACCCGCCTGACGAAGCATTTAAAGAGTTTCCATGGTGGATTTACTCAACTTCATGCAAAATTTCCAACTTCACATACATTTTTCACAACACAGACGGTTGGTGACACTTTGTCACTTTAGCTCGCGCTGCCAGTGAATGAACTCCCCTATCCACTTGCCACTTGATACATCAATTTGTGTGATATGCATGCAGCTTGTGATGATTTGGGGAATTCGACGTGCCATTGCGTGGGCGCATTCACTTGTTCTGCCGTCCCTACGCATCACCCTTTTCACTCCGAACCGGTTGTCAGCGGTGGCGCTCCACTCATGATGGCTCGCGGTGAGGGCGGGGCTGGATGGATGGATGGATGGATGTCCTCTTTGGAACGGGGCGGTGGGTTGTACCACCAAGCTCTTGCTATTATACTGCCTAATGTCTTACCTAGGATAAAAAATTAAAAAAAAAGAATAAGAAATACCCACAATGAATTCCCATAACTAAATTTTCTGACCCCCTATCGTGAACGCGAGAGCAAGTAGCATAGCCGCCGGGACTTTTCCTAGCGGTGAGTCCTAGCTTGAGCCTGTGCTCTCGCAGTGACGTGATATAGGTGCCCCTGACTACTTTTTGCCCTTGGTGTGACACCCCTTTGGTTCCCCGCCATCCCGGGACCGGCGTTTGTGCAGTGTCGGGTGCTGCTGGATATAATAAATGGTTTCCGTTAGCTCAGGGCAATACTGTGTTCTTGCGTGCGTCACTCGGTAGTCCCCTGTGGCCTGAGCTCGCGTGCAGTGGCGCTACAGGCTGACGGCTGATGCGGCCCTGCGGCTCGCTAAGCTTGCACCCACGGTGGTTGGTCTTCATGTGAGACCTGAAGACCCCACAACGTATACTACTATATGAGCGAAATGTGCAAGCACTAGACAACACATCAGATATTGATGGCCTAAAAGGGATCTACAGATCACAATGTGCACACCATGCACCACAGAAAACTACAGCTGGCTACCACTCCCAGGGTTATATCTAGTAGTACAAACATAAATACCCAAGAACGTGGGTGGGAGACCGGCGCCGTGGTAGCTTGATTGGCAGAGCATCGGATGTGCAATACGAAGACGTGGGATCGTTCCCCACCTGCGGCAAGTTGCTTTTTCATCTACTTTCATTTCAATTAATTTATCATTTCTTTAATTCAATTAGTAAGCACAAGCACTTTCCCCTATGTTGTCCTTGGTGTCATGGTTTGTTGGCTGCTTATTATACGATTAATAAAAATGGGGCCCCTCTGTTAACCCCTTTCTTCTCGCTTATATATATATATGGGGTTAACCCCCTTATTCCGAGGGGGTGGTTACCTCCCCCCTCCCCCTCCGGGAAAATGAAAACTTTCCACCTATGAGTGAACCCTTCTACAGGAGGGTCATGCTACTACTCGGTAGTCAAACAGGTGAGCAAATGCAAAAGTACCACATTTTTTAGCTAGTGAATGATGCTTGTAGGAAGAATGCACCACCCTCACCACCACCCAATGCTCATAACTACACAACTTGTCGGCAGTTAATCCAGCAAATTTTTTAGAAGTAAGAAAACAAAAGCTTGGATTTGTAGGATAAGTTTGCTAGCACAACTGTGATGCTCAAGACGAAAGATGAGGCAAACACAGTGAAATGGCTAAGAAGTTTTCTCTTATCTTTTTTGCCCTAGCATGTTTACTTTTGAGTGACCTTTCAGGGGAGTGACAACATGAAGACTTTGCCTTTAAATTGTGGGATTTAAGGTTGCAAAACTGCACAATGGTTTATGAAGGATGCAGTAGTAGAGGAACCGGACAAATTTTGACTACCTGGGGCTCTTTAAAATGCACCGAAATCTAAGTACATAAAAATTTTCGCATTTTGCCTCCATCAAAATGCTGCCGCAGCAGCTAGAAATCGAGCACGCATACTCGTGCCCAGCATGAGAATGCCACAGCTACTGAGCCAGCATAGTGGGCAGGCTTCTTTGCATACAGAGGCTTCTTGGAGCCTATAAAATATGTAAACAGTTACTGTTGTCTATACAAATGCACGCAATGCCAAGTATGCACATACAATAATTCATTTTCAGTAACAGTTGCTTATTACAAAAAAAGGAAAGGAAAAAGAAAAAGAAGAAGGAAGGGCCTGCATTATAATCAAAGATGGTCATGTTCAGAGAACTTGCACATGCCTTTTGAAAGCTATAAATAAACCACTTCGCTTGTACATGAGCAAAATGAGAACAAGGTGAAAGCAGGAGCCTTCGACAAGTGGACTTGCCTTCTTCAAGGCGACATTTCGACAAGTCCACTTGTAGAAATGTTGGCTCCTGTTTTCACCTTGTTCTCATTTTGCTCATTGTCTTGAATTTCCATCTCCTGCCTTCCCTGTTTTCCCTGGCTTGTACATGTAATACTAAGTACACGGCAATAGACACTGTGATTAATATAGAACAACTCATGCAGTGTTGCTTCCTTGGCAAGGTATCGTGCCTTGTGAAGTAAAAACTTCCAGGTAAATAGTAATTCAAATATGGGACATCATGCAAATTGAAGGCCAGTGGGGGAGAAGACAAAACATGCATGCCTAACCACAAAAAGTGACCTTTTATTTATTTTTTAAATAAGCATAGCTAAAAGATTTCAGTAGCTTCTGTTCCATGCACCACAGGTGCACATATAGAATAACTTTGGTCTATGTACAACTCTATAAACAGTGCAATATAAAACTATAGCTTGAGTCTTCTTATATCCTCTTGACGGAAGTCGTTCCTGTAAGTAGTGAATATAAAATTGTGCTGCATTACCACACAGTGGCTACGAAAAACTAAGATAAAAAGGAATAACTGTTGAAGTATAGGTGCCACATGTCAAACAAACATGCAAACTAGATGTGATACTAAGCTGGAAAAGGCAAAAAAAAAAGGGCATACACTGCTTTATGTAATTTATCCTAAATTCACAGAGTAATAAAAATCAACACTATTGGAACACTGACAGTAGATGCCACTACATAATGCTAGTGCAGTAAACCTGATGCAACAGCTAAAGCACCAGCCAGGTTATCATACTAAACAGACAAAGCAACTCCTTTACACCAATGAAGCCTACTGTAAATAATTGAGACTGATATGACTCCATGACTGCCCAGACATTGATATGAAAACACCAAATGGCCCATTGAGCGAAAAAAGCCAGCGTCTGTCATCTGTAGCTACGAAACGGCAGGTAAATTTTCACTGGCTGCGATGCCACATTACGAGTGCATCTTGACAGAGCAGAGCTGGCGAAAGGGGACACCTGCTGCTGCGCTAGCATGCCAGGTGTTGTGTGAGAGGAGAGGGCATCGGCGCGACGCCACGTCACCCTCGTTCTCACTCTCGGAAGCCTGCGTTATCCATCCATGCGTTCCTTGTCCATGCAAGCTCTCGCTTGCATTCCAACTGTGCCTTAATAAGGCCAAATCAAAATGCTCCCAAGCGTCTCAATGCACTTGCTTGTCCACGAGGAGTTTATAACTCAAAGGAGCACTCAGTGGCATTCAATTGCACATTAAAGCTTTCGCATTCACCATCACAAGTGCTTAGATGTTCTCAGATATTTCTTTCTTTAATGGAATTCTAATGATAATGATGGTAATTGGCACTTCATTATATAGAATTTTCCTTACATTGAAATTCGTCTTTTCATGCAGATAAGTATGTGCCAATTAATTTTTCTCATATGGAAGGGCATGGAAAATTATCGAGCAGTCAGAAAAACCAAATTTCAATCAGAAAAAAAGTTTACTTTTGTTGAAATTGAATCGTTGAACAGAGATATGGTTTCATGCTGCATTGACTATATCTTGACATTGATGGTACGAAGTGAAGCCTGCAACACTTTCGTGTCTTATCTGGCCCAAGCAGTTAAACAAGTTGGACAGTTTTTGAACTTGTGATAGATTATACCCAACCAGCGATGCGCAGTAGTGCATTTGCAATTTATGTGAGATGACTTAGACAGTTTGTGAAAATATCACCAATCTACTAAAACCATTTAGTATGTGAGAGGGAATTGACAATGAGTAAACATACTCAAAGGGATGCTGTTTGTTTGTGATCATGAAACTGATTTTTTTCCTCATTTAACTTTATTTTGCAATTATCACATCACTGTGACAGAGGGTTAGTGCCTTCATTTAATATGAGTTGATAATATTTACTAGAATGATTCGAACAATAGGCAGTCATCTGTAAAATAAATTCATTATTTTGCTCTCCCGCACACACGCAATCAAACCATTAAGAGGGAGCTTTCCCTTGGGAACACCTACTTAACTTGTACATGGGAACGAAGAAAATGTTTTGCTTGGCATCCACTTCACTGAATTTGATGAGGTTTGTTGCATTTAAAAGAAGTTAAAATTGACTGACTGTAGGAAGAAAACCTTTTATTCAGGCCATCAATTTTTAAACAAACTGTTTCGAGTTGTAAAATTGAAAAAATAAAATACAAGTGCCAAGTCTTCGACTCTGTAACTCAGTAACAAATAATGAAATCACAATTCTGTGAAACTACATATTATACACCTAAAGAGGACAAATTTGACATATTATTCACAGCTGTTAAATATACCACTAATTCGTCGGTAGCACTATTGCAAAACCCTCGAAAGCACTGTAAAATCTGACGTGTGCTGTCAAGTCACATATCAAATTTGTAAACTTTAGATGCTCTAACAAATAGAGTTTACAATATCTGTCCTTGGTGCAGATTTATGGCTTTGTCAACTTTGTGCTTCTATTTTTTTTTTAGAACTTACCAATGTATGAGGTCTTAAAGCAATATTGTGTTTCCTACAGTTGCTATAATTTAACTTTCTCTCCAAAAAGCAACATTTCATTCAAATTGGTCCAGCGATTGTCTCATGAGAGCATTTCTGCATTTTACATGAATTTGAATAGGGAAGTTGAAGCTGGTCCTGAGACAAAGATCCCTCAACATAAAAAGTAGTCCAATTACACTGCTCTGTGGGAGACGAGAATCCACATATACAGGAGAGAGTAACGGCTTTCAAGACCAACAAACTGTTTACTAAAAATTATGTCTTCAGCTCATCAGCAGGCTTCAGTGCAAGGTCTACCCAGTGACAAAAACAGCGGCAGACAGAGGTTTAAAGTCTAAGACTCCACATCAGATTTCTGAACATACAACGATTGGCTATATCTAGTCTACTAAAGGTACTAACTTTATTGTCAGGAAATGTGCCACCCCTAACTCCACAATCATGAGTATGACAAAAACTCCTTGTCCAGGCTTTCAACTTTATATGAAATTTCTAGCAGACAAAAAAAAAAACACTGTTCTCAATTCATATATGGCATATGTGGTCAAAGTAAAATTTAAAGGCGACTGAAGAAATAAAATATAAAGTAAATGCTAGCTTGTGTGTGTGAGCACGCACGCACGCACGCACGCGCACACACACACACACACACACGCGCGCACACACACACACACGCACGCGCGCGCACACACACACACACACACAGTCCAGCAGTAATTCAAATAAAACTTGGGAGCACAAAAGATTTATAGCCAATCGTACAACTTTTGGATGATATTAATAAATTGACATTAAAAATAAAACATGTTGCAGCTTGGTGTACTGATACAGTTTGTTTTTGGGTTCAATAAAATCAGATAACAAAGATAACGACACTCTGAGACATCTGTACTGCATTTACTGTACCTCTAAGCATGGTATCGCTATACTATATACTATAGAGATGCACTGCATCCAATAAAAGTGGCCTCCCTATCTGACCGACCTGACAGAGACAATTAAACATGCAAGTACATGATTACTATATTTCCTGCTGGACCTTTTTTATTTCTTTACATTTTGTGGTGCTTGCTGTGTTTTATGAGAACCTTTCTACGTGGTTTATAATGTTACACATAGCTTTATTTTTCTTTAGGTTCAATGGCTACATTATTTCTGCTTTATAAACATTTTTCACAGTAAGTCTAGAGGATAACAAATGACTGATATAACTGTTTATTGCAGAATGATAGCATTTCTTATTAAGCAGGTTAGAACACAACTTTAGAAACTGAACTGAGTTGCAAGCACAATAAAACCATGTTTCAGTGAGGCTGAAATAGAGTAAACCATACTTGCACATTCCACATCATTTACTCAAATAATCAATGCGAGCCTGAGGGTTCAGTAAATTTCAAAGTAGAATACAGTTATTCAAAACTATCTGAGCCCTTGTGACAATGCTCCTATAGCATTAAAATTCACAATTATGGTAACCATGGTGTCGCACATACAATGATAATGGTATGGAATTTACTCCCTAGCAATTCAATATGTACAGTTATACATGAGCTGCTTTGGTTCCGTACTAAGAAAATAAAAAGCCATCCTTACCTCAGACTCAAAACTTGCCTGACTTCAGTAGGAGTAAGTCTCCATGTCATAGGTCCAGCATTTGTTCCCCAAATGTCAAGTATCTCAGACACCTGGAATTTAGAATGGAACATTTAAAACTCTGCATATGGGGGAATAGCTCAGACAATAAATTTGCAATGTGACATATGTAAAAAAAAAGGCAAACCTTGCCTAAGAGAGATTTTTGGAAACAGTTCTTATTGATCAGCTTCCTTAAGAATAGAAGTACCGAAAAATTAGTACTATAAGTTCAAAGGAGTGAATGATAGAACTGTGCATAACATCTGCGTGCCCATTGTACTGTATGAAGTGTGTACTGATAGTCCTTGAGAATGATGCTTTGGTGCAGGGCGTGAAAGCAGAAGTGGATGGCATGTCAATGTGAAATCACCAGGAAACCAAAGACTGCATTGAAATGACAATCTTGTGCGCACAGTGTGCACAGTCTGTGTCAGCTATACCAGCATGAAGTGGCACGACACACCAATCAGGGCATCCAGGCCATCAAAGTGAGGCCCTCTTCCAACTACAGTATCTTAGCAAACAACAGAGAGGGTATCAAGTGGAAATAAAATGACCAAAGCATAAAGTTTACTTATTCATACGATTAGCATTATTAGGGTACTTTATGTACTTTCCCGGGTTCGACTGTCTGTCTGTCTATGTCTCTTGACTGTTGTCCCACCAATATAGGTCCCTGTGTAGTCAATGGTCTAATGGGTAGAGCACCGGGCTGCTGTGATAAGGCAACCGGGTGCGCCACCAACCGTTGGGCCAACTTGCGTTAAGCGTACGTGACATTGGCTATATGCCACTGGATATGTGCTGCTGTTCAATGAACCTTTTTAACTCCAACTTGAGTGATTGGGTATGTGTCACTCTTCAATGAATTTCTTTGACGTCTATTTGGGTCCCTGCATACATGCCACTGGATAAGTGCCATTGGGCATGTGCCGCTCCTAAACGACAAAAAAGAAAAATACTTTAAAGTTTATCCAGTGCTGGGCAGAATGGAACCTGCGCCATACATATTCATACAATTTTGTCAGAATATATACATTCACAAATGCGCAATGCGCGGACTTCGTGGAGGTGTTGCTAGATGACAGTGCGTCCAGAGGGAAGCATGAGATGGGAGCCCAGCTGCATACCCTCCTACATGATTCGTTTTAGCGGTGGCAATATGGTGTCTCCATACAGTGCAAACACTGCAATTGAAAGTGATTTCTAATTGCTCAGTGTAGCACCAAGCCTTGATGCCTCACTATAGATTGCCTATGCAGAATCTGAAGTGAAGGCGCTAAAGAGACGATGGACGAAGAAGGAACACACACACACAGGGCGCCTGTGTGTGTGTTCCTTCTTCGTCCATCGTCTTTATAGCGCCTTCACTTCAGATCATGCTTAACCAACACGCCCAACTATCCATCCTAACGGCCTATGCAGAGTACTGAGAATCCATTAAAAAACTCTACAATCGACCTGATTGCAGTCACTGAGGCATAGTGTGGTGGGGGACTACGGATTAATTTTGACCACCTGAGGTACTCTAATGTGCACCCAATGCACTGTACAAGGGCGTTTTTGCATTTTGCCCCATCGAGACGCAACTGCCATGGCCGGGATTTGATTCCACGGCCTGGGATTAGCAATGAATTTAGCAATGCAATGCCAAAGCCACTAAGTCAGTAGGGCAGGTTGAATGTGCTGAAGGATGGAGTTCAATACAAATGTTATGGTGCTCCTATAGTGTTACATGCGCTCTACAGGGGCACTTTTCTGCTGTTCAGTTGACAATCTGAAATGTCACGGTTCAATATCAACTCTTTTGAGAGAACCTACTGGTGGGCACATGAGCTGGTTCTTGGGCAGCTACATAGTTTAAAATATAGTCAAACCTTATTATAAAATATGTTATAGTTAAGTAATGGATACAATAATCTTGATTCCTCTTGAAGCTCCCATAAAATCCCACGCATTTAAAATCTTGTTTTAATGAAGAAAACATTTTCTTTAAATGGATATAACAAAATTTTTTTGTTCAGAATGAAGATTTAATGATTGTTTTGCACCGAACAGGCCAAAATCTGATAATGTGCTACGCTGCTTGTTGATCGTTTGAATGAGCAGTTCAAAACTTCTGAGAGCCGTTGGCTGCCTCGCAATGCATCAAACCAGCTGCACTGCTCAGCCAGCAGTAACACATGTACTCTACCACTACCACAAAGAAGGGGTAAGGCATGCAGACACGGACATAAGAGAAGTGGACAACATGAATGTGGCGTTCGTGTTGTCCACTTCTCTTGTGTCTGTGTCTGCACGCCTTATGCCTTCTTTGCATTATGAATCCTTACCAACTAACTCAGCTTTCTGTCGTTCTAATCTACCACTACCACCTTGCACTGTAGTACTCTGTCAATTCTACCAGCTACCATACTGTTGGGCTCTGGTGCACATAGTAGGCTGTGCCTTGGTAGAAGAAGCACAGTGCTTGCAGTAAAAAGGTGCACATGTTCACCTTTGTACCACAAGCCTGTACTGCCCATGTATTGTAACATGTATTGCCTGCTGTGATCTCTAACCGTGGCCGTAATAATCTTCTTCAGATACGCAGCTAAGGGACCATATTTGATAGCGACAAATCGATAATGCCAAAGCCTCACTGCCATTATTGCTGGGACTTCGCACTCCCCGTTGCAAGAAATGATAAGAATGAAAAATGAAATGGTTCCTTACAAGCTACCATCACTGTTCATGTTCTTGGCGATCACTCAAGGGGGGGGGGGGGGGGGGGAACTGCTGCTAGCCTCCGATTCATTGCCATGCCATATCTGTATGCCAGTGAAAATAAATGCTACCTTGTCATGGTAGTGGCCCCTTGTACACAGTGATGAACACTGTACAAAATCAGAGGCCTGTAGTGCTCCGTCAGTACACTAATGAAATACTACAAGACCTGTCACACTGCTAGTCGAGGGTTCCTGATGACGGAAAAGATTGATTGGAATTGACAGCTGTGTTAGAGAAAGCAGTCACCACACTGACGAAGACACTGCAGAAAACCTTGTGCAGAAGATCAAATGATGTGTAGAGGGATTTTCAATTGGCTTACCGAATTGTTTCTAACAGCACACTCCCGCTATCCTGGTGGCCAATGTCAATTGTGGGAGAGGGCAATCATATAACAAAGTAATGAATATAACTTAAAGTAATATACAAAGTAAGCGTGGAAGGAGGTGGAGGAGGATGGTGCGATCTACGGGCGAATCTAGTCTTACAAAGGCTTGCTGACAATTTCTCTGGCGGAGCATCTCCTTTTATTGACTGGGGATAAATATGCATATGAGCACGCAGTTCATCACAGCATATAGTTCACTCCGTATCTCATGGCACTATCAACTGAATTACATTGGTAAAGTTTAGCATTCAATGCTAAACTTTACCGCTTGATGAATAGGGCAGTGTCCTGAAAAAACTTCAGGAGGTGGCAGAACACCTCCCTCCTAAATATCCAGTGTCCTTGAGGGAAGATCAATTCCTCCATGATAGCACACGGAGAGACTTTTATGTTTCAGTCCATCAAGTAGTCTTGTGCTTTTCCCCAAATTCTGGGCATTCTAGCAAGTAATGTTTTATATCACCATGGGCATGACAGAACAAACACATTAGTGAAGGCCAGACACCTATCCTGTGTAGCACCCACTGTGGTAGCTTAGTGGCTTTGGTGTTGCGCTGCGAAGCACGAGGTTACGGGATAAAATCCCAGCCATGGCCGCCACATTTCGATGGGGGCGAAATGCAAAAACACATGTGTACTTAGATTTAGGTGTATGTTAAAGAACCCAAGGTGGTCAACATTAATCGGGAGCCCCCCACTACAGCGTGCCTCATAATCAGATCATGGTTATGGCACATAAAAGCCCATAATTTAATTTTTTTCTATACTGTGTAGCCATGCCAGTGTTCTTGCCGACCGAGTGTGAACACAATGTTGTCAGCAGGCTCCCAATCGGCTAATTCCTCAGACACACAGGACTGATATTGTGGGGACCCCAATGAGTGAAAGTGGTTCCCAATGATCGTGTTTGATACTCGCTGCATGTTTTGTGGTACTCTAACCATCGGTCTGCACGGTAGTGCTTGGTATGCAAGACTGTCTGCATCTTCATTTCTGAACATGCCAATGTGGGATGGAAGCTGCTGAAAATCCAGGTGAAATCAATAACTGTGTACATGCTTGATTCTGTGTAAAGACTGCTTTAGGCAAATGTCCTACAGAATATCTCACTGGAGTACCTGGAGTGCTGCCTTGCAGTGCGATATCACTACTGGTGGCACTGAGCAAGATTTAAATTTCTGGAAGGCAGCTTTAACTGCTATACTTTTGCTTGCCGTCGTAGAAACAACCCACTCAAGTCGGGCAGCCCATGACGCTACCAGTAAGTGCGGCTCTCCCTTCAACTCTGTCATAGCAAGGTTTTACTGTCCCTTTTTCTGAAAGGACCCTTTAATAGGTGCAAAAAATGTGAATGAATAGAACCACAGCTATCAAATAACTACAACTGCGTTATTGAAATGAAACAAATCCATGTATGAACATACCAGCAACTGTGAGTAGTTCAAAGACCTTGTAACACCACTTAAGAAACCTGAACAGAAAGGCTTTAGACATAACAGAAGTGCTATGCTGGGTACTTATGGCTTACTGTACTGACATTCTCCCAGGGTCACTTCAAATGTCGTGAGAACTGCTATGCTGACAGCAGTCATATTCAGAAGTACTGCCTCTGAGCAAATACCTAAAAAAATTATGATGCAAGTTAAAAGATCTCCTTTCCTTTATATCAATTCACTGCAATATGGGACAAGTGTTTAAACCAACGGTTCGAGTCTTAAATTGGCAGCGAAAGCAACACAAAACTAAGTGACACCTGGCTCTGTGGTGAGTCAGATTTTGTTGCATGACCACAAAATGTTGTAAATGGCACAGACATACCATAGAACTTTGTTGATATGTTTATGTTTGCCATGTCTTACCATCTCTTACACTCTGATATGTCAATCCCATTTAGTTCCCATAGAATCGTGTATTAGCTTCCAGTTTTTCCCATTTCCCTTCTCGGTTGTTACATCCAAAAACTGCAACGGCGCAACACTGATGTGGCATCATCTGTAGGCGGCACCTACATTGAGCATGCTAAGGCATGAATAAGAGCCCATGTCACCTATCAGAATCAGAATCGGTTTTTATTGAGATCATTAGAATGATTACAAGTTGTTAATATTCAGGAGGAGGTCCCGGAGTCTATTATTGTTATTCGATTGTTATTCTATTGTTATTCTATACATAAATAGGTGTCTTTTGATGATGGCATCGGTAAATTGAAAACACTAAGCATGTCCGATATTGCTGCCAGTCTCAACTCTGTTCACGACATCGAAAGTGAAGGGGGGTTAACGAAGGCACAAGCGGTTGCCTCACACATAAGTTCACAGATGCTGTTGTGCCATTAGATACCCTTCTGCACTGTTAACTTCAACGGACATGGCTGCATGGAAACTAAAGAAAGGCTGCAAGTACTTGAAAAGAGGCTGAGATTATTGAACATTTGCCCTAAGCACCAGATGGAAATCACAAGCTTTATTTAGTGTGATTCATGGTTGCACCCACTTCAAAAGAGTTTAGTGTTCAATCTAACTGCCAGGCAGTGACAGCGAGCATTAATTATCAGGTTCTCAGTAGTTCGTTGGCTTTCTAGTCAACCTGAAATAAATTGTGCCAGAGTAGCTTTTCATCTTATCTGTAGTGCCGTCGCAGGCGTTATCGGATGTTACGTTTCCCTGGATCATGAATTTCCTTTTCACTGTCCCTTAAGAGACACATCAACAGGGGTTCTACTGTACACAGTGGAGCACATTCATCTTTTTTTGCCCCACAAATATTCTTTTATTACTGTTCATCATCATTTACGTGTGTTTTCTGTCCAAAAAAAAAATGTTATGCTCGTTATGCTAGTGTACAATGAATATAAGGCTTTCGGAAGTTGGTGCAGCTTGGCATGGATGTCACATGCAGCACTTCAAGTCTTGGATGATATGCACCTTAGGCATGAGCAGGCCCCAGTCCTATTGCAGTGTGGGCATGCAGTCATTACCAATGTAAATATGGGGGGAATCTGTTGAGTGTTGCAAAATATTTTACACAGCACTCTTAGCAATGTATTGCAAAGGGATCAGTTTACAGCAATGAACTTTCCATCATTCTGTAATGAAAAGAGCATCCAGACCTCTGTTCTTGGACCTTATTTAAAAAGAAAGAGAAGAAAGAAAAGCAAGTGCTACAGGTCAGCTTGCAAAAGCTGACCTGTTTTTGTCTATATGAAAACACTGTTGACAGCAAGTGAGCCAAGCTACTTTCTCACAATACCGTAGGTAATATTTTTCAGTCTTGACTCACCATCTCCATGTTGAGAAGAGTAGAAATTTGTGACACTCGGGAAAATTTGTCCCTAATTGACCACGTTGTGACTGAAGTCATGTAGCTGATTAGATATCGCAGCTCCTTGTCAAACTGAAGACCACCAAGCTGCAAATGGTTAGCAAAATTAGGTGATATACATTGTGCAGTGTACAATAGCACAAATGTAAGCAAGAGTACTTGCAGCAGCAAAACTGCTAGTCAGAGATACTAGTAGATTTAAAGCTGCAAAAACAACAGCTATTCTGACAAATGCAGCTGTTTTAATATGTGGCTACACTGTGCTTAGCTTGATTCTCACCCTGCTTTAAGCCACAGGATGCCATCATTGTAGGTGTCTGCTATTGTTAACCATGGTTTGTTTTATCATGCTATCTCCACCCCATACCAAGCCAACCAGAGAAGAGGCCGTCGTCTGGCGGCGACTACGAAAAAACATGTACAGACACCTAAGCTTACTACACCAGTGGAACTCCACACAATACAATAACACGTGCCCTTTTTGTGGCGAATACGCCAATTTATACTACACTAGCTGGGGGTTTTAGAAAAATCCAGCAGCTCCCACTATCCCCCACTCTAGCCAGTCCGAACGGGACACTGTGCTGCTCAGCTCTAGCATGGATGACCAGCGACAGCTGGTGAACCAAGCTCGCTCAGCAGCCAAGGCAACAGGAGCCTTGGATAAGGGCCCCTTCCACTGGGACAAGATGCACTGCAATCACTTTGAATAAAGTTTTTACTTTTACTATATAGGTCATTATTACAATTAATGGAATTCAAGTAAAACTGGCTTTAAAGTACTTCTATGCATGTTTCTGTGTGTAAAATGTTTCCTGTCGTCCTATAGTAATGTCGTTTTGGTCAATGCAGGTGTTGGAATAAACATTTTCCCCAAAGTAGCCTCAATATGCTCCCCTTGGAGAACCATTGTAGTTAGCTCATTCAAGGTTTATGAAGTGACATTTTAGTGCTAACTGCACCATAAATGCACATCATAAAAGCAAACAACAACCTGTGCAGCACATGAACTGAGCAAATGTTATCATCTGACACCTCTTTTAACAGTGAGAGCAGCCAGCAGCACACATGTATCTGTTTTCTCAAGTGCTTTTACAATATGCTGGCAGTACAGAGTAACAGTATGGACCGTACTGTGCAAGACTGTAACATGTGCTTTTCGAGGCTTGCAAATTCCAATATGAAACCAATAACATGGCCAAACAAAAGGTGGGTCAATAAACTTCAGCACCTTCTGTGTCTTTGTGTTGCTGCTGCTGATCTTTTAAAAATTGACTACAAAATGATACTGAAAGGAATGTGCGAGTCTTGCAGTACAGCCTGCAGCTTGTAAAAATAGCTGCATGAGGTAATGTAAACAGCTATTTGAATTAATTACTCAGTCAAAATTAATAATGTTTGAGTTACTAAGGCTGTGCACATTTAGAACAGGTATCAGCCAAACAAAGGTGTGCAGTTGCATGCTTTAGTTTGGCGAGTGCCTGGTGCTTACCAGCCATAAGGACAGAACGGCGTGCCAAATAGTAATAAAAGCAGATATAATCAGGAGAATGAATGTGGCATGTGCTAGTGCCACTTCCGCAGAATTGACAGATAGGGATTGCCTTCTTGTAGGTCGCGATGAGTCCTCCATATCGGGTGATTGTTGCATATTATGAAAGTTATTCAATTCTTGGAAAATAAACAGAGCGGCGGGTAGTGGCATCTTGGTCTTCCCTGGGCATCCTTGCTTCATGTGCTGCAAAGCACTCTGAGCATCATTTGAGTTTAACATGCTCATGGAACTAATTACAGTGGCATTATACTTTATGTAGGGCTTTGAGCTTTTGGATAAGTGTGATAAAATAAGAAAACTAATCAGGAGCAATTTTCTAGATTTGGATTTAGCCTGATAATTCTCAATTGCAGAACTCTATTACCAGTCAGTCTGTCAGGGAATGCAGCAGCAAGTGCCCATAAAGTAACAAGAAAATTCATGCATGCCAACGAATTAATGCGTCTTATTCTCCCTATTTTTTGCATCCATGCACCATACTCTGCCTTGCTGAGGAGCTGTGGTGTATCAAAACAAATCACCTAGCTAAGGGAGCTTTTTGTCTTGAAGGGAACTATTTCTTGGAATGAAGGAAGATGAAGGGCAGGCGCAGAATGATTTCTTAAGAGAAGCCTCTACTGCATTTTTGTCTATAAATTGTAGTTTACGTAAGGGCTCCTTCCAGTGAAAAAGAAAGTCACAGTTAAAGCTAAAACTGTAAATTAGCATATTTACTTGTGTAAGTTCTGTCCTTGTGTAAAACTTGCACCCCCACTTTGGAGAGCGAAAATTTGGGAAAAAAATGTTTCACTAAGTGCCACATGCAAGCCAGCATTCTGGTTAATTTTTTTAAGAAACTACTATACGGCACTAGTTACTGTCTTGCTGATCATGGTATCATCACCACCACTGTATCTTACCGCACTGTGATCACACAGCATAGATCCACTGTGTTTAAATGGTATTGGCTGCATTGAAGTGTGTTGTTTAACTGCGTTGTGCTTTTGGGGCCACTATGAGGGCATTACTCCAAAACGTGTGCTCTTGGATTTTGAAGCGGTTTCATTCGATACTGTCATCAAGGGCTTCAAGTTGACGAGAATCTCAAACAGAAATGGACGACACACAGGACGACCAGCTTTGGGAGGGTGCCAATGAGTGGAGTTTCTCAAACGATGAGAGCAGCGGAAGGGACAAGGATGCCTCAACAAAATTGTTCCTAGTCAGCTGTTAGCGGTTGCGCTACTCTGCACAGCAGTCTGAGTGCAGTTCAAGGTTTCAGTGAGTAGCCATATGCCTGCATTGTGTAAGGCTTGCACCCGTAACCCCCCATCAAAATAAAATATGGGCCTTACACAAGCAAATATGGTATTTATGTATAATCGATAACTATAACAACAAAAACTGCAGGGTATAACTTAGAGCTGTTCACATTATTGCGAGGAATTAATGCCCTTGGTTTTACATGAAAGAGCAGTAAGCACAGTGAAGGCACTCCAAGAGGACTTGTAACAGTATACACTGAAAAATTTGTGCTAACATTGTTAAATTGATCCCGACATGACAAAAACGCTTCTGGTCATCATTTGGGAGTCAACGATCTTGTGAACAACAAAAATACAGTGACTTTGCATGGAGCTTAAAACTTGCACCTTCTGGTTACGTGTTTGAAATTTGGTTTATAAAATTTACATACACCAGTAAAAAAGATAAAGAGAAGTTCAAGCCATAAGCACCAACTTTCTAGCACAAATACAACAGACTTTGAAGGTTACTGCATTACATAGTCAACTGTGGAAGTTCTCTTACCCTGTTGAAAGAACACTTGAAAACTGCTTTCTCAAGCTGAAATGTAGTCTCTGCTGCTGTGAGATTTACCAAACTGTCGTAGTTGGCAGGAATCAGATCACCCTTAAAAAGAAAAGGTACCAATAAGACAAATGAAAACAGTCCTATAAAATAAAACTTGCTCTCATCTACCTCAGGCTATGCTAAATTACTGCTATGAGTACAGCCACATGTTGAATATTGTTTTGCTTCAACAATGAGCAGATGCATATGTGCATTATGCAATGCATGCATTACATAAGTACAGTTTTACCTTGATATAATGAAGACAGATATAATAAATTATCGAATATAATAAAGTAAAAATAAAGTAAATCTCGCCAATACCAGCAGGTAACAAATATATGATTAGAGTGAATAACGGATATAACAAAGGTTTTTCGTATCAGATGCGATTTCGTTATAACGAGGATCGATTGTAAACGTGGCTGTGATTTCATCTTACTTTTGTGTGTTATGACCCACACTGCAGCATGCTGCACTTCAAGATACTAATTAATGTGAAGTTATGCTATGTTATGCTTTTCTGCTTCTTTAATGCCCTAAACAAGACTACCCAATATCTTGTCTAGTTGAGGGGTGCTTTTTCTCTTCTAAGCAATGTTGCACAGAATGGGCAGAATGTCACTAAGCACATAACCTTACAGAATATTACTGGAACAACCCATCACAGTATATATTACCATGAAAAATAGAGCAAGTAATAAAGAAAATTAACGTCCAGTGGTATAGATATCAATTTTTTTGGTTTGCTTACACTACATTTGTCATTTATTTTTCAAGTGTACCATTTTCTTGAGCTTTTGTTAGCAGAATGTGCTTTTTACATAATAGGCATTAGTTATCTTTTTGTACGCACCTACATATTATATATTGTTCGAATTCATTTTGCTTTGCAACTGCGCTTTTATGCCCATTGATGTAGTCCTTTCTTTCAAATGGAGCATATAACATGCCTTTTTTGCCTCCTAAGCTTTGCACATAATTTTGCACTCAGTTTTGCACAATATCCTGCTCATATGTCCCATGCTCATCCCTACGACATTATGCTGCTACTTACCTACCGCTCAAGGCAACAGTGGATATTTTAAATTGAGTGCATAAATATAGTTAACTGAAAGATGAGAACTAAGGAGTAAATAAACTGAACTCCCACATATCCAACTTCTGCTTCTACCAGCTTGAACACTTGCTCATGTCCATGTTGAGCTAGTGCTGAAGGAGGTAACAAGCATTGCTCCTGACAAAACTGGCATGACAAAGTTGTTAATTTACGTCTCATGCTTGACATAATCTTCTTGTTCCTATGATTTCAAAAATTTCCACCATTTTACAAGAGTGAAATTCCCACACATCATTACAAATCAGTGTTAAGCACTTTTCCCATGGAACAGATTTTTCCTGCTTGTGCTAAGCCTAGATGATATTTACCACCTGCTGGTTTATTAGACTACTTGGTTAAGTTTATGAGGCAATTAATATCTACAAAAATAGGAGTGCTCAAATAGGGAAATGTTGGAATCTAATGAAATACAAATATTCGTGAAAAATTAATACTGAATATCGAACCAAATATAGAATATTTTTTTCATTTTTAAACAACATGAAAGATATGAAGGCTGCATGGAGTTCATTTGGTGAAAAAAATGTCAAGCTATATACATTATTTTACACATGCATGTAATACCAATTGCGACTATATGTCCTGAGAACTTGGGAGCTAACTGAGAAACAACTGTTTTTAGTTATCTGTGGCACCATTACAATGACAGTAATGAAACAAGAAAACAGGACGTCACCAGATGCACATACAGTGCTGTGTTCATTGAAGAAAAGAAGTGTAATACTACAGCACCTGTTGTGACTCACCTTCCATTTAAGCTAATTAGGTGTGGTGTGTGACTCCTGCCTTGCATTTAGGGAGTGGCATGGCACTAGCCTGCCAACTTCAATGGCGAGATGGATTTCTACAAGGTGTGTTCCTATTATGCTACGAGTGACTTGAGAAAACAGATTTCTGTTCGCCAACAACAAACTAACATTCCAAATATTCTGTGTGTGGCGTAGTTTGTGGTAGAACACCGATGTCAATGCCCAACCCTAATGTGAAAGATTTATTGGAGGTTGTGTTGTCCAAGAAGGAAGGGCGTCTGATCGACAAGATCATTATTGTGTGGTAGCTGCTATGCGGTGATAAAGAAGCTGCCTGTCATACAACAAAATGCAGAGAGTTTGCGCTCTGTGGCAGACAGAGGCTTCGCAACCAGTGGAATGCAGCAGCCATGTGGAGCGCCGGTGACATAATTTGTTGGCGCATTGTGGGAGGTCTGTAAGTATTTGTGCCTGCACAGAAGAAGTCAGCATCGCGGAGAAGGAAAGAAAAGGAAGCTCTAAGTTCACAAATCTTGTGTCCACCAGGGGCAACGTAATGACCTCCTCATTGGGAAAGCAGGGATATTTTGGTCGCGTAACTCAGGCGGCCAATCAGGAGGAAGACATCGTATCATTTTGCTAAAACCCTCACCTCCCCAAGGTCCGATGACTGCTTCTATTGTCAGATGGGGGCTATTTAAGCAACCCCACTATGTACTTAACTCCCTCTCTCTTCTCAAATAAATCATTCAAGTTTTTGCAAAAGCAACATTGTTGTTCCTGCCCGCTTGCCTGGTCTCCCAATGCCCATGGTGCGTCAACCTCGGTCACCTAACATTTAGTAACGCCGGACAGCAAGCTACAAGGAAGGCGAATTAGGCGTCATAACACATCCCAGATTGTTTTAAAGGGATGCAAACATATCAAGGCTAGTGAAATAATAAATCAAAACAAATTTGTATATGGGATGCCTAGAAGTGAGCTATTCTTTTTGAAATGATCGGAAATTATTGACCAGAAGATATCTGCCATGTGAATTTTCTCAGGAAATGGTGCCCCTGCACAACAACTGCAGCTTTCCTGCAGCAGAATTCAGAACAGTCCTCACTTCCATCATTCTCTTTCCCAAGAGGCTGCAGTAAGTGCTGTTACCCCTTATATGTCATAAAGAAACAAATATTAGAGAGATTCAAGTAGTGAATTATCAAATTTGAAAAGAATTGAACAACAGGGACAATTCAATTCATATATGAAATTTCGAATATTCACACACCTCTATAGAAAAATGGTTATTGATGACTTGTCACAAACAGGAAATCACTTAATAATACTGGAATGCAATTCTCACTGACACAGCATCACTTCACAATTATACTCACCTTAAAAGCCTTCAGTGCTCCATCAAGCGTAACAATGAATGTCTGCAGAAATGGTCTTATTCCATCATTAGCTTCATAAGATGTGAAGTCATCCTAGGATTATGAATATAAAGGTTACGCTTTAAACCATAAGCAAACAGTGAAAGGAACAAAGCCTTTTTTCACCTTGACTTACTTCAGTCAATGAATGGTCAGTTGACTGGAATGTGTCAGCCCATGACTTGACATGTGGCTTGATTGCTGCATTGCAAAGCTCTGCCACGCCATAGCTTAGAAGGGATTGAAACTTTAGTGAAGAGTTGTTGAGGTCAGTCAGGCAGCTCTGTATAATGAAAAGCAATACATAAAATATACCCAAGGTATTGTCTAGCACAACAATGCACTTTCAAAAGCAAAGAGAGCAACTAATATAAGCGCTGCAGAAAATACTTCGAATTCCTGCAATGAGCAATCTCACAGTCTTGGCTCCACTAGTTGATTAGAAAATGTAGACTGCTATCATCATTAGACAGAGGGTATTAGACACATGAAGTCTATCCAAACTGAAAAACTGGCCTCTGATCGAATGAAAAAGCTGTGTGGTAGAATTAATTAACTGAGATAAGTCTAGAAGAGTAAATGGATTGCTTGTTAGTTGTTGCAAAAAAGCCTACCAAGAATTTTTTTTTAATACAGACCATTGAAAATATGCATACATCGTGGCCGAAAAAACATTTCATTCAAATTCCATTTTAAAAAGCTTGCCCTGACTGATGTGCAAGGCAGGGTAACCATTCAAGTGGATCACAGTGGTTGTAGACACAACCACTGATTAGTCAGCTGTGGTGGATAACATGAATGGAAAAGAAGTGAACTAAAAGAATCTGCAGTATAATAAGTAATCTCCAGTTGCATTAGAGAGGAACAGAGTGGAAAGAAAACAACACACAAAACGCAGTTGCAGCACTGCCATTAATGTTAGGTCTCAAGCATGCTCCCCTTGCCCTCTACTTCACAACTCTGATGACCAAAGTGGCAGTACAGCAGGGGAGTGCATGGTTTAAGCTTCAGATTATAGTTTGTAATCCTAAAAATTGAATGTAAGCCCTTTCAGTTCTTAAAAGGCAAAGGGTGCCTAGATAAAAGACGGCCATGAGCATTAAAAGAAAGAGAGAAAGAAAGAAAGAAAGAAAGAAAGAGAAAAAGAAAGAAGGAAAGAAAGAACATATTCTCCACATTAGAATAAAAGTTCACACCCTTAATAACAAAACTTACCTCCAGTTTTGCAGTCTCTTGCTCAGTGGCTGAAGCAAAAGATTTCGGAAGGTCTTCCTGTAAAAGCAATTACAACGTCATTTTGCAAAAAAGTGAGGATAACTGCAACTTAATTTAAAGCTATGTAGTCTATCCAGAAAAATGCTGTTTACCTGAAGAGAGCTGGCAAGGGTCTTTGTGTATTCTCGTGCCATTTCCACATTGTTCAATGTCGTCTACAAAACAGAAAAGTTACATATTTAATTTTTATATGCACGAGCAACCAAAAGATATGCATAAAATGCCCTGTGTGCTCAAGCGGCACTTTAGAAACTGTATGGGAAGGTCCTTCTGCAAGAATATTTGGAAAGCTGCTGTCAGAGTTATGTCTGTCTGGAACAATATAATTTGTCTTGCGCTTTGCATTTCCTCTTTCCTTTAATAGTTATTGCCTGGCATAGGTCTAGCTTCTACATGACTTTAGGGACATTCAAGCATGCATCAAAGCCTTACAGTAGGGGTGCAACCAATTTCTGTTATGGCTCTGTGACAAGTTCGCCCTAGCCTGCAACGATTCCAAGTCTCAATATCCTCAAAGTGCCCCTGCCAGCATCACCAGCTTTTGCAGAGTTCCCATTATCAATAGCAGATCACTTGCATTTAGGTGTTCAATATGACAATATGGCAATCAAGGGTGCTGGCAACAAGGGCTATGCAATCCTCTATGGCACCAAGAAAAATTTAAACCAAATTTGTTCAGTGGTTCCCTAATAAGACCATTTCTGCATTTAACATGTATCTGAATCGGGAGGGCTCCAGCTAAAGTTCCTCTTAGACCTTGTGTTCGTTCATATCTTTATGAGAGAGAAAATAGAGAAGCATAAATAGTGTGCAAAGTGTTTTTAACAAGTGTGTACATATCGAGAATGACAACAGTGCTACCTGCAGTACTAAAGTTGTATTAGTATAGCTTTCAGTGACAGCAACTTGTCTACGCATGTACTGTCAATTATGTATAGTGCCCGACAAGATAATCTTTGGCTCAGATGTTCATCACCACACTATCTCAAGTTCATTTACCACATCCAAAAAGTGTCCCTTCGGCACTACAGTCTATAAATAACATATACTTTGGGGCACGTTTAGAAATGAAGCTTAGAATGAGAGAAAGCTGAGCTAGTTGGTAAGGATTCATTATGCAAAAAAAGAGGTGAGGCGTGCAGACAGAACACAAGAGACAGCACACTTATCTACTCTTGTGTCCTGTCTGCACACCTTACCTCTTTTCTTGCATTTAGAAATGAATTCACATTGTGGAAAACAGCAAAGGCAAAGGAAAGAGATGAAGCTTATTTTCATAACATTCTTGTCTTACACATTAGACATAACAATGTCTAAATGAATTCTGCCAAGCGGTCCTTCGAGTTTTGCACTGTGAGTGACGTTTTCAAATTTTGCTGCAGGGTATGTTATGGAGTTTTACAATCAAATTGCCACTTGAGACTCTTTGCTTGGCGTTACGCTTCTGCCTCATGCTGACGAATGGCTTTGTGCTGTTTCCTATCATGTTGCACCACTGCTTTTTCGGCCTGCCGTGTATTGGGAGAGCTGACAACGATGGTGGACTTCGATGCCTGCCTTTTTGCTCGTTTTTCTGCATTGTTCCACTCCCTTACTTTGGTGTGGTGTTCTGGCATGGACTACCACATTTCACTACTACTGAGGTCGCGGCTGCCAACAATGTAGATGCTTTAGACTCCATACATAGCGGTATGTGCTGCCTGAGCCAGCAAGAAGCAGCAGCAGCCTGCGGTGCTGGCTCGGGCACCGCGCGCCGGCTTCTGAAAGCGAAAGCAAGGGTGACGATGTGTCGCGGAGATGCCCTCTCCTCTCATGCATCACCTGGCATGCTATCGTGGCAGCAGGTTATGCACATATCGTGCCCACTCTGCTCCGCTGAGGCGCGCTCGTGACGTTGCATTGCAGCCAATGGGACTTTAGGTGCCATTTCACTACTACAGACTGCACACGCCGGCTTTTTCACTCAATGGGTCATTTGACGCTTTAGCATTAATAGTCTGAAATATACAAAATATGCGCTTTGCTCCTAGTTACCAATTCCTGTTAAGCCCACGCTAAAGAAAAAAATGTGAATATTAGCAATATTGACAACCATGTTATACAGGAAAGTCGTGGCTTTGCAGATCTAAAAACTAGTAAGTACATATCGTGAAGAGAGCATTTGTATTTACTCATTGCAGTAAGCACCTGCATTTTTTTTTTTTACTGCATTGTTTAGGCTCTCGAATCAATGGCCGTCAAGTTGGGGAGCACCCAAAGCCTCGTCATACTTGATTATTGTATTCGATCAGCTTTTATGTGCAAGCAAGCTGGTCTAGTCTTGCGCCTTGAACTGGCGCTGGAGCCTTTGCTTGCTTTGTACAATACTTGTACAGTACTACACACTAACGCACAGTGTTGCACAGTATTGTACAATACTGAATAAGGCCATTCGCACAGGTGGCATTCAAAAAGTAAGAGATTAGACTGTTGGTCAAGCTGGTGCTGAAGGTTGGTCTGAAGTCTACTGCGAACACTTGTGAGTGAAAGCTCCACACGATGGGAAGTACTACTTGTAATAAACTGTACATAAGATGTCGAAACACTGGTGGATGAAAGCAATGCACAGGGGAAAAAAATAAAGTACCACTTCATATTAGTCTAAAACAATCATCAAAACGATACACACTCTTTAGCAAGTACTGATGTTTGAGACATAGTTAAAACAGCGTAGACATCAGCTTAGAAATTTAGACAACCCAACAAAAGCTTTTGTGTCTTCACTTCTAATGTCATTTAAGAATTGGGGAAATGCTAGGACCAATGGTGGCTAGTTTTGGTGATACCACCTGTTGAAGTTTATTTTTCAGACTTCTCTATGTGCCAAAAATTGTTAAGTCTGACAAATAGTTCAAGTACAGTCGTCATTTCATATGGTGTGTAGCCTAGCTCGTGGAAGAATTCCAATGATAATATTTATCAACATGTTGAAAAACTGTCCATCAAATTGATTTATTGGCCTAGTAAGGGAAGAAAAGTGCTAGTCCAAAATTGAAAAGTTGTCTGTGGTCGCCAGCAATGATGAAGACTATGATGAAGACAATGATATAGACACATTCACCGTTTTCACCATTTATCCACTATTACAAGGTTATTGCTCCATGCAAGACACATCTTGATTTACTTGCAATTTCCAGAATGTTGTCGCCAATTTTATAGCAAAAGAGATGATCTATCAGATATCTAATCAGTTAAGACCGCACACCACCATTGATGTGACGCAAATGGCACACATTCTTGAACATACGAAGCACCAGCAATTTCACTGGAATGTACAATGAGTCATGTAGAAATAGCCAGCACACTTGACCCATATATCAGATTTTGACAACCGCCAATTTTACTTGTCGCAATTGTGCTTTCAGTGTTCCTAGTTTTGTTGGACACAATTTTACCCAATAAAGAGTTAAATGTTGAACTAGCACTTTTGTCAGTTCTATTCTTTACCGTCACAACAATGTAACAATATATACCACACTGCTAGCTTTACCTGACTTAATCACCTCTTCACACTGAATGCCCAATCAAGCTAAACTAAACTAATTTAGCATACAGATTGTAATTACAGTACAGATATGTCATGCTGTCACCACTAACTGAGGTCCCTAATTGTGACACCCGAGCAGAAATAAGCAACTGCCTGTCCTGCTTACCACAAAGAGAGCTCTGGCATTTTCCACAGTTTCAGCTGGCTGTATTCTTCCTTGCTGAAAGCTACTTTGAATCATAGAATATGCCTGACTGAGGTCCAAGATGCCTGATGGTGGAAAACCCATTTTTAAGCGTTCAGAAAGCTCATTAGCAAAGTCTGTTTCCAAGAGCGCACAACTATGGTTCAGCATGGCGCATACCCCATCCACACTGCCACTTGAAAATGCTCGCCTGAAAAAAAAGAAAGAGGGGGTGGGGGGGGGGGGGGGCACTGTAAATCAAATTAGCACCAAAACACCCAACAATATCCGTAAACTGTGCATTTAAAACATAGAGAAGTATTTCCCTTACTTTTCAATAATGAATGCTTTAAAATGACATGACACAGGTGATGATTGCAACACTTTTTGGTGCAAGAATGTCACACAATGCAGTAGGTACTCCTTTTTTTCATCAAGATACTTCCAGCTAAACTGTCAAGACTGCTGTACAAAGTTTTTAATGCCTTCACTTGTTTTACCTACACGTATTTTAACTCTAAAGGAAGTACCAACGTGCATTCTGAACAATTATTTGAGCAATAACTTTTACAGCCTGACCTGTGTTTTGTATGGTGCAAGGTGCCTAGTAGGTACAGGCAATTACATTAAAAATAGTGAAAAAAAAAAAGCGCAATGTTAAGCCATATGGAAAACTAAGAGCATGGCTTTATTTCATAATTCTAAATAAAGGTGGCACTCTGGCGCAATCACATTATTAACCATTTCAGTGTCAGTGACACCGGTACGTTTCCACATTCCTGCCTCACCGTGTTACTCTACGTTCTCTACTTGCATGTGTGCTGTAACACGAAGTTGGCAAGCTTCGAGGTGGTTCCGCCATCTGCTGCATAGTATTTCTAGACGGATATTTTCTCCTTTCTCTGGAATTCCTGTCTGGTTTTTATCAGTGGCTGTAAAATGCGCCCCTTCGTAGGCATGGTTGTGCTGCGCAGAGTGCATGCCTCTGCAGATGGGAGGCATGGCTCCCGGACTTTGTACAGTGTCATGGCACTGATTCTCTATTAAAATATTTGTGTTGTAGTGCGAGGCCAGCATTGTTGCATGTTTTTGCCATCTGTCACATGTTTCCAAAAGTTTTTTTTTTTTTGTCTTCTGCTATCTTCACTCCTTTTGCCGGTGCTCCTTTCATCATTTCTAGGATGGCTCTGCCCTCTGTCGTATCTCTTTCATCTGTTCCTTTCATTGCATTTTCTGATCAAGTTTGAATAAACGAAAGCACTCTTTCTTTGAGCATGGCTATGTGATTGCTTAGAGATGGCTGCCCGTGTGGCACCTTCAACTGTTGATTGGAGTGGCAGCTTTTCCAACTCCCTCTACAAGCTAAGCTCGGACTCTGAAGATGACAGCTTGTCATCCAAGGCAGAAGCAAGTTCAACCATTTCGATTCTCCCCCTGATCCCGTGAAAAATACTGAGAACAATGGTGTTTTTCAGTCTGCTGCATGTCTAATTCCTTTTCTCTAATAGGAATGTGAGCACCATACCATGAGAGCATTTGCCATTACCTGTGTAATTTTTTACCCTTTTGCATAACCAAAAATAAATTACTGTGTTCATTTCAAAACATCCCAGAAAAAAACCCGACGCTGAGGGTTACATCACTTCAAAAAAAAGAAACACACACACACACGCACGCACGTGCACGCACGCACGCGCAACACCAAATGGGTTAAAGCTTATAGAGAAATAAAGAAGCACACCAAGAGAGAATGTATGCCCACAGCGCAGTCACTCTGAACTCTGAAGCTACAACAACATATGAAGCATGTAAATATCACTGCCTGTTATTAGATGCAAAAAGCACCTGTGCAACTATATCTACGGCACTTGTTTATCTAATTTATTAGCGGAAATATAGGTATTTACTTAATGGCAAGGCTGAATGCAACAGGAAAGTAAAATCACAAGTTGAAATATCTTTGCTTAAACTATATGCTGTTAAGTATGAATAAATAAAATGTTGCCCACTCTGCAACATTACTTATGCCTTCTTAAATAGATGCTATGGACAAGCAGAACAAGTTGGAAAGGCAGATTGGCTTTATAGAATCTTTTTGGTGACTGATCTGAGAAAGACTATGACTGATTAGTGGAGATCATTGCAAGCGAGGACCAAACTTTACTTGTTGAATTTCTCCTGTGATTAAAGTGCAGCACTCATGACATCATTGCACAATGTTCATATAACAGCAAAGCTGTTAAGGGGAGTTCCGCCATGGCTTTAGTGTGGTGGCATGGTTGATATCAAATACAGATGCAATGCAAAGTGTTTCAGAACCCCAAAATTGGTTTGAAACGTAAAAATAAAGTAACCTTACATATATTTCATTCAAATAGACAACATATATGTGCAATTCTTTTAACCAGTAATCTATCATTCTTGCCTCTTATTCACCTTATACTGGCTCCACATTAGAGGTCAGCTAAGAGTTTGAACAGTGGTGAAAGCTGACGCTGTGGTGCGGCAACACCACCAACACGGGAGTCGTCACTAAGTACTAGCTAGCCATGAAAGTGCTCAAATGCAGCAGTGACTGCTGCTGTGTTCAACTGATGCCCTGAGCCAGAAAACAGGCTCCTAGTGCTTCTGAAAGGTGCGAGAACTCACTTCTACAGCATCACTGTCTTTGATGTATCAGCTGTCAGATTGGCTTACATCTGTGGATTTTTTGTATGGTTTCTTCATAGGTATTTTTTCTGCGGTAAATGTCTACAGCAGTCACCAGGTTTAACTCCTTTTACATTTAAATGTGATGCGATTATTTTTTTAATAGCCAACAATGAAGTGGCTTCAGCAATTGTTACCCCAATCTGTCATGTCACAAGAAGATCATTAAAAAATTCAAGGTTGGCTGCCATCTGCCTGTTACATCCTTTTCTGGCAACCCAAACCTTTACTGTATGTGTCTGCAAAAGGGATTCACCATAGTTACAATTTCAGGGATATAATCAATTAATTTAGCTTGAGTTGATACACTTTTTCTCTAGAGTCCCTTCTCTAAGAAAACCATGAAATAATTACATATATCAGATTTACAAATGAACATTTCTGTAAAAAAAAATGCAGGCAAAAGTAACTGCGATTATTTGCCCACTGATACTTTCCATTTGGACTAAACATACTTGAATGTGAGGGTATCACTGTGCGTTTTCTACCACCATGAACTTATAAACCATGACAGTAAAGATGTTAAAGAAAAGTTCATCCTTCCCCTTATTCATGTTTTAAACTAAGAGGGCAATATTTCTTTTCAATCTCAACTACAGGCTTTGCATGTAGTCTTGCATGTATTGCTTTCCTTTGGTATATGCAAGATTACTGCAACTTGATCAGGACTCTTAAAAAATCCATTTGCTCAATTAGATGTTTTACAGTTCTAAAAAGAAAACCATAGCACTATACACACATGGAAAGAGAAGGAGAAAGAGAATTCAATATGTCTTACCTAAGACATTTCTTCAGGATAAAAAAGACGTCATCCAACATGCTAGAACACTGGGAATTCTCCTCAATTGTATCAACTTCAATCGCCTGTTGAAAGAAATAAAGCAAAATCAAGCCTTACACAGGAGAAATCGGAAGCAGGCGAGACCATGTATTATGAATGCACTGTTACAAGCAGGAACAAATACATAAACAAGGTCCTTTGTTTTTAGAGTTCACAATTACCAAAGTTTATGGTAGTAAATATCAGGTTCCATCTTTTTTTATCCAGTAACAGAACAGTTAACTTTTCTATAAGCTGTTGCAGAAATTAGGGTACTTTTGAGTCATGTCATAGAAAAAAAAAGGAGTACAGATGTAAACTTCTTATTTCATCACTTGTAAGCATTAGTGAGTACGTGTGTGACCAGGAATCATGGATTGAAACTGTAATTGCTCCAACGTGACAAATAATGAATGATAATATTGTTAATTGTAACAATTCTGGTTTTACTTTAAAACGAGTGCCCAAAGACATAGCTTGCCAAGCGCCACATGGTGGCAGCCATAGCTGATAATCAAAGTTAAATTATGATGTTTAACGTGCCAAAACAACTGGTGGGCTATGAGAGATGCCGCCAGTGGAGTGCTCTGGAAGAACTTCAACTGCCTGGAGTTCTTTAACATGCACCTGAAAGCATGGTACACATGTTTGTGCATCTCACCCCCATCGTAATGCTGCGGCTGCATCGAGGAATCAAACATGCAACCTCATACACGGTCAGCAGCAGAACACAGCTGGTAATCATATGGCCTCACAGATGATCACACGGGCAAAAAACCAGTGATGCAAATGAGCACACCAATAGGCCTGTTTCCTAATTTACAAGTGCAGTTCTCTGCATTGCACATTTGTGCAACTAGTAGCGCTACTGGTCATGGTTCAAACAAACATGAAATGCTAGCAGCAGATGCTGGGGCTTGTCTCTTGCACATGGTTTCATCATGAGAGCCATGTCTACATTTTTCATGGCATAAATCAGATACAAAACCAAAACCACATTCACATGCAGATTGCAAAATGACTATGCCATTAGTTTGTTAAAACGCCTCACTGGAAAGCTAGTTTTACAATAATGAAAAGGATTCAATCAGTTGTCAGTTGCAGAATTTCTCTGCTAGCCCGGCACATTCTGCATCATGTTGTTGCTGTCGGAATCATGGTCATCCTCATCATCATTGTGAAGTAAGCTTGATTTTCTGCAAGCTGGGATCGTCACAGCAGTGATGGAAGCGGCACTTGGTCTTATGCAGCAGCTTTCGGAGCAGGAAAAGTCAGTTTGGAGCAGAAATATATGCTTCTGGAGTTAAAAAATTTGCTGTTTGGAGCAAGAAAAGAATGTTTTTGAGCAGTAACTTACTCATCTGGTACAAAGAGGAAGCTCCGTATAAGTTAACATTTTCAGAAACATTGTATTCAATTCACATTATGCTAAGATGCAAGTGTTTTTTCTTCAACTTGCTGTTCCATTTTGTTATTATACAAGAAGATGAAGATAAGCACATACATGATCCTGATTTACAGTTAATTCTGCTTTTCAATAAAGAGTTCAGTCCCATCAAGCTGTCTCTTGTTTCATTATTAATTTCATCCGCTAAAGAAGTTGAATATGTGCAGCCGCCCAATTCTTTATTAAAATATTGACTCACCATCCTAGCCCTTCGAAAGTGGATGTCCAGCAAAGCTGTTGAAAATCACCACTACAACTCCTGAGGGCAGAATGCAATGTTTTACTGCTTTAGAGTAATGGCAGTAATGGGAGT
This sequence comes from Dermacentor andersoni, assembly GCF_023375885.2. Classification (NCBI taxonomy): domain Eukaryota; kingdom Metazoa; phylum Arthropoda; class Arachnida; order Ixodida; family Ixodidae; genus Dermacentor; species Dermacentor andersoni. Next base: position 79,297,916 of record NC_092814.1, read on the forward strand.
AATGGTAATTTTGAGAGCATGCCACTGCCTATAGCGGTGCTGCAACAACATTGAAATCAGTTGCTAGGCTGGTTCTTTAATATACAAAATGCTAGAGACGTCACTCCATACAACAACAGTAATCAGCAACAGTAATCTTTACTGGGAAACGTATGTGGGGAGTGCTACGTGCTTCGCATTGTTATCAGGAGTGCCTTATCATCAATTATGTGGTTCGGATGCTTGTTTTGTACTTGTTCTTTATTGAAATGCATGCTGTTCTGCATGTTGTATGCGTGATTCCAAAGAATTCATGCACTGTTTGCTCCACTTTGCTGAGTGCTTGAAGCCTCTGCCTTACGGGGGTACGAGCCACTGCTCCTGGCCTGCACTGTCACTGGGATTGGCCCACATTTTTGCTAATAGATCTGGACAGAAAAAATGCCAATTACCGAGAGGCTAAAAGCCTTGCTGTAATATGACGTGAGTGTTGTATCCTTGCACGTTAATAATATTGCGTACAGATAAGCTCATGCACTAAAAGCTGATGCTAGTCACAGTGTATGGTCTTCCAGGCAGTTCCAAGCAAAGCACTGATGCACTATCTGTTCGGTGCTCACATGATGTTAATAAAGAATTGGGTGGCTATGCTGTATCGACACTATATATCCCTACGACTGAAATTACTAGCTGAGCAAGTTGGTAGTTGATCAGAAGCATGCCTAAGCAGCGCAACTGTAGATGGAACAGAAACAATGATGCTACTTTAATTGTCCTAACAGGTAGATTGAATAGCATTTGAGTTGTGCGACTTGTGCGCCTGTGACTACTTTCTTGTCCTGTTTTTGAATTTGTTTACATGTTGGGGCTACCTAGTTGTAATAAAATGTCCCTTACACACTTGTCGATATACCACTAAGTGACCGTGAGAAAGGCATGTCGAGCAGCTGTGCCCTCACAATCGTGCGTCACCATAATTACATAATTACTATAGCAATAGCGATCATATGGACACTCCAGGAAAATTTCTGCGGTCGTCGTTGGTGTCAGTATCACCGTGAGGTTCAGTATAATGTCCAAGTGCGATAAGATGGCAGTCGCATGCCATATACGCTGTAGCTGTGATAGAAAGTGCGCGAGGATGAGCCGTGAAGGGTGGTTGCTTGATGCGCGGTGCCTTCTTACACAGGCAAAATATTCCTAATTTGGAGCAGATGCGTGTTGGTGCAGGCCTGGAGAAATAACAGATAACTGACAATTTGGCACAGCATGTAGCAGGATTTCCTTCATGGTGCAGTTTGGTGCAAATGGCGCAGCACTTCCATCACTGTCACAGTTATGTATAGAGCAAAGCATTTCCAATTCGATCCACTCCAGAGCAGCTGGTCAGAAAGTGAGAGCGCTGCAAGCAGTGATGAAGGCAGATATAACAATGTGTGGGTTGGCACTGCTCAATTGTCAGTTGTCCGACTAGACTTTTTGTAAAATTCTCCTTCTTGCTGTGTTCATATTTAATTGTCATGCTTATACACCTTTCAGCCAGCAGCACTGGGCTCTGCTGATAGCATGCTGTGGCAAAATGAAGTGAACAAATAGGAAACAGGTGCTTAGGAGTGACAGTAGGCATTACATAATATGGTAGACTTCTATTCATTCAACTTCGGTTAATTCTATCCTGAGTGAAGGTTCCAGCTGGTGCTCATAAATTTCCAGGGGCCAAGACCTTTGTTATTTGGATCATAAAATATCCCTTGCTGATGAACTCGAACTTGATTTGTCAGAACTCATGTGTGTGACTACAATTTATCACTATGAGCCATGACATGCTGTCCTTCGTGCAGTTAACCATGTTTGATAATCCCTATTTCTTGAACAGCTTCACAGCCACCGTGAATGGATGGTGGCTCACAACTAGACTAAGCACTTTGCCATTCTATAGAGCAGCTGCACCCCAATAAGGACCCCAAAGGCAGTGGTCTTGGTGGTGCGACAAGACCGCGACTGTGTCGAAGACACACCATCTCCTGTTGAAAACGCTGATTTTTAGCATAGCCTTAGCTGAGTTTCCAAAGAAAATGGCACCTCACAATCAATGATTACTATCTTTACGCAATTCTAAAACAGTTTTTTTCAAAGAATATAGGTCCGAAAAATGCCTGCATGTTACAATCAGATATGAAAGCAAAACCATGTTCACGGTGTTGTCAATAGCCTACTGTCAGTCAGCGTCATCACCTTTGTCATCATTAGATGGTGAAACAACAAGTTCTCGCACAGCTCGGTATCAACGATGCGCCACTTTCAATACAAAAGCTCATGCAAAAGAGAATTTATTTTGCATGTTAAGCTAGTGGCAATGGAGCTACGTCATGTGTTTTCAGCATGTTGCCCTTTAATTTAGCGTGCCTTACTGCCTAAAGCTTTTCAAATTTGATAATTAATCATTAATCATTGACAGCAGTGATGGCATGGCCATGCCATAATCTCTTTCACCTGTTATCATTGAAAGTTCATTAGAGGTTCACTGCAAACTAACATTCAAAGGCTGTTTCTTGCATAGTAGCCACACTGTGGTGCGCCACAAATGGAATAAGCAAATCCCCCAGCGAAATCTTGGTTTGAGCATTCAATCAGCCTCACTGTGCAACTATGCCCGATGAGAATTAGTCTTTCGGGAAGGTAGCTTTTCAGTAAGAAACTGGCATTTCCTTGATCATTTGCAAAACTGGCTAAAGGTGCCAAAGTGGTTTTACAAAAAAAATTAAGGGACGCATACATAAAGTAACCTTGCGTGAGAAGCGAGAAGGAAAAGTGCACCTTACCTTCCTAACAGACTCGATGAGGAAATACTCTTCCATTATTATATATGTGCTCACAATTTCTTGCATAGATTTGCAGAGGTCGCTTTCCTTGATTTTTCTGTCAAACTGCTGAACTTTATCTGGAAGCACATGGAAATAAAATGACAAAGTGCAACACTTTATTGGGCACATGAGTGAACTGTGACATCGCCTTTGTTAGAGTAGCAAACTGATGGCTAAGGAGGAGTTTAATTAACTGACATAGGAATTGCAGCTTGTAGATGAAAACTTGAAAGCAAGACATGCATAACAATTCAAGTCCCCTTTCTAAAAAGCCATGTCAGCCTTATTACATGCAGACCATTTTAACTTGGTGCACAGTGCCATGATGAAAGAAGAAATTTAATTATCTTACTTTTTTTTTACTTTATCTTTAAAAAGTTCTGGTACTTTTTCTCAGTATGTATGCTATATTAGTTCATAATGCTTGGGTTTCCCAGGCTGTGTGTTTCAGCTGCATGTCAGAAGTATACTACAGTAGTACCCGAGCAATGTAACATGTTGCAATGCTATGTGAAGCACAGTGAATCAACTTGCAGCTTTATTATAAAATAAAATAAAAAGCTATGTGGTCGCTAATCAACTTTAGTGCAAGCTGGGTTAAGTAAATCATAGCAAGTTCATAGATGTGACATACCAGACTTCACTGTAGGATCTTGGTATGCAACATCGAAGTCACTCTACGAAAACAAGAATGATCAAGGGATCAGTAACAATCACACCCATACACTTAACACCAGAAGATGTAGTTAAATTCTCCTGGCTACATTAAATCGAGACTAAGCAAAAGCAAAAATGGCAACAATGACAGTGGAAAGAACAAAATGTAGGGGTGAAGAAGCTGATGTGACATGCTCAAGGTGCAAAAGGGAGTGCAGCCATGGCCTTTTAAAAGTGTAGCCCAACTGCAGTCTCTGGTGATGTATGAAGAACACATAGAAAACACACAAGGTTCTTGTCCATTGTGTCAATGAGGAGCTACCAATGTGAGCTCAGAGTGCCTGTAATTTTTTAACTTCATGTTCCTTGTGACCACCACCACCATGACCTGCTACCATGTCTACTACAGCCCTGTCACTAGTTTGATCCTTGATCAGTAGCCACTGTGACAAACTGCTGGTTCATTACCTGCACCGCAGACATCAATTACAGAAGGGGCTCCGGAACTCGGGCCCCCTTCAAAAGTTCCTGAGAGGAGGGGGGGGGGCAGAGCGAGCCTACCCCCCCCCCCCTGGCAATGCCGGAGCCTACCCCCCTCCTTAAAGTGTCATTACCAGATTAGTCTGTTACCCACATTATTTTAGTTTTCTTTTGAATTTCTTACCTTTACCTTTTCACTTAAAATTTTATGGTGGCTAAAAGCTTACTGCCTCATTGTTGGCAGGGACATCTACGGCTGTTAATTCATGTTTTCACTTTATTTCTGCAAATCCTTACAACAGGAGGACAAACACATTAAAGCACCAATCGGCAGCTATCTCCCCGGTATTTTTTTACTTTAACATTTCCTTTTTTTTAAGTTTCCACTGTGAACACCATGCACAGACACAATATATATATAGATATACATGGTGTCCCAACTGTCATACACCAAGATTTTAAAATATGCAAATGCCACGTAGCTGAACAGAACCAAAGTAATGTTGTTTGCCATTACTTGGAGATACTCAGATAATTTTTTGCATTCCACCTAATTGCATAATTGGTCTTCGTTATTAATTCAACTTTGCAAATATTATAATTAGATGAAAAGTGTCAATGAGAAAATTGTAGAGCAACATGAAAAACTCCCGATAAAGCTTTCTGTTGCTGAATATGTGCTACATAAGTGCTTTTCTGAACGTGAAAGAAGCCGGCGAATACATGCAAAGTGCAAAATTTCCATGCGACTGGCCGCTCAAGGCACTTTGCGTGTATTTGCGAGCTTATTTCATGCTTGGAAAAACACGTTTATGTAGCACGTATTCAGCAACAGAAATCTGTATCTGGACTTTTTCATGTTGTTCTACAATTTTCTCATTGATACTTTTAATCTAATGATATTACTTGAGAAGTTGATTAATTAAGACTAAGTATGTAAAAAATAATATGAGTGTCTCTAAGCAATGGCAAACAATATTACCTTGGTTCTGTCCACCTACGTGGCATTTGCATCTTTTTAAATCTTGGTGCATGATAGTTGGGACACCCTGTATACACAGGAAAGTTTATTATATTTTTTTAAGGAGAAGAAGCTAGCCAACTAGCTAGCGACTCAAGATATTGGAAGCCTGCCACGACGATCCATCAGCAGGACATTTAGGAGTGAGCAGAACATTCGCACGCATTTGCATGAAGTATTACTGGCCAAAGTTATTGAATTTTGTGCAACACTACGCAAGAGCCTGCCGGGACTGCCAAAGACGTAAAATACCACCATTCAAGCCAGCAGGTCTCCTAAAACCGACACAGCCACCGGAAATTCCATTCGCACAAGTGGGAATGGACTTACTTGGCCCCTTTCCCACATCATCATCAGGAAAGCGTTGGATCGTAGTTGCAACTGACTACCTAACTCGATATGCCAAGACAGGATCTCTTGTCAAGGGAATGGCCAGTGAAGAAAATTTCGACCTCCTGAGGTTCTTCAGTGTGCACCTATATCTAAGTACACGGGTGTTTTCGCATTTTGCTCCCACTGAAATGTGGCCGCCATGTCCAAGATTCGATCCTGCGACCTTGTGCTTAGCAGCCCGACACTATAGTCACTAAACAGCCACGGTGGGTTATGACAAAAAGCCAACAAACAAAGACACCAAGGACAGCATCGCACGTGTAAGCGAAGAGGTGGGTTCGTGCCCCACCTGCGGCCAATTGTTTTTTAATGTACTTTCATTTTCATTAATTTATCATTTTCTTTAATTCAATTAACAAGTACATGAAATTTCCCCTAAGCTATCCTTGGTGCCTTTGGTTGTTGGCTTCTTATATGACTAATAAAAATCGGGCGCTTGGTTTCCTTTCCTCTTGTTCATATATATATATACCTAGAAAAGTTAGCATCGCAGCCGCTACTAGCTGCACCAGTAGCCAACCAAAGTACACGAGCGACGTTACCATTTTGACCTGTGTCGTATTGGTCGTTGGTATTGGTATAGTATCGGCATGCGGTGTGGTCTTATCGTAATGGCACCAAACAGGCGATGCCACAAACGAAAAGTTGTGCTAGCCACAGAAGTATTGTCAAACGTTCAAGGTGGGCGGGACTTCAGGAGCAGACAGGGTCTCTAAGCCAGCCCTTTCCCTTCTCTTGACCATCAAATGGTAGCATTAATCTGGACTCCCGTGCATGCGGGCCTTGACGGAAACGAGGCGGCTCATGCCAGTGCCCGAGGATTTACAGTCCGGGCTTGGACATCACGTGTCGGACCTCGTTACAGAGGAGGTGCCGTTTACAGCACAGGATCTGCTTATTACCTACCATGACATCTGCACACACTACCGATTAGACCATTTAACCTTTCTGCCACTCATGGCCAAATCCCCGCGCAGCTGTAAAGTTCTGTGGCGACAGCTGCAGACTTGCACCTTTCCCTCCCCTTACTTCCTCCACCGCATTCATCCCTCCATTTATATTTTTCCCTCTTGTAAATTCTGCGTCTCTCCCAAAGTAGACTTAAGCCACATCATGTGCAGTGGGAGGCTGCCTTGCGCAGCTCGAGGCCTGACCTTCCGGAGACCATCCTGGAGTGGGCTGAGAGGATGGAGGAAGCCTACTCCAAGTAGTTCCTCACCCCACCCTCTATTCTGTTTCCCCCTTCCCTTTAACCAGGGATAAATAAAGTTTTTCATCATCAGCAGCAGCATTGATGAGAAAAACATCCGTTGTTGGAGGGGGCAACAATGGGAGACGACTTTTTCGTGTGCCGTAACGAGGAGTTGATAGTGATAAGGAAGTGCGCAATAACAGAGAGGAGCTGTTCACCGAGATCGCGCCGCGTTTCGACGCGTACGAGCCGTGCTGCATTGTCTGCGCATGCGTGGGCATGCAGACGTGAGCTTGCGCACGTCCGCAAGCGTACAAGGCTAGCAGCGATGGTTGTGCAGAGTGAGCTCGGCATGTTCATATTAAATAAATAGTTTTAATTTTGTGAACGCTATCCTCACTTTCTTGTACGGCTTACATTTGAGGTAAGTTTTTAAATTTTTTCTGGCTTCAGACATTTGGGGGTCGGCTTAGAATCGAGTAAAAACGTGTGTGTGTGTGTGTGTGTGTGTGTGTGTGTGTGTGTGTATGTATGTATGTATATATATATATATATATATATATATATATATATATATATATATATATATATATATATATATATACGAGGTGTGTTCAAAAAGAAACCAAACTTTTGAAATAGCGCGCCAACCGGCAGAGGGAGCCCGCTGCGGCTACTGAGTGCATGTAGCAGCAGTTTTAGACAACAAACTGCCATTTGCCATGTTTCACTCTGACTGTTAGTTGGTGAGCTACAGCCACTGAAGTGAGCACATGAAAAAACTGTTCTTAGGATTGGTGCCAAAGTGACAATGAAGGAATTGGAAGAACAGTGTGTGTGTGTGAAGTTCTGCTACAAACTTGGGAAAATTTTCAGAGACATTTCGGTTGCTTAGCCAAGCATACGGGAACGACTGTATGAGTCGCACGCAGTGCCATGATTGGTTCAAGCATTTTCAACACGGAAGAATGTTGGTCGGTGACGATCTCAAGCCTGGACGACCTTCCACATCCACAGATGATGACCACGTCCAGAGAGTTCAAACTGTGATTCGTGGAAATTGTCGTTTGACTGTTTGAGAAGTCACTGACGAAGAGGATATCAGTGTAGGATCAGGTCATGAAATATTGAGTGACAACCTTGGGAGGCGTTGTGTCCCTGCAAAATTCGTGCAGTGTTTGTTGACTGACGAACAGAAGCAGACCCGTGTTGAAATCAGCCAGGAACTGCTTGTTGCTGCCAATGATGATGAAAACTTTCTTAAGAGCATCATAACAGGCGACGAGACATGGGTTTATGGCTATGATGCTGAAACGAAAGTGCAGTCATGGTAGTGGGTGGCCAAAGGTTCTCCTCGTCCAAAAAAAAAGCACACATGAGTCACAAATGAAGGTGATGTTGGTTGCGTTTTCTGACTGCAAAGGCATTGTCTACCAGGAATTTGTGCCACATGGTCAGAAGGTAAACAAAGAAGTTTACTAGGGAATCCTAGCACATTTGAGAGATTGTGTGCGCAGTAAGAGGCCTGAAATGTGGGAAAATCAGGCTTGGATGTTGCATCATGACAATGCTCCGGCTCACGCGTCGCTCCTTGTCCGCAGCTACTCAGCTAAACACCACACTCCTGTTGCGCCCCACCCACCATATTCTCCGGACCTAGCCCCAGCAGACTTTTTTCTATTCCCCAAGCTGAAAGCCACCTTGAAATGATGTCGTTTCCAAACTATAGAGAAGATCCAGGACAATGTGAGAAGAGACCTGCGCACCATTTCAGAAAGTGTGGTAAATATACTGCGAGGAGAAGTAGCTGTGTGTTAGGATGTTTCTTCTGCCTTTTCTCTAACTTGGACTACCAGACAACTCAGTTAATTCCGTTGGTCCTGTCAAGGTCAAATTAAGAGAAGTTAACTGTGTTCAGAAAAAAGTCACTTTTGCTGGAAATGCGAAGCATTGATTGTGATAGCAAATTATTAGACAACTATATGAAGTAAGGTTGGTAGTTTTATCGACCATATAAAGTGCAGCAAACATTTGCTTACAAACGAAATTAGCAACCACGGTGTCACATGTGCACAGACAAACATGAACAGATCTCACTCGATGAGCCCAGACACGCGCCGTCAGAATGCCGGCGTGATGAAGAGCGGTAGCAGCGGTCAGGAAATGCTTCGTGCTACCTCTAGCCTAAACGTGTCTCCAAAATGTGAGATAACGCGACCTCCAGCAAGAACACAGTGCAAGCCACACGCCATCTCACTTCACGAAGGCTTTGTACTTGCCACAGATTACTTCCAAGATGGGGCATGTGCAGCCACGCTCAGAAGTACCATACACAGCAACAGCCGGCTAGCACGCTAACTTGCCACCGCCCTCCCCCCCCCTTGCACAGCACAATGGGATTTTATCACACTGACTTTATATGAAACATTACGCCGACAAAGGAAATTCACTTGGAGTGTCCCTATAATTATCAGAAGAAAATGAGGCTCTAAATATGAAATTGAATACCACACATTTCTTATAAAAATAAAGGTAAGAAAGAACACATCCCTACAGTGTCAACACAGTAAAGTTCACTATATTCAAATAAAAAATTTATTTCTGGGGTTTTACGTACCAAAACTATGATTTGATGATGAGGCACGCCGTAGTGAGGGACTCCGGATTAACTTTGATCACCTGGGGTTCATTAATGTGCACCCAATCCATGGCACACATGCATTTTTGCATTTCACACACATCAAAATGCAGCCGTCGCGGCCAGGATTCGATCCCATGCCCTCGGGCTTAGTAGCGTAATGCCATAGTCACTATGCCAACACGGCGGGTGAAGTTCATTATCAAATATTTCTCTTAAACTGGTAAGAAGTCTGTAGGTCAGTCTAGGGAAGCAACAACATTAAGTAAGAAGCTGCAAAGAAATGGAGAGGAAGAAGGAAAAAAAAAACACAAAAGAAAGGGAGCTCCTTTCTTGCATTACCTCTGAAACTGGTAATCTTCAGTATTGCTTAGTACTATACCCAGTACAGATGGATTAACAATACACATTTGAGACTACCTTGCACTGTTCATATTGCAATAGCAATTATACAGATACTTTAGGGGCATTCACACTATTGTGCCATCCTGGAAATGATGGTTCATGTACAGCCTGTGCGTGGAGGTTTAGAAAGCTGGCGGAGAGACGCGGTCAGCTTGGCTGCGAAAACAACAAAACCAAGCAGATGCTTTGTCATGCTTAGCTCAATCGGCTCTGCTGGAGTGAGGACAGCGTTCTAGCACGAGCATTGTCTGCACACACATTAGCATTCCTGCTGAGCAGCTGCGGACTGTACTACACCGTACCATGGTGCATACATTGATCTGAGTGCAGCAGTAAGTAAACGTCAAGCGAAATATATCTAATCCTTTCATTTGGTGCCGACAAACATTGATATTCTTTAATTGGTGTGATGTTATGAAGCATCAAGATGCGATGCTTTTATCAGCATTACCAGCATTAATCATTGTACCAGTGTTGTGACATGCCTGGCATCTGCCAGGGTTCTCTTTCTGTTGCTCAGCAGCAATTCTCTCATGTCTTGCATCGCACTGTGCCACCTTTGCATATTGTTATAACACTTCGAGATCAAGCACAATGCTAAACCTTCCTATCATTTTCAATGCTTTGCATTTCAGTGTAACTGCCAATTTCTGTTTCTTCCACCTGATAGACACTAACAACCCTTCTCATGCTATACTATTCAGCCACAGACTAATGTAAGAAAACTTAAATAATAACATTAGCAAATACAGCTACTGAATATGACAGCAAAGACTGTTTTACTTGTATTAGAGAGAGAGAGAGAGAGAGAGAGAGAGAGAGAGAGAGAAATGAATATGAAGATTTGTATTGAAGCTTAGAATATTCACATATCCCTAGTTTTCAGTGTTAACTTCCAAGTAACATCTGTGCTCTCTATGTCTGTTTGTCTGTTTCTCAGCCTGCAGTTAACAGCTTTACATATGAAGACAGGTTAATTTGACTCCGGTAAATTCGATCCCAACCGATGGTCCCAGCCAGCACCCATGTATTTCTATGGGCTCAAACTTTGAGTTATTTCGATACTAAAATTGGCCTTTGCCAGATAATTCAAACTTGACCAGTCAGCATGCCTGACTCCTATGGTGGACCCAATAGTGACCCCTTTGCTGGCAGCGTGCGTCTTGGCAGAGCTTAGGGGACTGTAAATGTGTTGAACACATGCCATCACCTTTCCAAAACACCTATTTTCAGCCTGCTGTAAGATTTAAACAAAAAATTACGGTACCTCACGATGTGTGATAACGGTATTTACTCAATTCTAAACCACACATTTTTTCCCCAAGAAAATTGAGCCAAAAAGCACATTCACAACTTTTGTATGCTTTGCCACATTACACGGCTGTATTGTGACGAAGCTGATGAACAAAAAAAAAAAAAAAAACACCATTAGAAGGTGTGGCGGAGCTGACTTTAGGAAACAGGCCACCACTGTGAAACACATATTAAACCCTTGCACTTTTTTCTTGTTTAAAAATCGGGTGCACATTAGATTTCCACTTTGTTTAGGAGCTTCAATGTTAGCTCTACATTAGTTTTCTACTTTCGACACATAGAAAACGTGTGTGTTTGATTTGGGGGCGTGTTAGAATTGGAAAAAATACTGCCAAATGAGACAGAGGTGTATTTTGGTGTCCTTCTTTTTGGCAACTTGTTTTGTTTGACCCACAGGATAATTAGGTAAATTTTGTCGGTTCTGTCAGGGTCGAATTAATGGAAGTTGACTGTACCTAACTATGTACATCACTCTGGACAGTGCAACACATGGGCATGCAAAAAGAAATGGAGACGAATAATCTCTGGTGATGTTTCTGGCCTTCAGAGGGCAACATGCAAAAGGAGCAAGACACAAATGGAAGACAGCACTCAGCAGGTGCACTTAAACATGTGTAAACATGTATATTTGCACACACATGCATGTATATGTTGTGGCGATGTTTCTTTCACACCGAATGTTTTGTTGCATTATGTTTAGTATGTCATTTGTTTGTCACTCATGGCAATTAACAAATGGACTATGGTGAGCTCTCAATTACAAGAATGAATGTTAAGAGACTACACTAGCTTCATAATATCCGCAGCATGCCAAAGTACTATAAGAAGGAAAGAGTGTTAAATCTACATTGGACTTACTGCTACTCTTCTTCGAATAAATCGCAAGTAGAGTTCTGCTCGGCTATTCAAGAGAGCCACTTCTGCAAGAAGAACATCCAAGTCTCGCGGATCCAACCTATGAAAACAAAGTCCTTCTTGAAGAGAGAGCGCTAAAATGAAGAACAGCTGTACTTGTACGAGAAAAAAGAACACTTACTTGTCAGTCTGTTTAGAACTTCGAAGGTATGTTTGAACTTGTTGTGCCTGGTAAAATAAATGCATGTAAAACACAATGGCTAAAGCTCGCAAATGCTCTTCAGAGTACATAACTAGTCAACTGAATATCAGACATGGATGAATAAGAAATGTTATAAGCCACAACAGGAATATATTCCACAACAAAGGAATATTCAAACTGCATGGAACCAAAAATTTTATAAAAAAAATGCACTCATAGCAAGCTAAAAAAAAATTTGGACGTGGTGGTGCGAGCGTCCTATTGCTTACCACAATACTTTCCGATATCACGGACAAATTAAATGCAAACTGAAAAGGTTGCGAGGTTGTGTTGAAAAAATTTTCTGCTCATTTTAATATGCTTCACAGTAAATTAGTTCCATGCATTTTTTTATGCTGTCCACAAACTAAAGAAATGCAAAAAAATTCCAAACATGGCCCAAATCTATAAAATCTTGCAACTTTGGTACGCCTTGGTGCATTTTCTATTTCCCACAGAAACTTGAAAACAGTGTCAAACATAGAACATTCTCTTTGCAACATTTATGCAAAATATTATCTTCCTCAATGAAACAAAAGAAAAAAAAATAAAATAAACAAGGTCTTTTAAAAGAACTCATTTTCAAAAAATAAAAAAAGCTACAGTTCCAATTTCTGAAGAAACTTTGGATGGAAGTCTGCTTATGTTGGGCAAAACGTGGGTGCGATGTTTCCTCATTTGCTTTATTCACAAAATATAACAAGCCAGAGGGGCCCATGTTGAGCATACTGGTTTTAGTACAACGATCACTCGTTGCATTTTGTTAACATTTACTCTCTTTTAAGAAAAGAAAACGCAATGGTTGCCACAGATGAAGGAAGGTTTACCTGATTTTCATATTGTGGCAAGAACAGAGAATGTGTTTTCTGCTTTGTTTCCCGGGACACAAGAGAGAACAAATTTGACACTACTTGTGGTGCTCAAACGAATTTATTGTGCATCCTTTGCAGTTGGTAATTAAAAGGGTTTAACCACCATCAACTGGCTAGCAGATGTTCTAGCAATGGGCAGCGCATGTGTGCTTGACTGATCGTGGGCACACATCCACACATGCCATGACTAATTCTCGGCACATGCGGCACTGACTTCCACTACACTGACTTCTGCTGCAGCAGGTGCATGAAGCAGGGCCACATTCTTGATGTTGCCGCTAAGTTGGGACACCATCTCATGTGTCGACTCAATGGAGGCGGTGCTTCCAACCTCAGGTTGTGCAGGGAAGCTTGGTGCTTAAGAAGTCCACCCACACTGTGACAGGCGTTCTTCCTATGCCCGATAGCAGAAAATATCCACTTCGTGGATGTATATTTGGAGTGGAACAACTTATACAGTTGGTACCTATTCTTAAAATGGCTTGCTGCACCATCACTGATGTATGTTATGCGACAGTAGATGGGTGCTTTTTCATTATAACACTTTGTGCACTCTACCTAGGGTGTAGCAGGCGTGCCACTGCATCGTGATGCACGTCGTCACTTATGACAGCAAAGCTGTACGTTGCTTTGCTTGTCGTGGCGACACAGGTGAAAATGGAGATTTGTTTCTAGTGCCAATGGTATGACTGTGTTTTATTTGAGAGAAGGACAGTCCAGTTTTTTGTAATATCAAAATGCAGAACAATGTGTCTACGCTGCTCGCACATCTTTGTCTCATGAATAGCCGCGGCTTGAGTGCGGCGTATGTATTCGTGAGGAATCCATTTGGCCATCCATTTCCCGAGCTCTTTCGCAAAAAGAGTCTGAGACGACGTCTTCTTGATCAAGTCACCACTTTCCCAATCAGCAAATGTGACCTCGTCCTCGTCGACCCTTCCCAGACTGGCCAAAGTGAGGCTTTCACTCCATGGGCAGTTCTCACATTCATCTAAGATACAATCAGTGGTTGAGGAGCTGCAAGTGCACAATGCTTTCATGCCTTCCAATGAGATTTCCGCGCCAGTTACATTCTCAAGCATGAAGACACAAAGTTTGGCATTAGCGCAATAAACGCAAACCTCTTGTTGTGGTACGAGCAGCACCCATTTTGGATGCAGGCTGTAAAACTGACAGGGCGATGGCACTTACGGTAAGGTAAATATACCTGGTAGCGAAGCTTCCATAGGAGCCCACAAGTTCAAAACATGGCGGTCCATCGGCGGTTCATGGGGCTTAGCGCCATCTGTATGTGGTGGGAACACTTCCGGCGGAAGAAAAAATAATGTGACGCCATGTCCAGTAAAAGCAGAACTGACATCATTTTGTTTTCGAAGGCTCGAAATTTGTTTTGTTGGCCTGCTTTTGGAACTATATATTCAAATGCCCCACCATTCGACTTGATGGGCATTTCGAGCTTTCAGTGCGGAAAGCGATGCAGGAAAAGCCAGCCGCACAATTGTCAAAATCGCACCCCTGCACAGAACATACTTTCTTTGGAGGCCGACGAAAGCTTTAGGTGTAGAGTGCTGATCCTATCGTCGGACGCCAAGCTCGTCGGCCGGCGCAGTCGCACGAAAACAACTACACAATTATCTGGCGGTCGTAACTCACTACTTTTGACTGAACAGATTAAGAAGCGATGAAGCTACCCGTGTCACCAAATTCAGACAAACTTCGACAAGCAAGAAAGCACAAACTGTGAGGGGGGCGTACTTCAACAGGTGAACTTTATGAGTGCGCCTTTCTGCCCATTTCAACACGTGCATTGCATTGCGAGTGATGGTGGCGTCAACGCCCCTTCTAGCAATGGGCGCCAAAAATAAATGCATTTATTAATAATAATGAAATGGAATAAACTTTTATTTTGTTAACTCTTATTTTCTTAAATTTTATTTTCGTTGAATGAATCTGTGTCTCGCTTGAATTAAAAAATGCTTTTTTCTTTCCCAATGTTTGTTCCCTCCAAACATAGTTGCGCTTCAATCGCTGCTCCCATAACCCCCCTTGCTGATGTCGGTGACAATCTGTAGTGAACCGCTTTTCGCCCGAAGCTTCGCGACCTATTTGGATTGACCTTGCTTACGGGGCGAGCTGCTTTGAACATCTGGAACGTCTTGCAGATAGATTTTGCAAGCATTATCGACAAGTCTTGTAAAACTGACTTCATTTTCTTTTACTTTTTTTTTTACTTTCGAAAAGCGTTTGACCTTGTTTTAAAAAGTTAATCTTCAAGCTGAAATACATTGGCCTCCCCTCTTTCATAATAAACTGGACTTCCGCCTAATTAGCAAACTGCATACAGTTGGTTTATGTTGATGGTCACCACTCGCATCGTTTGTCAGTTACTTCCAGGGTACTATAAGGTAGCATACTGGGACCACTCCTATTTTTTATTTTTATTAATGATATTGTTTGCGCTATTACTGAACCAGTACAAATGCTTTTGTTCGCAGATGACAGCATTTTGTTTCATGAGATTGCTCGTTAAGAGGATCAGCAACTTTTGAATACTGACCTTCATAACATTTATTCATGGTGTAAAGAATGGGACATGAAGTTGAATGAAGAAAAAACAGTATACATGAAAAAAAAAAGAAAGATGCAGATGGGCATTTCCCTATAGTCTTCCTACTCATCCTCTCGTTGAAGTAAATGATTATAAATATTTGTGTGCGACAATAACTAACAACCTGAGTTGGAATTCTCATATCTCTAATGTATGTGCTGCATCATTTCGCAAAGTCTGTATTCTGCGTCGTAAACTAAAATAAGCGCCCCCAGAAACTAAACTTCATGCATACAGATCACTCATTAGGCTGAAAATGGAATATGCATGCACTGTCTGGGATGCAGACAATAAACACAATATAATGCACTGGAAATGATTCAGCAGAAAGCAGTTAGGTTTACTTTTTCCAAGTACCGTATAACTGACTCACCAACAACTATCATGCACAATCATGGTATACAGACATTACAACTATGGTGGAAAAGTCTAAGGATTAAATTTCTTTTTCTATTCAAAAATAAACTCTCAAACCACCCTGTTCCATATGTCCGACCATTAACCACAAGACAAACAAGACATCACCACTCTGAA
The DNA here is from genome assembly GCF_023375885.2 of Dermacentor andersoni. Taxonomy (NCBI): domain Eukaryota; kingdom Metazoa; phylum Arthropoda; class Arachnida; order Ixodida; family Ixodidae; genus Dermacentor; species Dermacentor andersoni. Next base: position 79,313,969 of record NC_092814.1, read on the forward strand.
TCCTTAACTCCCCAGCAAACAAGAACTAATGCCTTCAAATTTTCCTTTCCCCCCCGTACTATTAAATAATGAAAAGCACTACCACTATTATTGATAAACAGCAGTGACTCAATTGATCTGATTAATTTTTGATCTGTTAATTTTGCAACAGAGATGTGAGCATTTTGTTTGTTTTCTTCTGAATGCATGTATGATTATTTTTTGTAATTTTAACACTTCTGCTTGGGCCCACATGGGCTTGCAGTATTTAGTAAATAAATAAATAAATAAATAAATAAATAAATAAATAAATAAATAAATAAAAGAATAGAATGTGTCATAAACCATTTTGAGACGTACTCTCTCTGGCCGTTCGTGATGATTGACACAACGTCCTTCTTGTTCAGGCTCTGCCGAGAGCACCCAAGTTTGTCCTTTGTGAAGCAGTCGAGCACAGCTTGTACATCCTATGGGCTTAACCTTAACCTTGTGTACAGATCAAAATCTAACCACATTCCATGCTTCTTGTGTCAACGTTGGGCCTTTCTGAGCATGTACATTGCGACAGCTGGGATTGCCTCTTGAACATATTTGTTTTCAACTTCTGGTGGCATGATGGCTAAGTGCCCTCTCAGTAGGACCTTGAAGCCTTGTACGCTTGCTTCAAGTTATTTATCCAGCCAGTGCATGCACAACACTCCGTCACAGACGGTTCAGCTGTACTGAAGCTTCCGTATGCAGTGCTTAAGGTTGAACATATTTTTGTCACCACGAAGCTTTCAATCTCAGCCCGTTTTCTCTTTTCGTAAGATCATCTGCTGCGTTTGTGAATGGAAGATGGTGGCTTCAATGGTGAAACATCAGAAGAAAGTTGGATGTACCTCTTCAAGTTGTCAATCGCTGTTTCTTCCTGAAGGAATGCCTTGTCTGCTTCATCGAGGGTGTCACTTAGATGACAGGATTGTCTTGAGGCACGTAAAGCAGTGCTGCCAGACCTCGTCGGTGCCGTGAATACCCTAAATCTCTCGCAGTAGCTTCCGCAGGAAGGCAACATCCAAAACGCTTCCACAATGAAACTTTTTTTCTTAGCAATCTTCTTGTGAACGCGTAAATAATCAGCACAGAATACTCGGACCGAGCTATGAGCCACATGCATTGCGTGTAGTGAACAGCTTGACCAAATCGAAACGACAACCGCTGAGCAAAATCTGGCGAGTCGTCAGAGGCATTCGCAAAGAGCCGCAACAGCTTTATCCTTTTATCGCCCTCTCATTACATGAGCGCGCATCCCTGAAAGAGGTGGCAGAGCAGTACTGCAGGCTCCTTTCCAACGGGGCACAACCTTTGCGGCAAATTGCAAGTCAGCCTAGTCCACCTTGAGCTACTCTTCCTGACTTAGAATTACCATTCACCATCGAAGAGCTCACGGCAGCAATCGGCGACATAAACAAGCCATCATCACCTGGCCATGACGGCGTGAGTTATGAAGAGCTCGCAAATCTATGCCACACATCTTGCCTACGCCTTCCGGAGTACTACAATGCCTCATGGATAACTGGGGAGGTTCCTACGGAATGGAAGCTTGCGAAAGTCATTCCTATATTGAAGCCAGCGAAGCAGCCAACAAATTACACCTCCTTCAGACCTATATCTCTGCTTAGCTGCGTAGGGAAGCTATTCGAAAAAATGATCTACAAACGACTAAATTGGTTCCTGGAAACTGCAAAAGTTTACCCGGAGGAAACGAATGGCTTCCGGCGAAATAGGTCTGCAATTCATAATGTCATTGCCTTGGTCTCATCAATTGAAGAGGAATTGGTCTCTGGAAACATACCTACTGCATTATTTTTAGACATTAAGGCAGCATATGATTCGGTCTATCATAAAGCAATACTTGACGCTTTGGAAACCCTTGGTCTTGGAGGATGGCTTTACGCATGGATTGAAGACTATCTTCAAGGACGCCAACTTTTCATGTGTACCCCGAATGGCCCCACGGCGCTTTATGCCGTCGAGAAGGGAGTGCCACAAGGAGCTGTGTTAAGCCCGGTATTATTTTAGTCCTCATCCATCTGAAAAGAAACCTGCCCCCTGGCGTCAAAATCACACTGTATGCGGACGACATCTGCATTTGGAGTGTGGCGTGTTCCCGCAGTACCACCCAACAACGCCTCCAGAGAGCGCTAGCAAATATATCGGCCTACCTAAATCCAAGGGGTCTGAAATTGTCCCCTGACAAAAGCGTTGCCATGGCTTTCACACGGAGGTGTATGGTAAAATACCCACTAGTGTTGGGTGGTCGTGCCCTTCCATACGTCAAGACGCAAAGGTTTCTTGGAGTGACGATCGATAGGAACCTCACATGGTCGCCCCAAGTGAAAAAATTGAGTGAGAAGATTTCCTCGGCGTCGCACGTATTCCGATTTTCAGCCGGATCACAGTGGGGCAGCAACTGTCGATCAATGGTGCTCCTCCATAAGGCCTACGTCGACGGAACACTGCGATATTACCTCCCGATCCTGCACAAAATATCTCCCACAAGCAAGAGAAAACTCGAGGCAGCACGAAACAACTGCCTTCGTGTATGTCTTGGCCTTCTGAAGGGGCCGTCCCGCTCAGGAACTGTAGCAGAAGCTGGATGCCTGCCTCTGGAAGTGCTATGTTCGCAGGAGACACTTCGGATACACCTCCGCCACGTCATTCATACGAAGACTCACTTTTTAAAAGATATTTCCAGAACCCGTGCTACATCTAGCTTTGGGCAGGCCGTCGGAAGCATATCTATTTCAATTTCTGGTCAGGCGTCACAAATTATGCCGTGAAACATTTCACCATGGACACTGTCCCCACTGGAAATTGTGCCATATATACCTGGAATCAGTGCGAAAAAGAAAATGCCTCAAGCAGCGACTTATCAGATAGCTTTGGAATATAAGCACAAAAAATACGCAGCCGCAACGCACATTTTCACAGATGGCTCTACAACTCCACATCGTTCATCATGCGGACTTTTTGTTCCCTCTACAGGGCAACGATTCTCGTTTAGTCTTGAGCGAGCGACATCATCTACTTCAGCGGAGCTACACGGCATTAAGGAGGCCCTTGTGTATGTACTTCGACAGCAGCCGCCAAAGACATGGGAGATTTTCACAGATTTAAAAGCAGCCCTACAAAGTATGTGGAACAGGCACAAGCATTGCAATAATCAACCAGCAGCATTTGACATTGCTTATATTCACCACAGGGCTAAGATTGCTGGGCATTGCATAAAGTTCCAGTGGATACCTGGCCATGCCGGCATTTCGGGAAATGAAAGAGCGGACGAAGCTGCCAGAAATGGACTCCAATACCGCAAGTTCAAAAGAACATTTTTTACAAAAGCAGACGCCTCAAACATAGCAAAAAAATATGCCTATTAAGAAAAAGACCGCATCTTGAATCTGCCGCTTCACCAAGATAACTTCCTGCGTTACATTGACCCAGAAATGAGACCGAAAATTCCACGACCACTTCCTCGACACTTGGAGACCTTGTACCATCGTCTTCGACTGAATGTGGCATACACGAACAATTATCTGTACCGCATAGGACTTACCACTAACCCATACTGTGATAACTGTCGCAACTTAGAGACAATTGAGCACATATTACTAGAATGCCCAGCGTACCGCGACGAGAGACAATTTTTGAGCACCAAATGGACATGATTTGCCACGAACCGTTAACGTTACCGAGCATCTTAGGTCCAATGCCCGGCCCTTCAAAACAGCGACGGGTTTTGGATTTATTGTTCAAATACCTGACAGAAATTGGTCTTATAGGAAAGCTTTAAAATTGCACACTTCCTATACAAAAGCCTAAATTTACCCGCCATGTCCCCTGTAAATAGTAGTATCAGGTCCACTCGGACATTTCATATTTACTTTTATCCTCTTTTTCTCCCACTCTTTTCTGGAATCTTTTAATCCCATTCCCCATCCCTATACAGAGTAGCATGCCAGCGGTTATATATGCACCGGCAAAATTCTCTGTTTTTCTAATAAAGAGCTCTCTCTCTCTCTCTCTCGAAACGTTTATATGGAACAGCACCGCACTCTTTCTGTTGCTTTTTCTGTGCCGCTGTTGTAATGAGCCTCCAGAATGTCTCATGGTTTCATGTTTCATGAACAAGGCCGTCTAAAACTTTTCACTGTGAGAACGTGTGGGCCACGCTCGTTATTGAAGGACAATGTCCGTCTGGTGCCACCAGTGACTTCTGCTGTTCTCGGTGTGGGAAAGTGCGTCAGCAAGGTGCTGACAAAATATCATAAATTAAGCAACTTCGGGAGCCTTCGGCTCAGTCGTGCCGCACTGCATTTTTTTGGACACCTGAAACGCAGAGGTGAAGCACAATGCGTTGGCAGGCTAGTTGGTGCGAATCCATAATTACTTTGTTTAGTGCAAAACAACGGACACAAGAAAGACGACAGGACAAGGCGCTACTCTCAAATGACATCATTTTATTGCGTCACTCCTTTATAGACAGCAGAATCTAGAGGAACACGTGCAGTGAGCACCATATGCAGGAACCACCAACATCCGATCACAAGAGTGCACTCAGACGATAGAATTCAAAAAACCATATTAAGCACTGCACAAGGTTGTACAAGGTTCTTTAACCTTGTACAGTGCTAAATATGGTTTTTTGAATTATGCTGCATGAGTGCACTCTTGTGATTGGATGTTGGTGGTTCCTGCACATGGTGCTCACTGCACACTCTTCTGGATTCTGCTGTCTATAAAGGAGTGACGCAATAAAATGATGTCAGTTGAGAGTAGCGCCTTGTCCTGTCGTCTTTCTTGTGTCCATTGTTTTGTGCTATACAAAGTAATTGTGCAGATGTGAAGGTCAAGGTAAGACAGGAAGACGTTATCTGCGAGTGACATGGAAAACATGTGATAATGGGAAGTGAAATAAACGGCTTGGGAAATGACTCAGAAGAGTTTTAAGAAAGTCACAGCGTGAGTCGCATGCGGTGGTGCCTAGGAAGGTTCCAGTATCCATTGCATGTGGGGATGGGGAGCAGGCAGTGAAGTAGCACTCCATAATGGCACACCTGCTGATTACAAAAGTGCTCCATCTCTTAGGGATTAGCCTGCCTTGGCAGTGCTTACAGGTGATCTACTGTGTGCGCCAGGCGAGTTTTGGCAAAGACAGCCCCAACATACACTTGTGGTGTCTCTCATGCTGTTCATAAGTGAATAATGGAGGTGTAAGTATGATGCCCACAGAGGTTGTAGGCTGCTAAGTCAGTACACGTTAGCACTTCAGAGGGTGGCAGTGCCCAACCCCCACACATGCTAGACAAACAAAATCTGACAATACATTTTTGTTGAAAACAAGCTGCCAGAGCAAAGTTCTGAAGCAGCAAAGAAATTAGAACTACATTAGCATACAATACAAACTGACAGACAACCAGCAAAGGTACTGAAGCCAGCACGCTCAACGTGGGCCACTCTGGCCCGTTATAGTTTGAGAATAATGCAAGTGAGGGAACATATTAGTACACCCACATTTCGCCCGACATAAGCGGACTTCCATCCAAAATTTTTTCAGAACTGGAACCGGAGTTTTTTTTTTACTTTATATTTGAAAATTAGTTTTTTCAAAAACCTCGTTTATTCAACAATGTCTTTCTTCTCTTGTGTTTCATTTAAGAAGATAATATTTTCAATAATTGTTGCAAAGAGAATATTCCATGTTTGACACTTTTTCAAGTTTCTGTGTGAAATAGAAAATGCACCAAGGCGTACCAAAGTTGCAAAATCTTGCAGATTTGGGCCATGCTTGGAATTCTTTACATTTTTAAGTTTGTGGACAGCATAAAAGATGCATGAAACTAATTTACTGTGAAACATATTAAAATGAGCAGAAAAGGTTTTCGACACAACCTTACAACCTTTCTAGTTTGCATTTAATTCGTCCGTGAAATCAAAAAATATTGTGGTAAGCAATAGGAGGACACTCGCACAGCCACCTTCAAATATTTTTCTGGCTTGCTGGGAACATTACTCGGGAATAAAATTTTCGGCTCTGAGCAGTTTGAATATTCCTACAAGACAAAAAAACCAGACAAAACAAAAATATCAAGTGGGCAAGGATGTTTGATCTCTAGTGGAATCGCCCTGCAATACAGTTAAACTTCGAGATAACGAAGTCGGTAAAATTGGCAATTTGCTTCGTTATGTCGAAATTTCATTGTAGTGAAATTCGACCATTTACGCAAATAAGCACATTCGCTGATCGATTTTTCTTACACGGAAAGGGGCCGCAGAATTTTCCAAATTATCCGGCAACGTAAAAAAACAAATCTGAATGAAAAAACAGTTCATTTTGATGAATTTGGGAGCCGGTGACGAATGTTACAGTTTCATGCCACGTACGTCGACAATATCTTCCCATAAGTGGTACGAATTAAGCGGAGCCAGCCACATTTTTGCGTGCATTCCGGCCCCGCAGCTGATAGCATCGCCCACATTAGAACGAGGCTATCATGAAAAGCGTTGGCAGCGGGGAGCGAATGCTTCGTCTGCCTCTCGCTATAACAGGTCACCGAAACTCAAAGTTATGCAACCTCCAGTACTAAACGCGCGGGAAGACAGCTTACATGGTGTTGCGCCGTCTCGGCACGCTGACTCGTTGCACACGTGGCAGATTACCTCTAAAGTAGGGTACGCGGCAGCATATGCACTCAGCTGTGCTTACAGCTATTAATAAAGGAAAAATCAGACATCCACCCGTTCATAGCAATTGCTACAAAGGAAACCCATACGGGTTCCTCGAAAGAAAAGCCTCACAGTTGAAGAAGCGCCCAACCCCCACACATGCATTCAAACACAGAGGGGGCTCACAGCTATGTGCCTCACAGTTAAGCCTCACAGCTATGCGCAGCCACGGCCGAGACGCGCGCCAACTTAACTTCGTCCCCCGCCCTGCCGCCTCGCAAGCGCTTCATTGCATTACCGCGAGCTTGCTCTCCTCCCCCTCTTTCCCTTCGCTAGCACGAGAAAGCGGCACTCGTGAAGCAACTACCTTTCTTGTTTCACCATCACACACTTTCACTCGCACCTAAAGCACACAGTGCGTGGGGTGCGATAGGATCTTACCGCACTTGGGCTTTATACCCCACATGATGCAGCTCCACTTCGGCGGTAGCTGTTATTGCGCGGTGCGCAATTTTAATGGTGCGTTTGCAAGCAGCCGCTTGTAATTTAACCATTCAACCATCTGTGTCCGCGGAAGTTTCCATTTATTAGACAGCTTTAGTTGGGCGTCCGCAACCACCAACGTACGCCACGTGCGAGGTTGTGCGTACGTATTGAAGTGCACGCACGCGCACAGGACAGCAATAGTTGGCCAGAGGCAAAAGTTGAGAAGGGAATTGCCGACTTGCACGCACAGGCGCCAGTAGTGTGCAACTCAGTGCCACCATATGCCAGCTTCTGAAACAATGTAGCCAATATCTGCCGCCACGAAGTCAAACCCCAAGTCGGTGTCATATCTTCGGTCAGAGCAATAAAGAAAAATGCTGTCTCGTGGACACGCTTTAACACGCGAGAATGTCTTACAAAGGCTGCACAGTCCGCAGCAGACGCTACACAGCTTTTGAAAAGCTGAGGGCTGTCGCCTCCATGGATTTCCTGCGTAAGCAGAACTCTTGCGGACACCCAACTAAAACTATTATCTCGGCATTCCTTTGCCGCGGCAGTGAAATTTCGTTATATTGAAATTACATAGAAGCACACTTCATTATATTGAGGTTTTAAATAGATGGTGTTCGGTGGACAAGAAGTTATGAAAAGTTAAATAGTACTTCGTTATATCCAGAATTTCGTTATACTGAAGTTCGTTATATCGAGGCTTAACTATTTTGTGGGCATGATTGTCACCACATTATTTATGCACTGAGCTTATTTGTTTGTAACTTGGCGGGAGGCCCTCTTGAAATGAAAAGATCACTGGGACCAGTCAGAGGACCCATGCTACGTCAAGGCAAGATATATGTAATTTTATCCACCTTATCAAAGAATGCAATACTGTCATAGAAGATGTTCTTAACGTTCTTGAACTATCACACTGTTTCCGACTACAAAAGTTGGTTAGTGAAGACTTGCCTTTTTCTTGAACTGCCTATTTTTCTTGAAGTCTTCCAAGATTTTTTTCACTTGGCAGTCACACTCCTTTTGTAGTAACTCCACCACAGTATGCAGCCTGCCATGACCTTTCAGGGAATAAGGAATGCAAGCAAGTAAATAGATTACTTTCATATAGCAAAACTGGTTTAATATTTTGAACTCCGAACTCCGAAACTCCTATTTTGAAATTCCGAAAAGATACAATTTCACGATATGCACAGAGGAAAAGAAAGAAAATCTGTAAAAAAGTTGACTCAGAACTACACTGACCACTCTTGTGGTTATTGTTCTCAGTAAATTTATGAACAAGTTACAAAATTTCTTGAAGCAATATTTTCAAATTAAAAGTGACTCTGTTGAAACATTACCATAATAAGTCTCCACTAGGGGCTGATGGATCTCAACAGTCCTTGCGATTCCCTCAAACAAAAGGGTCACAGTATCAGCATAAATAACATTTGCTCGCTTGTCTGTGGAACTTGTTGCTTGAGCCTGCTTGAGATTTTTATGCGCCGTTTCAGAGATCTGCAAAATAGCATAAAAGCTCTTGCAGGTAACACTGTCAAAACTTTACAATAAAAACTGGTATGCATAAATTCAACTACAGTAAACAATTTACACGGTACCAATTTAAAAAAACCAACAGCTAAAGCAGTGACACAGGATGCTATGATACATGGCAAACTATACAGTTGAACCTTGATATAACAAATTATTGTATATATAGAAAAGTAAATAAAAAATCTGGTTTGACTGCTTTATTTATATACAGTATTCTCCTGCTATGGCAAAATAAAGAAATGTGGGATTGGCCATGACATCGATTATATATATAGCAAAGCAAATTTTTGTTTGCACGTGGCTCAAAATATGTATTATGATGCCAAATACAATCTCCAACCGCAAACAAAGTTGCCGCCATATCGCCTCAGCATCAAACTGCAACTTTGATTGCTGACTCCAGATGAAGTGGTGGGTGTTAGGCCAAGAGTCGTAGGCCTAACCACCTCCATGTCTGGCTATGACGAAAATTCCTTAATGACGGGCGGTGGAGTGGCTGGCCACAAGCTCTCACGCAAAGCTTGTCAATATGTTCGCAGTCGTAGACCTCAACAGCGATCAAGCGTAATGTCACTCACACTAGCTAGACTGATAGCTGTAGTACTGAAGTTCGGGTATGCATGCAGCCCCCTCTGTGTTTGAAAAATCAGTCGGTGAGTGCACTCAGCTAGAGCCACCTGAAACGGCACATTCGGGATGGGCATGCGTGTTACAGCCAGTGGCTTGGCTTGGTTGGACTGCAGCCATCAAGCTATCGTGCTGATCCTGTGTGTTCATACCAATCACACGGTTGCACATTAATGATGGTGCAAAAACCATATATGTAATTTGCTGTTGTTCCCGTGCCATGTAGCCCCACAGCACATCATCGTCTGGGGGCCATGAGAATCCAACAAAGACCCTTTGCTGGCTCGTTGGATGCAGCAACCTCGATTTTCTTTAGCATAGACATGATCAAAATTTTTTTCTGTCAATATCAATGTGATTACTTATTATGAATATTGGATATAACGAAGGTATATTTGCGTCGGATGTGATTTCGTTATCATGAGGTTCGATTGCATTTGCAAGGGAGTGATTAAAGAAGTTTTGACTAAGCTTTGAAAGGCCCAAGAGCACCTTCCATGAAGATGCTGCAGTTTATTGTCTCTGAGCCTTTCCCTCTTTTCTCATCATTGTGAGCATGCCGGATGGTACAAGAACTGGCTAGGTGGAGCAAATGTGACACCCATAATGCCTGCCCTGTCATGCATAACGATGCAGCACCTTTCTACAGTTGACAGATTGTGTGCAGGAAGTTAAAAATGGGAGATCACACATTCCACATGATCCACTCCTTCCATAAAGCATTCTGCTTAGGGCAGAGTAAAGAGTGATAAACTACGGCTGTCTTCATGCTACTACTCAATGACTCATATTGAAGCAGCCAGTAGACTCTATGCAACTATATGTGATGCAACGTATTCACTGTCATGCAAAGAAAAACATGCAAAGACAGAATTAATGATGTAATGTGTTATGTTAATTTCGTGGCTGAGCCACACGCAGCTTTCTTCAGACATGCCTCTCATTACTCCTGAGGAGTGCCACCCAAAGAAAAGGCACTCCCCAGGTATACCAATGGTGTATGGCTATACTGTGCAAACAAAGATGCTGAGAAGTTTAATACAAGTTGTTGAGGAGTAGAAAGAATACAGGCATAGTTTTGCCATTGGCTAGGGAGCTGTTCATGCTCAGCATTTATTTTGTGCTTTGGCCCTACACATTTCTGTTCACATTCTTTCTCTGTCAAACGTCTTGCATCGCATGGTGCACACTGAAATGGGGGAGCAAGCAAATGTTTTTTCCTTCCCCGTTCCTTTATGCCCTCTACACAAGCAACAGAAGCGTGCACACAGAAACCTAATGCCCCCTGAATACAACAATGCAAAATGCTAACAAACAACTGCAGCAGTCAAGGACATCATACCTAGGCGTGCCACAGCTGATGGATACATTTTCAAGTAATTTTCCTCGCCTAATTACAATGCTTAGTAAGGTTTTGTAGTGCTACTGATGTGCCTAAACTGTTTTCTAATGCTTAACAATGTGATACCACCATTTATGGTTTGCTTCGATATGTAGTGTGCTTGCCTGCGTCACTCCGTGTCCTTTTGATGACCAGTATTCGTTTTGTCCATGTTAGTGTCTTTTAGTATGTACATAGCGCAAGGAAAATGAATGTATTTGGTGCTGAAACAGCCTTTGTTCTGTGCAGCATTTTTTGGGTTACAATAAAGCTACGAACAATCCTCCCATCATTGGCTCTGCCAATAAAACACATAAGCAAGTACAGCTGACTACAGACTTCTCAGAGCACTTATGTTGCCTGTCAGCCTAGAAGTTAGATGAGCAATGTGGTGTACATATGCAGAAGCATCCACTGCACCTTTTTATTTAAGGGAGGACGCTTAATTTTCTCTGGTCAAGTGTTTTAATAATAGCACTTATGGTCAGTTGCACAGATGGGATGCAAAGTAACGTTATACAATGCAAGCTCCTGCTCGCTAGAGTGTGAGGTGAGTAGGGAAGAGTGCGCATTAAGGTTCACAGAACAGGAAGGTCAAGCAGAGCTAGCAGCACTTCTGGTGCCTTTCCAATGCAAGCATGCACACATGAGCCACAGCAATTCAGAGTTCACCAGACAGAGGTGTAAGGACAGCAACAAGGACTCCCAAAAAGGGGAGAAAAGAGCTTGAATTCCAAGTAACAAATGCAGAGGACAGATGACAACAGTAAGAGAGAAACGGTAAACTGGAGTGAGCTAAAAAATGGGAACAAGAGCAGATGATGATGGAGATGCGCCAAGAAGTGTTAACTGCTGAAAGCAAACAAGGTGGACGTCTAAACCGGAGCATGTGCATGCTTGGGCTGTCCTGTGCAATACAGTTGCATGACAACAAAAAAAACTATGAAGATCTTTTTTCCATCTCTTTCACCAATGCACAAAAGCTTGTGCTGTGATGTTCACTACAACAAAAAAAGCCAATGGTGGCTTTCAACTTCAGTGATCGCATGCATGCGCTCAGTTGTGGCTAATGCTATTAAAGATTGTGAATAATAGAAAGATAGTAAAGGAAAATAGATCTTCAAGGTCTTTTCAAAGCTCTTCAGATAACTAAAAGAAAGTTACTTTGACGTAAGAACTGGCAAAGCAACTAAGTTGTGGAAATAAATGTGATTTAAGGTTTTGCCACTGGTAAAAGCATTACCTGTGAGCTCAAGTAAAGGGAGAACTTGTGCAGCCCTTCATCATGTTGGTTGAGAAGAGGAAAAATTTTGAAGAAGCGCTCCACAGAAGCGATGTCTCCTTCATTGACTGCCTCTTTGAACTTTTTCATGACTATATGACGTAGCCTGTTTTTAGCTTCACGAAGTGATGAAAATGCTTCTTCCAAGCTGCTACCTAAAAGAGAAAAACATTCAGTAAAACATTATTTTAAAATAACAAACTGCATTGGTTATGTGCATAAAACAGGCAGAAACAGCAGGTTTGTTGAACTAAATAATGCTTACAAAAGCAAAATATGAAAGCATGAAGTGAAATATTCACTCCTAAAATAACTGATTTCATGATATACATGAGGCTTTTTGTAGCTCCTATGGTGGAAATGACAAATTTGTTGTTTTATACAATACTTTTCCATCAAAAACTACATGATCGTAGTATATAAAGTGCATATTTTGCTTTTACAAGTACACACAAGCATTTGCATTATTGCCATTGGCCTCTTTAGAGTGGAATGTAAAAATGGTACATGTTTTAAAGGAAGATTAGGGACACCCAACTATTCAGAAAGTTTGCAAATTTTATTTATCCTAATGAATGCAGTCTATATGGTAATCATAAAATAATTAAAATTACAAAGTGATCAGCAAAAAAGTGGTTCATATTAAAGGAACACAAAACAAAGTATTTTGTTCAGCTAGATTAGCCAATTACCACTTTGGAATATACTAAACAGAAAACATTTACAGATGGTGAAGGGTTAGTATGCTAGAAAACAAAGTAAAGGCCTAACAAGAGAAGTTGTTGGGTGAGTTAGGTCATGATACGGAATAAAGGAGTGCAGGAAAGGCATGGAAAGAGGGGAACAAAACAGGCCCTCTAGTAAGGCAAAAGGTGAAACAGCAGTAATACCATTAAAATTCCTGCACCAGGTCCCCATAACATCGACACTGTGGTAATCTCTGGCTTAGGCTAGTTAAATGTTAAAATTAAAAGAGTGATTACATAGCTTGAAAACGAAATAAAAGCTTAACCTAGCAAAAAAACTTTGCAGACTTTCCTGCAAAAAGAATGTGCACCAAAGGAAACCCATGACACAACATCAGTGGTGGTGTAATTTGTGCACAAAGACGAATAAGGGATGTCTGAATTTATATTCTCTACTATGATGCCATCTGGTTCCACCAAACAGAGAAATAGAATTTTGAAAGATAGCTTACTAACCTAGCCTAATTTGGCATTCCCTTGCTGTGTTACTTTGACAGCATTTGGTTATCACTACACTATCAACGATTGGTTTTTCCAGTCAAATCACAATGTGGGGCCTAAGCTCCTAATGCAATGCACAGGCTATGAGAGATGCCATAGAGAAAGGGGTGGGGAAGGCTCCACATTAATTTTGCCCACCTAGGATTCTTTGATGTGCACCTGAACCTAAGTACATCTGCGTTTTTGCATTCCACCCCTAATGGAATGTGGCTACAGCAGCAAGGAATCAAAATCGTGACTTTGTGGTCAGCAGCATAAACACATAACCAACGAACCACCATGGTGGGTCATGGTTTTTACAGTGACTGTTTACTTAGGATAATTAGTGCGCAGCCAGTGATTTTAATTGTTGTTTCATAAATAGTACAATTGCTCATACAGATACTTCGGTTTCATAAAAATTTAATAATAGTAACCTTAACTGATCATATCTTTATGTACCAAGGCTACTAATATAGAAGGGCTGAAACAGTGGAACATTTCGGTTCTACATTTTTTTTTCACGCTTGGTTACTGGTTTTAGTCGCACCTCACAATTGCTAGAACTGGCTGGTAACAAGTGGTGAATGAATCAAAATGATCAAGAGGAATCGTTAGTGCAGGGCTATGAGAGGTGACAAAATGGAAGGTCCCTGTTTTGACCTCATTGTGTTCTTTAATGTGAACAGGAATCTCAGCAATCAGGGTGGTTTTGCAGCCTTTTCGTAATGTGGCCACCGCAGCTGGGAGTCCAAGTTGCAACTCTGCTCAGCAACAAAATGCTGTAGCCACAGTGCCCCCTTAATTGGTAGGAAAATTTATGAATGAAGAATAGTATAATGCAGAGAGTTTTCACGACTAACATTTCTTTACAACGAACAAGGCCAAGCTAAGTCATGGTGATTACAGTGCTCACTTTCAGATTACATAACCATATAGCCACAAATTGCTGACTAAGCATATTAGGATTTTTCACTTTCAGGTTTTATGCTTTTTAAAATCAGGTGTTATCTTTAAAGACAAAAACCACAGAGAATTCAGGGCCAAAGTTCGGTATTCTCCTGGTCACTTGCACATAACAAAGGCAATTGTCCGTTTGGACAAAAAAGCTTTACTTAAACAAACAAGATGACTCAAAGGGACATATAATGACAAAGAGCTGCTTGCTGGTCATGTTACGAGCTTTTCTATACAAATCCTCATTGGCAGCCATTACCTACACTTTTTCAGAAACTACATAAACAAAAACAACAAACAGAGGCGTGCTCAGCAATACCTTGTTCACTTTGTTTCTGCACTTTTTTTTAACAAAGTAAAAAGAAAGCACAAATCGTACTGCACATCGGCATGTTTCGCAAGAGGTGCAATGCTTCTCCTTATCTCACAAGCCCTTGTTGACATACACTAACGTTTTCATTTTGAAAATTTGTGTCCATCTTGTCGGCCCTTTGAATGTACGTCAGTTAGAAAAGCACCTTCTTAATATCACAGCTACTATTTGCTATGAAGAGCAGCGTCAGCGCTGTGTTCGCTAACTCATTACCACCATTTAAATGTACGCAACGTGTGGAAAATGGGATGTGATGCACCATTGTAACATTCATGTGAACCCTGCTAATAAAAAGGCAACAAGTTTTCATTTACCCAAGGCCGGCATGCACTGTATATATGCTGGCTTTCACTTGAGTGTTAAGCGAAAAAGAAGCATATCATATATTTATACATGAATAACAATAATTAATACATTAACTGCTTGCTCACGGGCACAGCATTCATTGGTCCTGTGACACATGTGCTTATTCTTACTCTTTACGCAAGATTGGAAGTTCAGGGAGAAATCGGGTTTAAACTGATTTTCTTAAATCTTGTTTGAGGTGCAAAAATTAAGAATCATCGGGTTTTATGGAAAAACTAAGTACCCTAACTACCGTATAATGCGCTTTATAATATCTCAGCACACACAAACTTTCAGCAGCAGCACAAAAACAGCCATCTCATATTGTGCTACAGGACTATTGCATCTGCAAGTGATAAACACACCTACCTTCTTGAGTGTCGGCTGTCGATCGTTTCAGAACAGACTCATCCAGGCTCAAGAATCTATGAATGTGTGCGGCTGCCTGCAAATCACATGTGCCAAGCATTAAAGATTAAAAGGAAAATGCAGGTTTACAGATGCCTATACTGCCTATTTTGAGTGCAGAATAAGTACCTGTTCATAATCCTCGTTTTGTAACGCAGTTTGTACACCATCAGTGCAGAACTTCAGGTCTAAGATATCGTCAACTCTTTGAACACACTCCATCACCCGACTCTGTGCAATCAATAAGAAACAGAATGAATGGCAAAAGCAGGTGTACCAAGCAGCATATGAATACAGCGCTAACAACAGTTCATCACCTTTTTATTTTAAACATTGGTGCACTCAATCTAAAGGTCTTTGTTGTTCAGCCCTAACTTCACAGTTAACATCTTCAAGAACTGAATTGAATTCTGGGGTTTTACGTACCAAAATCATGATTTGATTATGAGGCAAGCCGTAGTGGGGGAATCCGGATTAATTTTAATCACCAGGGAATCCTTAACGTGCCCCCAATGCACAGGTCATAGGTGTTTTTCCATTTCGCCCCCATTGAAATGCAGTCGCCACACATGGGATTTGATCCTGCAACCTCGTGCTTAGCATCACAACACCATAGCCGCTAGACCACTGCGGCAGGTTTAACAGCTTCATGAAGTAGCAAGTGAAGTTTATGTGGACACAGCATCTTACATTTATTAAAGGTACAAGTGTTAAAACTTGGATGACAGCAAAATAAAAACTAAGAAAACATTAGGTTATCAACAAGGAAGACATCAGACTCTCATCGTAATTCATAAGACATCAGAATAAGACTCATCACCATAAGACATTAGAACTGGCACACCAATGGTAATTTACCCCATGTGTAGGATATTCTAAACTGCACAACTTTTGTGGTCGCTCCTAACACCGCCACGGATGAACATGTGAAAAAAACCTGTCACTCATCGTCTGACAGCAACCCCTGCGACTGTGCCATAATTGTCGCCACAAGGATAAAGCTAAGTTCCCACGAAGCACTGCACAGGTCTCGCCACACTTAACTGTCATCACCCCGCAGTGCTGTGAGAACTGGACAAAAGCACATGGACCCAGCAGTCTTGCTGAAGCCAATAGGCAGATGGGGATCGCATTGCTTAGTCGGAGGCTGTCTGTCACATAGGGTAGCGAGCTGCTCATATGCAAATAATTATATGGAATGTCCTCAAGTTTGCCGTTTGCTTGCAAGTGCATGAGCTCAGGTATGGCCCGGATGCCAGAAATGGAAAGGATGCTCAATGCAACTTTCCCTTGCTTGCATTTATGCATCTTTTTGTTGCTGTTTATTGAAGCGAAACACAAAACACATGTTGTGGAGGGAAAGGAGAACTGAATTAAGGGGACGAATAGGAATAACATAGAAAACTTGCGCATTGATTTGTTCTAAGCAATGGTAGAGCAGCATGCTTACAAAGCCACTTGAGTGGTAGTGTCCCTCTTCCCTATAGTGCTGAGCAGCAGAGAAGTGCGATTCTCTGTGGATCGAATTGGTTAAAAATAAACGGCTTGACTTAGTAAAAAATGGCGGTTGGAGTATCTCGAGCTGCAAGGGAAAATTGTCATCTACCCGAATGTAGCACACAGCTACGAAGGAAACCCATACAGGTTTCTCAGAAAGAAAAGTTCGCAGTTGAGAAAAAATTTGTCTCCCTCGACTGGGACATTTTCTTTCTGAGAATCCCGTATGGATATCCTTCGTAGTGTTGCGCTACATTTGGGTGGATGACGATTTTCCCTTTGATGACACTTCCTCCACCTTGCAGGAGTCTGCAGAACTGATCTGCCAGCTTCTGGAGCTATGTCACTTCAGTCTGTTTTGACATAAATAAACCTGTACATACAGAGGAGTTGTTGCAAGCTCTTTGCAATGTGTAGCCTCACAATTGAGTGTCAAGGGCCAACAACCGAGACCAACAGTGGGGTCATTGGAAGAAATAGTTCAGCAGTGCCCTGAATCAAGTATTATCTTCAACTCCAGGACTTGGTGTTACTACTGTCAAGTAGAACAGTGCACAACACCCTGCTCTGAGGTGTACATACAAAAATGGAATATCAATTTCCAGGTTTATTATGCCATATAGCTGTCTGAACCAAAGCATCTATGGGTCCTTAAATGTGTTAAGTTCCTGTCCTCAGGTCAGTATTTCGTGTTCACACAATTACGATATTAACACACACATTTGCACTAGTCTTCTCCAGAATGGCTTCTCTCTATATATGGGCAAGCACAAGCGACAAAACAAGAAAAATTTTACATGGCTGTTCGGGAAAAAAACAGAAGTGTTTAGATGCAGTAAGGCTAAGGCATATTTGCTAAACAAAAGATACAGTGAAATAGAGAAAACAAAATATATAAACCAGCAGCAGTATCATGAAGCTTTTTTGACCATTTATTACTACAAACCAGTGACAAATATGTTGGGAATTATTTGTACCTTATGGCATTGAATTCATGTTTAATGTTATTACCACATGCCAGTAAGCTTCAGCAATGATTATACAACAATCACATGAGTATGCTAGACTGCACTGTCTTGCAGGCAGAGTTGTCATAATACATGTCAAATATTGTCACCTTTGCTAAGTCTAACTGCCGAACTTTGCTGCTGATGTCCTCAGCAAGTGTGGAAGTAAATGATATCATGTTTGCAAGTTGCTCTGCATCCCCATAAACAAGCTGGAATGTTGGCCTGCAAAGAAAGAATAACATATTAATTGAAATATTATTTTATTTATAAACAAGATCGCTCGAAGGCCTCTTCACCTATTGTACAACAGCCAGATAGCAGTATGTTCTGTCATTTAAACCCTTATGCAGATGCACTGCTGTGTATTATAGAGAGTTTGAAGGAAAAAACCAGTCAAAAAACACAAAGGACAAGAGGAGAGGTTGTGGTGTGAACCTCTCCTCTTGTCCTTTGTGTTTTTTGACTGGTTTTTTCCTTGAAGTATGTACCAACTGGCCCGGATTTCAGTCCTTCTATTATAGAGAGCTTTTGATGAAGCAAGAAACAATCTACAGCTAATGTTGCTTATTACGGTAGTAACACGCAAGATATCAAGACAGTGCTTCCAATGTGACTAGTACAGGCAGATTAAAAATGAGGCGATAACAAAAAAAAAAAAGAAACTTTTATGGAATGTTTTCAGTGTGCATCTACACAGAAAAGAGGGATGTTAACAAATGGTTTTTCATGTAACAATGTAAAGTGTCTGCTATACACCATGCATGCAATCTTCGTAAACACACTTTTTTTTTTTCCTGTTAGGAGGTCTCGACAGTTCTTACTTCGGGACATCTGATTGTGTATTTATACTCCACTTATGTTCAAGTATCGCACAAATGAAAATAAAATTTAATATACTTAGCGCACAGCCATGTTCAATTATTCAAGGCTATATTTGTTTGTCCCACTAAGTTTCAACGGCCGCTCTAATATACAAACGAATTACTTCAAGAATAACACTGTTACGCAGGCTTTAAAGGGGGGCGTGGCACATTACAACTTCTGTGACAGTCAAATGACACTCGGCTATACAGTTACCTAACACCACATTTGAACAGCTTTTTAACCTGTGAGCCTTGAAGTTTACGTGCAGGGTTTCAAGTGAATATATCCATAAACGAACCGTAACTGCGTGCTTACAAAATCTTATGAATTTTGGTGATCTTCGACTCCAACTCAGTTCGCTGCGAGACCAAGCCATCCAAAGCTTTGGTAGCTTGTTCCTGCGGCAGAAAATGGCACAAGAAAAAAATAAACACTTCGGTCACCAGAGCGATCGTAAGTCAAAATGTATTCAAGCACGCAAACAACTCAATAAACAAGTCGATGGTAAGCAGGCAAATAAACATATAGCGATGCAATCGGAGGACCGGAACTGATTAAGGTCTATGTGTGACCTCGCAATAAACTGTTTCGCGCATGTGCCTTGATATTCGAAAGGGCAACGATGTAAGCAAAAGTAGAAAGCTAATGACAGCTACTGTCATAGCTAGTAGTATACGCCAGCTGACACACAAGGTGCAAATGTGTAAGACACCACCGGTCCTGATGACAACAGAAAAAAAAATTGAACTGAGAGGCCATAAATCGAATAAGAAGCTGAAATAAATTATAAAAGAAACTAAAAGTAATGTAGTTCACATCCCGTTCATCGACTTACGTCTGCAAGTTGCTCCGTACACACCAAAGTAGAGCTGTTCGCGTTCTTTGCACCGCGGTAAATGGATGTAAATTAAAACGCCTGTGAAAAATATGTCTTACCTCTTCTAAGCAAAGCTGCTTGTACATATCTTCAGCTTGTTCAACGGAAGAAACATTGTAAATACGATCATCGCACATATCTAAACCGTGTACAGAAATCGCCATAGCGACACGTGACAAGCTTCGGATCAATGTTGCTGACACCCGACCCACGAAACCGCCAACAAAAGCCATCTCAAAACGTTTTAATCTAAGATGCTTTTAAAAATATCCTAACATATTAACATGGTAAAATACTAAAAGTTATCGGTGATTTTGTAGTATTCTTGTTCACAAATTGTTCAGCTTTATTTAGTTCCGGAACGTGCGTTTTTCTTTAAAAATTGTAGAAAAGATATTTCGCGCTTACCGCTGCTTTGTTCTTGTTACAATTTCGAAAAAGAAATTGAATGTTATGGTGTAAATTATTAAATTTAACACTGGACATTGTTACTTGCCTGGTTTTTAAAGAAAACGCTACAAATGATGGGCTCTCTGATGCGGCCTGCAGAAATGAATGAAAACAGTTCTCGCAGTCTTTGATTTACCGTACTGCAGTTGCCGAAAGCGAAATTTAATTGGGACGAACGCCAACAAAGGCAAATTTGCAGTTTTTTTTCTTCAAAAACCTGGCTTGTAAAAGTGTTCGAGTGTCTCATTTCAGGAATCACCAGCCTTTTGTGCGCAGGCGCGAGTACAAGGTGCGAGCATAGAGAAATTTCTTTCTCTATGGTGCGAGAGAGAACATCTGGAGGCTTTTGCTTTTTGAATGTTTGACTTTGCCTAGGTACTACGGAGAAGTTCTTTTGCTCGTTTTGCATGCATTTCTCCCTAGGCGTGCCGGCATTGCAGTTTGAGGTCGTACGCGTGCGTGCGTGTTGATCGTCCACAAGTTTTCCTCGTGCTCCTTGGCTGTTGCTGGCGGTTTTTTTTTTTTTATTGCGATAGCAGTTACATGGACATTCCAGACGCATCTTTGCCATGGCCGTCGGCGTCGCTGTGTTGTTCCATGTAAAGTCGAAGGGCGACAACACCGTCGCCGCGCGCCCTATGCTTTATGTACGAGTGAAAACACACGAGGGGAGCCACCGATCGCGGCTCAATCTGGCGCGCGCCAGGGAGGAAGACGGAGAGCAAACGCGCCATCTTCCGTGGCGCGAAAGGCCGTAGGGGTATGTAGGGGAGGGAGGGAGGGGGCTGCGTTATTTGGCTCCAGCGGCAAATGCGTATTTCGCGACCGGGCTCAAGAGGAACTGTCTATCACGGCTTTATCTCACGCGCGAAAGGGAGGAAAGTGGGGAGGCAGAGCGGGAGGGGGGGGGGGGGTGGCTTTTACTCCGCCAGCAACTGCGTACTTTGCGCGGCGGCGCGCGGTCGCGAGCACCGTATCTCGAAAGCGATCTGCAGACGACTCATACCTTTGTGCGTGCTGTTTTCTCGCCACTGTTTTCAGCGAAGCGATAGACAGCAAGAGGGTCACTTCGCTCGCTGCTGCTGCCGCGCTTGCTCACACCACACTCTTAAGCAAAATTACACCCTTTTTCCACAACGATAATCGTCAGCTGTCTTGTCCGCATTTCCTTTCTTTAACGGGGCGAGCCCGGTACTTCCCACACCCTTAATTTTAAGCAAGGTTACACCCTTTGAGGTCTATCTCTGCCACACAACCATAATCGTCATCTGCCTTGCTTGCGTTTCCTTTCTTGAAAGCTCGGCGCTCGCTACTTTCCTGTCAGAAGCTGCGTCACACTGATAACGCCCATGCCGTTCGTGACTGGGAAGTACCGGGCTCGCAGCGTTAAAGAAAGGAAACGCGGGCAACAGATGACGATTATTGTTGTGGGACAAGATACGCCCCAAATAGTGTAAAATTTTCTAAAAGTGAAGAGTGTACACTCTTAGAAAAATTTACACCCTTTGGGGCGTATCTTGTCCCACAACAATAATCGTCATATGTCTTGCCCGCGTTTCCTTTCTTTAACGCTGCGAGCCCGGTACTTCCCAGTCACGAACGGCATGCGCGTTATCAGTGTGACGCAGCATTCTCGACAGGAAAGTAGCGAGCGCCGAGTTTCAAGAAAGGAAACGCAAGCAAGGCAGATGACGATTATTGTTGTGGGACAAATATACACCCCAAAGGGTGCAACCGTTTTAAGAGTGTAGTAACGAACGGCATGAGCGTTATCAGCATGACATAGCAATCCTCATAGGAAAGTAGCGGTCGCGGCCTTTTCAAGAGAGGAAACGCAAGTAAGGCAGATGACGATTATCGTTGCGTGGCAGAGATACACCCCGAAGGATGTAACTTTGCCTAAGAGTGTGCAGTGTTTTGACAGGGAGTGTCCACAATCATCGAGTGTGATGTGTTCATATTTGCTTGTGCGCGCTAACACCATGCTTGTTAATTCAGGTATGGCGAATTCGGCAAATCACACCGATGCGCACCGGGACGCTATTGTGCGGCCATGACTAGATGAAACGGCGCATCCCACACTCTTAATTTTAGGCAAAGTTACACCCTTTGAGGTGTATCTTTGCCACACAACGATAATCGTCATCTGCCTTGCTTGCGTTTCCTTTCTTGAAAACGCCGCGCCCGCTACTTTCCTGTCGGAAATGCCATGTCATGCTGATAACGTGCATGCCGTTCGTTATTGGAAAGCACCGGGCTCGCCGCGGTAAAGAAAGGAAATGCGGACACGGCAGTTGACGATTATCGTTGTGTGGCAAAAGGGCGTAATTTTGCTTAAGAGTGTATAGGGGGACTCCGGAAATTTGGACCACCTAGGGTTCTTTAACGTGCACCTAAATGTGCTTTCGCAGATTTAGGTGCTTTCGCATATCGCCCCTTGTTGTGGAACAGGACAAGCCCCAGAGGGTGTAAATTTTTTAAACAATGTATTGATATTCGGCCGTCGTGGAAGTAAAAGTTAGCAGGCTCCTTTATTAACTCATTTTTCGAGTACTGAATTTTTGGTAAGGTGTTGCGTAACTTTGCCTTTAATCCTTCTTACCAACTCATAACCACTTTGATGGCGATGATTGAGAGCCCCAGGCACGTACCCAGGGGAGGGGGCCCAGCCCCCCCCCCCCCCCCACCGAAATTAAGCAGCATACACCCCCCCCCCCCCCCTCATCCGCCCACGCCACCACTCCTCACGCAAGTTCCTTAAGCTCCGACAAATCAATCTACTCGGCGGACAACGTTTTGCTGCCGTTTACAGCGAAAGCATTATATGACTAACTTCTGTAGTTTTTTCGGCGTCCGTCAAAAGAAAAAATAATGTGAACTGATCCTGGCGATAGTGCAAGAAGGGTCCAAGATCAATGGCACATACACCTGTAGACTCGGGGAACCCATAACGCGCCCTTCGAGATCTTCGGGATGGGCCCACGTATGAGGAGTGCTTAACGCCTCCTTCACCTTCACCGCGGGTGGGCCCGGCATTGCACTACCTTCGGGGTGGATCCACGTATGGGGAGCATTAACGCCTGCTTCACCTCCGCCGTGGGTGGGCCCGGTATTGCACTATCTTCGGGAGCGGCCCACGTATGGGGCGGGGGGGGGGGGTGGAGGGGGCTTAACGCCAGCTTCACCCCCGCCGCGGGTCGGCCCGATATTGCACTATCTTCAGGCCGACCCGCGGCAGAGGTGAAACACTTTTCTTTTCGTTTGAGAGCTTTGACTGTCGTCAGCTTTCGCTGCCATTCCATCTTCACAAGGTGGAATGGTCAATTTTTTCGCTCCTTTTGGATGGCGGTAGTCGTCGGCATCTCTTGGGGTATGGAGGCCAGTTTTCATATCGATTCGGTGCCCGCGCGATTAACTCAAGATGAGTTCAGTTGTCACCATCTATTGTGCAGCAGGCAGGGCTTAGTTTCATGTTTTAATTCTTTCATTTTTATTAATTTTTATTGCCCAACACAATCTTTATGTCACCATCTATTGTTGCAGGCAGGGCGTAGTTTATTGTTTTAATTAAAATACCCTATTTTGTTTATAATACCCAACACAATTTTTATGTCACCGTGTATTCAACGATCACACGCATCGCCGTTGCTTCGTTAGTTCAACCTCCTTTGTTCAGACGGATCCAGGGGCCAAAAAAGAGATTCGGTTCATAGTCAGCTTGTCTGTATGCTCGTGGAACGAGTTGTGGCCGGAGAAAACGCCAGCTGCGTTTAACTTTTCCTTTTTGCTTCATTATTTCTTCAAGTGGCCGCTTGCCGCGACGCTGGCAGATCCTTGGAACCATATACCCGCGATATGGGTTGGATAAGGTGGAAAATCAAATAATGCGGAACAGCGTCCGTCATCAGACCCTGCAATAACCATTAAACCCATAAGCAATATGACTGTCACGCGTTACCTCGTCTGGCTTTTCCCTAATTATACAGCACTTTTCGCGCAAAATTGGCAACTGGAAACAAGAGTCGCAAGGTATTGAAAAATTAAGCGATCTACTAAGGGAGAGAGCCAAGACAACAACCAGACAGGGAGGGAAAGCGAAAATTATTTGTGAAAATATTTATGGATCAAAATATTTTTATTTAAAAAAGAAGTAGAGAAAACGCCGCCGGAAGTGGAGCATAATTCCTTGTGTTTTAAATGACGCTTCTACAGTTATCAGTCGAGCCGCCTGACATAGCCACTCCTGTGCTGTGCTAATGTGGGTGTTTTTCTAACCTTCCGCGGTTGGCGCAGTACGTCGAGAACCGCAGCGTCCTGCGCTCTATGCGGTTGTACGGGACTGGTGACCACGAATCGTTACGCAACTTCCTAAAATATCAACACGAGTTGGTTTTGGCACTTGGTAGAGCAGTAAACTGGGGATCCAAAAGAACTGTGATTGTTCCGCAAATATATATTTCTCTATAATTCTTCCAGAGCTAATTCAAAAAACGCTACTAGAAATCTTAATTTCGCCCTTTCGCTTGTTAACTTGTCCTTGGCAAGGTTCTTCCTACGCATCTTTCATGTGCGAGTCCATTTGATGTGGTTCTTTGTTTGCCAAGTAAAGGAGAAGTGTATCTCACAGGCGTACCTGTGTACACGTTATTTCAATTCTATTTTGCCGGTTTACGCGTCTTTATGGCGAATGGTGGGCATTATTCACATTTCTACTATTAAAGTACCCCCTCCTCCTCATTTGCATCGAAAATTTACCTTGGGTGCCCCCCCCCCCCCCTCCCCGAAAATAAATCCTGCGTACGTGCCTGCCCCGTTTGGTACACTGAGCCAATAAAGTTTGCTTCATTGCAGATTTCTCCTTCCTTTACGTGACTACGTACTCTTCCAGCCGTTTCTTACTAATCTCCCCCGCAGAATACTTTTCGTTTAAGAGCTCGGGCAGGACTACTTTCACATTTATTGCTGGATGGAGACTTAAATTCTACCAGAACATGATCAATAGCTTCTACGCCATTTCCACGTGCTATGCACGAATCCTTTTCCTCTGAAAATTTTCTATTACTACGTGTACTCAGGTATATAGCCTCATCTCGGTCGCTTCAAACAGCAAGGCACTGCCCTTTCGATTATCACAAAGCTGCTTCCTCATGATTTAACTTTTTGCTGTTTGATATAGATTTATAGCTAGCTTCCTCTCCCTTGCGACCATCCAGTATACTGTTCCTTCATCTCTGAACTTACGCTTAACATTTTCCCCTCTTCCCTGTCGATCACGTTAGCGCAATACTTACTGCTTAGTTTCCAGGTAGTTATGATTCAACATCTTTCTCATGCTGTTGCCTATAAATACCCCAGCCATCCATATATTTTCATTCATATACGGCAGTCATCTGTCGAAGTACATTTGGTTCTGAGCTTGCCGCACTTCCAATAACGCCCAGCCTCCTGTCTTCCTATGCTGCTTCATATGCATGTCATATTTCCCTTCGCTCTCAGTGCTAATCTGCTAATCTTCTAGAAGCCCTAAGATTAATCTCCAGTCCCGAATGCACTTCATATTTTAAGCACAGCCCTGAGTTCGCAAATGTATAAGCCTAGGAACCATCCGATGACCCTTTCCCTATGAACCTCTAATTATATCGTATTTGCTGCACCCACATATCACTAAACGTAATTGAGTGGCACACTTTTTACAACAAATTAATCAATTAAACGCATATTACAAAAATAAATTAAGCTCATTAATTTGTGCTACAGGGCCGATTGGTGAAATAATCATCTCTATGCAAGGCGCGCTAGTTTAAATGTACCAAACACACTCGTATGTACGCTCACAAAGATTTCGATGCAGCCCGGCCCTGACTTTATTCAAGGCGGAGAATAATATTTTCGGCAACAGAAAAGCTTTACGTAACAAGCAAATCATTGAACAGATAGCGTTTACTGTGAAAGACATTTTTCACACTGATTCGATTTTCTTGTGTAATGGACGTCAGCCCTGCCGAGTTGCTTTTAGAGATGCTCTAATTTTTCGGCACAGCATAGGCCGCCGGATCCCGCCCTTAATTGTTATATCTCAATGATGATGAAAAGGTTTTATTGACTGGAAAAGAGGAGGGGAGCTAGGGGAAGGGTTGTCGGACCCTTATTCTGGGATTCCGTTGGCTAAGGCCGCCGCCCTGGTTCTTTCCACGAGGGCTTGCTGGTCCTCGAGGGTTGAGCTGGACAGGGCTGCCTCCCATCCTTCCCGAATTGGCTGTAGTGTAGTGTCTAAGGCACTATAATTACCCTGTCAGGCCCAAACCATATGGTACAAATCTGCTTTCTGTCCGCAGAATTTACATTTGGCCGAAAAGGATTGTGGCTCGATAGTATGTAGCTTTAATGGATTATTAAATGAATCATTTAATCAATTTCACGTCAGTTCACATCATACTTACTATTTTGTACTAATTAGCTATTTTATTGTAGTTCGTAGAGCCACGGTCGAGACTTGCCCAACACTCATAATCGTCGAATCCAATACATGCGTAATTTTAGGCCCTATAACATGTGTGTCTACCTCAGTGCAACACCTAGCCAGATTGAATATAGCGATAAAAATCTCTGCAGGTAATGGTGATGATTATTACTATGGTTTATTGGCATCCCCTTTGAAATGGGGCTGTGACTAATAGTCACCTAGCCTGCTTGAGCTGGTCAGGTATGCGTATACACGCTTTTCAGTCTAGCATTTTGTCTACATGTTATTAATCTTTTCTCTTTTCCTTAAAGCTTCTGTATCTAGCTTGTGCCACTACCTATGCCCGTAACGAATCCGGTCCTATCAATCTCTTCCTTGCCTTTTTTCACTTTACCCTTCATCTGTCAATGACTCGGCCTTCCTTGCAGGTTTCGTTTGACACCAGTGGCGACAAGGGACGCGCTGCCCACAAGGGAAGCGCTGCATGTGACAGTCCTGTATAGTGATGAGTCTTTTCACTCGATTCTATTCCTTTTTTATTATTCCCGACCGGCGAGTCTGGTCATAACGTATAGGGGGGCAATCGTTTGGACCTCCGGTGAAACGCGAGAAGGGCAAGAATTGGAATAAAATAGATACATTAACCTGGCCCTGGAGTCATGGATACCCTTTCGTGATGCCGGTGTTGTGGCCGAAGGCGAAACCGTTGTGTGACTACGTGAGCTCCGATACGGACTCGCTGGCTACAGAATAGCTAAGGCGACATTATGCGTTCCATGACACACGAAGATGCTGCGACGGCTGCGCAAGCGCTGTATGCCGTAGACCCATTGCGCAGTTAGTTATACACGCACGACGACGGTGAAGATGGACTAGCGTTCAGAGCTGCGTTTGAGAAAGCAGACATTTATTTATTTATTTATTTATTTATTTATTTATTTATTTATTTATTTATTTATTTATTGATTTATTTATTTCGGTGCCCTAAAGGTCCTGAAGGGCATTACATAGGGGGGTGGGGGTGCAATACAAAACCATTGTGTCAAATATTGAAACACCTGAACAAACAAGAAGAAAAAGAAAGATATGAGTTGGGTAAAAGGAAAACGCCGTAATATAAAGTTTAATGGCACTTTCAGCATGTTATTCATATTTAAATCAGGTGCAACGAGATAAATATTACACAATTCCGAATGGGCATAAGTAACAGGAGCACTGAAATGAACTTCGGAATTGATAAGCAATGTAGTATAATATAAATGTTGAGTGACACATTGAAATCTGCACGAGTAAAAAAAAAAGCCATTATATAATTCTAAGAGACGCGTACGCACTAAAATAGCCGTTATTCATGGAGATGGTTCAGAAGTTCCCTTTGAAAACTAGCTGCATCAGTGCAAGCGACAATGTTTTCTGGTAACGTGTTCCATTCGTTTATGGGTTGCATAGAGGTAAACATTGGTACTCCAGTGTACGAGCAAATATGGGTTGCACTTTGTTTTTATGATCCCGCCTGGATGAAACGTGATGTTCCGGTTTAATGCGATTGGTTGCAAATGTTGACTCGCCGTAATATAAAGAATCAAAGAATGCTAAACACGAATATTTGCGTCGGGTGATCATGCAGAGCGGAAATATTGATGCTGCATTTTAAGAATGATGCGCTCACATAGGGTGAATATGAGGAAAGTATGAATATTACCGCCTTATTCTGTACTGGCTCGATGCGGTTCTGCAATGTAACAGTACCTGGGTGCCATATTATCAATGCGTATTCTAACAAAGACCGGATGAGAGATTTGTAAGCGTGAAGCTTCGTTTCTGAGTTGGCAGGATACAAACGATGTTTGATTAATCCTAATTTCTTAAATGCCTTCTTGGTTATATATTCTATGTGTGTGTGCCAAGTTAGATCTGTGGTTAAATAGACGCCCAGGTACTTGAAACTCGCTGAAGGCGAAAACAATCACGGACTTGTTTGCTGCGAAACCTTCTCAGCCCCCCGGCTGCAGTGGTGTAGCCAGAAATTTATTTGGGGGGGGAGAGAGGGGTTCTCCGCTGACAACTACCCCTCCTCCATCTCTCTCTCTCTCACTATATATATATATATATATATATATATATATATATATATATATATATATATATATATATATATATATATATATATATATATATATAATGCAATGGGAGTCCGGCGCCTTGAACGGGGTCCAAGCGGTACACGACCCACACAAATCCCTGCCGTTCCAAAAAACAGCTATATTAAAGCGAAAGCTTTACTCGCCGCGAACTTGCGATTTCGCCGTGGCCGTGCTCCGAGGAGGCACATGACGTCACACCGCGTTCCTGGTCGTTGCGTTCGCCTCCGCTCGCTTCGCCAGCTGCGTCGCATGCCTGATAACATGTCGGAGGATTGAAAAGGAGAGCTCGCGTGCGCCGCAACCACAGTTGAGGCGGCAGTATGGACGGCGACAATTCTGATAAGCAGGAGGAGGCCTGGAATTAACATCGGAACGAGATGAAGAGGAAACGAATCGCCCAGGAAACAAACGAACAGCTCGCCGAACGACTGGCTAAACGCCGCAACATAGCTAGACAACCAGACTAACCTGGATTTGTAATCAAGATTAACCAAGGCTAACCTTAGCTTTCGCTACGTATATCCTGGCATAGCCGAGCTAAGCCACTGCCAATTTTTCCCCTGACCCACTGCAACTTTAGCCTCCCCCTTGCCCTTCTCTTCATCTCCTTGCACATGAGGCTTTCTTCGTTACCGTTACACTCGCCACCCCT
This sequence comes from Dermacentor andersoni, assembly GCF_023375885.2. Taxonomy (NCBI): domain Eukaryota; kingdom Metazoa; phylum Arthropoda; class Arachnida; order Ixodida; family Ixodidae; genus Dermacentor; species Dermacentor andersoni. The sequence goes on from NC_092814.1 coordinate 79,343,240, forward strand.
CTCCCCTCGAATTCGCACAGGGGTAAGACAGGAGTTCAGTAGAGGTTTCACGAGGGACGCAAAGCTTCATCTGGCTGGCATGAGTAGGAAAAGTGCGTTTGCGACGGTTGTCATCAAGTTAGGGAATCGCGGCTAAACGAAACGTCACGTGATCCAGAGCTTCCACAACACGGAAAGGGCCAGAAAACCGGGGTAAGAATTTTTCTCAGCGTCGAGGTAAACACAGTGGCCGTGGAACCATGTCTAAATCGCCCCGTTGGAAAGGGCGAGCAGGACGTTGCTGAGACAACGTATTGAACTGCGCTTGGTGGTGCAGTATTGCTGGCCGAGCTCGGAGGCGAGCCTGGCGCAGGGTCTGGCTGGAGTCCACTTTTGCGAGGCGTCCTTGCAGGGACGTGTCGAAGCCAAGAAGGTGTTCTTGCGGTAACCTTGGCGTCCTCTCGTAGAGAAGTTGAAACGGCGTGGCGCAGGTGACTTCCTGTTGGAACGTATTTAGAGCGAAAACCGCAGCAGCGACGTAGTCATCCCAGTCGTCGTGTGTGGGACAGACATAGGAAGAAATGGTGTATTTTATGGTGCGGTTGGCTCGCTCGACCTGTTAATTTATTTGTGGATGTTTAGGGAATGCTGCAGCGTGTCGTATTCCATGTTTAGACAAGAAACATAATGCTGTGCCACAGTCGGAAAGCAGCAATATCGGCATGCCATGCCGGAATATGAGGCACTCGTTAACGAAAGTCATGACAGGAGCGTCTGCAGAATCAGGGACGGCTCGAACTTCTACCCACTTAAGTAGTCCGTGGCCACAATGAAAAATTTGTTGCCATGCTTGCTGCGAGGAAACGGCCCCATGTTATCAATGCCCACGACATGGAACGGTTCGTTAGGAGGGGCGATTGGTTGTAAGGGCACAGGTTGTGGGTTTGCGACGACCTTACGAGCTTCACAAATGGTGCAGGATGACATGTACAGGTAGACATCAGCGCGCACGCCAGACCACCAAAACCATTCCTTAACGCGAGTCAGAGTCTTCTGCTGACCCAGATGGCCAGCAGTAGGGGCGTCGTGACACATGAAAAATATAGATGGTCGCATGGCCACAGGCACCACAGGTAGGTAAGACTCACTTCTTGTACGTCGATGATAAATGATGCTATCTTGACTGCATAAGCTGATGACAGTCTTTCGAGGCGGCGCTTATGTGTACTGGATTCACCAGAGAGGCGCGGACGATGTCGCAGATTTCGGTATCCTTTGATTTTGCAGCTCAGAGATCGAGTACTGCAAATGCCGGCACAGAGTAGTTAGTAACGACAGGGTTGCGTGAAAGGTAGTAGGCGTCACGGTGGCAAGAACCACTACTATAAGCGACCGCGAAACTGTAGTCTTGAACTTTGAAGGCCAGCCGGGCAAGTTTTACATTTAGGTCTTTTTTGTTTGGAGCCAGCGCAGTGCAACGTTGTCAGTAACAATAGTAAGATGATTGCCGTAGACGTAAGGCCGAAACTTCTCAATGGCCCAGACTACCGCGAAATTCTCAAGTTCTGAAGCGGAGTACCGGCTTTCTGGTTCATTGAGGCGGCGACTGGCATCTCGTTCCTTTCGGAGTCAGATTGCAGAAGAACCACCCCGAGGCCAAGACCACTGGCTTTCAGTGGGGATGATGCTAAGGGCGCCCTCTTGATTGTGTGCGAGTGTCGGTGGAGTCGTCAGGTCCACCTTAATGTTCTGGAAGGCTTATTCCTGGTCGGGGCCCGAATGCCACTCCTGATTTTTCTTCAGAAGTTCACTGAGGGCTGCAGCGCGAGCGGCGAAGCCAGGGACGAAACGGCGGAAGTAGGAAGCGAAGACCAAAAAAACTTGTTTGGCTGTTGTAGGAGGCGGAATGCTTGCTAAAGCTTGTAGTTTCGAAGGATCAGGGCTGATGCCGTGGGCACTCACAACATCACCCAAGTAGGTAACTTCTGAATAGCCGACGAAACACTTTGAAGGTTTTGTGCGGAGCGCACCATCATCTAGAACGCGCAAGACGAGCTTCAAACGCCGTTGGTGTTCGGAAAACATGGGAGAGTAAACGATGATGTCATCCAAGTGCACCAACGCCATCGACCAAGTGCCCAGGTGTCCCGGTCCATTAGTCATTAGAAAGTTGCTGGTGCATTAGAGAGCCCAAAGGGAAGGCGGTTAAAATGGTACAGGCCGTCCGGTGTGATAAAAGCTGTCTTCTCCGCGTCGCTCTCGTCGAGCCCGACCTGCCAGTAGCCGCAGAGGAGGTCGAGTGCAGTGAAAAATCTGGCCCCGTGAAGCCGATCTAAGGCGTCGTCGAGGCGGGGAGGAGGGTATACATCCGGCTGGGCAATGCTGTTCAGGCGGTGATAGTCTACGCAAAATCGCCTAGTGCCGTCCTTCTTTCTCACGAGAACTACAGGGGATGACGAAGCACTGAACGAGCGAGACATGATGCCACGCTGTAACGTACCTTCCACTTGAGTTGTAATTTCAGCGCGTTCAGAAGCAGAAACACGACGAGGGCTGTGTCGAACGGGTGCATATGAGCCAGTGTTGATTTTGTGACGGACAAGAGTCATACAGCCAAGTTCACTCGGTGATAATGCCAAGCACCTTCGAAATTTCACCACCGATGCTTGGATATCGGACTTCTCAGATGACGTTAGGTTTGGGCCGAAATGGAACACATTCCAGTCGACGGAGTCATCCCCACTCTCCGGAGAAGTACAGTAGTGCACTGTTGCGAGGACGGAGCAGGGCTGAATGACTGCCCCGGACGCCAACAGAGTTCCAGAGAGTAGGCGCGGCGGGCTGTGTGATAGGTTCAACACCAGGACAGCAAATGCAGTTGAAGAAAAGCGCTGTAAAGAGTGTGGGATGGCAAATTCATTGCCCGGTCGCAAGCAAATTTAGTGCAGTCGACAAAGACATCCGCATCTAAGCACATGTCCATGTCGCAAAGAACGGGTACCCACGCAGCAGAAGACAAGGGTATATGTACCGTAGATGTCGCCAGCACAGGAAAAGAAAGCCGTGGTGGTGGTCGAACATGTTCAGTTTTGTGGACCTTCGGTAGAAGCACGGTCGTTAGCGCACATATCCATGTTGAGAGGGCACGTACTCTCTTACGAAATAAGATAAAAGCTTACGCAACGACGAAGTGCCATTGCTCAGAAAGGAGCGATATCCTGCGGCCACGTGGCTGGCCAACTTAAGGATAGAGCGCATATACGAGGACAGCACTCTACTTGCGACTGTGTTGGCTGCGACGTCAGATGCCGTATCGTGAGGGAGCAATCCTACTATGCGCCCGGCGTGGTTAAAGTCCATGCGTACGCCCAGTGTTAAGCACCAGTTGCAGCCCAAAATTAAGGGTACGCAGAAGTTTTGCACCACAATGAATGGGACACACACTTTTTCCGAAAACAGTCACAGTCATCGAGGTTTCTCTAAGAAATGGTAGACGAGTTCCGTCAGCTAGGAGGAGGCCGGTTGGTGCGACCATAGCTGTCTTCAGATGGCACTGAATGGGGAGAACATTTTGAAAACCATGGTGAATGAAATTAAAAGCTGCACCGGTGTCCACTAGGGCTTCAACGTTTTGCGCTGGCTCACCTAGCTGGACTTGCAACGTGGGCATACCTGTAAACGGGCCCAGTGACGGGAATAAGGCAGTGGGGGAATATGGCATAGGCACTAGGAATAGCAGGGGGGAGTTATTAGTAGAGTTTGCGGAACAGAATAATATGAGGATAATGAATACTTTCTTCCGCAAGCGGGATAGCCTAAAGTGGACATGGAGGAGCCCGAACGGCGAGACGTACTAGAAATGAAATAGACTTCATACTCTGCGCTAACCCTGGCATCATACAAGATGTGGACGTGCTCGGCAAGGTGCGCTGCAGTGACCACAGGATGGTAAGAACTCGAATTAGCCTAGACCTAAGGAGGGAACGGAAGAAACTGGTACATAAGAAACCGATCAATGAGTTAGCGGTAAGAGGGAAAATAGAGGAATTCCAGATCAAGCTACAGAACAGGTATTCGGCTTTAACTCAGGAAGAGGACCTTAGTGTTGAAGCAATGAACGAAAATCTTGTGGGCATCATTAAGGAGTGTGCAATGGAAGTCGGTGGTAACTCCGTTAGGCAGGATACCAGTAAACTATCGCAGGAGACGAAAGATCTGATCAAGAAACGCCAATGTATGAAAGCCTCTAACCGTACAGCTAGAATAGAACTGGCAGAACTTTCGAAGTTAATCAACAAGCGTAAGACAGCTGACGTAAGGAAGTATAATATGGATAGAATTGAACATGCCCTCAGGAACGGCGGAAGCCTAAAAACAGTGAAGAAGAAACTAGGAATTGGCAAGAATCAGATGTATGCGTTAAGAGACAAAGCCGGTGTGGCCATATCACACTGTCATTCTTCGCCTATGCTCACGAGAAATGTTGCTGCCTGCACATCGGTTGGCTGCTTAGTCAATTGAGTAGCAGTGGCAAACAGTTCGAACTCATTCTTCCATGTTCTCCAACCAAGCCAGGCGTCGTCTGACGTATCCAGGGGTTTCGGCGCCGGTAGTAGAGTCGATAGAACTGGCAGCGTCGTAGGCGGGGGTGGTGTCGTCGACATCTCAACTGAGCTCCGCTGCCACCATGTAGGCAAGCCGGTGATCCGGTAACGAAAAGCGTTTATTCATGGGAGGGAGCGATATAAATACACTTGGAAAGGGGTGACGTAGGCGTCACATGTTAACAGTCTGGGCGCTATCAGAATGACAGTGTGATATGGCCACAGCCGGCAATATCATTACTAATATGGATGAGATAGTTCAAGTGGCTGAGGAGTTCTATAGAGATTTATACAGTACCAGTGGCACCCACGACGATAATGGAAGACAATATAGTCTAGAGAAATTCGAAGTCCCAAAGGTAACGCCGGAAGAAGTAAAGAAAGCCTTGGGAGATATGCAAAGAGGGAAGGCAGCTGGGGAGTATCAGGTAACAGCAGATTTGTTGAAGGATGGTGGGCAGATTGTTCTAGAGAAACTGGCCACCCTGTATACGCAATGCCTCATGACCTCGAGCGTACCGGAATCTTTGAAGAACGCTAACATAATCCTAATCCATAAGAAAGGGGACGCCAAAGACTTGAAAAATTATAGACCGATCAGCTTACTGTCCGTTGCCTACGAAATATTTACTAAGGTAATCGCAAATAGAATCAGGAACACCTTAGACTTCTGTCAAGCAAAGGACCAGGCAGGATTCCGTAAAGGCTACTCTACAATAGATCATATTCACACTATCAATCAGGGGATAGAGAAATGTGCGGAATATAACCAACCCTTATATATAGCTTTCATTGATTACGAGAAAGCGTTTGATTCTGTCGAAACCTCAGCAGTCATGGAGGCATTACGGAATCAGGGTGTAGACGAGCCGTATGTAAAAATACTGAAAGATATCTATAGCGGCTCCACAGCCACCGTAGTCCTCCATAAAGAAAGCAACAAAATCCCAATAAAGAAAGGCGTCAGGCAGGGATATACGATCTCTCCAATGCTATTCACAGCGTGTTTACAGGAGCTTTTCAGAGACCTGGATTGGGAAGAATTGCGGATAAAAATTAATGGAGAATACCTTAGTAACTTGCGATTCGCTGATGATATTGCCTTGCTTAGTAACTCAGGGGACCAATTGCAATGCATGCTCACTGACCTGGAGAGGCAAAGCGGAAGAGTGGGTCTAAAAAATAATCTGCAGAAAACTAAAGTAATGTTTAACAGTCTCGGAAGAGAACAGCAATTTACAATAGGCAGCGAGGCACTGGAAGTCGTAAGGGAATACATCTACTTAGGGCAGGTAGTGACGGCGGATCAGGATCATGAGACGGTAATAATCAGAAGAATAAAAATGGGCTGGGGTGCGTTTGGCAGGCATTCTCAGATCATGAACAGCAGGTTGCCATTATCCATCAAGAGAAAAGTGTGTAATAGCTGTGTCTTACCAGTACTCACCTACGGGGCAGAAACCTGGAGGCTTACGAAAAGGGTTCTACTCAAATTGAGGACGACGCAACGAGCTATGGAAAGAAGAATGATAGGTGTAACGTTAAGGGATAAGAAAAGAGCAGATTGGGTGAGGGAACAAACGCGAGTTAATGACATCTTAGTTGAAATCAAGAAAAAGAAATGGGCATGGGCAGGACATGTAATGAGGAGGGAAGATAACCGATGGTCATTAAGGGTTACGGACTGGATCCCAAGGGAAGGGAAGCGTAGCAGGGGGCGGCAGAAAGTTAGGTGGGCGGATGAGATTAAGAAGTTTGCAGGGAAAACATGGCCACAATTAGTACATGACCGGAGTAGTTGGAGAAGTATGGGAGAGGCCTTTGCCCTGCAGTGGGCGTAACCAGGCTGATGATGATGATGATGATGATGATGATGATGATGATGATGATGATGATGATGATGATGATGGGAAATATAGGCTGTATCGCGGTATGAATAAAACGTTTATCGTAGCATCGATATAGAGGGGAAAAATATCCTTACCAAAAAAACAAAGAACCTTGAGAACATATTGCGTCGCGTAAGGCTCATTCAGAAGCTTTAAGCTAAGGTATCTGGTCAAAGAACTCACCAAGCCTGAATGATATCCTAAAGATATACAGGCAATACCATGAGTGATGCAATAAATAGCGCGAAAAAAGAAAAAAAAAAGCTTGTATCGCGCAGAACACGATGAGGGAAAGCAAACGAAAAAAGTACATGTTGCAAATGACGTCCAGATACGAGCATGTGTAAGCCGGATACTTAAGAAAAACTTTCGCGCATCGATCACGGTCATGCCAACAAGACCTGCCGCGTCGAATCGCGGAGGTTGGCTCACTCGATCGCAGTTGATGGGGGTGCTCTCCGAGCGAGATACTCAAACGTGGATCATCTCTGCCAAACCAGCGCCAACAGAAGATCCTGCGCCCGGTCTTGCTGTGTGTCTCTTCTTGTGCGGTGTCCTGTTTCCCAATTTTACGCATTTAGCAATCAGTCAATAGAAATTCGTGTCTCTGAAAGCGTTCTCGTCAACGTGTTGTGCAACCGGGTGACCGAATGATGACGGGCACAGCATGCTCTGACGACGTCCAGCATTTCTTCCAGCGCAACCAATCGATTGCCTTCATCATTCTGATGCCCCTGCGTACGTGGTCGCACGTTTGTCGATGTCTCGCGAGCTGAGGTCGATGTAGAAGTGCCTCTTTAAACGAGGTCTCACCTTTGAGCTCCCCAAGGGAGCTGAAAAAGGCTCGCCAAACTGAGATCATATGAGTCTGACGACAACTGGTAATACGATCTTTATTTAATTGGGGGGGGGGGGTCGTCGTAATGACTTGAAACGTAAGACAAAATGCAAGCTGATAAAAAACAATGCCGGTAATATTTGTCTGCCTAGAAGAAATATTGTACGGAGCGCCTAGATAAACTATCCTACCTCATAAATAGACAAAGCTTGGCAGAACCCTACTCTATTGGCCAGACGCAGTAATATAGCAGCCTTGAACAAGACGAGAAAAATTTTTGCACATCGGATGAGCGCTGCTCAGTGAGGCCACATATCAACATGTGGGGGAGCGCTTCCGAAGTTTACACTATGAATGAAGTGAGTATTTACGCCGCATATGCAGCCTCTGAACTCTTTCATGAGTGATAACCTGTAGCATTTCATCACTTGGAAGCAACTGCTCTAGAAATGTACTCCAGAAGAATCTTCGCTTGTAAATAACTTTTAAAGGGAGGCTTTTTAGGCGAACCCTCGCAGACTTTACTGACCGTGGCTGCTGTTGGGTACTGCTGCTGCTGTCTTGCCGAATAGTCGACACAAAGAAAAAAAAATTATGCAGATCCACGCACTGTGGGAATCGATGAAAGCGAAGTTTTCTGTTCTGTTTACTTTGATTGACGATAATTAGCGGTGATGTTGACGGCGAATGTTTAATTTCTTCAACGTTTTGTCCAACACAAGGGTGGTGAGTTGATGTTAAACGTTAGCTTGCGTGCACCACTGCTGTTTGTCAGCGTAGTACACAAAACACAAAGCGAGAGGTGTTTACTTGAGGCGTTGTTGTGTGCCATATTTCATAACCTCTCAGAGGGTTGAGCATTGCCATTGCCTCACATGGCACATAGCATCGTGGCAGAAGCATTAAGCTTGAATTGGACTGTGGGGCTGTACGTGCCAAAACCACCATCGGAGTATGAGGCAGGCCGTAGTGGCGCACTCCGGATTAATTTTGGCACCGTGGTGTTCTTTAACGTGTTCCTACATCAAAGTGCATGCGTGTTTTTTATTTCGCCCCCGTCGAAATGCGGCTGTCTCAGTCAAATCCACGACCTCGAGCAATGCCGTAGCTGCAAAGCTATCGCGGCGTGCACAGAAGTGCTGATTTGACGTGCGACAGCTGCCGTTGTGTCGCCTAGACCCGGCGGTGCGCTTTAATTAATGCGCCTCTGCTTCTGCACGCCCTGCGTAAGTTGTCAGCTAGACATATTTGCATGGTTTTATTTTTTAGAAATACCAGGAACGCACCGTATTGTACCTTGAACTTAAGTTTATCCAGCGTTTCCTTGCTTTCTCACGTCACGGTATCCCTGCCCCCCCTCCCCCCCCCCCCCTCCCTTGTATTTGTATGGGACTTCGAGCGAAGAGTGGCAAGGCTGTTATAAGCAAAGCTTTCTGTGCTGTTTTGAGTTCATTGACGATATTTGGCGGTGATGTTGACGGCCTACGACAGTCGTAATGTGATGCTAAATGTTGCCTTGCGTGCACACTTGTGTTTGTCTACGTAGTACACAGAACACGCAGTGATACGTGTTTGCTCGAGGCGTTGTTGAGCGCCATTATTCGCAGCCTGCGAGAAAGGTAGCACTGTTATTTCTCCACACGGGCGCGTCGCGTTGTGGCTGAAGTGTAGATTTGCTGGATAGCCGCTTGCGTGTCTTGGTGCTGCGGTATTTCAGCGCGGTTTTGCGTCTGTACGCTCTTCATCAGTTGTCTGCATGTACAAACTTACACGGTGTTTATTTTTTTAGAAATACCAGAAATGTGCCGCATCGTTCCTTGAATTAAATCTTTTAGTTTGTCTGCAACTGTTGCCATGTCTAGTGGTAGCGTTTCTTTACCCAAACCAAGCATGCTTTCTGACGGCGCCTTTCCCTTCTCCCGCGATCATCCCATGTATGCAAGCTGACGCAAGCGAAGAGTCGCTCCCGTTTATCGGGGCGTAGGCTTTACGTATTCTCTGTCGCCTCTTACAGCAGGCAGAATTTAAATGATCAAATTCACCCTTCGTTAAATCGTTCATACCTCACTTGTTGTAGGCAAATATTCAAGCAATCCTTGAGATTGCCCCTAATAGAACATTCAGTTAGAATATATATATATATATATATATATCAATTATTTGTTTGACATGTGCGCTATTGTTGAAGTAACATAATCTTAATTTGCTGCACTATGATATATTTACATATTGTTTCACATGAGCTTAGGGCTGAAATGAAATTGGATTGTGTCTGAATTTTTCCCGCACAACTATTGTGTTCCGTTTCTCTTGGTAAAGCGCTCCAGAATCGCAGTTAATTTGATGTTCTTCTGGCATGTAGACTGGTGCTTTCTCTCGCGTTGTGTTTCTTCCTTTTGTAAGCTGGATGTGTTGCGTTATTGCTGTTATAAATTATGTATACGCAAAAACCAACCGGGGCTAGGGCCTTTGTCAGGCTTAGAAGCCTTTTCATCTTACACCGATTTCTGTCGCTTGAAAAAAAAATCAAGAAACTTCAAATTAATGCTGCTCGACGTGTGATACAGATTTTCGGATATCGCAAAATTTCTGCTTTTGCTGGAAACCGAGCGAATTGCGTCCGCAAGATGGGCACAAGCAGTTTGCGTCTTCTAATCCACTAGAAAACTCTACCAACTGATGCATCCTCCCCCTTCTCTCTCTCTCTCTCTTTAGCGGGTAAACGCTGAGCAGCACTGGTGTAGTGCGCCTGCGTGCTCCTCCCCTCTCACCTTCACTGCCCCCCACTCTCCTAGGCTTTCTCTGTCTCCTGCCGCTGCGCGGCAAGCTCCTGCCCCGCATATGCAGCTGCTTGAGACTACCGAACATCTGCGTACAGGCTGTCGTGTGCAAAACGTGTGCAACAACACTTCGCCCTGGCAAAGCGCGTCACCCGCAGCGACTATCCTTACTTTCCTCTCGGAATTGTGGGTACTGACCCCCCAGAATTTATCACGGTATCTGGCAACGCAAAGTAGTGACAAGAACAACACTTGGTGTGAGTTTTGAGAGCAATGTCTACAATCCAATGAGGCCATTAGAGTTGCTTTTGTGCCTTTAGCGCACAACATGAATATAATTTTTTGAAACGTCGCCATTATGTAGATCTGTGGTTTCTTCGCACTGGCATGGGCTAAAGAATGGACCGGCGATACCGCAGGCTTTCAAAACTTAAGCGTGCCTTTCCGCTTCTTTCGATGCCGTTGATAACAATGCATTCGCCTCCTATAGCCTCTGGATCAGCTATGAGAACCCTCACATTGTTTTCGATATGGCTGAGATACACGCGCACTCCCCACGCGCTGCATGCCGAAGCACATGCCTGCACTCGACGACCTGATTGTACTGTGATGGGTGGGCTCGAATCTAGGCGACAAGACGGCTCAGAATCGATTCATACAGACGCGCATTTATTTTAGTAGTCTAATTATATAACGACACATCGTTTCCACGGCAACTTTCTTTGTTACGGGCAAACGCAAACACTTTCAGTATTATGGGTGCCAACTGTAAAACCAAGACGACTGCAGAAGTGGGCTTCTCCTTACAAAGGATATTATTGCGGAGAAGCCGACTCTCACGGGTACTTTACAAGAAGCTGCACACGTGCGGACAGCTCCAAACGGCGCCTAATATATTCGCACGTGCAGGCTATCGGATGCAAAAAAAAAAAAAAAAAAAACCCAGCTTGGACGCCTAATCACTTTTTATAAGTTGTGAATGCGAAGGCAATAATGCGCAATTGAACGATTATGTGCGGTACTTCAAGTTATGAACTCCTCGCGGGCAAGTTAGCGCGTCGAGCCGCTTGGCCAACCCCTTCTAGATAGCACAAGGCCGCTGCACTTCGATCCGTGACGTCATGCTAACTTGCCCGACTGCCATAGAATCTAATGGGGACACTCCCGAGCAAGCCTCGGTGATTTTAACGTCGCCGCTTTCATCACGCAGGGCTTGGCAATGGAAATTTCGGCTCGAGTAGCGTGATGTCATAAAGTGGAGTGCATGGGCTTGCTATCCAGAGGGTGTTGGTTTAGTCCTGTGGGTAAGTCGCACTCAGTTTCTGAGCGCTGTGTGTGTCGTAGGTTCGAAACTCACTACCGCCAACGTTTTTCCTTTCGAATTTATAATTTTTTCATACATTAGTTTCTTTATAGCGATTATCGGGAGGCGAACCTAGAATGCAGGCGAGAGCTTGGCCGGACAAGGAACGCGCGGATAACACATGCTTCCGAGAGAGAAAGAGGGTGACGTGGCGTCGCAGCGATGTTCTCTCCCCTCACGCAACACCTGGCGCGCCAGCACGGCAGCTGGTGCCCGCGCTCTGCTCCGTCGGGGCGCGCACGTGACGTGGAGTCGCAGACAATGGGAATATAGCTGCCGTTACGCTACTGCAGAGTCAGGCTTTTTCGCTCGATGGGCCATTTGATGCTTCCGCATTAAAAAAAAAACGGTAAAGAAATAGAAAAAAAAAACCGTCGAACTGGTGGCTGTTTTTCTTACTTCTGTTCTCGTTCATGTGCGCTTATTATTATTTTGCAAGTTACATGGTAGCCACGCACACTTTTTGCACATCAAGACTGGAAAGTATTTTCGATGATGCGTGGTTGAAGTGACGCAGTTTCTCGAGTACTCAAGCGTGCTCTTCTTGCAGTTTTTGCATACATGCCTTCCTACGACACCAAGTCTTTTCTATGAACGTGCCTTGGTGGTCGATTATTCTGGAACTTGTTTTTATTAATCGGAAGTTTCTACGAGGTTCATCGCCCCAAAACAACATCAGGGGCTATAAGGCTGTAGTTGAGGGCTCCAATTTTTTTTTCACCGTCTGCGGTTATTATCCGTGTTCTGAAATCTCAGCATAACGAGAGTTGTTGCCGTGCGCCTCGACATAAATGCAGCCGACATCGTGGCGACCTGCCCGTGGTTCGATATTTCGGGCTTAGGAATAGAATTCCAGAGCAACTAAGCCATCGCGGTGGTTCACAGCACATCTTGCGAGACCAGTGTGGGACTGGGGGCGAAACTACGGCGGAATTACATTACTGTGGCTGATTTTTCATACTGAGTCTTGTCCATTCTACTCCAGTTATGACTAAATAGGAATCGTTCCCAAGTTTTGCTAGGTAGGAAAGTTTGGGAACGGGGAAACAGCTTGTAGTGCCGTCATACGGGGACATTGAAATGTGATAGAATAGGAAGTATCCTGACTTATCAGTCAACAAATGTACTCCATCACACCATCGAAGCGGCTGAGCAATGACGAGGCAACGACCGTGCATAGCAAGAAAAAAGAAACACAGGGAGAATCTGGTGATGTTATTTGCTGGCGCATGTACCTAGGTTCCTTTGCATCATGAAGATAGCAGCGCGAATGACTCAACACACTGCGTTGAACTACTACGGCGTTTTTCTCATGTTATATTCATGAAGCAAATGTACCGACTAGTCTATAGTCGTTAATCTTTCTGCACTGATTCCTTTTGTGCAGCGTTTATTGCTGTGCTGTTGATCTGTCATTGAACATAAAAAAAATACATAGCGTATTCAATGACGCAAAACGCTGCATGTACCGGGCGCAGGAGACCTACGCTTCGTCTTGTGGTTCAGCTTCGGTGACTTTCGCGGCGCGGATTTCGACAGCGGAACGGGCGCAAAGTGTGCATCGGTCTTATCGCCACCACCTTTTGGTCCGCGTTGTGACTCCTGCTTGAGATACTACTTGAATTTCGTCCATCTCTCTCACAGAAATTTATCGGAGGCCTGCGGCCTTACTGCAGGGATTCTTTATACATGGCTTTTACTTCGCTGAAGAATACTAACTGTAGCGAGATTGGCGCTTCTCTGCCATATGCCCTCCAACAACTAAACGTTTGATGCCATAACGGACCATCAAACCACACTTCGCACGTATTTACAACGCATTACCTCCAGTCACTGTGTTCACGCGACGCGGAAGCAGCCCGTTGAACCGACTTGATAGCAACGGCGTGAAGCCTATCGTTACAACTGAGGTGATGTCACTATCATCCTTTCCTGCTGTTATCTCTCAGGTAATTGCACGTGTATACTTGATTTACCGTTGGTAGCGCTTTTCAGAGCGCTTCTGACGGAGATATAGAGATAGTAAATAATTATAATGCCTTGAAGGAAACGTCGACAGACACGCCGTGTTTTTAAACGGCGTGTATACACTCACTAATGCACAAGTAAACTTTCGCATATCATGACTTCCGCCTTTTGCTGCCTTCCCACTCTGCGCCTGTAGGGTGCGCTGCTGGTTCCTATGCTGATCAGTATGCCAGCACATGCCATTGCATCTTAGCCGCAGTATTCCAGTGCATGAGTACCTTATGATGCTTCAATTTTATTGTAATGCTTTTTTTGCTTTACTCACTGCTTGCTCCGGCCTTCCGCTGCCTGTAGGGCTGTTGAAAACTATATACGCGTATGCGAATGCAATACAGACGAGTAAAGAATTCAGACATGCGTGTGCAAAAAGAGTAGTAGCACTGCGAGTGAAGCAAGAAACGATTCGTCTTACTTTATTTCGTCTGAAAAAGATGCGCTCAAAATTTGCGAAGGTATGTTTTTCGTATGTTTTTCATTCCCGGTTTTCTTGGCGAATCGCAGATCTCTGAAACAGCGGTCAAACTTCGAGGCAGCTTGGCACGAGCCTTACTCGCATCTGCATATTCCGTTCGTGCAGGGCTAGTTTCCGCAAGTGCTAGAGCGCTCGTACCTATATGCGCCTGGTATAACAGCCTGAGACTCGTGCCACGTGGAGTCAGCAAACGATGTCCGAGAAAGTGAGCGGGCGGGCCGCGGCCTGCCATAGGAGAGTCGCTGCTCTCAAGATCGAATCAACGGCGTAGACCAACAGCTCCGGACATTTATTTCTAGGCGCGCTGTATAACTTATTGCGTCCACTTCCGGTCTTCCGACACTGAATTTAGAGCTCCCCAGGTGCTTGTTGCTAGGCGCCGCTGGGAGGGTCTTTCGAGCGATAAAGGCAGAATGACCAAGAACAACACAGAACACGGTCTCAAGGAAGAAGGAAAAGAAAAGAGAACGATGCATCGAGGCGGTATGATACAGGAAGGAATCTTTGTAACCCTCCTGTCCATCAGTACTGCAGCGCGCGCCTGCGAAAAACATTTATTTCAATATGCGTGCTTTGCGAACGCGAAGGAGAGGACATGGTCGAGATGGCTGCGGCCTCCGTATGCAGTGCATCCTCATAGGGAGCCGTATATCTCTTTCCGAAGAACGCGGCGACCTCCATAAATAAGGTGGGACGCGGGCCTAACTTATGTTGCAGAATACACACGCTCAGAGCCGTCCGGGGGAGAGGAATCGGCGCCTGAGCATCACGGGATCCTCTTTGAAGAGACCGCCGGGAGACAGCGCGCACTCCCTGCGCCTGGCTTGGCGCGAATCTCGTCTCCCCGATCTGAGCGAGGAGAAATCTACACTTTAAGTGAAAAGGAATAAATGAACTTTTCAGAATTCGAGGGAGAACTTCGGGTGGCTTGACTTAAGCTCCTGCCATGAAAGCTGAAAAACAAATTGAAAGAAAAGAAGAAAGCCCAGCACAACTTTTTTCCCCTTTCACCCCCCCCCCCCTCTTAATATACGTGCTGTTTTTCTTTTTGCAGTTGGCAATGGTATCAGGCATGTGCTCATAAGTAAACGAGCAACATCAAGCAATAAATAAAGCAAACTGTCTCCGCTTCCAACTGATATAGCCACACGTTTGGAAGCTGTAAACGGAAACATCGACGAATGTAATGACGAGGGAGGAGCATATGAACCCTGGTGCTTTTCGTGAGGTAAAAAAGAAAAGAATGTTTACAGATGTGCATTGTTTATTTACGGTGAGGACTTGGAGGGTATTTGCTTAACGCTATATGAACTCATGCCGAGATCTCTCTCTCTCTCTCTCTCTCTCTTTTATCTACACTGCTGCACTTTTCATCAGATCGGCCATCAACGGACGTGTGTATATGGAAGCGACATCTCACTTCGCGCTCCAGGATTTTTGCGGCAACATAGGTTGCGCGAAAAGCTTCATCGCGCTTTCGTAACGCGGCTCTCTCGCTACGAAAAGTAAAGAGGGAGTGTGCAAGCGTGGGTAATGGAAAGACCCAACGAAAAACTACCACCTCCATGCTCGCAGCGAGAGGAACGCCGGGGAGAAAGGAAGCTCATAATGCAACCAAGAAAAAGAAGGAAGGAAAATTTCTCCAGTGTAAAATGAAGCTGAAAGTGAGCAACGGAGGGAGTCCATGAATGATACAAACGGCAGAGCACCGCATCACCGAGACGGAGAGATTGAGACGAGAGGGAGAAAAGCTGCAGATTCGCGCTGATCTTTCCTTTCAATAAAATACGCAGCCGTACAGCAGGGGTGGCTCGGTCTAAGCGGTCGCTTCGCTCAGGCGACCATGGACAGACTCCGGTTCGTTCCGGGCAGTTAACCTTTGGCTCGGACGCTCAGAAGTCGACCGCTTGTGCAATGGAAGGGACGTTTACCTTAGCTGCGACCATAAACCCTTTGTTGTGAGCTGTAAGAAAGGTTCATTTGGCACTGCTCTCCGTTCTGAGGTTCAAATGACTTCATTGGAGTGCCCACATTGGTATCATTCTGCTGCGTCTCGTGTAGCAAAAAGTGCGACTGTCGCAGCGAAAGCCGCGCCTTCGGAGCGCGTTAAACTGGTTAGAGTGCGGGACGTGTTTTTTTTTTTTTTTTGTTTTTGGAGACAAATACTTCGACCGTGACCGCGTCCGCAGCTGCGCCGAAAGTGATTCAAGCGCTATTGCAGTTTTTGTACTGGCTCGAGTGGCTGTGGTCGCACTGTGCATCTTCGTCTCTCTTATTTCCCTCTTTCTACCTTTTTATCCCCTTAACCACCGTGTAGTGTAAGGAAACAGCTATTCGTGTGCTTGATCCACTCACCTCCCATTTGCTAGTTCTACCTCTTCCTCTATGCAGTTCATGACAGCGAGCTATTTACATTGACATGCCAACTCGCGAAATTGAGAGTTACTCCACAGCCTTACACATACGTTTTTCTGTCGACAGGTATTTTCTGACGCGTGCTACGAAAATTAACATAAGAATCTGTCACGAATGTCAGGTGCAAGAAATAGTGGATATATAGTGAGATTTGAAGAACAAAAGCCGGCCGGTTCGTTACGAGGGACACCGTATAAAGTAGTAGATGGGGGTTGAAGATCGTCGGGATACCAGTGACTACTTGACTGCTGAACTTGCACCGAAAACTCTACAGGAGCGCCGTCGCGTTCAACCTCCATCTCTCCAGCTGAACTTTCGGAGGAGACAGAGTGGTCCGTGTAAACGTGGATGCGTTTCCTGCGCTCCTCATGTAGGAATGAAAGCACGGTTTGTTTGATGGCAAAAGATGACATCTGCGTTTTCTTTTTGATGCCGGGAATGGCAATAAGGGCTTGGAGTCGATGCAGGCGCCACAGCAGTGGTAATTCCCGCAAAATCTGTCATCATCCAATTCAAGACGTCTCACAGTACATCATCGACGGCTGCAGAACTCGCAGTTATCCGTCTTACTCTGGAGTTCATTGGTCACAAATCAACACAGTCATGGTCCATTTTTTGTGACTCGTAGGCAGCTTTCCAGTGCCTGCTGTCCCATTTCAACCATGGACCTAACGTGCATTTAGTCGCAGACATCCGACTACTCCACCATCAGGAAATCGACAAAGGACACAACGTCATCTGCCAGTGGATACCGGGTCACTGCGGAATTTCGGGAAATCAGTGCGGATGACGCTACCCGATAGGCCCACGATGGTGTCTATGTTATACCAATACCACTGTCGAGAACAGATGTAGCCACAAGGCTTCACTCCCTCGCACTCGAGCTTACGCAGACTGTGGAACACCAGTGAATTCACAAACGCACGTCTCCACAGATTGGATCCCCGTCTGCAACTCCGTCTTTCCCCATGGTTACCACTAGCGGAAACAACACTTCTGTGCCACCTGTGGCTCGGCGTGGCATTCACGAACTCCTATTCATTCCGCATTGGAATGGCCGACAGCCCTACTTGCGACACCTGCGGCTGCGAGGAGGCGATCAAGCACCTCCTCTGTGACTGTCCCCGTTACAGTGTGTCAAGAAAAGTGCTCGCGACCACGCTCGAAAAGCTGGACGATCGCCCCCTTCACAGAAGAAAAAGTTCTATAGGACACTGGTCCAGACGGGTTTCGGCACTCAAGGCCTTAAGGGCTCTGCTCAAGTATTTAAGGGCTTGTGAATTGTGCGACGGTCTTTGAATATTGTAGCGCGTAGCATCGCGTTATTGTGTGAATTTTTACACCTTTCTTTTATGCTTTCACCTTTTATTCCCTTTAGCCCTTTACCCAGCACAGAGTAGCCAGCGGGTACTTACACTGGCTAACCTCCCTGTCTTTCCTCCCCTTTTGTCTCTCTCTCTCTCGACCTCCATCACAATTGAATCTGAGACCTCGTGTGCGGCCATACAACCTTAAAGCCTCTGAGCTACGAGGATAACAACGCCAAATACGTTCTGAAACCCACAGTTTACAAACGTTCGCTTTCTGTTAGTTTAATCGCGGAGTCTAGTGGATGAGCAAACTGTTTCGAATGCACCGTACAGCACTTACGTTCAAAAGTGCGGCCGCAATATAGCGTTGTGTACAGGTACAACAGAGGCTGCCGCTGCGATTTTCGGAGGAAATTGTTCCGCATGTAGCCAGCGAGCTCTAGTGCACAAATACACAAGTGCAAATTTCGAGCTTACTAAGAGTAAATAAAAATGAGTGTTCACAAAACTGAGACAATTAGATAAGTGTGTTCTCAGTTGGAATTCGTGAAGAGAGCGTAGCGGTGCTGGCATGCGCGGAAGTTTTCGAAGTGAAGTTCCGTTTCTTTTCTTTATTGAGACGAAGGGGGGGGGGGGGGCAATAAATAGAGAAATTGTCGTCGTGTTTACACACGCCGCACTTGAATGATGTGCGCAACGTTGTCAGCATACGCAAATAAAAGCATGGTCTTTCTAAGTATAGCAGTATTGCTTCGAAAACAATTATTGGTCAGTTTTAGTAGGCAGATTGTGATTCCAAATGGTATCACTGGGACTGAGGGAGTTGATGGTATTGTGATGAAGAAGATGAAGGTCCGCAAAAGACGTATTTCCAACGCCTTGCGGGAGATAGGAGCTCAGTCAGGTAGATTATGTTGATCTAAGCCATCGCCGCAATTTGCAATGAGGCCTCCTCGCAGCATAAATTGAAAAATGGTACGGTTAACTAGAGAAATTTCGTCAGGTAATTGTGAGTATAGGCTTTACGGATTATTGAGCATTTGTATTACAGTAGAGGACGTATACTTTGCTTGTGCAACGTACAAGTACGCCCTGGAGAGGGTGTACTATGTGCAGGAGGGCAGGGGACACTCTCATGTAATCACAAATTCAAACGACGCGTTTGGGATCTGAGCTGGGTTCTTTTTACCCACGGTGAGTGACTGCTACGTGGTCATTGTTGCTGAACTATTGGAGCACGTTCTCTTTGTGTTGGTGGCACCATCAGTAAATGACTATTTCTTGAATTAAGGAGGGACGAAGGGAAGGCGCATGATTTGTTTTGGAGGAGGCTCTGCGGCATTCTTGGCTTGTCAATGACTGTATAGCCCAATGCTATCGGAGTCATCAGCGCTGCTAAGCATGTGATGGCCAACCGCACAGTCTAACCGTGCAGCTAAGAAAAGCATTGCACTGAAGAATTCAGCACGCCAAGTTGATTAAGCGGTAAGCGATTTCAGCAGTGATGCAATACGAAGGTCAAGTGCAACGGTAAATGAAGTATCTTCTAGGATCTTCAAAGGCATGAAATCAGCTTATAGTTCAAGCAACGGATGCATGTACATTAATATGCTCACTAGGCATAGCAGAAGTATACATGAAAAATAAAGAGGGTGGAGTCGCGGAGAAAAAAAAAAGAAAGGGGGGGGGGGGGAGGGCTACGGAGCGTTCTTCAGAGCCTCGCAATAAGGACGAGGAAGGAACTTTTGCTGCTACATTTAGCCACAGCTATAGGCCAGGTGATGGAACTCATAGCTTCATCCGGAAGGCATAGAAACACCGAACAAACTCGTGCCGGTGGTGGCGGCACAAGCTTCCATATGTATGTATCGAGCGTGTTAATAATACCACTCGCACAAATGGGGCTCACTCTGCGCAGCAAGCAGCAGACAACTCTAAATGAGGAGGGAGCGGACGGTTGTTAAAAAGTAGCGCCGTGTCTCTTCTTCATTTTCACAGAAGCTGGACTACGGGAGAAGAAATGACGAGAGGGAAGAAATGGAAGCAGCAAGGAGCCAAAGCACTACAAGCTCTGAAAATGAAGTAAATAAAAAGGCGGCACGAACACCGCACGGCGTCGGCAAACCACTGGAAAAAGAAAACAAAAGAAGAAAGAAAGCTACACTGAAGAGAGGAACGCCCTTTTTCTCCCCTCAAAAAAAAAAAAAAGGACATCTCTTGTCACTCGTGATGTGTAACACTAAATGGAGGTACTTACCGAACGTCGCGTTGGGACAGAAACACGGATGCGTAAACGCGTAGTGAAAAGTTGATAAACATCATGCAACGAAGGTCTAAATTCTTCGACGTACCATTCACAAACGACAAGCAGAATTGCTCTGAAATATTTTTTAGCCCATGGTTGGAGCAAATAAATGGGGGAAAAAAAATGGAAACCACAATCGCACTTGAATTAAGTTTTGCTGCTACGAACCAGAGGCGTTTGATTGAAAGAATCCGAAACTTCACTACGCTGATATATGCAAAACAATTTCTTTTAATGGAAAAATCTCATTAAACATTTCCCACGTCTCATTATTCATTCCTTCCTCCTCGCTTTCGCGCAAGCGTTGCGGCCGCCTGTCTTACTTTCTTTTTTTCCTCTCAGCCGTTGAAAGCACGTGTCTGGTTTCACTTTGAAGTTTCATCTGGCGCGCGCTTTAATGGATGAAGCACGATTTAAAAAACCTACAATCGTAAGCCGACCAAAAAAACCTCCCCAAAAACAGAGAGATATGAATGAAGTACTACTACTACGACATGCAGGTCTTTTAGGATGAAAGATTTTGTTTTTGTGCAGAAACACATGCTGCAGATTTTCGCGAGCCTATTCATTATATCTTTAAGTAAGGAGGGCGCCCCGAAGTCAGCACGTCTTCATTGCACCTTTCGCGGAACATCGGGCACATTTTTTTCCCCCCTAAGTAGAGAATTTTGCTGTCACTTTCATTCCATCTCTAATCAAGTTTTCGCGATGCTCACACTAAATCATTTTTTTTTCGTTTAATCTCTTCGAACGACGTCTTTTACGCAATATGCGCTTCCTGAAAGTGTTCTTCAGCAACGAAATAGAACAGTGAGGGCTCCAAGGAATTCAAATGCGACGTACACGCAGTGAATTGGCTTCTGCTTAATCAAACAGAATCGAACAGAAAACAGCATGTAAGGAGACAGAGAACCAATAAAGAGAATCTTCTATTACAAGATGAAAATGAACGTCGCGCTCGTAGATGTGCGGTGTATCGAAAAAGTGCCAAATTAAAAAAAAAAAAAAAGACATTGATAACTTTTTTTGCCGGGCTGCTGTTGCGACGCAATATTGCTGAGCGCCCAAAATACTGTCCTCCCTGACACCAAGCGCGGCGACAAAGGCCGGCTGTTGTGTTGTCGCCTGCGTTGCACCCGTAATAACAACGAATGTGTTTATTTTCAGTTAGCACTGCATTTACGGTCCTTAGTTTTTACGAAAACTGCGTCTACGAAAGTGCATAAACCACCTATGACAGCAGCATTCGCGTAGCTAGCATAGCCGTTTTATTTAAATTACTCATAGTTTCATAGAGTTCATAGAGTTCATAGAGCCCCATAGAGTTCATTGACATTCCGCAGAGCTCCGTGTGTGCAGCATCGCTAAAGGGTTTGCTTCTGAAACACAGCGATGAAAGCGCGTGTTCGATGGATGCTTAGCTCCCTTCCATTCGTGATCCCATTGTTTGCAGACAAAAGCTTACGATGCTCTACATGATTAGCTGGACTGACAGCTTTAAGCCTATGCATGATGTCGGGCTCAACCAAATCATAGTCATGTGAGAATTTGCAAAATGTCCAGCGGCATGTCTGAATGACAGCTGTGGGGGAAAATGAGGATATTGATTCAACACTGAAACCAGCTAGGTGGTTGCTGCAGTAACTTTACTGCAAGGACTAGGCGTCCTGAGTGCACGCAGAGCTTATTTTGAGAAGGCGATGGCCTGCGCTGTTTGAGAAGAGAAGCAAACGCATGCCACGTTTTTGTTTACAAACGGTTGTCTTCTTACTTTCAAAGGAAAATGACTCGAGAAGAAACGTCAACATCCTAGCTTCTGTTATGCGCTCTTCTTGCGAGCAATGTTATAAGTTCAAGATGCCTATTCTTTGCTCATTACCTTATTTTTTGTTCCGTGGTTGGAGCAATATTTCAAATGGTTGGAGCAATATTTTTCATACAAAAGTAGTTTGGTAAAGATGACCACTGAACATCTCAGATTATACAAAACATCTCTTCTTCCTTTGGTGGGTCGCTTCCTCGTTGTTCAAAATAAAGTATCAAATAAAGTATGAAGTGTGCCATTTGGCGCAAATATCCACTCTGCTGCACTCGTTCTTGCACAAGTGCAAACTGCCAGAGCGATGAGCTAGTACACGCATGAACGTGCAGACAAAACTACGGCACACACTAAACTGTGTGTATACACACACACACACATATATATATATATATATATATATATATATATATATATATATATATATATATATATGTTTTGTGTGTGTTCCTGCACGTACGTGAGGAAGGAAAAAGGGAAAGAAAGGTAAGAAGGAAGGAAGAACGTCAGCGTAGGCACACCCGCCGATGAATGTTCCCTCACGTATATAGTCCCGAGAGCGTGTCTAGTCTAGTTGCATTCAAGGAGCTTATTAACGCTTGGGTGGCTTGCGCGTGCTAGAGTTGTTCGGCCAAGGTTACCGGATTCGTGCTTCCGAAAACGGTCTGGCATCTAAGTGACGTATACTAGTACACAGATCATATTAGTTCTTTTTGCATAGGAGTGAAATGGAGTAGCCGGAGGACTGATGCTTCAGACCATTCCACTTGGACCCCATTTAACCCTACCTGCCTAGGTCACATCGTTGAGAGTCAAAGGATGCACAGTGGCGCAGAATGCGCTCTATATAATTTCATCACAAGCGCGCAAGAGTAGAGTGCGGCGCTGTTGGCCATTTGGACAAAGATTTAATAACCGGTCGTGCCACTGAAACGCCTAGAGTGGTACCTTGAACATTACCACATCTATCCTGCGTAAAAAGAAAGAGAGAGAGAAAACAAGGGTAGGAAAGGCAGGGAGGTCAACCAGAACAGCATCCGGTTTGCTACCCTACACTGGGGGTGGGGGAAAGGGGAATAGAAAGAGGAAGAAAGGGAGAGAGGAAGCACTGAGTACGTGTGGGAGCGACACCATACACAAGGACACTATAAACGGTCTGTTAAGCCCGTGCACTTCAAGTACCGCACTAGTGCACGAATCGCTTTTCGAGCTAGTGACGGGTGTGGCCACGGTCCGAGTATCTTTGACTCGGTGAAACATCTCGAGTCCAGTCTGCGTAAAGTTGCCCGCAGAGAGAGGCGTTGGACATCGTAGCGAGGGCAGGTACACAATAGGTGCTCGATGGTCTCCTCGCACCCACAGGAGTCGCACATCGGGCTCTCGGCCATTCCCATACGGTAGGAGTATGCGTTCGTGAACGCCACTCCCAGCCACAAGCGACACAACAAGGTTGCTTCGCCGCGGGGAAGGCTAGATGGCAGTTGTAGCCGTAGCGTGGGGTCCAGTTTACGTAATCTGCAATTTAGGCCACTTGAAATCCAGAGATCTTGGGACTTCTTACGCGCAAGTTGGCGAAGTTCTCTGGCAGCGTCCGACCTCGCCAAAGGTGTTGGGCGCGTCTTGGTATCTTCGTGGGCACACCGGGCAGCCTTGTCAGCTAGGTTGTTGCCGACGATGCCACAGTGAGCAGGAATCCACTGAAATATAATGTGGTGTCCACTTTCCAGAGCATGGTGGTGCAGTTCCCTGATTTCAGATGTCATTTGCTCGTAAGTTCTGGGACGTAATGCGGACTTGATGCTGTGAAGGGCTGCCTTTGAGTCACAAAATACGACCCATTTCTCTGTAGGCTCTTCGGTGATGTACATCATAGCGGCATGGAGAGCTGCAAGTTCTGCCGATGTAGATGTAGTCGTGTGCGACAATTTGAATTTAACTGTAACGTTCTTGGCTGGAACGACGAATGCGGCAGTTGAGCTGGTAGGTGAGGTGGAACCATCGGTATATATATGTATGCGGTCATGATACGTCTGGTGCAGTAATATGAGTGTAAGTTGCTTCAGAGCCGGCGATGGATGATTGGACTTTTTTGTAATTCCAGGAATAGCAAAATTCACTTGAGGCTGTCGCAGGCACCACAGGGGAGAGGAAGGCTTCGCCGCCGGTGTAAATGATGCCGGTATGTACTCATGATGAGCGCTAATAACTCGTGAAAAGGTCGCTTGAGGTCTCTCGGCTGGTAGGGAGGCCAAATGATGGTCGGGGATCCTTGACAGATGGCGAATGTGCGCTCTGAGAGAGTCGACAGCTACATGTGTCTGGATTGTATGGTCTCCTGCGATGGCGATTGTCGCTGCTGTTGAGGTGCACCTAGGCAGCCCTAAACACGTGCGTAGGGCTTGACCTTGTATGCTCTCCAAGGCGCGAAAGTTCGTCTTGCATGCATTTGACAATACTGGTAGGCTGTAACGAAGGAGTCCGAGAAACAAAACCCTGTACAGCTGCAACATAGAATGGACTGGTGTACCCCAGTTTTTCCCGCATAGAAATCGGAAAACCTGAGCAATGGCGACTAGCTTCTTCTTCAGATAGACGCAGTGAGGGCTCCATGAGAGGTTGCGGTCAATGATGACGCCCAGAAAGCGATGCGTCTTAACATAGAGTACAGCTTGACCATTGATCGTAACAGGATACGATGACATTTGTTTCCGCGTAAAACCAAGTAATGCGCACTTTTCAGTAGACACACTGAGGCCTTGCTCTCGGAGATAAGAAGCCGTCATGGTTGCCGCCCGCTGAAGCCTGGCTCTTAGCTGAGGGCGAGTCACCGCAGAGGCCCAGATGCAAATGTCGTCGGCGTATATTGAGACATGTACTGTCTGCGGTAGGTAATCCGCTAGTCCTACCAGGACGAGGTTGAACAAAATAGGGCTCAACACTCCACCCTGCGGCACACCACGGCAGATGGAATGGTCTGAAGTTGGGCCGTCTTCGGTCTGTAAGAAAAAACGCCTCTCAGTCAAATAGTCCCGAATCCATTGATACATCCGGCCACCAACTCCAACAGCCTCAAGTGAGTTTAGTATGGCCTCGTGGGCGACGTTGTCGTATGCTCCTTTTATATCCAGAAAAAGTGCCGCAGATAGGCGCTTGAGGCTTTTTTGATTTTGGACCCATGTTACGATGTCAATGACGTTGTCGATGGACGTGCGACCTCGACGAAAACCTGTCATGGCGTCCGGATAGATGTTGAATCGTTCTAGGTACCATTCCAATCGAGCAAGAATCATTCTTTCCATCACTTTGCCGACGCAGCTCGAAAGCGCAATCGGACGATATGATGAGATCTCAAGCGGAGACTTTCCAGGTTTCAGAATGGGGATCAAGCGGCTCAATTTCCATTGTTTAGGAACGGCGCCGTTCTGCCAAGATTCATTGTAGTAGTTGAGCAGCTCATCACGTGCGTCATGTCCAAGGTGGCATAGGGCAGCATACGTGATGCCATCAGGTCCTGGTGACGAAGAACGCCGGCAGGTCGACAACGCAGCATCGAGTTCTTCGAGTGAAAATAGCACGTTCATTTATGGTACACGTGCCTCAGGGATGTCATTCAATGCTACGTCAGTAATGATGGCCACGGACCCAGCAACCCGTGCACAGAACTCTTCAGCCACTTGAAGTTCCGAGCGGAGTTGGTAGAGGGCCAGAGCAGCGAAGGGCTTCCTTTGATGCGGAGATGAGCGAAGACCCCTAACCGTTCTCCATATGTGCGAGAGCGACTTGCGGGGATCAAGCGACTGACAGAATGCTTTCCATCTCTTATCTTCCAATTTATCCATGCGACGCTGGACTTTCTTTTGTATGCGTCGTGAAGCCCTCAGATCCAAGACGGACTTCGTGCGCCGATACCTCCTCTCCGCTTGTCGGCGTGCTGCACGCAGCCTCTCCAGTTCCATGTCCAAGTCTGTTCGCCTTGTTGACCTTGGAAGCGAGCAGATGGATGTTTTCAATGCTTCTGCGATTGCTTCTTCGATAGTGTGTGAGAGGCCTTCCTGACATGTGTCATCCATATCCTTCTGAAATTTTGACCAATCAACTGTACGCAAGGCAGTAGAGGAGCGTTGCTCAACTCCTCTAATATTTATGTATGTTGGAATATGGTCGCTTCCATGTGTTTCTATGTCTGTAAACCATTGGACGCTCGAGGCAAAGCGCCTTGACACCAAAGTTAAATCCAAGCAGCTACTGTAGGTCGTGCCTCGCAGAAATGTAGGGCTGCCGTCATTCACGCAGCACAAATCATGGTCGGCAGCAAAGGAGGCAAGGCTCCTGCCTTTGGAGTCAATTTTAGTGCTTCCCCATAGCTGGTGATGCGCGTTGAAATCACCTGTGATAACCCAGGGGCCATTGTTCATTTGTAATATTTTCTTTAGTCGATCACCGTCAAAGTGACCCGCTGGGGATATGTAGGCTCCAATTAGTGTAAATGACACATTCTTCTTTTGGACATTTACGCAGACATATTGGTTGTCGTCATGAGGCTCTATCGCATTAGCGACATATGTTAAGTCCGTGCGGATGTAGATTATCACTTTCGTGCTCGCACCGCATGTGGACGAGACGAAAGATTCATAACCGGACAGTCTGAGTGGAGTTGATGTATTTGGTTCGCAAATGACCAGTATGGGGAAGCGATGTGTGAAAATGAATTGGCGAAAGTCTGATATACGGGTCCTTAGACCCCTGGCATTCCATTGAAAGATCGACGCACTTTTAAGTTCAGTGCGGAAGGGGACTATTGATCGAGCCATGATGCTTAAACGATGCTAGCAAGCACTGGATTTAGTGCATCCAGTATTTGCAGAGCGCTTCGAGCTGCTGGTGTTTGCAGCTTGTTCAGTATAATGCGCATTGTATTAATTAGCGATTGCAGCATATCAGCCACCTGCCTGTCGTGGTCGCACAAATCGCCGACAGTAGACGTCGGGGGTTGTCCAGCGAAAGCTTGCTCTGTGTCTGTTGGTGAATGTTGTCGTTTCGGTAGAGCCGGCCAAGATTCGGCAGACGTGGTCTTCTCAGTGGACTTGCTCTTCGCGGTCCTGTCCACATTGTCTGGCCTGGGCGGTGGAGGAGGAGGTGGTGTTGTAGGAAGTGGCATGCGCCTTCCTTGAGGAGCCTTCCTTGAGGAGCGCCGGCGACGTGAACGTCGCTTCCTGATTTTTTCGGCGGCTTCGCGATGAGATGAATGATCTCTCGCCATCTCTTTCAAGATGGCCATTTCCTTCTTAATATGTGGGCATTTCTTCGATGAAGCTTCATGTGATCCTCCGCAGTTGGAACACTTCACTACAGTCGCGCCACATTTATCTGCAGCATGGGGCTCTCCGCAGCGGGGGCATGCTGCCTGATTTTCGCAGACGCTGCTCACGTGTCCCAGTTTCATGCATTTGCGGCACTGAAGAGGTTTCGCAATGAAAGGCCGCACTGCATGTCTGAAGTGTCCCACCTTAACATGCGAGGGTATATATTTACCCTTGAATGCTATTTTCACGCAGCGTGAACTGCCTAGCCGCTTAACATCAACGATGACCTCATCATTGGCTGGCTTGATAAGAATCGGCAAGTCGTTATTAAGGATAGCAACGTCTACGTCGTAGATAACACCGGTGACTACGTCAGATCCCAGAGGGATGTAAGAGCGCACCTGAATGCCATCGAGGTCCGTTACGCTGCGTAGAGTGGTCAAAGCAGCCGCATGCTGGACATCAACCGCCAGAAGATTTTTTCGGGTGTTCATTCGAATGTCCGATATTTCGTTTGGAACCAGGGCTTCCAGTGACATCGACACAGATTGCCTGTTAAGTAGCCTCATGTTGACGTTGGGAAGCAGGGGCACAAATATGACGGTATTGGCGTCCGGCCTCTGCGGCTGTCTCACTGTTTGCGTGCTTGACGATGAGGAAGTCCTGGTGTTCCTTCTCTTCGCTCTGCGGCTCTGCACAAGCTGGAAGTCGTCATCGGAAGTGTCCTCACTGCTGAGAGAGTAGACATGGGTGTCCTCGCTGTCGGTGTCGCTCTGCTGACCGATCCGCTTCCTGGAGGCGGCCGCCGCTGACGCTGCCATCGCCGGCAGACGTGCGGGGTCGTCCACTTCCATTACGACCGAGCAGGGAGCGAAGACCAGCGGATGAACTTAGGTTTTCACAGAAATAAGGCGGAGCTAGAAAGAACAGCGCTGTATCAAAAGACACTTCGTCGTCTTCCTCCGTAAAAAGAAAAATTCGGCAAGAAGTACTACACCTAAGCTGTACCATTTTCGCATAGAATAATCCGTTGTCATGCCAAGACCCTGCATGTAAAGGTAGCGGGGTTATAAATGGACCGGGTAGCTCACACGACATTGCTTTTCTCAGCACTTTGCGAAAACGGTAGATGGCGGAAGGCAGAGGTGACCGTAGAGAGCAGCTTCAGCTTCAAGCTCTCTGTTTTTTGTTCTATTTTCCGTGATTTCTGCAATCAGTGACAAGGACACTGGGAGACGTCATCCTCTGGCAATGGCGGACCCAAGCCCCGCCTAGCAATTGGGTCCTGAACGACCACATCGTTATGCCTCCGACGTGAGTAATCGCTTCGACCCCAGCATGGTCCCGATAGAGTCATCTGAAAGGCCTCCCATTGAAGATATGGGCTCGAACAGCGATTTTACCTTGGTGTCAAGCTGATGTCTGAAGAGAAAGATAAATAGGACATCACCGACCAGTCGTCAGGTGACGAAAAAGGCAAGTCGTAAGCAGTCATACACTATCGCATACGTACCAACAACGACAACAGACAACCTCAACTCACTGAATAGGCAGAGCCTGTCGGAATATTTAGAACGAACTGCCCCAGGCCAAGTTGAAGAAGTACGTGCAAACGCTCGAAAGACCATCCTTTTAGTGGAAGTCAATACACAGACAATATTGGAAAATCTGAAAACAATTACTCAATTGGGAAGCATCCCTGTTCGCTCATTCCCCACATACGGCAAAACGTGACAACAGGCGTCATCTACGACGTGGACAGTGAGATTAAATACATTTCGCTAAATTACTGTCGTCGTCGACTCCTGAGCTCAGCTTTCACCGTTTTGGAAAGTCGCAATGTGTGAAACTAGTGTTTCAGTCGGAAACTTTGCCAACACACGTCAAGGTTGGATATGTGAGGCATTCGGTGCGTCCTTATGCGTCGAGGCTTTTAATGTCATATGTGTATGAAACTTGAGCATGTCGGTGCAGTTTGCAAGGGTGCAGTAACATGCGAACGATGTGGTGGACCTCATATGAACAGCAATTGCAACACTGCAGCAAAGTGCCCAAATTGTTCTGGTGCCCATGACACAACGTCAAAAGAATGCCCAAAGATCAGGAATGAAATGGGTATTCTGAAGAAGATGGTTAGAGACCATTCCACACACAGGGAAGCGGCAAGGGCTATGCGGCGCCGCAGACGCCGTTCACGACACCGACGTCAACAGGACCACAGCGCTTCTCGCGTGGAAGGATAGACGGCTCAAGTGCATCCTCCACCACATCCTCAGCTGACTAATGAAAAAAACACGCACCTCAAAGTCTTTATATTCTACGAAAGTGCAAGGCGACTTGTCATCGGCCCCAAACACATCGGAGGCTTGGTGACCCTCGTTACCACCAAGGCCTGCGGTGACGCCCTTGTGTACGCTGCTACACGTAATGAAGAGAATGAAAAGACGGATTATTGACGTCAAGAGTATGCTGAAAAATTTGATGGGCTCAGTGCGCAGGATTCTTTCCGGCCTAAATACCTCGGCTGCTAAAGCTGCCGTGCAGCTACTTGACGGGTTGGAACCACTTCTAGTGTTTCTTCCCTAAGCAAGTATGGCGATGATGTTTGAAGAACGGATGCGTCAATCGCTTGTTATGCAATGGAATGCTCGAGGTTGTCGAATGCTGTCGTTTGTCGGATTACTGACAGCAGGTGTTTGTGCCAATTTCCAGTTATTGTTATATGCGAACCTAATATGCGTTCTTCTTTCAGCATTTCTGGATATGTCCAGATATGGCCTCGTAACAACCAAACTTCAAGCAAATTGTTAGTTTCTATACGTCACTAGACGTTCTCAGTCCAACTCTATTCAATGTTACATTGATTGGGGCCTTGCATCTGAACTTCCTAACATGGTGAAGATTAGCACATATGCGGACGACATATGCGTATGGGCATCTGGAGCCACCAGTACCCAAATGCGTGCTAGGCTTCAACGAGAAGTGACAATCACAGTTAAGTACCTGCGGCGTCAAGGCCTCCAGCTCTCAACAGAAAAAAGTTCCGTGATTGCATTCACACGGGAACGAATGATCAGGTATCCCATGATCGTTAATAGAATAGCGATACCTGCAGTAGCACAACACAGATACATGGGCGTAGTCATAGATCGGGGACTACCTTGGTCATGACACGTCGACGCACTGAAGTCAAAGCTGAGCAGTTTCATTCACGTCATTGGCTTCGCTGCGGGAACAAGATGGGGCCCCTCGGAGTCATCATTATTACGATTATATGCGGTACGGCATGTCGGCGCTCGCAAGCATGGGACTTAGCTGTGTGCACACGCTGGAGAGCATTCAAGCTCAGGCGTTGCGCACTTGTTTGGACCTTCCACGATGCACGTCTACTAACAGAACAATAGCGGAAGCTCGTGCTTGTCCTTCTGGTGTATGCTTGCTCTGCGACGCTCTTCGAATGCACCTTCGCGTGTTGACCCGACACAGATACCATTCTTTGTCATCGCTTCCTGCCACCCACCAAGGTTGCAGCTTTTCAAGGACTCTATCTCGTTATTAGAATATTCTACTGTCAAGATTTTCTCCCGCCTGTATTTCGAGAATACCCCCGTGGTTCTTGTCTAAACCTTTCGTTACGCTGCAGATCCCTAAATTGCAAAAAGTCATCCATTGCATCCATTGGCCTCAAGCAAATCACCTTGCATTACATTTATGTAGAGTACGGAGATACTGCAGTGTACACGTGTATACCGATGGCTCTGTCACACCACATGCCTCCATTGCAGTCTTCGTCACCCTACATATGATCGTCGCTCGGCGGTTTAAACTATACAATAGGTCAACATCAACTGCCGCAGAACTTGTTGTTATCCGGGAGGCACTTCGATTTTTCTCCGGGAAGCCTGCTCGCTCGTGGACGATATTCTGCGACTCCAAGCCAGCTCTTCAAACGATTGGCTGTGTCCTCAGACGGGGCTCGTATTATTCAATGGCTATAGAAATTACAGAGCATCTCGACCATACAAATAGAAATGGTCACGATATTTTCAGTGGATGCCTTCACACTGTGGCGTGATAGGGGACGAATAGGCAAACGCTGAAGCGAAACTGCTTTAAATAACGCTTCTGAAGTACGAATTCCGTTTCACGAACAGACACAAATGCCCTACTTTGTTGCGCAATGAGCAGCCGCACGTTGGAGCACTAGACCCAACTAGATCGACGACCCAAGCGAGTGAATAAATGGGAACCAGAAATGAAATTCTGTGTGCCTCCCAAGCTTCAAAGGAGCCAAACAAGCATGGTGCACCGGATTCGCCTTTGTGTCGCGTTCACGAAGTGTTATAGACCTATGATAGGCTGGAGTGATACCAGCCCAAGCTGTGAATACTGTAATGTACCAGAAATACTCGATCATACATTTTGCGTTTGTCCCGTGTGCGCGCAAGAATAACAGCACTTGGTCTCGTCCATTGCAAACGTTGATAAGAGGCCGCTATTAGACGAGTTTATTTTAGGTCCTTGACCTAATGCATACAGCGCAGCCCTGATAACAAGTGCTGTTATAGCCTTTCTACAAGCGACTGGGCTGGGCGCACGGCTTTAGAGGTGCCACAACGTTGTGAACTTGTATATACGCACCTCCTCCTCATATCATCATCATTCGTCAGCCCTTTTCCTCCCCGTCCCTTTTCCCCAGTGTAAAGTAGCAGATCATAGCAAGTTATAGCTCAGGTCTACCTCTCCGCCTTTCCGTAAATAAATTTCTCTCACTCAGATGGATTCTTGGGTGTACTTATGTGACAAGATAATGAGGATTTAGACAACGCTCTGAGCATCAAGACACGCGGAACGAGTATAACGAAGACTGCTTATGTGCTCGCGTGAGCGGTATACGACTGCAGGGATGCATATTTTGTGTCGGTGTAGGCGCATGTTTACGTGCCGATGTTTTACACGAAGAGTGATAGTTCCCCAATGACATTCTGAAGATGGAATAGTATATTTAGTCTTCAACAGTAGTGAAATTGATGGGTAAACAGAATATAATAATATCCGAGGACACCAAAGCACTTGTTATGAGTTGTGAATGCGAAAGCATTAATGTCCAGTTGAACGCCGCTGAGCGGTCCGTGGAGTTAGGAACTCCTCGCGGGCAAGCGAGAGCGTTGAGGCGTTTGGCCAACGCCTCCTAGTCGGCACAAGGCCGGTGCAGTTCGATCCGTGACGTTATGCTACTTTGCCCGACTGTCATAGAATCTAATGGGGAAGCTCCCGAGTAAGTCGCGGTGATTTTGACGTCGTCGCTTTCGTCACGCCGGGCATGGCGATGGAAATTTTGGTTCAAGTGGCATGATGTCATAAAGCAGAGCGCACAGGCCTGCTACCTAGCAGGCGCTGGTTTATCCGAGCGAGTAAGACACGCGACTTCGGAGCGTGGGCTCGTAGGGTTGAAACTCGCTACCGCTGAAGTTTTTTTCACTCGAATTCATTTTGTTTTATTATACATTATTTTCTTGATAGCAATTACCGAGGCGAAGTTAGAACGCAGGCGATCGAGAGCTTGCGCGAACAAGGAACGCGCGCATAACACATGCTTGAGAGAGCGAGGGTGCTCACGCAACACCTGGCATGCCATCGCGGCAGCAGACGTTACCTTTCGCCCGTTCTGCTTCGTCGAGGTGCGCACGTGACGCGGCGTCGCAGCCAATGGGAATTTAGGTGCGTTTCGCTGCTACAGACGCCGGCTTTTTCGCTTAATGAGCCATTTGATACTTTCGCCACTTTCGCAGCAAAATAGGAGACACGTAGAATTCCAGACAGGGACTATCGGCGCAGAATCCTACTGATGTACTTGCTCGGAGCTTCTCGTAGGCTTTTCTGTGTTGATAGTCAAACAACCCCTTTCACCGAGCAACATGCACATTTTTACGCTTACGCCATTGCGGCTAAACGATACCTTGTAGTTTCCTTACCTGAGGCGGCTTGCACAAACATTTAATAACGAAAACAATAACGAATTTAAGAACGCGTTCTTAAATGTTCCCTAGACAACTCCTAGTCTGCACTAGAACGTGTTCTTAAATTCGTTATTATTTTCGTTATTAAATGTTCGTACAAGCCGTCCCTGATCTTGACTTGAGGCACGCTCTAGCGTCTCGGCTATGTGAAGAGATTGCAACAGGACAACTCGACGGTGATCAGCTTGAAAGGAGTCGCAAAGGTAAGTGGCAGGCGTTCGCCTTTCAATGTTTACCGCTATAATAGACATAAGGGACTTCGGGTGGCTACGCGGTTGGCAGGCTCTGCCTACTTGTGACCGTCTCGCGCCCTAGGGTGTTCATTCCTTATCTTGTCTGCAGTGCGGAAAAACAAAACAAAAAAAAAATGGAGCACGTTTTATTCAGTTGTGTAGTCGCCTCAACTTCCTGGCGTCTTCTGAGCCGTATACGTTCTCAGTACGTCTGAATGCACGTGACAGGTAACAAAATTAGTGTATTAACTTACTTTTTCGTGTAGGCAAGGAGAAGAGAGGGGGTTAACCGAGGGGCCCGATCTTTATTAGTCATATCATAAGAAGCCAACAAACACTGACACCAAGGACAACATAGGGGAAATTACTTGTGCTTAATAAATAAATAAAGAAACGACAAATTAATGGAAATTAAAGTGGATGAAAAAACAACTTGCCGCAGGTGGGAACCGAACCCACAACCTTCGCATTTCGCGTGCGATGCTCTACCAATTGAGCTACCGCGGCGCCGTTTTCCCATCCACTTTCTTGGGTATTTATGTGTCCTAGTAGAACCCTGAGAGTGTTATAGCCAGCGCCACCACTCACAGACCATGACGCCGGACGTGGAACGTCCTTTTTGCCGCAGGCGTCACGAGAACGTGATCTTTTTTGGGTGAAGGCAGCTGGTCAATAAACCCACATATGCTACCTGAAGGCATCAATGTTGCCGGATTCGAGACTCTCGTTATGTAATCAAGGAGAAGAAAGGGGGTTAACCGAGGGGCCCGATCTGTGTCGTTGCCCATGCTGCATATTAGTGAGGCCTGCGTATTGTATACCATTTGTTGTGTCTGCGACTGCTTTTTTTTACTGTCCTTGAGACTGCTGTTTGTGCCCGTGGCTATGTATTTCTGGACTATCCTTCAAGCTTTTCTTTGTGTGCAATATGAAAATATTGTCCTGTGTTCATTTCTGTTTGTAGCTTTTGAGTACTCTTTGTTTTCATGCCTTCTAGGACACTGGTCCAGACGGTTTCCGGCACTCAAGGCCTCAAGTGTTCCGCTCAAGCTCTTAAGCGCTTGTGAATTGTGCGACCGACTTTGAAAGTTGTAGCGCGTAGCATCGAGTTATTGGGTCAGCTTTCCTCACTTCATTTTTTTTTATTTGTTTCTTCTATCACGTTTCATTGCATTTACCCCTTTCCCCAGCGCAGGGTAGACGGCCGGTATAATTATAAAGGCTAACTTCCCTGTCTTTCCTTCCCTTTTTCTCTCTCTCACTCTCCCGTCTCTTGTCACGAACTGTTGACCTCTGTTATTTTGATAGGTTCCATTAACAGTCCATTAAACTTCTCATTATCCACAAATATAGCCACCGAGGTCTGAGCGACCCAGCAGCAGCTAGCATCCACGCCAAACTCGGGAGGGTAGGCAAAGAATGCTTCGCTTTAAAACCAAGCGAGGTGCATTTAGTAGTAGAGACATCTGTATCTAAAACAGAATCGCTCAGAAGTGTGCCCGTGTTCCTTGACTACTGTAACAAGGATAAAATTCCTATGCAGAAAATCATGCTTATGAAGAAGTTCCCATTGCTTAACTTGCTGAGTTTGGTCACCGAACGTGCTTTTTGAGTTCAGGAATGCTTGCTCTTTGCAGAACGCCACGCGCGTAGAATATTAGTAGACACAATAAAATAAGGATGCCGCGTTATTTAGTATACTGCTAGTTTCTAAACACAAATATGCGTAAATTATATGGTGAGTTATGCTATTTTGCAAAAGAACACCTTTTTTGCACCTGCCACTTCCAAAAACCACCATTTGCTTCGTGGTGTCGTTTCTGAGACATTTCTGTATGCTATTCTTGTCACGTATTGTAACTTTTAACTAAAGGTCCAAAATCTGGCAACCATGACGTCACTGGTATTATGGGGACCCGAAGCGCGGCAAAAACACGGCGTTCGACATTCTGGCACGGCCCGCTCTTGCAACAGTAGAATGCCGCAATCTTGGAGGACAAGCAAAGCATTATGCAAACTCAGACCTTCGTCGCAGTGTTACAAAGCCGGAAAACACTGAATATGATGCTTGCATATTATTTTTCAGCGTGTTTTATCACAGCGAGTAAACAGTGTGCATAGCAGATTAGTATAGTATTAATTTAATTTGTCTTCACTTTGATGCTACGTTTCATTAGCTTCCCTCTCTCTTGACGTTCTTATTTATTTTGCTTGAACGAACGCAACCATTTTTGTTCAGTTCAGCTCGGTGCGCCGCGAGCTTCGCTCGTCTCGAATACGAGTGGCAACATCGCAATACGCCAAAGACACAGCGTTCAATATTACGCAGCGCTGTCCTCTTGCAACAACGGAACGCCACGCTATCGAAAGCCATGCAAAGCGTGATGCACACATAATTTTGGCGCAATGTTATTAAGCTATACAACGCTTAATAAAGAAAAATATAAAGCGTGCAAGTCACTTCCTGACCTGTTTTACTACAACGCGTAAGTTATGGCACCAGCGATTAGTTGTTCCTACATGTTTTCTCCCTCCTTTCGAAGCTACACATTGGTTTCTATTACTCCAAAAGAACCATCGCAGAGGGAGAGTGGGAGGAGGCGCAATGTGGACCATAGAGCTTCTTGCTAGTAGCTATAACGAAAGCTGGCGCTGCAACGCTCCTGCATGAAAGGGATTGCCGAGTAGTGGCTTATTGGCGTCCTTCTTGGAGAGCCAGGACACCTTGAGGTCCCCTGTGCCT